>NW_022145610.1:11094145-11759145 GCF_000002235.5 Strongylocentrotus purpuratus
TTTCGTTTTTTCTGGGACACACTGTATAATTACGAAAATTATGAGTAAATACACAATATGCTACATAATTATAACTCCCACGATCCATTCCATTGCATGCAGCGCAAGTTGAGCGATGCTGATGACGTTCATTACGTCATATAAGATCATGTTATTCATGACCGCCCGCCGCGATTTTTTTTCCCCAAACAGGTTTACCTATGAGCGTAAAATCCTGCCTCCTGATTGGTTCAGAGGTATAACGCATCATGAATATTCATGAGCTGAGCTCACAGAACTATTGCTGAGCTGCAAAGCCTAGTATATGTATTACGCATGCGCGTGGACTTCAGTTTTCACTAGCCATTTTGGGTGTACAAAATGTATGTGAGCTGTGGTGGAGGGGATTTTTATTGGGGAAGGGAGGGGGGGGTGCCTGTGTGTTTGTGAATATTTCTGGTTGTTTTTTGTGCATGTTTGGTTTGTATAGTTTTTCCACATCTATTTTTTACACTGCGGATTTTTTGACAAAGAGTTCACTTATAGTAACACACACAAATATTCCAATTTCACACATAGGCTATACATAAACACTCTCTTTCTCTCTCTTTCTCTCTGTCCAGTGGAGTGGTGGATCCGGGGGGGCACAGGGGGCACATGCCCCCCCCCCCTGTCAAAAACTATGTTAAAATCAGCCCTAAATTCGCCCAAAATATACTGAAAAACGGGACGTGCCCCCCCCCCCCCGGCCCAAAAATGTATTGAAAATGTTATTTAAACAAATATTATAAAAAAATAAAGAAATATGCCATGGCTGATCTAAAAAGGTGACCTTACCCCCCCCCCCCCCCCCCCCCCCCCCAACGGAGCAAATGTCAATTTAAAAATTTCGTGACCAAAAATTTTCCTCTTTGCAATAATTTGAGCTTTCAACAATAAATACAATCAGCAGGTTCCTATTTTCATGAATTTAAGCTTTAAAACATCCCAATTTTAATTAAAACCTGAACTCTCACTATTTATTCTCAGATTCAGACGCCGCCATAATTGCTCATGTAAAAGTTACATCTTTGAACCAATCACTGCGCATGCATGCAGTGTACATACGTAAGTACACAATTAGCTAGCATATAGCTGCATGCTATGAGCAGCTTCGACTTGTGTCACGCGCATGCGTAATACTACTAGTAACTTTGCAGCTCAATCATGAATATCATGATGCGTATACCTCTGAACCAATCAGGAGGAAGGATTTTACGCTCATAGGTGAACCTGTTTGGGAAGAAAAAAAATCGCCGCCCGGCCTGCCCCTGGCATCTTCATACGCTACTATTTGAAAGCCATAAACCACCAGTATCCTCATCTTGGAGTCAAAGCTGTTGATACGGGCAAACCAGAACGTCATACACTGAGCAGCACAAAGGGTGGCCGTTTGCAAGACTCTTTAAGACTCTCTACAAATAGAGTAGACGATTGGTGAGTTACGTTTTGTGGACGCAGTGATGCCAATTCATTTTCAACAACTGTTCTAAAGTGTTCGATCACGATGGTTAGCGCGGAGTCAATAATTTAATGACCCTTTAAGTTTGCATACGTTCAAGAATATTTACCTCAATACGTACGTGACCCCTTTTTAATTTCACAAGTACAAAATGGGAACTATATAAATTATAGGTCTAACCCTATTTTTGCTTATTGAGTACACATTCAAAAAGAGTGCCATGTTTTATTTGCAACATACACACAAAACAAAACAACAAGATACATACCCATTCACATGTCGATCTGCGAAGTTTGCGAACATCGATACTGAGAATATGAAGCTTTTCCTCAAATTAATTGATCTTTACAAAGAAATACCCGTTTTCAAATTCGTGAACATTGAGCGCATTGAATAACATTTTATTAGATTTTGTGATTTTTAGATCTAAGAAGCACTTAATTTTCAACCGGGGTGCCGGTTGAATTTGAGAATTTGAGTAACACTTTAAAAAAATCATTTTTTGGGAATAACGTCGATTATGTGAAAACCAATTTATTAAAAACCGTTAGAGTATGTTATTTCATGAGGAAATAGCATTTTGAAGGTGATAGAGTGTCTTTGTTCGTCGCTCGCTTCACTGCTCACAACTTTTAAAAACAGGATGATTTCTGGCAGCGTAGTGCCTGAATACCTTCATCGTTGAGCAATGAAGTGCCCATTAAATAGACTTTTATTTAATAGAGAGTTGCCTGAATATATATTACATCCTTTATATCAAATTACATTTTGACCACGCTCGTTTGTTTCACTCGCTTGCAACATTTAGAAAGATGATAATTATTCTGACCAATGAGAAGCCCGAATCTCTTCATGTTCGTGCATCGAATTGACCGCATCAAATGATTTTGGCATTCATGTTTTCTGCAGCGAGATGCTCGCACTCTTAATTCTATATTTTATCACGTGTGTTAATCATAAGGTACATTTGTTATCATAACAAAAGTATCATAATTTTTTGCTCGCTTGCTCCGGTCGCTCGCAAAATTTAGAAGATAAAAATTGCCAAAGTGTAGATGGTACTTGACGCGTGTTAGAGGGATCCTAACTGAATCTTCTGTAAAGTATTTAGGAATGGGGTGACGATAAACTGTTTCATTTCTTTGAAAGAAGTGTCATGCGGATTATTTAAAAAAAAGGTTGAAAAACGCTGCTTTAGCCTGTATTTACATGTAGGCTTTTTAGTGTTTGCAAACCGCCCTAAAAATTATATTTATTTTACGCGTAACTTATAATAATCATGCGTACGCATATAGTCAGTGTGAAATGTAACCACCGGAGGCGGTGTTACACAGAAAAATCCCTTAAAAAATCCCTTGAAAAATCCTTTCAAGGGAGAATTTTCTTGCTTCGTTAGTGGATTTTTAATGAGATAATTTATGACAGACAGCAATTAAGAGGATAACTAAAATCCGGATAACTAAAATCCGGATTTTTGGCCTCTGCGTGACACCGCCTCGGGAGTGGCAATTTCTTGCATACAAAATATTACAAAAAAGCAGGGACGGATTAGCTTTTTGCCAAGGGGGGGGGGGTTGACCCAATGACGATGCAGAGCATCGTTTACGAGCCGCAAAGCTGCGATCCGATTTTTGTTGCTATTTTGAACGCCCGTAAGTGATGTTTTCTTGGCATGTACTAACATGCGGAGCATCGTCCACCTTATTTGCTTAAAAAATAAGAATTTGATCAATTTCCACCCTTAGCACGTTTGTTTAGTTAGTTGCTTTATCTACTTAAATTGTTTGGTTTTTTTTCTCGAAAATCTTTGCCGTCGTGTTTGAGAAGATTTTTCAATATTTGTTTTCTTCACACAGAATCGTTAATCATGTTGGCAGTTTGTCTCCTCACTTTCATCGCAATGTCGATTACCGCAGTCCCCGCCACGACCCCGACCCCGACCCCTACCCCACAGCCTCATAGTGTAATTCAACAATGTGAAAGTGAGTATTTCAATAGATATATTAATTTATTTGTATATGTGTATTTGTGAATTTAGTAGACTATGTATGCAAGTATTTATTTATCTATTCATTTATTTATCTAGTTGCGCATTTATTTATTTATTTATCCATGTTTGTTTTGATTTTGTTTTCATCTATTAACATATCTATCAATTTATTTAATAATCTATCTGCAGGCTTAGAGTGCCCCACCACTACTATATTAGAAGAATTTGGTTCAAATATGTGGAAGAGACGGTTAGAACCAACTGTATGGGCGTATAAGGTCGCTCCAACCTGCAACCAATCTGCAGCAACAGGTTTAGTCTTCAGTTACCTCCAATCCTACTTTGTGGGTAAGCTTTGAGAATCAGACTTTTGTACATTTTGTTATAATTCCGAAGAAAGCATAGAACACTTATTTTGAGATTGCCAAATTTATAAGAAGGTTTATCCAAAATTTGATTTTAGATGATAAAATTACTTTAAATAAGGTCAGCTTTTTTTTGGATTTTATGGAAGTGAATGAATTCGATCTAATTTGATTATCTTATACGCAAATACTACACGCTTTCCATCAAACGTAAATTTAGCTTATCGTTGATCAATTATTTCAAAGCCATTTTAAGATATTATCGTTCATTACGATATTAAACCTATGTTAAAAACAATAAGTTTAAACGGGTATTTGATAATAATTGGAAACATTGGTTAGCTGCTGTAAAACAAAAACAAACAAAAATTAAGTTTATGTGCACTAGCATAATGCATTCTACTCCTAAAAAAGACGTACCCCAATCGGATTTAACAAGTAATTAATAATCATAACTAGGCAATAAATTGATAAAATCAAAATTATCTTCTACATAATTTTTTGATCATTATGTCTTGATGAATTTCATCTATTCGAATTATACATGGAAAAACCTTTTCGGTTTTTTTTTTAGTCTCGTTTGATTTCCTACGTCTAGCTTTTCTTTACGTTAGCTTTGGAAGAATATTGCCATAATTTATGTATTCGTATATTTTGTGTACAATGTGCCTCTTATTGTTAAGAATAATTGTAAGCATTATCCAAAATAGAAAATAGCAATCCAGTTGCCTATTTCCTTATCTATTTGAATATAAAAGCCTTTTTAAAGAGAAAGTAAGAGAAAATATATGGATGGGAGGAGGGGCGGGGAGGGGGGACATGCCGAGGGAAGAAAATGGTATGAGGACCTTTCACAGATATCTTACTATGCCTACTACATCTTTTTTAAATAAAACAAACAAGAACAAATGACTCCCCCTCTTCCTTTAAAATATTAGCATGGATATCATTTTAAATCAGTCATTTGACATGGGAGAAAAGTGAAGATAGCAGATGATTTTAAACTTCCGCTTCCTAAAATGAAACGGCAAGTTACATTCTTTTTTGGCAATGTTATATTCCGTTTCTTTTTTTAATCTTGATGAATTGTTTCAAGCCAATGTAGGAGGGATGTATACTTTGGCACTTGTAAACATAAATATTGTATTAGGCCTGCTTCGTCTTATTCTATCAACATTTCTTTCATGTCGAATTGTTTTGCTAGCCAACGGGATTGATGAGACGAAACCAATGATTTTGAAAGTCTCGGAAAACATACCCGTGTCATCTAATTCCTCGTGTTCCGACCAATCAGGATCTTACCCTTGCTGTGACCAAAGCTACGAACTGCTCTTCTTCATCCCTGTAGCTTCGCAAGCAACCCCCCCAACCCCATCACAGGTACAAAACTTAAAGCCCAGGTAGTGTATCCCCTTTTCAGCCAACATCAAATTATGTAGAACTTTGCAGGAATTATGAATATAATATACATAATTATACGTATATTCTATCTGTAATATTTAAACGTTAGCAGTGTCCTAGTATTCAAGGAAACATGCAAGTAAACCCGTTTACTTTCTAGACTTCACTGTCAGACACTAGTTGGGGTGACTGACTGACTGACTTCTTTTTTCTTTGGTAATAACATACAGTAGCCTACATGAGCATTTGTCTACATCCATTACCCACTTCTTGTAATAGCCAAATTAAACTGACTGAATCTTTGCGCAGCACAAAACGTACGACCATTGGGTACAAGGGTTTGAAAATCAGACCATTTAATTAAACGAGCGCGCTCGCTAAATTCGATTCAACAGACATTTTCAAGTCCTTTTGTTTTAAGGGAAGTTCTAAATTAGTTTTATCTTTCAAATGCCGTTGGAATTTCTGGCGATGCTCAGTGGCTGCCGGGCTCACGATCAATTGGGCAAAAAGAATTTCCGTTTCGGTTTAATAAAATTTGGAGTGGACTATTAGGCTATTATTATTATTATTATTTAATTTGTTTGGCCTGCAATTGGGACATAGTACCATATAGTAGTTAATATACATGTGCATGTATTGCTTCATAATTCGCTGACACCAGATTTCGTTGGGCTTAAACATCTTAAACAGACAGTGAACCCGTTGTCCCGCCAGAAAATACTTCAGCTTGCCAATCCATATCTCGATGATGAGGGAAGCTTTATTTTTATGAGAATTCCTTATGGCGGTAGGTTCAGGGCACAGTGCAGACCCCGTTGCATAAAACTTACCACTGATGGAACTTTGCCATCAATAGCAAATAAAATAGTAACAGGGCTCAACAGCCAATCAAAATCAAGGTTCCCATGGTAATTACCATTGCGGGCACAGTTACCATCAATGGTAAGTTTTGTGCAACGGGGCCTGCACTGAAAATGTCCGGGGAAATAGCCGAGAAAATAGAAAAGAAATAAGCAATGAAATTCTCCTGCTCAAGAGCAGGTGAAATTCTTGTGTGACTCTGATGAAACTCTGTATATGAATGGGTTTGGGAGAAAAACTGCGGGGGTATTGATCAAAGGTGCAGCGCTGAATAGCCACAACCCCCGCGCTCGAGATCGGCAAAACTGTTGCTTCCTCCTGCGTAATTTGGCCTCATACTGAGTATGAAGCCAAATTACGGATTTGCAGCCAGACAAATTGCTTTTTTTTTTAAATGCTTGTTATAAACTGTAATGTCCGTAATAAAGGAAATAGAAGCAACCGCCGTAGATCCATGATTGTATTCCACCAGTGCGATATGATCTAGCGCTTGTAAAATTAATTGATGACCATTTCGCTGACTTCAATCGAGCTGCATTGAGCTATAGTGCTAGCTAGTTGGGCTGCCGACTGAATCCAAAATCAAAGCGCGCCCAGCTAGCAATCGACTGCGCAATAATTATTCACTTCCGGCGGCCGAGGCTCGCCCAAGCATGGACCTACGCGAGTGAATTTCTCCGGCAGTATGAAAAGCATACACGGCCTAACTTTGTGTTCATAAGACAAATTCTATCGGTGTTTTTTTTTTTTTTTTTTTTTTTTTTATAGAGTCACTATGAAGAGGGTCCTTTTATTGGGTAAACATCGTGATGGTGAAAAATTCCCCATGAGACCCCACTCCTATAGGCCCGAATTCACAAAGGAGGTTTGTCGACAAACCGAGGTTTATGTACGTCATATGACGCGTTTTGACGCGTTTTTTACAAACCTGGTTTGTAAAAACGGGTTGAAACGCGTCATATGACGCAATGGCAATTGGTCTTAATTAATTCATCGATTGTAGGTGGGTAAGACTTTGCGGCTTTTATAGCAAAGATTACCTTCTTTCTTAAGTGACGCCAAAGGACTTGGTTATGTACATGCCAAGCTTGTTGTCTTTGTACAATCAGAGATTTAACATTACTCTTTGGGTTATTATTAACCACCCCCTGTAAATGGAAGCAATTGAAAACGAAAGTTACTGGAACCAGTAAATTTTTATATGAATTAATGAATTACTGAAAATATTATTGATATCAATTTAACAATTTTGATATAAGAAAAAAAAGAGATACATAAAGATAGTATTGAACTAATAACATGTTGTGTGCACATACCTAAATTAATAACTACTTCAATTCTATTTACACATATGAGTAA
The DNA here is from genome assembly GCF_000002235.5 of Strongylocentrotus purpuratus. Classification (NCBI taxonomy): domain Eukaryota; kingdom Metazoa; phylum Echinodermata; class Echinoidea; order Camarodonta; family Strongylocentrotidae; genus Strongylocentrotus; species Strongylocentrotus purpuratus. The sequence goes on from NW_022145610.1 coordinate 11,101,605, forward strand.
AGGCATTGTTAATTTAAGAAAGTGCTAGACTTGCTGCCTTTGTCCTCAAATAAAGACTAAATTTATATAGTATTTTATATGTATGTGTAGGCTTTCCCACCAGCGCACTTTTACGAGTATTATTGCGAAACTGGCCAGGCTAGCGTGTAAAAAAAATTGCGCCGGCCGCCGAGGGGTCATGGCAGGACGTGCTAGTTCCCGACAGCATATAAAGCAGCCAGGCCTCGAATATTAAAGCAGTCGATATGTCTTTTATATGTCGAATTGAAACAAAAATCTATCACAAATTCTTACCTTATCCATTTATTGAGTAGAGATTGGTTAAAACATCACTGAAAATCTGAGACACTGTGTGTAATCTTTGCTTAAGAAATGACTGAAAATTTCAATCATTGGGAATCGCAGACAAAAAGCACTTGCACAAGGAACATTTTAACACGTAAACCAATGGGTATCGCAGCAAAATTTTGCTATTTTAATGGTAACCGGAGTTTTGAGGGATCTCACTCTTGGACTAAACCGGTATTGACATTTTTTTTTTTCTTTACGGGAATGGCTAAAATCACGTCTCCAATTCCGACCAATCAGACGGCTTGATTTCTTAAGGTGAGGTATATAAGTTGTATAGCTGTAATTAATATGGCACGTTCCGCCTGCCATACCTGCCTGGTCCACTATAGTTGCTGGCATCCTTACTTTCTAATCAAGCTTTTCTTTACATCGGCAGTTTTGAGGATCTAAAGGGCCTATCTCACTGAGCAGCGAATGCTTGCGAACGTTGCGAATTTGGATTCGCCAACTTTTCTGACGAATGTTGGCGAAAATCAGCGACATTAAGTGACGTTTAGCGACAATTAGCAACATTTGAGCGAATGTCTCCGAAAGTGTTTGCGAAAGGCAGTTGGCGACTATTAGCGACTGTAAACAAATGTTAGCGACAACTTTTGCGAAGATTAGCAACTATTTGCCAATCCTTTGCCACTATTTATGAACGTTTCAGACCTTTTGCTAACTACTGGTACTCAATGGGTCGATTTTATAAAGGAACCATATGGTAACGTGGTCGCTAGCTTTGGCGAAACACAGAGAACTGACGAAAAAAAGAGCAAAACCGTTTAACAACCGTTTGCAAAGGCTTACGACTGTTTTGCAAACGCCTGCAACTGTTTGCGGAAAAATAAATTCGCAAAGAAATTTTGAACATGTTCAAAATTTCTTTGCGACAAGAAAAACTGTTTACAACAAAGAAAACTGTTTGCGATCTTTCTTGCAACCTTTTACAACATTTTACAAACTCTGGCGAAACCCCAAATTCGCTACGTTTGCAAGCATTCGCCGCTCAGTGAGATAGGCCCTTAAGGACTCGTTATTCCTTCTTTCTCATTATCATCTTGTTGAAAGGCAGTGACGGCCCAAATGTTACTTAAATAATCTTGAATAAGACCGAACCAATTGGGGTACGTTGTAACCCCCCCCCCCCTACCCTCCCAAAAAAAAAGCTACAACTTCTGTTTGAAAACATGATAATCAACGGGAAATGTTTCAAATCTATTAATCTCTTTGAAAGATTGAAGTACAAAGTGACTTGATCTTAAGTCATTTTGTTCAGTAGAATTAATCGATATTGTGGATTTCATTTTTTTAAAGGACTCTGGGGTGACGATACTGCACTTGGCAGATTCTCTGGAGTTCTACGGCATCACCTATGTTGGCGAGAATCACAATGCGGTGGAGCAATACGAACAGCTTCGTGGATACCTCAACGCGCAGGGCAAGACATACTTTGAAGACTGGTACTTTATTGCAGGTGAGTAATTATGTAGTACATGTGGAAATCATCCACTTAAGAAAACTTTCCCGATAACCATCCTCTCATAACAACATACAACAATACTATTATTATTCTCTTTATTGTTTATTATTGGTGATGATGACGACGATGATAAAGATGATTACTATTATTTATTTTAGTATTAGTAGTATTTATTATTATTATTATTGTTATTGTTGTTGTTATTATTATAATTATTATTATTACTGTCATTATTATAATAATTATTGTTATTATTATTATTATTATTATTATTATTATTGTCATCATCATCATCATCATCATCACATCATTGAGGTGTCGTGGTAAAGTGGTTCATTCACTCAATTTATATCCAAGGTTTGAGGGTTCAAATCTCAGCGTGCCGACACTAACGTCCTTTGGCCAGACACTAATCCACATGTGCTACTCTCCACCTCGGTGTGAATGTGTACCTGGCAATAACAAGTCCCTCGGAGAGGACCTAAAGCCTTCGGTCCCCTCCTTGCTTCCTTCAAACATACACATGACTTTTTAGCAGTCCGGTAAAACAAACAAACAAGCAAACAACATTAACAATTGAAGGGCCATCAGGATGAACAAGGGTGAAGCTGATGAGGCTACGTAAACCCTTAGTTAAGAAAAATTAAACGTACAAGTAATTTGATGTACTTATTTATTTATTGTATTTCTCTTACAGCTTATGACAAACCAACGGACCCTCAGCCTCATCGGAATGAAATCATGGTTCTTATCTAGAAACCCAGAAGGAATTATAATAATGAAGGCACCGATAACCCGAACGACAGCCCAAGAAAACCAATGAGATCGCAGTGGGCGTGGTGGTCGTCAAAGACCACACCGATCTCATTCCGTTTTGAGCTGGTCGACAAACGACTCCGACCAAGATTTTAATGATTTTATGTCATTTCATTTCATTTCTTTCGTCACATATGATAAGATTGGCTAAAGAATACAAAATAAGAACAACTGGATGGGAAGCACTCGTTTTTTTTTTTCTTCACATTTCCAAGGTGTATAATCATAGTAGTTTGCTATCTTAATTTATTATGAGATAAAATACAGTGCTTTGCTTTTTAAGTAGTTTTGAAATACATCATAATTATTATAAACCATTTCCAAGGCATTTAATCATAAAGCAGTTTGCTATCTTAATTTATTATGATATAAAATAAAGTGCTTTGCTTTTTAACTAGTTTTGAAAAAAAATTATTATTAACCGTATCAGACATCTGAGCAAGGCAATTTTCAAGTTTTCAATGATAAGCCAACAAAACTACGGGCGAAAGAAATATTATTGAATAATAATACACAGTTAACCAATGAACAAATATTTTTGCCCGATCAGAAAAGTCAACGCAAAATGCTTGTTAAACTAGCGGGCAATTGTAGATCCAACATCCAGGTATTTCTAACTTTCATTGCGCATATATTAACTGCTTAATTCAGGGCAATACGGCTTCTCATATCCATACAGTTGTATATCACCCTCACCTTCGGTTCTGGCGATTATGTCGTATTGCCCTGAAGGCAGTCAATATTGTTTAATTATTATCCCAGTAATATGACGTATCATAATCAGCATGATCAGGGAACCATATTTTCCGGCATTGTCCATTTCAGCCGTTTCATGGTGTCCCATTACCATATACATGTAGTTTTGTTATACCCTGTAAATATATTCTTTTCAGAAATGGTAACAAATTCATTCATTCGTTCGTTTTTCCCGAAAGTTAAATTTTCCAAATGCTCATGATAATCCGTAGGTTCATCATCATAATTATGGTTATTCCTAAACCCAAATTTCCCACACCAGGGGGTCATAATTCCGAAAAAATGAAATAGGGTTTCATACATTTTGTTGCGTTATTCCGAAGTTTCGTTTATTCCAAAAGTGAAATAGGGTTCATTATTCCGAATGTCTATACTTTCAAAAATGATAATATAAGTACTGTATATCTGTTTGAGATATAGTGTTTACGTGTAATATATAAACATGACGTAATCGTAATGTCGTTCTCTTTGATATAGTTTTTTTCGGATTGGTATTGGAATTTGTTTGGGCCTATTGATTAATAAATACTTCTACCCGCAAATTTCTCTGCATTCAATTCCTTTACACCTCTCTGCGAAAATCACAGGTTTTTATATTGGAGATAATGATGTAGATTATGATAATGATGATGATGGTGATGATGATGATGATGTTGATATGATAATGATGATGATGATGATGTTGATGATGAAAACGATAATATTATATTAATATTAATATTACGATATATTATTGTGACGATGGTGATGATGATGAAAATAAGGAGGCGGGGAAGGGTAGGACATAGGCGCCGGAAGTGGGGTGGCGGGGGGGGGCACTTGCCCCCGCCTCTCCACCCCACACCCCGAACCAAAACAGTGGGGTTGGGGGGTAAGAAAAGCAGTAAAGGAGTAAAGATGGTTAGTATTTTTAAACCCAAAGAACATAACAATAATAAAAAAAAAACCTGAATTAAATCACATATAAAATTCCATTCAAAGAAAAGTTAACAGGAATTAATTTTCCTAAACATTCCGCATGCCACCCATATCAATGGAGGTTTTCATATTAGCGATACGCGCATATCGTGGAAATATTGTAAAAGCGTATGTGTTTTTTGTTATAGGGGTGAGAAGACATGAGCCCCTGAACGCTGGCGTACTGATGGGGGGGGGGGTACACACTACAAAATAATGGTACAAATTTGCACCCTATAGGGTGCAGACCGCTGCTACAATAGCAGCCCACCTATAGGGTGCAATTTTACACCCCCAATTTGGGTGCAAAATTGCACCGCTATTTGGGGTGCAGATCTGCACCCTATAGGTGGCTGCTATCGTAGCAGCGGTCTGCACCCCTACGGGTGCTCGTTTGCACCCCAATTTGTGGTGCAGACTTGTCCCATATAGGGTGCGGGGTTTGGGGTCCACAATTGTTCCCTGAAGGGTGCATACATACACCCCTTGGGATGGAAGCAAGCACCTTTAGGGGTGCAGATTTGCAACCTGTATATGGTGTAGAATTGCACATTGCAGGGTGCACATGCACTCTTTACATCATATTATAATTAATAAAATCATAAGATTAAACAATTTGTTTTCATATCAAAATCACATTTTATTGACAACATGAATGACCGGTTTCAGTTTCCACTATGCATAGTTGGTAAGAGAAAATAACCACATATGACACTGTAGCACAATTACTGCATTCCTGCATAGCCTATATTTGCTTCTCTTAATTAATATAGACATAGGGCTCCTTGGCTCCAATCAAATAGTTCAACAAATCACCAGAAACATTATGTCCCTTTCATCAGACGAATAAAAGGAAAGGACATATTACTCGTGACTTTTTGGATTCAAATCCATTGTACAATCTGACAGTTTTATCAGTTCTCGTGACAACAGTAGTCATATCAAAATCACCTTTCTTACCATGCTGTTTCTTTGTAGCTTTCAGCTTTTCCTGTAAATGACTATTCCTCTGTTGTAGATCTTCAATTTGTTTTTGCTTTGCAACACAGCCAAGGCAGGTACATAATCTGTTATCACAATGTAGCCCATAATTGTGATCAGTGAGATGTGCACCAACAATATGATCAGATCTTTTCTCCTTATTACTTGAAGCTGTCTCATCAATTTCTTGGTGCTCATCAAGAGTAGAGGATCCATGAAAGTCAGGATCTCCTGTCAAGTCGACATCCTTTCTCTTCCGTTTACATGTTGATTTCCTCTTTTATTTACTTGAAGCTGTCTCACTGACTTCTAGTGCTCCTTAGCCGTAGAGGTTTTTATATGAGTCAGGATCTCCTGTCAAGTCGACTTTCTTTCTCTTCCGTTTACTTGTTGATTTCTTCTTTTCTGGGCACTGAGGCGACGAGGAGATTTATGTGAAGACTGGTGTGCTGAGCTGTATCCCAGATTCATTGTTGGGTCTGGCCACGCTGCACTAGGTTGTCCATCTCGAAAGTGATATGAGCAAACCCTATCTCCATACGTTGGTTCCCAGTTTTTGCCATTTGGACGTTTTCGATTTATCGCCTTTATCCATCGTCGACGGCCGTCTGCATCTTTATTTTGCAAAGGAAAAGGGAATGGTACAAAAGGTGGTGTGCATACGCAGGCCCCATATTTCAGGCCATGTCTGTCACACAATTGTGAATACCATTTATCAAGCTTGAATGTACTGTTTGAGCACCCAATAACAGCACAGATTCTCCCCATGATGATAGTCTGATTGTAAAAAAGAGAGAAAAATATTTTTTTTTAAATAAAGAGTTTACGTGTTGTTACGAGTAGTTACAAGTAAGTTACGAGTATTTACGAGTCCTTACGATTTTTAGCCAAAAAATAACAACTGAAAATGAAGTGTTCGAATTTGCAGCTTTTATACCTTTCCCCAAATCGTAAAAAAGTTTGTAAGCATACGTAAAGTATGCGTATCTATTCGTAAAGTACTCGTAATAACATCTAAAATTCTCGTAATATCCCGTTTCAATCCGTAATGCCATCGTAAAATGACCCGAATAAAATCGTAAACACACGTAATCACACGTAACCATCTGTAAACTGCTCGCAATAATCCGTAAATAATCCGTAAACAAATTGTAAACTAACCGCAATGAATCGTTATAAAAATCTGTTACGAGTCATTTACGGATTCTTGCGAGCAGTTAACGGATGGTCACGTGTTGTTGCGAGCGGTTACGGATGTTTACGGATTGTTACGAGCTGTTTACGAGCTATTTACGTACAAATCAATCCGTGGACAATCGTAAGAAGATTTTTGACATGTCAAAAAATGTGCCTCTCCTTTCACGGATCCTTAAGAGTGTCTACGATTTGTTGCAAGTTGTGACGAGTTTTTTACGGATACCAGCAAGTTATTTACGGATTCTTGCGATTGACTACGAGTTGGCGATCCGTAAGGACTCGTAAGCAAAATCCGTGTATGTGAAGGGGTATAACACATGCTAGCTGTAATGGAATAACATCCCATTGGCAATGCCAAGAGAACATCAGCACTGCTTATGATGTCTTTGGGCAAGCAGGACAGTGAAGGTGAATTTACAGCTGGCACAGTGGCAGCATTCATTGTCATTGATTGAAAGAATTTAACAGGAAGTGAAGTGAAACTACTTATTTTAGTCAATGGATAGGTATAACTAGAAGTCCAGTCCTTGTTATACGGTTTTGTATACATTTCTTAAATTCAAATCGGTCTCAGTGTCTTTTGTTTCGATTACATAGACTAGAGATCTAGCTTTAGTCTGAATTTAGTCACTCTTTTTCTTCACTTCAGTTCAATCAACATGATCAGGCAAAACAAACAAAATATGCGTAATCAGGTAAGTTTAGATCAAGTAGGCCATAATTATTTTAAGTGATATACAGGCTGAACTAGCATGGAAGAGCCTTCATATGAGTTATTATTAACACCGGTTATCAAATTTTAAGGTCAGAATCACGACCTTTTTTAACGATTGCCATGCGAAGCAGACGGCTTACACAAAATATACTATATGGGGCACCAGTCGGGACACGGCATACTTTCGCCTCTGTGGAGGCAACTGCCGATTGCAAAGAAGAAAAATACTTAATCATTTGCTGATCACGTACAAAACAAAAGGAAAAGAAGGAAAATATATCCAGTTACCAGCTCAAGATGATTTGTAGAAAAGGAATGATGTCATGATGTAAAAAAAAAATCGTATCTAGTACGTGATAAATGCTAACATTCCCCGTTCACTGTTGTGTGTAAGCACAGCACCGACCAATATGTATCCCAATTGATCCAGCGAAAAGGTCACGGAGGATTTTTCGCGCATGCGCAGAATCTAACTCGCTTATTAAACTCGGCAGTTGAACGAAATTAAAAGTCTCTGCAAAAGATCGACTGACTTAAACTTGTTTCATAAAACTTATAGTCCATGATTTTTCATGGAATAATAATAACGATGCATAAAAAAGGGTATAATTGTTTATTGTTGTGTTATGTTGTTCTTGAAATATATACACAGTAAGTATTAAGTAATCTTCTTTTGTGTATCGAAAGATCGAGGTTTCACGGGTTTATTTAGGAAAATGTAAATTTAATACTGTTAAGATGCTCGATAACATCACTATTAAAGTCTGATTTGATTCGATATATATCTCATTAATGAAACCATCTAAAGGCTTTATAGTCTCAAACAAACCAACACCTTTAGCCGAGTGCCAATTACCCCATTAAACCATGCGCCAAATTTAGTAATCTTCTTTTGTGTATCGAAAGACCGAGGTTTCCCGGGTTTATTTAGGAAAATGGAAATTTGATTCTATAATAGTGTTCGATTACATCACTCAGTATATGATTTGATCTGAGATATATCTCATTAATGAAACCATGCAAAGGCATTCTAGTCTCAAACAAACCTGGACCATTAAACCGAGTGCCAAATTTAGTAATCTTCTTTTGTGTATCGAAAGACCGAGGTTTCCCGGGTTTATTTAGGAAAATGGAAATTTGATACTATAATAGTGTTCGATTACATCACTCAGTATATGATTTGATCTGAGATATATCTCATTAATGAAATCATGCAAAGGCATTCTAGTCTCAAACAAACCTGGACCATTAAACCGAGTGCCAAATTTAGTAATCTTCTTTTGTGTATCGAAAGACCGAGGTTTCACGGGTTTATTTAGGAAATGGAAATTTAATACTGGTAAGATATATATAGGCTTTTATTGAAATCAAAACATCAAAAACCAAGAGCAAACAGTCCAAAGACTGACAACTGTCTTGGGTACAAAATAAAATTTAAATCAAATATACATAATAAAATAGCAGTAATTAATAAATACACAATTTACATAAGTTAAAATATCAAATAACTGAACTATTATCAGTAAATATTGCAAAAAGGACATATAAACAACAACAACAATAAGTATACATCATTACAATTTCATCAAAAGAGGGCTCTCGAGCTGTGCAATAACTAAATCAGGCACAGACCGAGAGTCCAATAAAAAGAAAATTAAAATGCATAAGAATTAAAATACAATAAAGATATTCCCAAGAGAGCATAGAAAGATAAGAGGGTAAGATAGAGGGAGAGAGAGCGGGGAGAAAATGAGAAAAAGACAAAAAAGACAAGAGAAAGAGAGAGAGAGAGAGAGAGAGAGAAAGAGGATAGGAAGAAAGTTAGGGAAATATCAGTACGATCTGTAGACTCGGTAAAATCAGCCCAAGTATTCAACATTGTAGACATCATTGCAATGAACCTGAAATAAATGTAACATACTATAAAGAAATTCCCAAGAGAGCATAGAGAAAGAAAAGAGAAAGACAGAGGGAGAGAAAGAGGAAATGAGAAAGGGGAGAGAGAGAGAGAGAGAGAGAGAGGGAGAGAATGAGATAGAGAAGAGAGAGAGAGAGAGAAGGAGATAGGAAGAAAGTTAGGGAAATATCAATACGATCTGGTAGGGAAGGGGCCAAAATCGTGAGAAAATATTTACCGGCGAAATTCGCATAGTACTAAAAATTTATTGTGCAAAATGTATGACTCCGGAGAGTCTTTGCATTCTAGAGTACTTAGTTAATATGCTTTCAATAATACTCTCATACATTACCTTTCTTACAAAGCCTGCTTATTCACTCTTTTCAATTCAATACTTGAATTTCTCTGTGCATTAACTTGTACAATTATACTATAATTACTTTTACCTCACTTATCTCAAATCTTTTTTTTTGAAGAGCACCTAAAAATATTGTGAAACAAAGGTGTTTTTAGTATTATTATAATCGTGAAGTTTTTATCGTTATGCACATCAGGCGCGTACGCAGGATTTTTTTCAAGGGTTTTTTTTAACATTTATAAATCGGGCCGAAAATTTCGCAACGACTCAGGCCAGCCGCTGAATAAGCGAAATATCGAAATTTGAAAATTTGACATTTGGCTCCGTTGGGGGGGGGGGGGGTGGGGGGGGGGGGGGGGGGTGGGGGTTAAGGTCACCTTTTCAGATCAGCCATGGGATTTTTTTTTTTTTTTTTTTAATTAATTTAAAAAAAAAAATCCAAGGGGGGGGGGGCGTTTAGGGGGTGATGGGGGTTTTACACATATAAAAATATCAAAGGGGGTTTAACCCCCCCCCCCCCTGTGTACGCGCCTGATGCACATAATCAAGAAAATAAGGTTACCTGTTTACGATTCTATTCCATATGGTGTTTTAATTATTATGATAATCAGAAAGGTTTGATTGTCATGCACATAATCAAGAACCCAACGTAACCTGTTTACAATTCTATTCCATATATGGTGTTTTATTATGATGATCAGAAAGGTTTGATTGTCATGCACATAATCAAGAACCCAACGTAACCTGTTTACAATTCTACTATTCCAAACGGTGTTTTTATTGTAGCTTGTATTATATGCTAAGAAAAATATTATCAATCCCACGGAGTGAAAACATGATTGGAATTAGTACATACAAACCATGATTGTCCAAATCGATATCTGGGGCAGGCAACGTTCGGTCAGATTTTAGCTTTATATTCAAACAACGTTTGCGTAACCTTTTAAAGTTTTGTTAACCAAAAAACACTTATAGACGCCCTGTATATATTTGAAATGTTGGTTTATTTGGCTGGGAGAATATAAACAAATTGTTGCTGAGACATGTTGAAGAAAAATGGTCTAATGGAAAAAGGAACAGATTACACTTTTCTGCTCATTATTGAATACAGGGAGGGGAAGTCCACCCTGATATTAAGTTAGCTTCATTAGAAGCAGAACAATAATTTTGGTTTTCTGTTGTACGCAGAAAATCTAAATTTTGTATTCTCTCATCAATATTCCACTTAAAACGCATTCGTTTTGAAAACCTTTGCAGAAATATGGCCTAAATTAGATCCTCTTTCACATTATAATACAATTTGAGTCAAATTTGCATTCAAACTTTTGGGGCTCCCAACGCTTAAGAGGCTCTACAATGATACTGATACCCCTTTCACCTCCTTCTCCACAGTCCTCCTCCTTCTCCTCCCGCTCCTCCTCCTCCTCCCACTCCTCATCTCGTGTGCTCCACCTCCTCATGTCAGGGACTGCAGAACGGCTGAGACTAGAATGCCTTTGCATGGCTTCATTAATGAGATATATCTCGGATCAAATCATATACTGACCGATGTTATCGAGCATTTTACGAGTATTAAATTCCCTTTTTCCTAAATAAACCAACACACAGAATGATATTACTAATATGATGCCTGGCTGGATATCAGTCGGACTTGTGTGAGTCTTTGAACCAGGCGCATACGCAGGGGGGGGGGGAGGGGTTTGGGGGGTTAACCCCCCCCCCTCCTTTGGTAATTTTGTGTATGTAAACCCCCCTACAAATACCTAAAAAAAACCCCCCCCCCTCCCCTTTTTTTTTTTTTTTTTTTTTTTTTTATATATAAAAAAAAAAAAATATGCCCACGGCCGACCTAAAAAAGGTGACCTTACCCCCCCCCCCCCAACTGAGCAAAAAAAAAAAAAGTGTCCCTCTTTCCCCCCCCCCCCCCCCCCCCCCCCCCCCCCCCCCCCCCCCAGGTGGTGAGCAGGTGGTGAATGAATATGACAAGTCTATCTGTCACACATATTATGTGCAGGGGCGTAAATCCGTACCGTGGAGTGGGGGGGATGATCGGCGATAGCCATCACATACTAGCAAGAGCACACGATCACACTAATTTACGAAAGCGCACGCGATCGCGCACGCACAAACACACAACACACACACACACCACCACCACACACACACACACACACACACACAAACACAAACAACAAACATACACATATCCAAACACATGTACATACATTTATACATGCATTCATACATGCACGCACATGTCAAATTTGACAACCATAAAGTAAAAGAATTTGACATATTTCGAAATACTGACAGCTGCAGACTGTAGTGTTTTATTATAATGAACTACGAAATAAGACGACACACTTTCAAGTAGTAAGATAAAGATTGAGTATTTCGTCAGGAAGATGCGAACTCTTTATTGTGAGTCCCATCACTTAGAAAATGATGTATAATGGTCAGGGGCATCACTAGACCTTTTTTTAGTGGGGGGGGGGGGTGTAGGGCAACGATTACCGACAAAACTAGCCCCCAATTACCGACAAAATGAAATGTCCCAATATTTACAAATTTAACCCTATATACCCCGGGGCCGAAGGCTAAATTGTTTTTCCTACGGACTATCTATAGTACTTGCGTATGCGCAAAGGTCATTTTCCTCGACGACATAAATAGACGAATTATTCCGTCAACTAAATCAGCATCATAGCTATATATTTTAATGCAAGCGCGGAGCTAGGATCTCATTTTAGGGAGGGGCGGTAGTGAGAAGGCGGATCACTCAAAAGCGCGCGAAGCGCGCTTATTAGGGGTGTGGGTGATAGGCCTACCGCGCGAAGCGCGGGAGCTTAGACGTTTCCTTAAATTATTAGGAAAAGAAGACGGTTTTTTGTACCGTTCTCGACTGTTAACCCTTGTCTATATGAATTTTCCCCCCCTCCCGCGCGAAGCACGAAAGCTTTGGCGTTTCAGTAAATTAATATAAAAAGAAGACGATTTGTTGTACCGTTCTCGACTGTTAATCCTGTCTGAATTCATTCCCCCCCCCCCCCTCCCCCCTCCCGCGCGGAAGTTTTGGCGTTTCATTAAATTATTAGAGAAAGTAGACAATTCGTTGAACCGTGGTCAACTCTTAATCTTTGTATGAATTCAGTTTCTCCCTCTCTCTCTCCCGCGCGAAGCGCGGAAGCTTTGGCGTTTCATTAAATTATTATAAAAAGAAGACGATTTGCTGTACCGTTCTCGACTGTTAATCCTTGTCTGAATTCATTTTTACCCCCCCCCCCCGCCATTGAAAGGGGGATTCAGAAATGTTGGCAGTCCTGAGATAGGGGTGCTTTCAAAGGGAGGGAACGAGCATACGCGTACCCTAAATAACACTGAGTGGGGGAGCCGGGCATCTACTGTACACGATTGCACTTTTTAAGCGCTCGCGCACTGGCGCATTTTACGTCTGGGCTATAATAATACCTTGAAAAATAACGAAAAATTATTCTAAAGTTCATGAAGTGCTTGTTCGCGCACGTCGCGCAACTACTCTTAATGATCGTGACATACTGTATACGTGTAGGCTATACAGTTATACATACATTAAAAAATAACTCATTTCTCGTGCATTATGCTGAAATTGAAACAATCACTTTTTTCTTTCTTCTTCTTCTTCCTTTTTTTTTTCTCTCTTTTTTTTGTAATCTCAGGGGGGATATCTGTACAGGCCACCCCCCTCCTTCAAGCGAGGGGGGATGCATCCCCCACCCCCCCCCCCGAGATTTACGCCCCTGATTATGTGACATCGGCACTGAAAGGATACACAAGAAAATAACAACCTTCACATCACGGTATTTACGTCTGTGACGTAGAGACTAATGAATATTCATGACTCCACTAAAGCTCGTGCTAATATATTATGCTACCTTATATATTCGCTCCCACTGCACTCTGTCTGTGTGTTAAGGGGTGCACTGTTTAATGTATACGTGTGTTCTATGTGCTTTTTGATGGTGTCACGTGACACTGTCATGTGACTGTGTAAATGTGGTCGCCCCCTTGATAGCAGACGACGTTGCAAATGTTTATTTTGCTCTTTACAGGTTCTTTGTAGGCTACTCAGACAGGGGCGGCGATACCGGGGGACGGGGGGACACGTCCCCCCCCCCCCCCCTCCCCCCTGAAAATTTGAAAAAGTGCAACAAAAATAATGTGTAGCAAATACTGACTAAAGACTGCAACAAACTTTAAGGCTGTGGAAGGCCCGAGAGTGCAGCGTTTAGACAAATAAAAATGCAAAAATCTTCTCTTTCGGGAGCTACGCTCCCTTGCATAATTGTGAAAGTGTGAGAAAGTTATAGTGCTTGTTGTATACTATTGTTTTGCTAAGGAATGTAATTTGTTAATACAACAAAGCTTTGAGGGGATAGTCACTTCCTTCACCGTCACCCCTCTCGTTCACTATACTCCCTCACACTGGACTAATGATGGGGGGCGGGGGCTTGCCCCCCGAGTAAAATTCAAGCGTGGTTTATTTCTAATTCCATACCAGTGATTTACAAATGTTGCTGGAACGACATGATTCTTTCCCTGAACTTCCGGGGGCTCTGCCCCTTGGACCCCACCAAGGGCCCTAAGGAGTGCCCCTGGTTGCTCATCTGACCGTAAATGAAATGCCTTAAAACCCTGTGCTTCCGGGGGCTCCGCCCCCTTAACCCCACGAGGGCCCTGAGGCGAGCTTATCTCAACGTAATATATGCCTAGAACCGTACTTAAATGCCTAAACACCCTGAGCTTCCGGGGCTCCGCTCCCAAAACCCCACAGGGGCCCTAAGGCGAGCTTATCTGACCGTTATTAAATGCCTTAAAACCCTGAGCTTCCGGTGGCTCCGCCCCCTGGACCCCAATCGGGGCCCTTATGCGGGCCCCGGATGCTGACCTATCCGTTATTACATGCCTAAAACCCCGCCCCATGACCCCCGCCAGGGCTTTGCCACTTGACCTCAAGCCAATTTACGCTCCATTTACTTCCCTCGATTTGCTCTACCTGACCGAAAACATTTTAGTCCCCCCCCCCTTCAAAAACGTTCCGCGGGGCCTGCATGTACCATGTTAAAGTGGTGGTGATGCGGATTTTTTTTCTGGTGCCCACCCTCCCCCCCCCCCAAAAAAAAAAAGTTTTTACTCATTACTACACTGCTCCCTGTCCCTAGCATTTCGTCCCCCCCCCCCCCCCCCTCGGTCATGAAAAGAAATCGCCGCCCCTGTACTCATAGTCATCATTTTAGTCATCTACATATCAAATTAAAGCTCTTAGTGACACTAGTAAAATATTGCAGATGAAAACCTATAGTTTTGGTTTACTTTAGTTTATAGACCTATTTGGTCTGCCTAACAAGGTTTGTCTACTACTACTCGCTGTAATTTGAAAAATAAAAATATGAAGTGGAATAGTGTACGTGTTTATCATTACGCATTATAAGTGGAGAGGGCTAGCATAAAATCAATGTTATTTATTTTAACTTGCATTATTATGTTCTGCTATATTCGTGCTGTAAATATTGTAATACATCAGCGGTGGATCGAGGATTTGAAAATAATAGGGGGCACAGTCGGCAAATTTGAAAAATGTGGGGAGAGGGGGCAGCCGGATTATTAAAATGCATCTCTCCCCCCCCCCCCCCCCCTGGATTCGCCACTGATACATTGTACAGTTGTATATTGTTAACTGGTAAAAAAAATACTATAATATAGACGTTTGATGGATTAAATGCATATGTTTTTTACCTTCTTTTTAAGTCGGAATCCTGGAGAAAACTCTTAATCAAGTTTATTTTAATTGATTTAAATTATTATATGAAAAGACTTTTTGAAACACAAAGGATGTGCATTATTCGAATAGAGGGGAATAGCTCTGACACAGTACTCCCACTAAACCTCCTGGCACTAGCCTGAGACTGTTAGTCCAAATCAGCTGTAAAATATTAATGTTTTGGTTGGTCTTGTTTAAACCGATTTTTAAATTTTTTAAATATAATGTTCACTCTATTATCACCATCCATCGATATCAGCACTATCATCACATCTCCATCACCATCATTACAATCATCATTTTCACCACCATCACCACTACTATCATTATCAATCAGTCTCGCAAACACTACCACTGCTTTCATCATCACTATGTGGCATAACACAATCATGGTCATCCCCACCCCTATTCATTGCCCATCATCTCGAGTGTAAATCAATGCAATAAAGTTCTATGAAGAGAAACATTATTGTACACTAACAGTGGTGTTCTTTGTGCGAACCAAAATCGTGGCACGCAATCCTAGACAACATCAGGCGCGGATCCAGGGGGGGGCCGAGCGGGCCTTGGCCCCCCCCCCCCCCCCCAAAAAAAAAAAAAAAAAAAAAAAAAAAAAAAAGAGAAGAAAGGAAAAGAAGGGAAAGGGAAAGAGGAGAGAAGGGAAAGAAAGAAGAGGAAGAAAAAAAGAAGAAAAGGGGGAAGAAGGAGATCGGGGGGCCGAAAGGGCCTTCCCACCGAGGCTGTTTAACCCCCCCCCCCCCCCCCCCCAATCAAAAAAATAAGAGAGAAGGAAGGAAAGGGAAAGAAATGACATAATCTCCGAGATTTTTCCTTACTTTTTAGTAAATACGTTTGTTGATATGTGTTTGTTGGAGAATGACAAATTACTAAATTTACAGCCAGGCAAAAATATGATTCTTGAGATTCCTACATGTCAGGCCCGAGGTGGGGCGGGGATTAGGAGCCTCGAGCTCCCTCCCCCCCCCCCCCCCCCACCTTTCTTGAAAAAGTATATTAAAGAGAAATAAAATAGAATGAGAGCAAGAAAGAAAGAATAGTTAACTGCTAGTGTTAAAAATTAATGAGGCATCTATATGCTAATCTGACCGTGATTAAATGCCTAAAACCCCTAAGCTCCCGGGGGCTCTGCCCCTGGATTCCACTAGGACCCTACGGCGGGCCCTTAGATGCTCATCTGACGGTAATTTAATGCCTAAAATCCCTGATTTTTTGGGGCTCCGCCCCCTGGAACCCACGCCAAATAGTGACCTGCCAGTGTCATAAAATAATAAGGTATACAAAAATGCTCATCTGACCTTAATTAAACGCCTAAAACCCCTGAGCTTCCGGGGCCGGCTCAGCCGCCTCGACCCCACCAGGGGCCCTAAGGCGGGCCCCTGAATGCTTATGAGACCGCAATTTATTGCCTTAAACCCCTGAGCTTGCGGGGTCGGACAAGGTATCAAAATGTGTTTATCTGACCGCAGGCGCGTAGCCAGGGGGGGGGGGGGTCCCCCAAATCGGAAGAGGACGTAGGAAGAAAAAGGAGCAGACAAAGAACACCTTTGAAAAAAGGATTAAGAGTATAGAGAATGGTACAGCGAATCGTCTTCTTTCTCTCATAATCTTGTGAAACGTCAAAGCTTCCGCGCGTGATTGGGGAACCTGAAATCAGACAAGGATTCAGGGGCGAGAACGGTAATACGAATCTTTAATGATTTAATGAAACGTAAAAGCTTCCGCGCTTCGCGCGAGATGGAGGGGAAACTAAATTCCGACGAAGATTATTTTCGAGAACGGTACAACAAATCGTCTTCTTTCTCTAATGACTTAATGAAAATTAAAAACTTCCGCGCTTCGCGCGGCAGGGGGAAACCTGAATTCAGACGAGGATTAAGAGTCGAGAACTGTACAGCCAATCGTCTTCTTTCTCTCATGACATTATGAAACTTGAAAGCTTCCGCGCTTCGCGCGGGAAGGGGAGGGGTGACCTGAATTCGGACGAAGATTAAGAGTCGAGAACTGTACAACGAATCGTCTTCTTTCGAATGATTTATTGAAACGTAAAAGGTTCCGCGCTTTGCGCGAGAGGGGGGGGAACTGAATTCAGATGAGGATTAAGAGTCGAGAACTGTACAGCCAATCGTCTTCTTTCTCTCATAATCTTATGAAACTTAAAAGCTTCCGCGCTTCGCGCGAGAGGGGGGGGGGGGGGAGAACCTGAATTCAGACGAGGATTAAGAGTCGAGAGCTCTCCAAAGAATCGTAATAATTTAATAAATCGTAAAATTTTCTTGTGAAACGTCAAAGCTTCCGCGCGAAGCGCGGGAGGGGGGAACCTGAATTCAGACGAGGATTCAGAGGCGAGAACGGTAATACGAATCTTTAATGATTTAATGAAACGTAAAAGCTTCCGCGCTTCGCGCGGGATGGAGGGGAAACTAAATTCCGAAGAGGATTATTTTCGAGAACGGTACAACAAATCGTCTTCTTTCTCTAATGACTTAATGAAAATTAAAAACTTCCGCGCTTCGCTCGGCAGGGGGGAACCTGAATTCAGACGAGGATTAAGAGTCGAGAACTGTACAGCCAATCGTCTTCTTTCTCTCATAACATTATGAAACTTAAAAGCTTCCGCGCTTTGCGCGGGAAGGGGAGGGGGGGTACCTGAATTCGGACGAGGATTAAGAGTCGAGAACTGTACAACGAATAGTGTTCTTTCTCTAATGATTTAATGAAACGTAAAGCTTCCGCGCTTTGCGCGAGAGGGGGGGGGGGGGGACCTGAATTCAGACGAGGATTAAGAGTCGAGAGCTCTCCAAAGAATCGTAATAATTTAATAAATCGTAAAATTTTCTTGTGAAACGTCAAAGCTTCCGCGCAAAGCGCGGGAGGGGGGGGGGGAACCTGAATTCAGACGAGGATTCAGAGGCGAGAACGGTAATACAAATCTTTAATGATTTAATGTTACCTTCCGCGCTTCGCGCAGGATGTAGGGGGAACTAAATTCCGACGAGGATTATTTTCAAGAACGGTATAACGAATCGTATTCTTTCTCTAATGATTTAATGAATCGTAAAAGCTTCCACGCTTCGCGCGGGAGGGGAAAAACTAAATTCAGACGAGAATTATTTTTGAGAACGGTACAACGAATCGTCTTCTTTCTCTAATAATTTAATGAAACGTCAAAACTTCCGCGTTCGCGGAGGAGGGAGGGGGAACTCGCCCCTTCCTGCACCGACCCCCCCCCCCCGCATTACGTCACTGTTGGTCACCATTACGTTCCAATTTTTGGCTCGCATAATTTCAAATTTGGGCCCCCCCCCCCTAAGAAATCCTGGATCCGCGCCTGGACAACATATTCAAGCAGAAAATCCACAACATTCCAATTAGCTTCAATGTTATTCTTCAACACTCTTCTCTTACCATCAATGATATTTCAAACTTAAGAACGCGATCGATGACACTTTCGTCATCCAATTTTATAATTATTACAAACTTCATTTTCTCATTTAATTATTTAGAATCCTTCAGATTTTGATCAGTTCTGTAAAGTAGGATTTCCTTCCAGAGCTTTAGTTAATACACTCCATCATCAATTGTCAGTTCAGTTAAGACTTAATCGTCCATCATTTTTTTTCTGTCACTTTGTCTAAAATAAGAAGTTATGCCATGCAAGGAATTTTTTTTTATTTGATTTGATTTGATTTTCTTCTGCATTCATGTAAGTACACAGTTTATCGATAACAATAATAACATAAAGTACAATAAGTATTTTTCTGACAGTGAATCATAAATAGGCAAATACATATATGTATATATATATACATTGTTATTTTCAAAATCGAAATGATAAACTGTCATTAATATTAAATTTCCTCAAACATTTTTACACATTATACAATTTTTTGCGGAAGAAGGACTGTCATTGTAAGCAGGTTGCTTGATAATACGACAGCCCCAGACAAAACTCATGAAATAGATTCACACGGTTATTAGGCAGAAACGGATAGGTAATTGAAAATACAAATTTTGATGATGATGATGATGATGATGATGATGACGATGATGATGATGATAATGATTCGACTAAAAGAGAAAATGACATTATAATAAAGACTAAAGAGTTTACACAGAGATTTTACCTTGAATATTCTGATAATAACATTGTTTTAACTTTGGCCTTAAGTAAGTAGAGGGAGCAACATGATTTAATAGATTCTGGGAGAGAGTTCCATAGGTCATGACCATGGTGTCTTATGGATCTATGGGCAATAAGTAATTTAATAGATGAAAAATTGAGGAATTACGGGTAGGGTATAGAGTAAATGGCTTTATTCATAAATAGTGTAACAGTATTGAAATGAAAGAGGGGGCATATTATTTAAATACTTAAACATGATCAGTTAACTTTGTAGCGAATTTATGTGGAATACTATTAGGGTTTTCAGTTTGTAAAATATTGGACTTGTGTGAGACAAATATGGTGAACCAGTAAATAAACGAAAGGCTTTCTTTTGCAATAAATAAATAGAGTTAATTTTAGTTTTGGCGCTGAGGCCCATACTAAATTGCAATATGTTATATACGGTTATTTCAATGAATTATAAAGCATAACAAGCGTATAACATGGGATAAATAGCTTCAGATAAAGAAACATTTACCGATGAGTGCAAGTCGTAAAGCTATTTTTTTTAAAGATAAATAAGTAAACAAATATTTTTTGAAACAAAAGTTCACAAATTTTACATAACTTTAATCTGTCGAATCTTCAAAAGAGATAGAACACACCAATAATAAAATAAACAACAAATATGTATAACAAATTCCTGTCTTAAAGATACTGTTTCCCTTTTGCAGCCAACATCAAATTCTGTAGAACTTTGCAGGAATTATAAATATGTCATGTAATGTATGTCCTATCTGTAAAATTTAAACGTTAGCAGTGTCCTAATATTGATATTATGCAAGGAAACCTGTTTACTTGCTAAGTTCACTGTCATACACTATTGAGTGATTGACTGGCTTTCTTCTTCTTTGGTAATAACATACATAAAATGAACTGTAAAGGGTACATGAGCATTTGTCTACATCAATAACCCACCATTCGATACAACGGTCTGAAAATCAGACTATTACTTACTGGCTCTATAGCTCTTAAGTCGTTTCGACAACTAATAGTCGTTATTTTCCCACTTAAAAACATTTTCAAGCCCCCCCCCCCCTTTTTTTTTTTTAGGGAGGTTCTTATTTAGTATTTACTTTCAAATGCCGGTGGAATTTAACCTTTTAGTTTTTTTGACCTGCAAATGGGACATAGTACCTTTAAGGGTATTATCTAATTGCATTTGCATATACTTTGAATAACACATTTCCAAATTGAAACTAGCTTTAGTTTTACTTTATATTTTGTTGAGAACGAAAATTAAAATAAAGAAAAAACACTGGATACAGACATAGCGTCCCAAAAAAAAAAAGTTCTGTTGCGAAAAATGTCTTGTCAAATAAATATTTCAAATTTAACTACCAATGCCTATACATTTTAACTTTGACTAGAACTATTATCATTATTATTATCAATTTATTCGTTAAACAAAGTGCATACAAAAAAATTACATAGAAAAACAAATCATACAAAAACAAAGTAAGAAATATCATTTTTAAAACATTATCGTGATTCTCAAGAGCATTTACAAGTTGCCGGAAATGATTATGGGAACCACTGATTCCCATATGAAATAATAATATATCATTAACGTAATTCACCCTCATGTTTAGTGAAACATAGGCATATACTCTTGTTGACGTGTCGAAAGCTCATATTTATCAAAGTCCCGCTTTTAACGAGATGATATTAGTGCTTTCCGACGTTTTAATTTTTCAAATTACAGCTAGTAGAGACGAACCTTGTCAAGCAGACCAAATAGACCTAAAGTAAAGGAAACCGAAGCTAAAGGTTTTCACTTGCAATATTGTACTAGTGTCAGAGCTTTAATTTGATGTATAGATCGCTACAATCGGACCTCTGAGTAGTCTACAACAAAGTGAAGAAACCTGCAAAGAGCAAAATAAACATTTGCAACGTCGTCTGCTATCAAGGGGGCAACCACATTTACAAAGTCACATGACACCAACACACCGCACAAAGAGCACACGTACAGTGCACCCCTTCCTCACACACAGACAGCTAGATTACAGGTAGAGGGATTTTCGAGAGTTGTCTTTGACCAAGTCGCTCTGCGGAATAAAATTGGCCGATATGACGCGTTATGCCTGGATTACATTTACCCCGGGCGCCGTACGATAAATTAGTCTACGATTTTTCGTAGACATCGTAGGAGGCTACGGGCTACGATGTTTGTGTTTACATTATCTACGAACATCGTGCCATTTATTGTAATGGCCCTAGGGGGCAGGCCGGGGCAAATCCGTACAGAGGCTGCTCGGAGATTGTACGAAATTCGTGCAATTTGCATGCAGTAGCCGTGCAGTCTCCACAGCCTCCGCACGGAAATCATACAGAGCCCGTGCAGCTTCCGTGCAAAGGATTCACGGAGAAGGCGCGGTGACCGTACAGCAACCTTGCGATAGCTGTGCAATTGCCGTGCGAATGCCCCATGAGTCTACAATCTCCGTACGATTTTCTTTGCCCCCATGTTCACCGAAAAATTGTACGTTTGCTGCACAATCAGTGCGAGGCTTCCGGGCGATGCCCGTGCGGGGATAGTGCAATGCCACCTACGGCATGTATACGGGCTACGGGCTTACGATTTTTTTTTAATTTGTTTAACTTATCGCGAAACATAGTCGTAAAGGCTGCGGACCCCGAGAATCCGTACTAAAAATCTCACAGCCGCCTCCTGCCACTGCACAGAGGCCGCACGGAAAAGGGGATACGAGCAGGATACGGGCTCCATAGACTAATTGCAGGCCAAATGTAATCCAGGCATAAGTGGTACGGAAAAATTAATCGCTGCCCGGACGGGCCCCTCACGATTTTTTCTGTTAATTCTCAATGGAGGTGCGGATGTCAGAGGACAAATAGTTCAGTGCACCGCAAGGCACCCAGCCGGGCGCCTTGAGGACCCCGGCCGGGCATCGGGAGCCATTGGGAGCACCGGCACCCTAATGGGGCTTTCACATAAACACTCCGGGACCCGTACGGCGAGTAAAAACAGACATTTTGGGAATTTTCGACCGGTGTTCGGCCGGCAACCATAAAGATCCTACGGGCGCCGGGACAGTTTTTGAAGCCGTACGGGCACCGTGGTGCTGAGTCAGCTGCTCCCAATTCCCCCGGCGTTTTTATCTGACCGTTAGGTCGTAAAAAGCATGTGAAGGGTCCCGTGCGGGCTCCAGACGATGTCCGGATGGGCCCCTTACGATTTTGGGGGATCAATTCTCATGAAAAATCTTTACGGGCACATTGCGGTGCTAAAGGGTGCCGTACGTGTACCCTACGATTGCCTCACAGGCCCCTCAAGAGCCATATGCACAACACCGGGCGTCTGCCGTCTGGGGGAAATTCGAAATGAATATTGCCCGTGCGGGCCCCTCACGGCTGCATCTCAAAATGTACAACGCAGCATTAAATACAGGAGGTGCGGATGTCAGAGGACACATAGTTCAGTGCACCGCACGGGACCCGGCCGGGCGCCTAGAGGACCCCGACCGGGCGCCTTGAGGACCCGGGCCAGGCCCCGGCAGGATACCTCCAGGGAGCCACGGGTGCACCTGCTTTTCGTACAGAGCCCGTAAGCGTACCGGCCGGCATCCTAACGGGCGCCTTGCATTTTACTTGTCCAATTTTCACGGGGCACCTCCCGGGCGCCGCAGAATATGTGACCACACATGCCGTAGAAAAGAAATTCGGAAGGTTCCCGTACGGCCTCTAAATCCATGGCAAGCCGCTGGGTAGGGAAAATCGTACGGGGCCCGGTTTATATGTGACCTAGGCATAATGGGGCTTTCACATAATACACTCCGGGGCCCGTGCAGCGAGTAAAAACAGACATTTTGGGAATTTTCGGCCCATACCCGGCTGGCAGCCGTAAAGATCCG
Organism: Strongylocentrotus purpuratus; assembly: GCF_000002235.5. Taxonomy (NCBI): domain Eukaryota; kingdom Metazoa; phylum Echinodermata; class Echinoidea; order Camarodonta; family Strongylocentrotidae; genus Strongylocentrotus; species Strongylocentrotus purpuratus. Next base: position 11,124,953 of record NW_022145610.1, read on the forward strand.
ACGGGCGCCGGGACAGTTTTTTAAGCCGTACGGGCGCCGTGGTGCTGAGTTGGCTGCTCCCAATTCTCCCGGCGTTTTTATCTGACCGTTAGGCCGTAGAAAGCCCGTTAAGTGCCGTAGGATATGTTACGGGTTCCTTACGGGCTCCGGACGTTACCCTGACGGGCCCCTCGCGATTTGGGGGGTCAATTCGCATACAAAATCTTTACGGGCGCCTTGCGGTGCTCAAGGGTCCGTACATGTATCCTACGGCCCCCTCACGGGCCCCTCAAGAGCCCCGGGTGATATGTACAACAACAGGTGTCTGTCGTCTTGAAATGAATATTGCCTGTGCGGGTCCCTCAAGGCGGCATCTCAGAATGTACAAAGCAGCTTTAAATACAGGAGGTGCGGATGCCAGAGGACACATAGTTCAGTGCACCGCACGAAACCCAGTCGGGCGCCTTGAGGCAGGGCACCTTCCGGGAGCAATGGGTGCCCCTGTTCATCGGACGGAACCCTTAAGCTTTCCGGCCGGCACCCTTAAGGGCGCCTTGCATTTCACTCGACCAATTTTCACCGGGCGCCGCAGAATATGTGACCACACATGCCGTAGAAATGAAAATCGGAAACGTCCGTACTGTCTCTAAAATCCACGACAAGCCATCGGGTAGGGAAAATCGTACAGGGCCCGCACGGTGTTTATGTCACCTAGGCATAACGAGAATTTCGTGGTTACATCAGAGCAAGAAGCTAGATGCCTCAACAAGTGTGGCTACCCGGATTAATGGGTCTTCAGAAGAATGGAAGCAGCCATGAAACCCACAACCCCTGGATCAGAACCAACCCGTAACACTAGACGAAAAGACATGGTTACCATCACATATGTCAAGGGAACATCAGAAGCCTTCAAAAGGGTCCTCAAGAAGTACAACATTGCCACCACGATGAGGCCCTTCTCAAAAACTTCGTGGTTTCTTAGTGCATCCCAAGGATGAGCGCACAATGAAAGACTCCTCGGGGGGTTTGTACAACATCCCATGTAACGATCGTAACGAAGTATACGTATACATAGGAGAGACATGCAGAAAGTTTGGAGTAAGGAAGACCAAATACCAGCAAAAAGCCGAGTCTATACCAAGGGAACACTTCACAAGAGCCACGAAGAAAGAGTCCGGCACAATCTTCAACAAGTCAGCCATTAGCGATCACGTAGCACAGCACAACCACATCATTAACTGGAAAAGGAGCAAAATCCTAACCAAAGATGACAACAAATTCAGCAGATGGATCAGAGAGGCGGTGCATAACCAGAAGAAACGCGACCATGTCATGAACCGCGACATGGGCCAGTTTAACCTATCGTCACTGTACATTCCCATTCTCTCGGACTGTCGTATTACCCCATCTAGTGTCGATAAAATGTCATTCTGATGATGCCTGCAGCAACGAGTAGGCGAATGTGTCACAGGTGAAACAACCTTTTTGATTCAATTTATGGAATCACTACCAATCAGATGAACCTCTTCAAGGATGAATGTTTATGTTTGCTTAATATTAGCAATGATGCGTGCAATCATCTGTAACCCATTCTCACTTCAACCCCACCCCCTCTCTCTCTCTTCCTCTCTATCTCTGCCTATCTCTTTTTCTCTCGTTCTCTTTCTCTCTCTCTCTCTCTCTCTCTCTCTTTCTCTCTTTTATTTATTTATTCCGTTTTATTTAAACAGGGTAGCCCCATCAGTAATCACAGTACTGTTTTCTAGGGGGCCCTGTAAACAAATGCAACATATATGAAGATACAAACTACTTGAACAATATAAAAATCATCGAAAACATCAATACATAGGAACATATAACAGAAAATAAGTAAAGAATAAGAGTGAATAATGAAACAAAGCCGTAGTAAGAATGATAAATTTCAATGAGCAATTTCAAATCGATAACAAAAATACTCTGATTATTATCAATGATCTGTTCAGATTTTAACAAATTATTATATTGAAAAATTTAAGTAAATATTCATGAAAGAAATAAAGAAAGAAAGGAAAATTGGTAGGAGACCAGTCTGTAGGTCCCGTGACCAATCTCTGGGAACAAAGGTTTGAAAGTGTTTTTGTGTTCCCTGATGAATACCGAACTATTTTTACTTGGGCTGCCCCCTTGAAAATCCCAGGCATTTTCGTGAGGGGCCAACAAAGGTCATACAGGGGTAGATATACAAATATATTCCAATCGTTTCGATATGCATATCAAATTACTCGGCTGGTCATGAGGATTCCAAAAATGTATAGTTTGCTATACCTCCGACCTTAAATGAGGGCGCTAGGATCAAAAACCTTGAAAGGTCAACACACTTTTGACTGGTGGTAAAATGCACCAACACAGTTAACCTTCTCTAATTGCATATCAAATTACTCGTCTGGTCATGGGGATTCCAGAAATGTTTAGCTTGTTACACCTCCGACCTTAAATGAGGGCGCTATGGTCAAAAAGGTCAATGCACTTTAGACTGGTGGTCAATTTCACCAACACAGTTAACATAGTCCGATTCTAATAATTTTAGTGTCTAATAATATGTTTTCTGACATAATAAATTCAACTAAACAACTTTTAAAATCAAAGGTGGTTTCCATAACCTTGAAATTTCCCCCAAGTGACAACAGATTTAACTCCGTTTCGTTGACAATCAGCCATGCATGAAGTTTTTCGTCTACGGCTGATTGTCAACGAAATGGAGTTATATAAAGTCTTTTGTCAACTCTGTTTGTTGCTATGGCAGGCACCCAGTGAAAACGAATTTGTTCGATAAAATTATGGAAATGCAAGCACTACTTTAAATAAACAGAACTTTGTCATTCCTTGCTCATTTTTCTTGATTGAGGTGTTATATGAAAGGGCAGAACCTCAACTTTCTAGAAATGTGATTTTCTCCTTGAAATTCAGATACCGTCCGCCAAATGACTTTTTGGTTTCCTTCATTTTAATCACTCATGCGTGAAATATGTATTATATGAATTGCATCACATGAAAGAGGAGGATCTAAGCTTTCCAAATATGTGTCATTTATCAATTCGATAATTCCCGGTTTCGTTTTTTCTGGGACGCACTGTACAAGGCACGCAACAGACCAATGAGATAGTGATATGTAGACGTTTTCTTGCTATTTCCAAATTGATTTGGATCAATTTTGGCTGAAATATCTTCCCACAGCCATTTTGACGCTGATGAAGTAGATGATGGTATTGGTAATAATAGATCCAAATTTGTAGTCGTATACAAAGCAATTCACATATACAATGCAAAATAGATGTCATACAGTTTAGAAGCGAACAAAACATATTCCCAGACATACCAGCAAAATAATGTTTACAAATTGTGTAATTCTAATACCCAAATATTAATTAAATAGCAGTCAGTAATTAGATAGGTGTTCCAATGACCTTCGGTGGAAAATTGTGTGATGCCTACTGAATAATAATAATGCAATAGTTGTTCTGTGAATGTACAATTTAGTTGTTAACATCTGTTATTACAATCTGTTATTCTAAACCTTTACATTCATGGACAAAAGCAATTGATTACCTAGGAATTTTATGAATTTCAAAAGAGCATGAGATTTATAGGATGGTGGGTAGGAAAATGCGTGTTTTAGCAGTTGTATAGAATATGCCAAGGTAGTTTAACAATGTTAATTATGAGATGCACGGCCCTATGTGTTATCAGTGTCTGTGATATGGTGTAATATTGGTTCCCTAAAAAAATGGCGCTTCAAAATGATCAAGAAGTGCCTCAGAAAAGTAAAAATCTTTGAGTGACCGGTTTTACCATACTCGTTTTCCTCCATAGACTGTAGTGATATGAAAACCGTTGAGCAAACGGTTTTCAAAATTTGTAATTCCAATCATAAATATCTTGATAATCAGACAGGCGATCGGCTTGTAAAAGTCATGGGGTTCCTGACTGACCTAAAGGTTTATAATTATCATTTCAGCATGATCTAAATCCAGAATTTCGTTTAGGAATCTGAGACAAAGTCACCGGATCCCTTTAAAGGGGCAAACGTTTTAGTGTGGAAAGGACACACTTACTACATCTGTGAAAACGAGTACGATTGTTTCTAAAAGGGGCACAGTTCGTTCATATAATATTTGGGCATTGTACCCCCTGCCCCCTCGGCTACAAGCTTTTATTGTGGTTTTAGAAGGGTACATGATCCTACAAAAATCTGCTTCGATTCTTTGAAACTGGTTATGGCTCTTTAGATGACCGCAAAGGGGTACAATTTTTAAGCTACAGTGCGATATATAGATAAAAAGGGGTACTTATCAAAGGGAAACTGCATCAATAGTAACATGGGGAACTTATATTTTATATAATTATACTTATATTTAAAAGAGCACTTATAAGAGCTTAAAATGGGTATTTCTCATACGTAAAAAGGGACACTCATCAGAGATATAAGGGGACACTTCTTTGAAGGGAAAAATGCAAATATTACAAGCTAAGAAAAAGGGGCACTTTTCAGAGGTAAACAGGAGCACTTCTTGCACCTAAAAAAGCGCACTTATAAGATGTGAAATGAGTGCATTTATTACAATTTATTACAACAGTGCACTTGTCAAAGTAGAAAGGGAACCTATTAGATAAGAATAGGGAAATTATCAGAAGTGAGATGGGGCACTTGTTAGAAAGGAAAAAAGGGCACTCACCTGTACAAAGTCCAAAGTACAAAGATACAATCTTCCTATTTAAAAAGGGGCACTCATCAGAGGTGCAAAAAGGCACTTTTGAAAAAGGGAATGGGATACTTAACTGAAGTAAAGGGGTATTTTCCCGAAATAATATAGGGGTACTTTTGGGGTGCTCGAAAATGTGGGGCGCACTATGTTTAAAGTGATCCAATTTGTCTAAGCTTTCAAAGGACATAGTTTCAATCGACAGGATAACCTAAAATTATTTGAAACAGCCTACCAACATCTTGTCTTATTATCTAAGATCTACCTGTTCACTTGTCCATTGCATCATTTCAAATTGCATAAGATGTGTATTAAAGGTGCATGAAAGTTTTTTTTTCACGAACAGCACATGAAAACTCATAGGTGTGCTAACCTCAAAGATTTAGTAAGTACAAGAAAGAAAACTTGTTGATAAATTACCAAAGAAATTGAAAATATACTTTCATGAAAAAGATATTCAAGATTATGTGATCATTGCAAAGAGAATATCATGAATTGTGATTGTAAATGAGCATTTTCTTAAAGAACAATCCAACCCTTGTAATAAGTTCATTAGTATTAAAGCATAAAAAAAAAGATAAACACAATGGCGAAAGTTTAAAACAATTCGGGCCAATGATAAGAAAGTTATGGATGTTTGAAATATGAGTTCACTAATTATATGCGAATCCCAAATTTGCAGTCTGATCAGTGGATTGTGACGTAGTCGCGGGTAAGTCTGCCGTTTGTCATGTGCATAAATATCATTAATTGCTGTTTTTCTTCTAAAGGCCTTCACTCTTGGGGCACTTTTAAAAAATATCGATGGATTGCATATTATTATAGTTCCACTTAACAGCGCAGACCCTCCTAAGGCGCCTTGGATTAATTATCATGTGCGAGAAGCTGCAGCCTTTTAACCTGAGAGCGCATGCATGAAAACTGTATTGAGTTAACCCAGATGTGCGATTTGCCCACGAAAAGCCGCATTGTGTGTGTACGAAGACCGTGACGTCTTTTTCAAGCCAGAAAAACCGCGATTAATTTTCAACCCATTGAAAGATTCGTCATACTCGTCATACTCCCTCTGCGGCTAAACTAAGTTATTTTATCTATGCTTGATTTCGTGTCTAATTAGCACTGCACACTGTATGTTTGGAATGGATCATTATGCACAATCAAAACACCGTTTAAAAGGTTGTTTACAAATAATAACACCTGTTCAAAAAATTCAACAAGCTGTTGTATTGTAATGAACTGTTAGCATTTTAAACAACGTTTTATCTGTGTATATATAACCGAATGAATATTTAAAAAGTAGATTTTTTCGGGGAGGTAACTTGGAGGTGTCTAGACACACGGGTTATGGGAGCCCCATTCATATTTAATTTTTCAGCAATTCATGGAAATAAAGACTAGTGTTTTTTTCTCTCTCTCGCCGGTATAAACAATTGCGTGCTGCCCATACAGCCAATGTGTTGATTCATGAATTCTTGTTTGGAGACTATGCTATTCCATTGTCATTTGACTCATTGAGGCAAAACACATTTTACGGAAGGTTTTAAATATTTTTTTTTCTTTGAACTTGGTATAAAGCCCTCTCCAAAGAAAATATTTTCTCTTGCTCTTGATCATCTCTTTTCCTCCCTCTCTTCTCTTTCTCTCTCTTTTCTCCCTCTCTTTTGTTTCTTCACTGGCCACCAATTATGGGTGCAGTCTGCCTTCCTATCCGCATTCTGCCCCGTGCCCCCCCCCCCCCCCCTCCTTCCCCCGTACGCTAGTGTTTCTCCGGATTGTTATTATCATTATAATCATCATCTTGGTATTATTATTATCATTATTTAGATGGGGAGGGTGATGAATAATGAAAGGAAAGCAATGAATGAAGTTGATTTGACTCTTCCATTCAATAAATCTCATTAAAATGTGAAAACTGCACTCATTATTTTTTCTTCCTCCCTCTCCCAAGTATACTAATGTGTATCCGGTTTTTTTGTTTGTTTTGTTAGGTGGGGGTAATGGAAGGAAGGTAACAAATCATTGATTGACATTCGTTTAGAAATTTGCGTTGATTTTGCTCACATCACAAACGAAATCTTATTAAGTTAAATCAATACTCTTGCACAAAATTCAAGATTACGATTCAAGATACTTTATTTCTCCAATCGTGCAAAATATAAACTAACATTATCAATTGCTCCTGTTTGTTGTACTTTCATATTACTCCTTATCAGCGCCCAAAATACACGGAGGCGATGGGCATCTCGCCCCCGTGAGCTCCATAATCGCCCCCGTCAGGTTGCCCACGGGGACGATTGCAAAATTAAAAGTCGCCCCCGGGGAATTATAAAATAAAGATTATATTTTCTTATATAACTTTAACACAAAATAAGTTTCAATTTTCAAACCTTAAACCAATGAAATGGAACTTAGATGGCGCTTTCTCTCCCATCTCTATGTATTACCGGTACAAACAACGGAAGCTCGCAGTGCAGCTAATGCGGCCGTCAGCAGTGGCTATACTGCACCGGTAGTACCGATGTGCACGCTGACGCCCAATATCTGCTGGAGCTGGAGACGATCGCGCAAAGACTGAAACATAGAGAGGTTTTTCGTTGTAAAAAGAATCCTCTGAAATATGGTTGTTCTAAAAGAACAACAAATAATATAACTCGACCAATAAATAAATGTTAAGAAGAACATCAGCAAGGATGTTGCAGGGACGTTTCGTTGTACCGTTATCGAAAATTAATCCTCGACTGAATTCATTTTACCCCCCCCCCCCCCTCGTCCGCGCGAAGCGCGGAAGCTTTGACGTTTCATTAAATCAGTAGAGAAATAAGACGAACAAATGGAAAAAAATATTTTGCCTTGATTAAGAAAATTTGAAAATCGTATCAGTATTAAACAGGGAGTAGGAAAGGGGAGGAAATTAATCCAAAAAAAAACATTGAAGAATCCGATTCAGTGTTCTGTCGTGATGCGTACAAATGAAAGTACATACAAAGGTGAAATAATAAATTGAAGAGCGATGATAAATCTATTCTTTGACGTCGATTGATTGAATAAAAAATAATGAAACAATATGGTCTCAGGGTCATATATCTTCGAATATTAGAAAGTTTCATCCACCATCGTGTTGTTGAACACTATTTGCAATTTAATTTCAATGCGGTGACTTGTCGGTTACGAGCAGAAGGTCATTTCAGGCTTCTATATTTTATAATACTATCAACAGATATCTGGATATAGACACTTCAAGCTACGAGTCAGAAATTATATTATCATCTCACAGAATTCTACTCGAACACCGCATCGAAATTCTTTTCACCTTTTTTTTGCCTTCTTCCTCCTTTTTTTGTGGTTCCTTTTAGCTCTCCTTTTTTCCTTTTCCTTTCTTCTCTCTTTTTTTAGCGGGGGCGGGGGGAGGCAAAGGCCTTTTGCCCCACCCTAATCCCGATCCGCAACTTGTTGGCGGGAAAATTGCAACTGATATCCCCCCTTCTTTTCTTTACTTCTTCCTTAATTTTCCTTCCCTTTATCTCCTCTTCAGTGACTGGTCCCTCAGAAACTAGTGCTAAGCCAGTCACAGAGAATTCATGATTTCAACTGATGCCCGTTAGTGCATTGTACATTTGATTTTTCTTCACATTTCATTTAAAAATCTTTTCATATTTGATAAATATGGTGCATTGGCATATGGGCTATGGTTGGAGCGTTGGATGCGTTGAACAGCGTTGGTGTATTATGCGGATTTATCATATTCATATTCTGAATATTTTCAGCGAATTGAATAATATTAAAAAAGGATGCAATTCATGGTTGTACTCGATAATTCTCACTTAACATATTCTCTCTCTCTCTCTCTCCCTGTCTTGCATAAAGGTAAATATGAAAATAATATTTTGCCTTGATTAAGAAAAATTGAACATTGTATCAGTGTTTAACAAGGAGAAGAAAAGGAGAGAAAATTAATCAAAACAAACATTGGAGAATCCCATTCAGTGTTCTGTCGTGATGCATACGAATGAAAGTACATACAAAGGTGAAATAACAAATTGAAGAGCGATGATAAATCTATTCTTTGACGTTGATTGATTGAATAAAAAATAATGAAACAATATGGTCTCAGGGTCATATATCTTCGAATATTAGAAAGTTTCATCCACCATCGTGTTGTTGAACACTATTTGCAATTTAATTTCAATGCGGTGACTTGTCGGTTACGAGCAGAAGGTCATTTCAGGCTTCTATATTTTATAATACTATCAACAGATATCTGGATATAGACACTTCAAGCTACGAGTCAGAAAGTATATCATCATCTCACAGAATTCTACTCGAACACCGCATCGAAATTCTTTTCACCTTTTTTTTGGTCTTCTTCCTCTTTTTTTTTTGTGGTTCCTTTTAGCTCTCCTTTTTTCCTTTTCCTTTCTTCTCTCTTTTTTTAGCGGGGGCGGGGGGAGGCAAAGGCCTTTTGCCCCACCCTAATCCCGATCCGCAACTTGTTGGCGGGAAAATTGCAACTGATATCCCCCTTCTTTTCTTTACTTCTTCCTTAATTTTCCTTCCCTTTATCTCCTCTTCAGTGACTGGTCCCTCAGAAACTAGTGCTAAGCCAGTCACAGAGAATTCATGATTTCAACTGATGCCCGTTAGTGCATTGTACATTTGATTTTTCTTCACATTTCATTTAAAAATCTTTTCATATTTGATAAATATGGTGCATTGGCATATGGGCTATGGTTGGAGCGTTGGATGCGTTGAACAGCGTTGGTGTATTATGTGGATTTATCATATTCATATTCTGAATATTTTCAGCGAATTGAATAATATTAAAAAAGGATGCAATTCATGGTTGTACTCGATAATTCTCACTTAAAGGGAAAGTCCACCCCCAAATAAGTTTGTTTCGATAGAGGCAGAATAATAAGAAAATCAGGTGAGTGAAAGTTTGAGCAAATTCTGAATGAAAATAAGAAAGTTATGAATTATTGAAGTTGTGATCAATCAAATACAAATTGGCAACTCTGTGACTTAGCATCATCTCACAGAATGCTACTGGAATACCGCATCGAAAAAAAATTCACCCTTTTTTGTCTTCTTCCTCCTTTTTGTTGGTTCCTTTTAGCTCTCCTTTTTTCCTTTTCCTTCCTTCTTTCTTTTTTTAGCGGGGACGGGAGGAGGCAAAGGCCTTTTGCCCCACCCTAATCCCGATCCGCAACTTGTTGGCAACTTGTACCTGACCCTCAGATAGACAAAGGAACATCCCTTCACTGCTATTATGTAAAACAGGTGTCACTCACATGCATATTCACCTTTTTACATAATAGCAGTGAAGGGATGTTCCTTTGTCTACCTGAGGAACTGTATATTTTGTCCGCTTTCTTAGTCAGTCATGTTCATAGTGAGGGTGGGGGTGTCTGTGTGTTTGTGAATATTCCTGGTTGTTCTGGTGCATGTTTGGTTTGTATAGTTTCCCACATCTATTTTTTACACTGCGGATTTTTTGACACACAGTTCACTTACAGTACACACACTTATATTTGCAATTTCACACATAGGCTATACATACAAACACTCTCTTTCTCTCTCTCTCTCTCTCTCTCTCTCTCTCTTTCTCTCTTTCTCTCTCTCCCTCTCTCTCTAAACATATACCAACCCACCCTCATGTATTTACAAACACATAAGCAACAAATGCACACACTAGCTATCAATAATACACAATAGACACACACAATGAGTATGAATCTTTTCAGGATGGTCCTTGAAGACATGAGATGGTCGCAGGGGCGTACGAAGGATTTTTCAATGTTTTTTTTTTTAATCGGGCCAATTCTTTTAAACGACTCAGCCAGCCGCTGAATAAGCGGGGGGGGGTCCCTAAAAATCGCAACGACTCACCCAGTCACTGAATAAGCAGGGGGGGGGGGGGGGGGGTAAGAGGACATTTTTTTTTGGGGGGGGGGGGCCGAAATTTGAAATTCTGACCCATCGGCATACCGTTCCCCTTTGGGGGAGGGTAAGGTCATCTTTTTTAGGTCCTCTATTTTTTTTTTTTTTTTTTTTTTTTTTAATATTTAAAAAAAAAAAATTTTTAAAACTCAAAAGAGTTCTTTCCCCAAAAAAAAAATCATACACAAAACATACACATAAAAAACTCAAGGGGGGTTAACCCCCCCCCCCCCCCCCCTGCGTACGCCGCTGGATAGTAAGGTGTGGGTCAAAGCTACTGTGTTGCTCTGGACATGATATCCTGACATATCAGTGGTTCTGGTTCCTTTGTGACAGAAGAACCTGGCCAGAAAAAACAAAGAAAATAAAGTAATACATAAGTCGTGTCAAAGACAAGCTTCTATTATAAATATGCATACCTAGTGCACATTATACTGATTTATCTGACTAAGTCCTTTTGCAATCTTTTATATATCTTCAAACTTCTTTTCTCAAGATCATCCAACTTAAATCAGAAACGAAACAATAAGTTCAAGTTCAAGTTCAAGTTTATTCAAACCAATCAAACACAACATTTTACAATCAATTGACACAAAAGAAATAAAAAACATGATAGGTTTGGGACCCCGGAGAAGCAGAGCTTGTGATAAGGGGCCCCTTAAAAGGTACATAAACAAAAACAAAATAACAGTATTTAGAATAACCGATGACAAAAACATATTTACAATGATAACTAATGAGTAAATATGGGAACAGAAAAAAAAGATAACACACATACACATACACACCCACGCACACACACCCACATACACACATACACACATGGCTTTCCAGGATTTACTTTAACATATTTTGTAATCTCTCAAAAAGATATTCTCGACATGTATGTTTAAACATAGGTAGTGTTGGACTGGATCTGATGTTTTGTGGCAACTTATTCCATTCTTTGATACAATTAATTACAAAAGAGTTCGAAGCAGTTTGTGTTCTCGCAAACGGCTGATGGATAAGATTTCTCTGACGTGTGTTGTACGAATGGACAGTCGAATTTACAATAAACGCATCTTTTAAAAATGAATTATTTTGAGCAGATTGAGATTTGTACATGAATATCAAACAATTCATGGAGACTAATTCATCAAGAGGCAACATCTGAAGTTGCACAAATAAAGGATTACTTGGACTTCTGTAATTTGAATTTGTAATGAGCCTGATAGCTTTCTTCTGAAGGACTATTAACTTGTTTATATGGCTCCTATACGTATTTCCCCATGCAACATTACAATAAGTTAAGTGAGGCATAATGATAGCATTATAAAGAGTTACTAAAGTTTGCTCTGGTAAAAAAAAGCGTAACTTAAAAATCACACCAACACTCCTCGAGACCTTGGTACAAACATTGCTGAGGTGATCTTTCCAAGTTAAATGCTCATCAACTGTAACTCCAAGAAACCTTACATTTTGACTCCGGTTGATCAGATGACCACCTATTGTCAGGGGGTCAATATTATCTGGGATTCTTTTGCCCCTTGATCTAAAAACAACATATTGAGTCTTAATATTTAAAGGACTTCCATTTCTTTGCATTAATTTGAGCTTTCAACGATAAATACAATCAGCAGGTTCATAACCTTTGACCTACTTTCATGAATTTAAGCATTAAAATATCCCAATTTTAAATAAAACCTGAACTCTCACTATTTATTCTAAGATTCAGACGCCGCCATAATTGCTCATGTAAAAGTTACATCTTTGAAGCAATCACTGCGCATGTATGCAGAGTACGTACGTACACAGCTAGCTAGCATATAGCTGCATGATATAAGCAGCTAATTCGACTTGTGTCACGCGCATGCGTAATACTACTAGTATCTTTGCAGCTCGGTCATGAATACTCATGATGCGTATACCTCTGAACCAATCAGGTAGGATTTTACGCTCATAGGTAAAACTGTTTGGGAAAAAAAAATCGCCGCCCGGCCTGGCCTCTTCATACGCTACTATTGGAAAGCCATAAAACCACCAGTATCCTCAGCTTGGAGTCAAAGCTGTTGATACGGGCAGACCAGAACGTCATACACTGAGCAGCACAAAGGGTGGCCGTTTGCAAGACTCTTTACAAATACAGTAGACGATTGGTGAGTTACGTTTTGTGGACGCAGTGATGCCAATTCATTTTCAACAACTGTTCTAAAGTGTTCGATCACGATGGTTAGCGCGGAGTCAATAATTTAATGACCCTTTAAGTTTGCATACGTTCAAGAATATTTACCTCAATACGTACGTGACCCCTTTTTAATTTCACAAGTACAAAATGGGAACTATATAAATTATAGGTCTAACCCTATTTTTGCTTATTGAGTACACATTCAAAAAGAGTGCCATGTTTTATTTGCAACATACACACAAAACAAAACAACAAGATACATACCCATTCACATGTCGATCTGCGAAGTTTGCGAACATCGATACTGAGAATATGAAGCTTTTCCTCAAATTAATTGATCTTTACAAAGAAATACCCGTTTTCAAATTCGTGAACATTGAGCGCATTGAATAACATTTTATTAGATTTTGTGATTTTTAGATCTAAGAAGCACTTAATTTTCAACCGGGGTGCCGGTTGAATTTGAGAATTTGAGTAACACTTTAAAAAAATCATTTTTTGGGAATAACGTCGATTATGTGAAAACCAATTTATTAAAAACCGTTAGAGTATGTTATTTCATGAGGAAATAGCATTTTGAAGGTGATAGAGTGTCTTTGTTCGTCGCTCGCTTCACTGCTCACAACTTTTAAAAACAGGATGATTTCTGGCAGCGTAGTGCCTGAATACCTTCATCGTTGAGCAATGAAGTGCCCATTAAATAGACTTTTATTTAATAGAGAGTTGCCTGAATATATATTACATCCTTTATATCAAATTACATTTTGACCACGCTCGTTTGTTTCACTCGCTTGCAACATTTAGAAAGATGATAATTATTCTGACCAATGAGAAGCCCGAATCTCTTCATGTTCGTGCATCGAATTGACCGCATCAAATGATTTTGGCATTCATGTTTTCTGCAGCGAGATGCTCGCACTCTTAATTCTATATTTTATCACGTGTGTTAATCATAAGGTACATTTGTTATCATAACAAAAGTATCATAATTTTTTGCTCGCTTGCTCCGGTCGCTCGCAAAATTTAGAAGATAAAAATTGCCAAAGTGTAGATGGTACTTGACGCGTGTTAGAGGGATCCTAACTGAATCTTCTGTAAAGTATTTAGGAATGGGGTGACGATAAACTGTTTCATTTCTTTGAAAGAAGTGTCATGCGGATTATTTAAAAAAAAGGTTGAAAAACGCTGCTTTAGCCTGTATTTACATGTAGGCTTTTTAGTGTTTGCAAACCGCCATAAAAATTATATTTATTTTACGCGTAACTTATAATAATCATGCGTACGCATATAGTCAGTGTGAAATGTAACCACCGGAGGCGGTGTTACACAGAAAAATCCCTTAAAAAATCCCTTGAAAAATCCTTTCAAGGGAGAATTTTCTTGCTTCGTTAGTGGATTTTTAATGAGATAATTTATGACAGACAGCAATTAAGAGGATAACTAAAATCCGGATAACTAAAATCCGGATTTTTGGCCTCTGCGTGACACCGCCTCGGGAGTGGCAATTTCTTGCATACAAATATTACAAAAAAGCAGGGACGGATTAGCTTTTTGCCAAGGGGGGGGGGGTTGACCCAATGACGATGCAGAGCATCGTCTACGAGCCGCAAAGCTGCGATCCGATTTTTGTTGCTATTTTGAACGCCCGTAAGTGATGTTTTCTTGGCATGTACTAACATGCGGAGCATCGTCCACCTTATTTGCTTAAAAAATAAGAATTTGATCAATTTCCACCCTTAGCACGTTTGTTTAGTTAGTTGCTTTATCTACTTAAATTGTTTGGGTTTTTTTCTCGAAAATCTTTGCCGTCGTGTTTGAGAAGATTTTTCAATATTTGTTTTCTTCACACAGAATCGTTAATCATGTTGGCAGTTTGTCTCCTCACTTTCATCGCAATGTCGATTACCGCAGTCCCCGCCACGACCCCGACCCCGACCCCTACCCCACAGCCTCATAGTGTAATTCAACAATGTAAAAGTGAGTATTTCAATAGATATATTAATTTATTTGTATATGTGTATTTGTGAATTTAGTAGACTATGTATGCAAGTATTTATTTATCTATTCATTTATTTATCTAGTTGCGCATTTATTTATTTATTTATCCATGTTTGTTTTGATTTTGTTTTCATCTATTAACATATCTATCAATTTATTTAATAATCTATCTGCAGGCTTAGAGTGCCCCACCACTACTATATTAGAAGAATTTGGTTCAAATATGTGGAAGAGACGGTTAGAACCAACTGTATGGGCGTATAAGGTCGCTCCAACCTGCAACCAATCTGCAGCAACAGGTTTAGTCTTCAGTTACCTCCAATCCTACTTTGTGGGTAAGCTTTGAGAATCAGACTTTTGTACATTTTGTTATAATTCCGAAGAAAGCATAGAACACTTATTTTGAGATTGCCAAATTTATAAGAAGGTTTATCCAAAATTTGATTTTAGATGATAAAATTACTTTAAATAAGGTCAACTTTTTTTTGGATTTTATGGAAGTGAATGAATTCGATCTTATTTGATTATCTTATACGCCAAATACTACACGCTTTCCATCAAACGTAAATTTAGCTTATCGTTGATCAATTATTTCAAAGCCATTTTAAGATATTATCGTTCATTACGATATTAAACCTATGTTAAAAACAATAAGTTTAAACGGGTATTTGATAATAATTGGAAACATTGGTTAGCTGCTGTAAAACAAAAACAAACAAAAATTAAGTTTATGTGCACTAGCATAATGCATTCTACTCCTAAAAAAGACGTACCCAATCGGATTTAACAAGTAATTAATAATCATAACTAGGCAATAAATTGATAAAATCAAAATTATGTTCTACATAATTTTTTGATCATTATGTCTTGATGAATTTCATCTATTCGAATTATACATGGGGAAAACCTTTTCGGTTTTTTTTTTAGTCTCGTTTGATTTCCTACGTCTAGCTTTTCTTTACGTTAGCTTTGGAAGAATATTGCCATAATTTATGTATTCGTATATTTTGTGTACAATGTGCCTCTTATTGTTAAGAATAATTGTAAGCATTATCCAAAATAGAAAATAGCAATCCAGTTGCCTATTTCCTTATCTATTTGAATATAAAAGCCTTTTTAAAGAGAAAGTAAGAGAAAATATATGGATGGGAGGAGGGGCGGGGAGGGGGGACATGCCGAGGGAAGAAAATGGTATGAGGACCTTTCACAGATATCTTACTATGCCTACTACATCTTTTTTAAATAAAACAAACAAGAACAAATGACTCCCCCTCTTCCTTTAAAATATTAGCATGGATATCATTTTAAATCAGTCATTTGACATGGGAGAAAAGTGAAGATAGCAGATGGGATTTTAAACTTCCGCTTCCTAAAATGAAACGGCAAGTTACATTCT
The DNA here is from genome assembly GCF_000002235.5 of Strongylocentrotus purpuratus. NCBI lineage: Eukaryota > Metazoa > Echinodermata > Echinoidea > Camarodonta > Strongylocentrotidae > Strongylocentrotus > Strongylocentrotus purpuratus. The sequence continues at coordinate 11,141,169 of NW_022145610.1, forward strand.
TTTTTGGCAATGTTATATTCCGTTTCTTTTTTTAATCTTGATGAATTGTTTCAAGCCAATGTAGGAGGGATGTATACTTTGGCACTTGTAAACATAAATATTGTATTAGGCCTGCTTCGTCTTATTCTATCAACATTTCTTTCATGTCGAATTGTTTTGCTAGCCAACGGGATTGATGAGACGAAACCAATGATTTTGAAAGTCTCGGAAAACATACCCGTGTCATCTAATTCCTCGTGTTCCGACCAATCAGGATCTTACCCTTGCTGTGACCAAAGCTACGAACTGCTCTTCTTCATCCCTGTAGCTTCGCAAGCAACCCCCCCAACCCCATCACAGGTACAAAACTTAAAGCCCAGGTAGTGTATCCCCTTTTCAGCCAACATCAAATTATGTAGAACTTTGCAGGAATTATGAATATAATATACATAATTATACGTATATTCTATCTGTAATATTTAAACGTTAGCAGTGTCCTAGTATTCAAGGAAACATGCAAGTAAACCCGTTTACTTTCTAGACTTCACTGTCAGACACTAGTTGGGGTGACTGACTGACTGACTTCTTTTTTCTTTGGTAATAACATACAGTAGCCTACATGAGCATTTGTCTACATCCATTACCCACTTCTTGTAATAGCCAAAGTTAAACTGACTGAATCTTTGCGCAGCACAAAACGTACGACCATTGGGTACAAGGGTTTGAAAATCAGAGCATTTAATTAAACGAGCGCGCTCGCTAAATTCGATTCAACAGACATTTTCAAGTCCTTTTGTTTTAAGGGAAGTTCTAAATTAGTTTTATCTTTCAAATGCCGTTGGAATTTCTGGCGATGCTCAGTGGCTGCCGGGCTCACGATCAATTGGGCAAAAAGAATTTCCGTTTCGGTTTAATAAAATTTGGAGTGGACTATTAGGCTATTATTATTATTATTATTTAATTTGTTTGGCCTGCAATTGGGACATAGTACCATATAGTAGTTAATATACATGTGCATGTATTGCTTCATAATTCGCTGACACCAGATTTCGTTGGGCTTAAACATCTTAAACAGACAGTGAACCCGTTGTCCCGCCAGAAAATACTTCAACTTGCCAATCCATATCTCGATGATGAGGGAAGCTTTATTTTTATGAGAATTCCTTATGGCGGTAGGTTCAGGGCACAGTGCAGACCCCGTTGCATAAAACTTACCACTGATGGAACTTTGCCATCAATAGCAAATAAAATAGTAACAGGGCTCAACAGCCAATCAAAATCAAGGTTCCCATGGTAATTACCATTGCGGGCACAGTTACCATCAATGGTAAGTTTTGTGCAACGGGGCCTGCACTGAAAATGTCCGGGGAAATAGCCGAGAAAATAGAAAAGAAATAAGCAATGAAATTCTCCTGCTCAAGAGCAGGTGAAATTCTTGTGTGACTCTGATGAAACTCTGTATATGAATGGGTTTGGGAGAAAAACTGCGGGGGAATTGATCAAAGGTGCAGCGCTGAATAGCCACAACCCCCGCGCTCGAGATCGGCAAAACTGTTGCTTCCTCCTGCGTAATTTGGCCTCATACTGAGTATGAAGCCAAATTACGGATTTGCAGCCAGACAAATTGCTTTTTTTTTTAAATGCTTGTTATAAACTGTAATGTCCGTAATAAAGGAAATAGAAGCAACCGCCGTAGATCCATGATTGTATTCCACCAGTGCGATATGATCTAGCGCTTGTAAAATTAATTGATGACCATTTCGCTGACTTCAATCGAGCTGCATTGAGCTATAGTGCTAGCTAGTTGGGCTGCCGACTGAATCCAAAATCAAAGCGCGCCCAGCTAGCAATCGACTGCGCAATAATTATTCACTTCCGGCGGCCGAGGCTCGCCCAAGCATGGACCTACGCGAGTGAATTTCTCCGGCAGTATGAAAAGCATACACGGCCTAACTTTGTGTTCATAAGACAAATTCTATCGGTGTTTTTTTTTTTTTTTTTTTTTTTTTATAGAGTCACTATGAAGAGGGTCCTTTTATTGGGTAAACATCGTGATGGTGTAAAATTCCCCATGAGACCCCACTCCTATAGGCCCGAATTCACAAAGGAGGTTTGTCGACAAACCGAGGTTTATGTACGTCATATGACGCGTTTTGACGCGTTTTTTACAAACCTGGTTTGTAAAAACGGGTTGAAACGCGTCATATGACGCAATGGCAATTGGTCTTAATTAATTCATCGATTGTAGGTGGGTAAGACTTTGCGGCTTTTATAGCAAAGATTACCTTCTTTCTTAAGTGACGCCAAAGGACTTGGTTATGTACATGCCAAGCTTGTTGTCTTTGTACAATCAGAGATTTAACATTACTCTTTGGGTTATTATTAACCACCCCCTGTAAATGGAAGCAATTGAAAACGAAAGTTACTGGAACCAGTAAATTTTTATATGAATTAATGAATTACTGAAAATATTATTGATATCAATTTAACAATTTTGATATAAGAAAAAAAAGAGATACATAAAGATAGTATTGAACTAATAACATGTTGTGTGCACATACCTAAATTAATAACTACTTCAATTCTATTTACACATATGAGTAAAGGCATTGTTAATTTAAGAAAGTGCTAGACTTGCTGCCTTTGTCCTCAAATAAAGACTAAATTTATATAGTATTTTATATGTATGTGTAGGCTTTCCCACCAGCGCACTTTTACGAGTATTATTGCGAAACTGGCCAGGCTAGCGTGTAAAAAAAAATTGCGCCGGCCGCCGAGGGGTCATGGCAGGACGTGCTAGTTCCCGACAGCATATAAAGCAGCCAGGCCTCGAATATTAAAGCAGTCGATATGTCTTTTATATGTCGAATTGAAACAAAAATCTATCACAAATTCTTACCTTATCCATTTATTGAGTAGAGATAGGTTAAAACATCACTGAAAATCTGAGACACTGTGTGTAATCTTTGCTTAAGAAATGACTGAAAATTTCAATCATTGGGAATCGCAGACAAAAAGCACTTGCACAAGGAACATTTTAACACGTAAACCAATGGGTATCGCAGCAAAATTTTGCTATTTTAATGGTAACCGGAGTTTTGAGGGATCTCACTCTTGGACTAAACCGGTATTGACATTTTTTTTTTCTTTACGGGAATGGCTAAAATCACGTCTCCAATTCCGACCAATCAGACGGCTTGATTTCTTAAGTGAGGTATATAAAGTTGTATAGCTGTAATTAATATGGCACGTTCCGCCTGCCATACCTGCCTGGTCCACTATAGTTGCTGGCATCCTTACTTTCTAATCAAGCTTTTCTTTACATCGGCAGTTTTGAGGATCTAAAGGGCCTATCTCACTGAGCAGCGAATGCTTGCGAACGTTGCGAATTTGGATTCGCCAACTTTTCTGACGAATGTTGGCGAAAATCAGCGACATTAAGTGACGTTTAGCGACAATTAGCAACATTTGAGCGAATGTCTCCGAAAGTGTTTGCGAAAGGCAGTTGGCGACTATTAGCGACTGTAAACAAATGTTAGCGACAACTTTTGCGAAGATTAGCAACTATTTGCCAATCCTTTGCCACTATTTATGAACGTTTCAGACCTTTTGCTAACTACTGGTACTCAATGGGTCGATTTTATAAAGGAACCATATGGTAACGTGGTCGCTAGCTTTGGCGAAACACAGAGAACTGACGAAAACAAAGAGCAAAACCGTTTAACAACCGTTTGCAAAGGCTTACGACTGTTTTGCAAACGCCTGCAACTGTTTGCGGAAAAATAAATTCGCAAAGAAATTTTGAACATGTTCAAAATTTCTTTGCGACAAGAAAAACTGTTTACAACAAAGAAAACTGTTTGCGATCTTTCTTGCAACCTTTTACAACATTTTACAAACTCTGGCGAAACCCCAAATTCGCTACGTTTGCAAGCATTCGCCGCTCAGTGAGATAGGCCCTTAAGGACTCGTTATTCCTTCTTTCTCATTATCATCTTGTTGAAAGGCAGTGACGGCCCAAATGTTACTTAAATAATCTTGAATAAGACCGAACCAATTGGGGGTACGGCGTTGTAACCCCCCCCCCCCCTACCCTCCCCAAAAAAAAGCTACAACTTCTGTTTGAAAACATGATAATCAACGGGAAATGTTTCAAATCTATTAATCTCTTTGAAAGATTGAAGTACAAAGTGACTTGATCTTAAGTCATTTTGTTCAGTAGAATTAATCGATATTGTGGATTTCATTTTTTTAAAGGACTCTGGGGTGACGATACTGCACTTGGCAGATTCTCTGGAGTTCTACGGCATCACCTATGTTGGCGAGAATCACAATGCGGTGGAGCAATACGAACAGCTTCGTGGATACCTCAACGCGCAGGGCAAGACATACTTTGAAGACTGGTACTTTATTGCAGGTGAGTAATTATGTAGTACATGTGGAAATCATCCACTTAAGAAAACTTTCCCGATAACCATCCTCTCAGGACAACATACAACAATACTATTATTATTCTCTTTATTGTTTATTATTGGTGATGATGACGACGATGATAAAGATGATTACTATTATTTATTTTAGTATTAGTAGTATTTATTATTATTATTATTGTTATTGTTGTTGTTATTATTATAATTATTATTATTACTGTCATTATTATAATAATTATTGTTATTATTATTGTCATCATCATCATCATCATCATCATCATCACATCATTGAGGTGTCGTGGTATAGTGGTTCATTCACTCAATTTATATCCAAGGTTTGAGGGTTCAAATCTCAGCGTGCCGACACTAACGTCCTTTGGCCAGACACTAATCCACATGTGCTACTCTCCACCTCGGTGTGAATGTGTACCTGGCAATAACAAGTCCCTCGGAGAGGACCTAAAGCCTTCGGTCCCCTCCTTGCTTCCTTCAAACATACACATGACTTTTTAGCAGTCCGGTAAAACAAACAAACAAGCAAACAACATTAACAAATTGAAGGGCCATCAGGATGAACAAGGGTGAAGCTGATGAGGCTACGTAAACCCTTAGTTAAGAAAAATTAAACGTACAAGTAATTTGATGTACTTATTTATTTATTGTATTTCTCTTACAGCTTATGACAAACCAACGGACCCTCAGCCTCATCGGAATGAAATCATGGTTCTTATCTAGAAACCCAGAAGGAATTATAATAATGAGGGCACCGATAACCCGAACGACAGCCCAAGAAAACCAATGAGATCGCAGTGGGCGTGGTGGTCGTCAAAGACCACACCGATCTCATTCCGTTTTGAGCTGGTCGACAAACGACTCCGACCAAGATTTTAATGATTTTATGTCATTTCATTTCATTTCTTTCGTCACATATGATAAGATTGGCTAAAGAATACAAAATAAGAACAACTCGATGGGAAGCACTCGTTTTTTTTTTCTTCACATTTCCAAGGTGTATAATCATAGTAGTTTGCTATCTTAATTTATTATGAGATAAAATACAGTGTTTTGCTTTTTAAGTAGTTTTGAAATACATCATATTATAAACCATTTCCAAGGCATATAATCATAAAGCAGTTTGCTATCTTTATCTATTATGATATAAAATACATTACTTTGCTTTTTAACTAGTGTTAAAAAAAAATCATATTATTAACCGTGTCAGACATCTGAGCAAGGCAATTTTCAAGTTTTTATTGATAAGCCAACAAAACTACGGGCGAAAGAAATATTATTAAATAATAATACACAGTTAACCAATGAACAAATATTTTTGCCCGATCAGAAAAGTCAACGCAAAATGCGTGTTAAACTAGCGGGCAATAATGTAGATCCAACATCCAGGTATTTGTAACTTTCATTGCGCATTTATTAATTGCTTAATTCAGGGCAATACGGCTTCTCATATCCATACAGTTGTATATCACCCTCACCTTCGGTTCTGGCGATTATGTCGTATTGCCCTGGAGGCAGTCAATATTATTTATTTATTATCCCAGTAATATGACGTATCATAATCAGCATGATCAGGGAACCATATTTTCCGGCATTGTCCATTTCAGCCGTTTTGTGGTGTCCCATTACCATATACATGTAGTTTTGTTATACCCTGTAAATATATTATTTTCAGAAATAGTAACAAATTCATTCATTCGTTCGTTTTTCCGAAAGTTAAATTTGCCAAATGCTCATGATAATCCGTAGGTTCATCATCATAATTATGGTTATTCCTAAACCCAAATTTCCCATACCAGGGGGTCATAATTCCGAAAAAATGAAATAGGGTTTCATACATTTTGTTGCGTTATTCCGAAGTTTCGTTTATTCCAAAAGTGAAATAGGGTTCATTATTCCGAATGTCTATACTTTCAAAAATGATAATATAAGTACTGTATATCTGTTTGAGATATAGTGTTTACGTGTAATATATAAACATGACGTAATCGTAATGTCGTTCTCTTTGATATAGTTTTTCTCGGATTGGTATTGGAATTTGTTTGGGCCTATTGATTAATAAATACTTCTACCCGCAAATTTCTCTACATTCAATTTCTTTACACCTCTCTGCGAAAATCACAGGTTTTTATATTTGAGATAATGATGTAGATTATGATAATGATGATGATGGTGATGATGATGATGATGTTGATATGATAATGATGATGATGATGATGTTGATGATGAAAACGATAATGGTGGTATAATAGTGGTGGTGACAATGATGATGATATATTATTGTGACGATGGTGATGATGATGAAAATAAGGAGGCGGGGGAAGGGTAGGACATAGGTGCCGGAAGTGGGGTGGCGGGGGGGGGGGCACTTGCCCCCGCCTCTCCACCCCACACCCCGAACCAAAACAGTGGGTTTGGGGGGTAAGAAAAGCAGTAAAGGAGTAAAGGTGGTTTGTATTTTTAAACCCAAAGAACATAACAATAATATCAAAAACCTGAATTAAATCACATATAAAATTTCATTCAAAGAAAAGTTAACAGGAATTAATTTTCCTAAACATTCCGCATGCCACCCATATCAATGGAGGTTTTCATATTAGCGATACGCGCATATCATGAGCCCCTGAACGCTGGCGTACTGATGGGGGGGGTACACACTACAAATAATGGTACAAATTTGCACCCTATAGGGTGCAGACCGCTGCTACAATAGCAGCCATCTATAGGGTGCAATTTTACACCCCCAATTTGGGTGCAAAATTGCACCCTATTTGGGGTGCAGATCTGCACCCTATAGGTGGCTGCTATCGTAGCAGCGGTCTGCACCCCTACGGGTGCTCGTTTGCACCCCAATTTGTGGTGCAGACTTGTCCCATATAGGGTGCACGGGTTTGGGTCCACAATTGTTCCCTGAAGGGTGCATACATACACCCCTTGGGATGCAAGCAAGCACCTTTAGGGGTGCAGATTCGCAACCTTTATATGGTGTAGAATTGCACATTGCAGGGTGCACATGCACTCTTTCGCATTATAATTAATAAAATCATAAGATTAAACAATTTGTTTTCATATCAAAATCATATTTTATTGACAACATGAATGACCGGTTTCAGTTTCCACTATGCATAGTTGGTAAGAGAAAATAACCACATATGACACTGTAGCACAATTACTGCATTCCTGCATAGCCTATATTTGCTTAGACATAGGGCTCCTTGGCTCCAATCAAATAGTTCAACAAATCACCAGAAACATTATGTCCCTTTCATCAGACGAATAAAAGGAAAGGACATATTACTCGTGACTTTTTGGATTCAAATCCAGTGTACAATCTGACAGTTTTATCAGTTCTCGTGACAACAGTAGTCATATCAAAATCACCTTTCTTACCATGCTGTTTCTTTGTAGCTTTCACTTTTGCCTGTAAATGGCTATTCCTCTGTTGTAGATATTCAATTTGTTTTTGCTTTGCAACACAGCCAAGGCAGGTACATAATCTGTTATCACAATGTAGCCCATAATTGTGATCAGTGAGATGTGCACCAACAATATGATCAGATCTTTTCTCCTTATTACTTGAAGCTGTCTCATCAATTTCTTGGTGCTCATCAAGAGTAGAGGATCCATGAAAGTCAGGATCTCCTGTCAAGTCGACATCCTTTCTCTTCCGTTTACATGTTGATTTCCTCTTTTCTTTACCTGAAGCTGTCTCACTGACTTCTAGGTGCTCCTCAGCCATAGAGGTTTCATATGAGTCAGGATCTCCTGTCAGGTCGACTTTCTTTCTCTTCCGTTTACTTGTTGATTTCTTCTTTTCTGGGCACTGAGGTCTTTCACTTGGAGGCAGACGAGGAGATTTATGTGAAGACTGGTGTGCTGAGCTGTATCCCAGATTCATTGTTGGGTCTGGCCACGCTGCACTAGGTTGTCCATCTCGGAAGTGATATGAGCAAACCCTATCTCCATACGTCGGTTCCCAGTTTTTGCCATTTGGACGTTTTCGATTTATCGCCTTTATCCATCGTCGACGGCCGTCTGCATCTTTATTTTGCAAAGGAAAAGGTAATGGTACAAAAGGTGGTGTGCATACGCAGGCCCCATATTTCAGGCCATGTCTGTCACACAATTGTGAATACCATTTATCAAGCTTGAATGTACTGTTCGAGCACCCAATAACAGCATAGATTCTCCCCATGATGATAGTCTGATTGTAAAAAAGAGAGAAAATATTTCATGTTAACACAAATTATAATGATTTCTATTTGGGCAGGAAAATATTTCTTCTTTCTTGGGAAAAAAAATCACAGCCGATAGTCTCAATCCCCCCCCCCCCCCCTAAGAAAGGAAGATTATTGCCTTAATTAAGGTTAAAATCCCAATGATCATACAAATTTACCAAATAAATCTGCCTTGTTCCCTATAATACCCCTTCACATATGAGTTATTATTAACACCGGTTATCAAATTTTAAGGTCAGAATCACGACCTTTTTTAACGATTGCCATGCGAAGCAGACGGCTTACACAAAATATACTATATGGGGCAAAAGTCGGGACACGGCATACTTTCGCCTCTGTGGAGGCAACTGCCGATTGCAAAGAAGAAAAATACTTAATCATTTGCTGATCACGTACAAAACAAAAGGAAAGAAGGAAAATATATCCAGTTACCAGCTCAAGATGATTTGTAGAAAAGGAATGATGTCATGATGTAAAAAAAAATCGTATCTAGTACGTGATAAATGCTAACATTCCCCGTTCACTGTTGTGTGTAAGCACAGCACCGACCAATATTAATCCCAATTGATCCAGCGAAAAGGTCACGGAGGATTTTTCGCGCATGCGCAGAATCTAACTCGCTTATTAAACTCGGCAGTTGAACGAAATTAAAAGTCTCTGCAAAAGATCGACTGACTTATTCTTGTTTCATAAAACTTATAGTCCATGATTTTTCATGGAATAATAATAACGATGCATAAAAAAGGGTATAATTGTTTATTGTTGTGTTATGTTGTTCTTGAAATATATACACAGTAAGTATTAAGTAATCTTCTTTTGTGTATCGAAAGACCGAGGTTTCACGGGTTTATTTAGGAAAATGGAAATATAACACAGTAAGTATTAAGTAATCTTCTTTTATGTATCGAAAGACCGAGGTTTCCCGGGTTTATTTAGGAAAATGGAAATTTGATACTATAATAGTGTTCGATTACATCACTCAGTATATGATTTGATCTGAGATATATCTCATTAATGAAACCATGCAAAGGCATTCTAGTCTCAAACAAACCTGGACCATTAAACCGAGTGCCAAATTTAGTAATCTTCTTTTGTGTATCGAAAGACCGAGGTTTCCCGGGTTTATTTAGGAAAATGGAAATTTGATACTATAATAGTGTTTGATTACATCACTCAGTATAGGATTTGATCTGAGATATATCTCATTAATGAAACCATGCAAAGGCATTCTAGTCTCAAATAAACCTGGACCATTAAACCGAGTGCCAACACCATTAAACCATGCCCCAAATTTAGTAATCTTCTTTTGTGTATCGAAAGACCGAGGTTTCCCGGGTTTATTTAGGAAAATGGAAATTTGATACTATAATAGTGTTCGATTACATCACTCAGTATAGGATTTGACCTGAGATATATCTCATTAATGAAACCATGCAAAGGCATTCTAGATTAAAACAAACCTGGACCATTAAACCGAGTGCCAAATTTAGTAATCTTCTTTTGTGTATCGAAAGACCGAGGTTTCACGGGTTTATTTAGGAAATGGAAATCTAATACTGGTAAGATATATATAGGATTTTATTGAAATCAAAACATCAAAAACCAAGAGCAAACAGTCCAAAGACTGACAACTGTCTTGGGTACAAAATAAAATTCAAATCAAATATACATAATAAAATAGCAGTAATTAATAAATACACAATTTACATAAGTTAAAATATCAAATAACTGAACTATTATCAGTAAATATTGCAAAAAGGACATATAAACAAAAACAACAATAAGTATACATCATTACAATTTCATCAAAAGAGGGCTCTCGAGCTGTGCAATAACTAAATCAGGCACAGACCGAGAGTCCAATAAAAAGAAAATTAAAATGCATAAGAATTAAAATACAATAAAGATATTCCCAAGAGAGCATAGAAAGATAAAAGAGTAAGATAGAGGAAGAGAGAGAGCGGGAGAAAATGAGAAAAAGACCCAAAAAAAAGACAAGAGAAAGAGAGAGAGAGAGAGAGAGAGAAGGAAGAGGATAGGAAGAAAGTTAGGGAAATATCAGTACGATCTGTAGACTCGGTAAAATCAGCCCAAGTATTCAACATTGTAGACATCATTGCAATGAACCTGAAATAAATTTAACATACTATAAAGAAATTCCCAAGAGAGCATAGAGAAAGAAAAGAGAAAGACAGAGGGAGAGAAAGAGGAAATGAGAAAGGGAGAGAGAGAGAGAGAGAGAGAGGGGAGAGAATGAGATAGAGAGAGGAGAGAGAGAGAGAAAGAAGGAGATAGGAAGAAAGTTAGGAAAATATCAATACGATCTGGTAGGGAAGGGCCAAAATCGTGAGAAAATATTTACCGGCGAAATTCGCATAGTACTAAAAAAATTATTGTGCAAAATTTATGACTCCGGAGAGTCTTTGCATTCTAGAGTACTTAGTTAATATGCTTTTAATAATACTCTCATACATTACCTTTCTTACAAAGCCTGCTTATTCACTCTTTCAATTCAATACTTGAATTTCTCTGTGCATTAACTTGTACAATTGTACTATAATTACTTTTACCTCATTTATCTCAAATCTTTTTTTTTGAAGAGCACCTAAAAATATTGTGAAACAAAGGTGTTTTTAGTATTATTATAATCGTGAAGTTTTTATCGTTATGCACATCAGGCGCGTACGCAGGGGGGGGGGGGGGGGGGGGGGGGGGGGGTTAGAGACACTTTTTTTTTTTTGGTATCGAAATTTGAAAATTTGACATTTGGCTCCATTGGGGGGGGGGAATAAGGTCACCTTTTAGGTCGGCCATGGGAATTTTTTTTTTTTTTTTTTAATTAATTTAAAAAAAAAATCCAAGGGGGGGGGGGGCGTTTAGCGGGGAAATGGGGGTTTACACATATAAAAATATCAAAGGGGGGTTTAAACCCCCCCCCCCCCCCCTGTGTACGCGCCTGATGCACATAATCAAGAAAATAAGGTTACCTGTTTACGATTCTATTCCATATGGTGTTTTAATTATTATGATAATCAGAAAGGTTTGATTGTCATGCACATAATCAAGAACCTAATGTTACCTGCTTACACTTCTATTCCAGATATGGTGTTATTATTATGATGATCAGAAAGGTTTGATTGTCATGCACATAATCAAGAACCCAACGTAACCTGTTTACAATTCTACTATTCCAAACGGTGTTTTATTGTAGCTTGTATTATATGCTAAGGAAAATATTATCAATCCCACGGAGTCAAAACATGATTGGAATTAGTACATACAAACCATGATTGTGCAAATCGATATCTGGGGCAGGCAACGTTCGGTCAGATTTTAGCTTTATATTCAAACAAAGTTTTCGTAACCTTTTAAAGTTTTGTTAACCAAAAAACACCTATAGACGCCCTGTATATATTTGAAATGTTGGTTTATTTGGCTGGGAGAATATAAACAAATTGTTGCTGAGACATGTTGAAGAAAAATGGTCTAATGGAAAAAGGAACAGATTACACTGTTCTGCTCATTATTGAATACAGGGAGGGGAAGTCCACTAAATTTTGTATTCTTTCTTCAATATTCCACTTAAAACGCATTTGTTTTGAAAACCCTTGCAGAAATATGTCTTAAATTAGATCCTCTTTCACATTATGATACAATTTGAGTCAAATTTTGCATTCAAACTTTTGGGGCTCCCAAAGCTTAAGAGGCTCTACAATTATACTGATACCCCTTTCACCTCCTTCTCCCCAGTCCTCCTCCTTCTCCTCCCGCTCCTCCTCCTCCCACTCCTCATCTCGTGTGCTCCACCTCCTCATGTCAGGGCCTGCAGAACGGCTGAGACTAGAATGCCTTTGCATGGCTTCATTAATGAGATATATCTCGGATAAAATCATATACTGACCGATGTTATCGAGCATTTTGCGAGTATTAAATTCCCTTTTTCCTAAATAAACCAACACACAGAATGATATTACTAATATGATGCCTGGCTGGATAGCAGTCGGACTTGTGTGAGTCTTTAAACCAGGCGCGTACGCAGGGGTGGGGGGGGTTGGGGGGTTGGGGGGTTAACCCCCCCCCCTCTTTAAAAATTTGATGTATGTAAACCCCCCTAAAAAAAAACTAAAACCCCCCCTCCCCCCCCCCCCTTTTGATTTTTTTTTTTTTTTTTTTTTTTTTTAAATATGCCCACGGCTGACCTAAAAAAGGTGACCTTACCCCCCCCCCCCCCACCCCCCAACTGAGCAAAATGTCAAATTTCCAAATTTCGAGACCAATAAAAAAAAAAAGTGTCCTCTTAGACGTTTCCTTAAATTATTAGGAAAAGAAGACGGTTTTTTGTACCGTTCTCGACTGTTAACCCTTGTCTAAATGAATTTTCCCCCCTCCCGCGCGAAGCACGAAAGCTTTGGCGTTTCATTAAATTATTATAAAAGAAGACGATTGTTGTACCGTTCTCGACTGTTAATCCTTGTCTGAATTCATTTCCCCCTCCCCCCCCCCCCGGCCCCCCCCCCCCCCTCCCGCGCGGAAGTTTTGGCATTTCATTAAATTATTAGAGAAAGTAGACAATTCGTTGAACCGTGCTCGACTCTTAATCTTTGTATGAATTCATTTTCTCCCTCTCGCGCGAAGCGCGGAAGCCTTGACGTTTCCTTAAATTATTAGAGAAAGCAGACGATTCGTTGTACCGTTTTCGACTCTTAATAAGCCCTATTTATCTGAATTCAGTTTCCCCCTCTCGCGCGAAGCGCGGAAGCCTTGACGTTTCCTTAAATTATTAGAGAAAACAGACGATTGGGTGTACTGTTCTCGACTCTTAATCCTTGTCTGAATTCAGACACACACTCCGGGTCGGAGGGCCGCATGCGCGTTCCTAAAATCTTCAGGAAAGGGGTGCTTTTTCGCGCGACAAAATCCGGCCCGCGAATTGTAAAAAAAGGGGGTGTATTTGACTTTTCACCCGGAGAATTCTATAAAAAGGGGGTTGTTTTAGCAGTGTTCCGGATTTTTTTTTTTTTTTTTTTTTTTTTTGGGGGGGGGGGGGTCTCCAAGGCAGGAAAAGCCAGCGAAAAGCCAGCGAAAAGCCGTCGAAAGTGGGGATTCAGAAATGTTGGCAGTCCTGAGATACGGGGGTGCTTTCAAAGGGAGGGAACGAGCATACGCGTACCCTAAATAACACTGAGTGGGAGGAGCCGGGCATGTATTGTACACGATTGCACTTTTTAATTGCTCGCGCACTGGCGCACTTTACGTCTGGACTATAATAATACCTTGAAAAAATAACGAAAAATTATTCTAAAGTTCATGAAGTGCTTGTTCGCGCACGTCGCGCAACTACTCTTAATGATCGTGACATACTGTATACGTGTAGGCTATACAGTTATACATACATTAAAAAAATAACTCATTTCTCATGCATTATGCTGAAATTGAAACAATCACTTTTTCTTTCTTCTTCTTCTTCCTTTTTTCTCTCTTTGTATTGTAATCTCAGGGGGGATATCTGTACAGGCCACCCCCCCCCCCTCCTTCAAGCGAGGGGGGATGCATCCCCCCATCCCCCCCCCCCGAGATTTACGCCCCTGATTGTGTGACATCGGCACTGAAAGGATACACAAGAAAATAACAACCTTCACATCACGGTATCTACGTCTGTGACGTAATGACTAATGAATATTCATGACTCCACTAAAGCTCGTGCCAATATATTATGCTACCTTATATATTCGCTCCCACTGCACTCTGTCTGTGTGTTAGGAAGGGGTGCACTGTTTAATGTGTACGTGTGTTCTATGTGCTTTTTGATGGTGTCACGTGACACTGTCATGTGACTGTGTAAATGTGGTCGCCCCCTGCTCATTTTTCTTGATTGAGGTGTTATATGAAAGGGCAGAACCTCAACTTTCTAGAAATGTGATTTTCTCCTTGAAATTCAGATACCGTCCGCCAAATGACTTTTTGGTTTCCTTCATTTTAATCGCTCATGCGTGAAATATGTATTATATGAGTTGCATCACATGAAAGAGGATCTAAGCTTTCCAAATATGTGTCATTTATCAATTCAATAATTCCCGGTTTCGTTTTTTCTGGGACGCACTGTACAAGGCACGCAACAGACCAATCAGATAGTGACATGTAGACGTTTTCTTGCTATTTCCAAATTGATTTGGATCAATTTTGGCTGAAATATCTTCCCACAGCCATTTTGACGCTGATGAAGTAGATGATGGTATTGGCAATAATAGATCCAAATTAGTAGTCGTATACAAAGCAATTCACATATACAATGCAAAATAGATGTCATACAGTTTAGAAGCGAACAAAACATATTCCCAGACATACCAGCAAAATAATGTTTACAAATTGTGTAATTCTAATACCCAAATATTAATTAAATAGCAATCAGTAATTAAATAGGTGTTCCAATGACCTTCGGTGGAAAACTGTGTGATGCCTACTGAATAATAATAATGCAATAATTGTTGTTCTGTGAATGTACCATTTAGTTGTTAACATCTGTTATTACAATCTGTTATACTAAACCTTACATTCATGGACAAAAGCAATTGATTACCTAGGAATTTAATGAATTTCAAAAGAGCATGAGATTTATAGGATTGTGGGTAGGAAAATGCGTGTTTTAGCAGTTGTATAGAATATGCCAAGGTAGTTTAACAATGTTAATTATGAGATGCACGGCCCTATGTGTTATCTGTGTCTGTGATATGGTGTAATATTGGTTCCCTAAAAAAAATGGCGCTTCAAAATGATGAAGAAGTGCCTCAGAAAAGTAAAAATCTTTGAGTGACCGATTTTACCATACTCGTTTTCCCCATAGACTGTAGTGTTTTCAAAATTTGTAATTCCAATCATAAATATCTTGATAATCAGACAGGCGATCGGCTTGTAAAAGTCATGGGATTCCTGACTGACCTAAAGGTTTATAATTATCATTTCAGCATGATCTAAATCCAGAATTTCGTTTAGGAATCTGAGACAAAGTCACCGGATCCCTTTAAAGGGGCAAACGTTTTAGTGTGGAAAGGACACACTTACTACATCTGTGAAAACGAGTACGATTATGTTTCTAAAAGGGGCACAGTTCGTTCATATAATATTTGGGCATTGTACCCCCTGCCCCCTCGGCTACAACCTTTTATTGTGGTTTTAGAAGGGTACCTGATCCTACAAAAAGCTGCTTCGATTCTTTGAAACTGGTTATGGCTCTTTAGATGACCGCAAAAGGGTACAATTTTTAAGCTACAGTGGGATATATAGATAAAAAGGGGTACTTATCAAAGGGAAATTGCATCAAAAGTAACAAGGGGAACTTATATTTTATATAATTATACTTATATTTAAAAGAGCACTTATAAGAGCTTAAAATGGGTATTTCTCATACGTAAAACGGGACACTCATCAGAGATATAAGGGGACACTTCTTTGAAGGGAAAAATGTAATTATTACAAGCTAAGAAAAAGGGGCACTTTTCAGAGGTAAACAGGAGCACTTCTTGCACCTAAAAAGGCGCACTTATAAGATGTGAAATGAGTGCATTTATTACAATTTATTACAACAGTGCACTTGTCAAAGTAAAAAGGGAACCTACTAGATAAGAATAGGGAAATTATCAGAAGTGAGATTGGACACTTGTTAGAAAGGAAAAAAAGGGCACTCACCTGTACAAAGTCCAAAGTACAAAGATACAATCTTCCTATTTAAAAAAGGGCACTCATCAGGGGTGAAAAGGGTGCTTTTGAAAAAGGGGGTGGGATACTTAACTGAAGTAAAGGGGCATTTTCCCGAAATAATATTGGGGCACTTGTGGTGTGCTCGAAAATGTGGGGCGCACTATGTTTAAAGTGATCCAATTTGTCTAAGCTTTCAAAGGACATAGTTTCAATCGACAGGATAACCTAAAATTATTTGAAACAGCCTATCAACATTTTGTCTTATTATCTAAGATCTACCTGTTCACTTGTCCATTGCATCATTTCAAATTGCATAAGATGTGTATTAAAGGTGCATGAAAGTTTTTGTCACGAACAGCACATGAAAACTCATAGGTGTACTTACCTCAAAGATTTAGTAAGTACAAGAAAGAAAACTTGTTGATAAATTACCAAAGAAATTGAAAATATACTTTCATGAAAAAGATATTCAAGGTTGTGTGATCATTGCAAATAGAATATCATGAATTGTGCTTGTAAATGAGCATTTTCTTAAAGGACAATCCAACCCTTGTAATAAGTTCATTAGTATTAAAGCAGAAAAATAAGATAATCAGAATGGCGAAAAAGTTTAAGAAAAATCGGACCAATGATAAGAAAGTTATTACCTTGTGGCAGAAAGTTGGGCCTTGTGGCAGAATAGTCTTGTGCTAAACAAGTTATCCAATAAAGTCTACTACTACTACTACTACCACTATGGATGTTCGAAATATGAGATCACTAATTATATGCGAATCTCAAATTGGCAGTTTGGTCAGTGGATTGTGACGTAGTCGCGGGTAACTCTGCCGTTTGTCATGTGCAAAAATATCATTAATTGCTGTTGTCTCTTAAAGGCCTCCACTGTTGGGGCACTTTTAAAAACATCGATGGATTGCCTATTATAGGTCCTCTAAATAGCACAGACCCTCCTAAGTCATACATTTTTGAAAAAGTGAATGTTAGTAATTTTGTGTGTCGGAATAAATGGGGAAGTTGTCCGCCACTACATCATAGATACGTGACCGATTCAGCCAATTTGAAGAGCCCATACCTAAAGTGATTACATTTGTCAAAGGTTCATAATTTTCTGGTTCTTGTTCGATTTCATTTAAACATTCACCAGTCTACATCTAATATTTCTGCTTTCCTCTAGAGTGGTTTGTTATCAAAGGGATTTTCCTTTAGGTCCGACATTTTCACCCTTTCTTTTTAAAATCACAAAATCGATGCAAATATGTTAGCAAATGTTTTGAGACTCGAATAACAGTGCATAAGGGCTTTTAAACTTCAACTGAGCTTAAATTTTATTATCCAATAATAAACACATAACAGCATGTATAAACAGTTTTATACATTAACATAAAAGGATAAAATTAACCAGAAAACAGCATGAATACAAATCGAGCCTGGTACCTTCGAATTTATAAAAAAACACTGCTTGGGTACACATTAAATATTACACGTAGACAAGCTAATTAGAAACAAAAGTGTAATACAAATGGATGAAAAGTCAAATATCAAATACCTATAGTTTATTACATTATACTCATTCCAAGCGGACATTCACAGAAAATCACAAATATGTCAAATAATGTATCACTAGAAACTGGTAAGTTAACATATAGCCATCGTACAAGTTTTAGGTAAACTACATATCGGGTGATTTATACAAATACAAATTTAACCACCTCCATAGCATCTGGGATATACGAGAGATTCGCCAGAAAAATAACGATGTTTTAATATAATGCACCAATACTGCCAAAGCAGACGACATCCCATAAAGAATGAACATAATTTCAATGCTACTATTTCTCAAATTATAATGAATTAAGTGTATTTAAATGTGAAGGCATCCACACCATTCAAAAGGGAATGTGAAACCTACTCCGATAATCAAAATCTTTTGTTTGTAAAACAAAAAAACAAAAACATAGGATAGGGGTTAATCGACAATCAAGAAACCAGACTTTCAAATTGAAAAAACCCCGATAGCATAGACGGCATTTGTTCCCTCTTGAAACGCTGAACATTCCGCGGTGTATGCAGCAAAATACAATGTCGTCTTACTTTGTTCACAAGCGACAGATTCCTTTATTTTGTTATCGCTGCATTTTTTATCAAAATAATACCATGTGCTGGTGCAAGTTGCTCTATATGGGATTTTGACCAACATTAAGTGTGCTTCATCCCGAACTTGTCAGAATATGATTTTAACAATCATTTTTAAAATGGCAGTTGCTCCAGTCATGCGTAAAAGCAAAGTTATTAATAAGGTATCATTAAACAGGATATTAGTTATTCTTTGAAATTAAATATATGTTTAGGTCACACATGCTTATAAGTCTTATATGGGAATCTACCAAAGTTGCTTATAATTTTTGATACGCTGTATATGTGGAGTTAATGAGAGGCTTAATGGAGTTGGTCCTAAGCTGGATGGAGTTGGAAGAAGAGTGGATGTATTGGGTAATTAGTGAGAGGCTGGACGGAGTCGTTAGCTTAAATGAGAAAGATTGGATCTGATTGATTTTCTTCTTCTAAATGAGTTTGACATCAAATATATATATATATCATATTTTAAAGTCATTCATAGCTCCGTATAATCGTTTGGTAATAGGCTGGTGCAATGCTGGAGCGAAAATACTGAATGATAGTTCTACGAAATGGCGAATATATAATTACGAAAATTATGAGTAAATACACATAGGGCTGCTACATAATTATAACTCCCATGGTCCCTTGCAGTGCATGCAGCGCAAGCTGAGCGATGCGTATGACGTTCATTACGTCATAGATCGTGTTTATTCATGACCGTCCGGCCGAGAATTTTTTTTTCACAATCAGGTCTACCTATGAGCGTAAAATCCTGCCTCCTGATTGGTTCAGAGGTATACGCATCGTGAATATTAATGAGCTGAGCTCACAGAACTGTAGCTGAGCTGCAAATGCCTACTATATGTATTACGCATGCGCGTGGACTTCAGTTTCACTGGCCATGTAGGGTGCACAAAATGTATGTGAGCTGTTGTGTGAGGGGATTTTTATTGGGTGAAGGTGGGGGTGTCTGTGTGTTTGTGAATATTTCTGGTTGTTCTGGTGCATGTTTGGTTTGTATAGTTTCCCCACATCTATTTTTTACACTGCGGATTTTTGACACACAGTCCACTTACAGTACACACACTTATATTTGCAATTTCACACATAGGCTATACATACAAACACTCTCTTTCTCTCTCTCTCTCTCTCTCTTTCTCTCTTTCTCTCTCTCCCTGTCTCTCTTTATCCCCCCCCCTCCTCTTTCTCCCTCTCTCTCTCTCTCTCTAAACACATACCCACCTACCCTCAAACACATAAAACAACAGATGCACACACCAACTGTCACACAATGAGTATGATCTTATCAGGATGGTCCTTGAATACATGAGATGGTTGGGTGTGGGTCAAAGCTACTGTGTTGCTCTGGGCATGATATCCTGACATATCAGTGGTTCTGGTTCCTTTGTGACAGAGGAACCTGGCCAAAGAACACAAAGGACAAAAAGTTATACATACAGGCTCTACACATGTCAAGCTTTTATTATTAATATGCATACCTAGTCACATTATCCTGATCTATCTCTTAACAGGAGTATCTGACTAAGTCCCTTTTCAATCTTTTATATATCTTAAAACTTCTTTTCTCAAGATCATCCAACTGAAATCAGAATCAAAACAATATTTAAAGGACTTCCATTTCTTTGCATTAATTTGAGCTTTCAACAATAAATACAAACAGCAAGTTCATAACCTTTGACCTAGTTTCATGAATTTAAACTTAATATGACATGCACAGGATATGATTGTACATTTTATGTTATTAAGATACAATCCTCATACACATTTTTTTCACTGCCTCTGTCAACTAAAGTTGAGACTCTATATAATTATATTGCATGCATGTGTCACCGCTTTTGAGACTAATTCAGAATACATAATACATAACCTAACATTTTTTTGCCACATGCATGTACTGACACTATATACTGACTATTTCTAAGCATTAACAACAAATCCAAATTTTAATTAAAGCCTGAACTCTCACTATTTATTCTCAGATTCAGACGCCGCCATAATTGCTCATGTAAAAGTTACACCTTTGAACCAATCACTGCGCATGCATGCTGTGTACGTCCGTACGTACGCACACAGCTAGCTAGCATATAGCTGCATGCTATGAGCAGCTTCGACTTGTGTCACGCGCATGCGTCATACTACTACTATCTTTGCAGCTCAGTCATGAATATTCATGATGCGTATACCTCTGAACCAATCAGGAGGCAGGATTTTACGCTCATAGGTAAACTTGTGTTTGGGAAGGAAAAAAATCGCGGCCCGGCCGCGAATTTTTTTTTCCCAAACAGGTTTACCTATGAGAGTAAAATCCTGCCTCCTGATTGGTTCAGAGGTATACGCGTCATGAATATTCACGAGCTGAGTTCACAGCACTGTGGCTGAGCTGCAGTACCTAGTATATGTATTACGCATGCGCGTGGACTTCAGTTTTGCTGGCCATTTAGGTGTACAACAAAATGTATGTGAGCTAGCTGTGGTGCGAGGGGATTTTTATTGGGGGAAGGGGGGGGGTCTGTTTGTTTGTGAACATTTCTGGTTATTCTGGTGCTTGGTTTATATAGTTTTACACTGCGGATTTTTTTCTCAAAGAGTTCACTTACAGTACACACACTAATATTCCAATTTCACACATAGGCTATACATACAAACACTATCTTTCTCTCTCTCTCTCTCTCTCTCTCTATAAACACAGACCTGCACCCACCCTCATGTATTTACAAACACATAAGCAACAAATGCACACACTAGCTGTCAAGAATACACAATAGACACACACAAGGGGTATGAATTATCTTATCAGGATGGTCCGACATGAGATGGTTGGATGTGGGTCAAAGCCACTGTGTTGCTCTGAGCATGATATCTTGACAAACATTTAATATTATCACCCGTAACTGAAACCAACACACAATTAATATCACGGTATTAGTCTCTTTTTTGTTCCACCAAGCTAATTTTTGCACCTTGCACAAATGCACTTCTCAACACGAAATATTTCACTAAATTTGTTTTGTTATTTTCACTCAAAATTAATTCAGCCATGCTCACTTTTAATCACTTCACTTATATCTTATTTAACATTGAATACAATGCAGTTGCATGGGTTGTTCTTTTATTTTGTTAACTCGGCAGAGGCCACGGTCATGTTCAAGCATTTACGCTTACGACATGTGGTCTCCTGCTTTTTCCTTTTGTATGAAACTTTTATTTTAACTAGAAACAAATTTTGTCAAACTTACATGTTATTCATTATATTTATTTGTATGTTTCTTTGTATTGATATGAAAAAGTGGAAATAAAACAAAACAAACAAACATATCAGTGGTTCTGGTTCCTTTGTGACAGATGAACCTGGCCAAAGAAAACAAAGGACATAAAGTAATATATACAGGCTCTACACATGTCAAAGACAAGCTTTTCCATGCATGCAGTGTATAGCCTACGTACTATAGCTGCGCTGCTTCAACGAACTCAAACTTGGATTTCGATGAGCTGCATGAGCAGCTTCGCCTTGTGTCACGCGCATGCGTAATACTACTAGTATCTTTCAGCTCAGTCATGAATATTCATGATGCGTATACCTCTGAACCAATCAGGAGGCAGGATTTTACTCTCATAGGTAAACCTGTTTGGGAAAAAAAAATTCGCGGCCCGGCCTGGCATCTTCATACGCTACTATTTGAAAGCCATAAAACCACCAGTATCCTCAGCTTGGAGTCAAAGCTGTTGATACGGGCAGACCAGAACGTCATACACTGAGCAGCACAAAGGGTGGCCGTTTGCAAGACTCTTTACAAATACAGTAAGCGATTGGTGAGTTACGTTTTGTGGACGCAGTGATGCCAATTCATTTTCAACAACTGTTCTTAAGTGTTCGATCACGATGGTTAGCGCGAAGTCAATAATGACCCTTTAATTTTGCATACGTTCAAGAATATATAAATCAATACGTACGTGACCCCTTTTTAATTTCACAATTACAAAATGGGAACTATATAAATTTTAAGTCTAACCATATTTTGGCTTATTGAGTACACATTTTAAAAAAGAGTGCCTTATTTTATTCGCAACATACAAACAAAACAAAACAAAAAGATACATACGCATTCACATGTCGATCTGCGAAGTTTGCGAACATCGATACTGAGAATACGACACTTTTCTTCAAATTAATTGATCTTTACAAAGAAATACCCGTTTTCAAATTCATGAACATTGAGCGCATTGAATAACATTTTATTAGATTTTGTGCTATCTAAGAAGTACTTAATTTTCAACCAGGGTGCCGCGAGGGAATTTGAGCAATACTTTTAAAAAATCATTATTTGGGAATAACGTCGATTTCGTGAAAACAAAATTATTAGAAACCGTTAGAGTATGTAATTTCATGAGGAAATGGCATTTTAAAGGTGATAGAGTGTCTTTGTTCTTCGCTCGCTTCGCTGCTCACAACCTTTAAAAATAGGATAATTTCTGGCAGCGAAGTGCCTTAATACCTTCATCGTTGAGCTATTTAATAGAGAGTTGCCTGAATATATATTACATTCTTTATATCAAAATTAAATTTTAACCACGCTTGTTTGCTTCACTCGCTCGCAATATTTAGAAAGATGATAATAATTCTGGCCAATGAGAAGCCCGAATCTCTTCATGTTCGTGCATCGACTTGACCGCATCATATGATTTTGGCATTCATGTTTTCTGCAGCGAGATGCTCGCACTCTTAATTCTATATTTTATCACGTGTGTTAATCATGAGGTACATTTTGTTATCATAACAAAAGTATCATAAAAAAAAAATTTGCACGCTTGCTCCGGTCGCTCGCAAAATTTAGAGAGAAAAAATTGCCAAAGTGTAGATGGCACTTGACGCATGTTAGAGTGATCCTAACTGAATCTTCTGTAAAGTATTTAGGATTGGGGTGACGTGAAACTGTTTTTATTTCTTTGAAAGAAGTGCAATGCGGATTTTTTTTTTTTTTAAAGGTTGAAAAACGCTGCTTTAGTCTGTATGTACATGTGGGCTTTTTAGTGTTTGCAAACCGCCATGAAAATTACCTTTATTATACACGTAACTTATAATAATCATGCGTACGCATATAGTCAGTGTGAAATGTTACCACCGGGAGTGGCAATTTCTTGCATACAAATATTACAAAAAAGCAGGGGCGGATCTAGCTTTTTGCCAAGGAGGGGGGGTGACTTTTGTAGCCATTTTGAACACCCGTAAGTGATGTTTTCTTGGTATCTACTAACATGCGGAGCATCGTCCACCTTATTTGCTTAAAAAATAAGAATTAGATCAATTTCTACCCTTAGCACGTTTGTTTAGTTATTAAAGTTGCTTTATCTACTTAAATTGTGTGTTTTTTTTCGAAAATCTTTGCCGTCGTGTTTGAATAGATTTTTCAATATTTGTTTTCTTCACACAGAATCGTTAATCATGTTGGCAGTATGTCTCCTCACTTTCATCGCGATGTCGATTACCGCAGTCCCGGCAAAGACCCCGGCCACGACACCGACCCCGACCACGACCCCACAGCCTCCTAATGGAATTCCCCAATGTGCAAGTGAGTCTTTTAATAGATATATTAATTTATTTGTATATATGTATTTGTGCATTTAGTAGACTATGTATGCAAGTATTTATTTATGTATTCAGTTATTTCTCTAGTTGTGCATTTATCGATATATTTATCCATGTTTGTTTTGTTGTTGTTTTTATCTATTTACCTTTATATCAATTTAATTATCTATCTGCAGTCTTAGAGTGCCCCGTCTATACTACATTAGAAGAAATTGGTTCAGATATGTGGAAGAGACGGATGGTACCAGGAGTATGGGCGTATAAGTTTGCTCCAACCTGCGACCTAACTGCAGCAGTAGGTTTAGTCTGTCTTGACCTCCATAACTACTTTGTGGGTAAGCTTTGAGAATCAGACTTTCGTACATTTTTTTTTATAATTCCGAAGAAAGCATAGAACACTTATTTTGAGATTGCCAAATTTAGAAGAAGGTTTATCCAACATTTGATTTTAGATGATAAAACTACTTTAAATAAGGTTAGCTTTTTGTTTGGATTTGATGGAAGTGAATGAATTCGATCTAATTTTATTATCTTATACGCCAAATACTACACGCTTTCCATCAAACGCAAATCTAGCTTATCGTTGATCAATCATTTCAAAGCCATTTTAAGATATTATCGTTCATTGCAATATTAAACCTATGTTAAAAACAATAAGTTTAAACGGGTATTTGATAATAAATGGAAAACATTGGTTAGCTGCTGTAAAACAAAAACAAAAAACAAATATTAAGGTTATGTGCACTAGCGTAATGCATTCTACTCCTAAAAAGGACGTACCCTAATCGGATGTAACAAGTAATTAATAATTATAACCAGGCAATGAATTGATAAAATCAAAATTATCTTCTACATCATTTTTTGATAATTATTTCTTGATGAATTTCATCTATTCGAATTATACATTTATTATATTTTTTTAGTCCCGTTTGATTTCCTACGTCTTGCTTTTCTTTACGTTAGCTTTGGAAGAATATTGCCATAATTTATGTATTCGTATATTTTGTGTACAATGTACCTCTAATTATTAAGAATAATATATAGTAAGCATTATCCAAAATAGAAAATAGCAGCCCAGTCGCCTATTTCCTTATCTAATTGAATATAAAAGCCTTTTTAAAGAGAAAGTAAGAGAAAAGATATGGAAGAGAGGAGGGGCGGGGAGGGGGACATGCCGAGGGTAGAAAATGGAATGAGGACTTTTACAGATATTTTTTGATTTTATTTGATTTGATTTCTGCATTTTTTCCAAATAAAATATAACTGAATAACAAAGAACATATAAATGTAAGGTATAATACAACATAAACAAACATTAATTTCTTCATGTCAAAATGTTTTTTTTACATAATATATGTACATATAATAACGAAAGTTATTATTTCCATAACAAATTATTATAATTTAAAGTATTATCCGAACTATTATGTTGGAAAAGTGCAGGAGACCGCAATCATAAGCAAAGCTTGACAAGGATGGCGGCCAAAAAGTTGGGGAGTGTGTTGTGCAAGTGTATATATATATATATATATAAACTTGCTTATATATACAGTATATATATATATATATATATATATATTGTGTGTGTGTGCGTGATTGTGTGTGTGTGTGTCTGTTCAATATTTTATGAACCTCGGTATGAAAGGTAATAATTTGCTTATGATTATTGATATTTATGATGCGATACCCAGGTTATGGAAGGATGATTCAGGGTTAATACAATTCCTCGAGGTTGATTTGATAAGCTTTAATACTTATTTCCATATTTTTAGTAAAAAATTACAGTTTGTGGATGTAGGTTCAAGAACAATTTATGATTATTTTATCAAAGCACTGCAACAAACTTTTGATTTGCAGGTAATGGATGGGCAAAATGATTATGATTTTGTAGATAAAGAAATAAAAGAAATATTTGTTAGACCAAAAATTACTATACTCATTAGAAAACAACGAGAATTTCAATTTAAATTATTTCATGGAGCCATATAAACTAATGAGCATCTTCATAGATTTGGTTTTGTAGGTGATAATTTATGTTCGTTTTGTAAGCAGGAAATAGAAACATACAAACATTTATTTTTATCTTGCGGGAGCGTTCAAAGGATATGGCGGGCTTTAATACAACTTTTTGAGTTAGATGAAATTAAATATTTAGAATGGCGAGATATATTTGTTGGGTTGGTAGGTAGTTCATATAGAATAAAAATGTGTAATACTATCATTTTCATGGTGAAGTTTGTAACATTTATGTCAAGATCGGGGGGGCGAGTACCAACTTTAGAAAAGATGAAGAAAAAAAAATTAAGTATAGGGATAAGGAAAAGAAAATAGCAATTAAAATGGGAAAGCCGGATCACATTTCTTAAAGTGGGAGCAGCTTAAGATTAATTAAGATTGTTTTTTTCTTCTCCACCGTGAGTCTGTTAAAAGGTAACTCTATTTTGCGGCCTGGATAACTTATTTAGTATATTTTTCTTGAGTTGAGAATGTTAGCAGACATCCACTGAGTGAGTAGTGTGTGGGGGGGTGGGTGGGTGAGTATGTGTGTGGGTGGGTGGGTGAGTATGTTTGTGTGATGGAGGGGGGCAGGGAGGGGGCAGGATTGTTCCAGTAAAATTACCTCCAGATTTGTTTAAGTTTGTTTTGTTTTGTATATAAGTGTTTAGCATTTACAATTGACATATTATGTGTAGGTACTTATAAGTTTACTTTGTTGCTAAGTTATATATACTGCAAATAAATTTGTGTTTAATTATGTATATGTAAAAGCATCAATATTGAATATTTTAAAAGTGTGAGTGTGTGTGTATGTGTGTGCGCGTGCACGCGACCGTGCGTGTTTGTAACGAATATTGGAAGTGCACGTAGCTCTTTGTGGTATAGTCGAGTGGAAACAAATGCAGCCTTAAAATAAAGGAAACTAAGAGTACGAAATAGAAAACAAAATTTGCAAAACTGAGTTGCAATGTGACCAATATTTGACAATTGCCTACTGCATGTTGAAATCAGTTATGTAGATACTTCGATATAAGAGATTTTGAGAGATGCTTTAAAAGAATAGAGAGATGAACAATGCCTTATTGAATTAGGTAAGGAGTTTCAAACATCTGGTCCATGATGTCTTACTGATTTTTGTGCTCAAAGTATTCTAGGATTTTCTAAGTGATAATTTGTTAACGTTAATAACGTGTGGGGTATGTGTGAATGTTTGAGCTTAAACTGTAAATATTGTGAAATAGGGATTGTAATTGATTATGAGAATATTTATACATAAAAATGCATGTCTGAAAAATGTGAATATCTTGTATTTTTAATGTTTTTAAACGCTGAAATAAAGGTTCCGTGTGTGATATATGATGTGAGTTTGTGATCATGCGAATCGCTCTCTTTTGAAGCAAAAATAAGGAATTAATTCTTGTTAAACTACAATTACCCCATACAATATTACAATATATCACATGTAATAATATTAGAGAATTGTATAATATAATCATAGATCTTTCAGAAAGAATTTGTTTTAACTTATACAGTATTCCAATATTGCTTGATATTGATGTATGTATATTACGTATAAAATGCTCATTAAAATTTAGATGAGAGTCAATAGTGACTCCTAAAAAATTAACAGATTGTTTTTCAATGAGAGGCAAGCCATCAATCTCAATATTACAATTTATTATATCATGTGCGTTGGTCTGTTTAGAATAAATTAAATTTGTTTTACTAAGATTTAATAACAACTTATTAGATTTAGACCACCTAGAAATTTTCATTAATTCACAGTTTAACCGCGTTATGAGCGTATCAAAGTTTTTATGGGAATAAGTAATACTTGTATCATCAGCAAAGATGATTAAATTTTAAAGTGAAGAGGTTTCAATAATATCATTTATATAAATAATAAATAGCAATGTACCCAATATAGATCCTTACGATACTCCACATTTAATTGTTAATTTTGTTGATTCATGATTTTGGAAAGATACGTATTGTTGTCTGTCTTGTAAATAGTTAGTAAACCATGAAAGAGCTTGACCTCTTACGCCATGGTATTGTAATTTATGAATTAATATTTTATGATCAATCGTATCAAAAGCTTTTGACAAGTCCATAAATACTCCAACAATACGTTCTCTGTTCGCAAAAGCCTCAATTATTTTATTATACATATGCAAAATTGCGTAATCGGTAGAATGACCAATTCTAAATCCGAACTGGTTAGGAATCAATGAATTATTTTTTTGTAAGAAAGTGTTAAGTCTTTTATATATTATTTTTTCGAGAGTTTTAGAGATTCTTGGTAATAATAAAATTGGCCTGAATTACTTATTACTGAGGAATCGTACTTTTTATAAATAGGAATCACTTTAGCGATTTTAAGCAAATGTGGGAATACACCGTTGAAATATATAAATCAAATATATATGTCAGGGGGCTACGATATTAAAGATTATTTGTTTCAATAAGTGAACACTTATACTATCATGGCCACTATATTTTGTAGAATTAAGGTGTTGAACTACATTAATAATTTCATAATCATTGGTTGGAGTAAGAAATAAGGAATTTTCACGTGTGAAATTCAAGGACTTATTGTAATCCATGTCACCTGAATCAATATTAGCTGCTGATTTGGGTTCTACATCTATATAATAAAAAGCTTTTGACATTTTAATTGGATCTGTTATTTGTTGTTCATAAATTAAGAAACATTTATTACTTTCTGTATTTTTCTTGCTTAAGAGTTCCTTTACAGTTTTCCATAATAAATTATTGTTACTTGTATTACTTTCTATGTTGATAGAGTAATATAACTATCTTACTATGCCTACTTCATCTTTTTTAAATAAGAAAAAATGACTCCCCCTCCTCCTTTAAAATATTAGCATGGATATCAGTTTAAATCAGTCATTTGACATGGGATAAAAGTGAAGATGGCAGATTAAATTTAAAATTCCGCTTCCTAAAATGAAACGGCAATTTACACTCTTTTTTGGCCGCAATGTTATATTCCGTTTCTTTTTTTGTTCAATCTTGATGAATTGTTTCAGGCCAATGAAGGGGAGATGTATACTTTGGCACTTGTAAACATAAATGTTGTATTAGGCCTGTTTCGTCTTATTCTATCAACATTTTTTTCATGTCGAATTGTTTTGCTAGACAACAACATAACTGTGACAACACCAATGGTTTTGAAAGTCTCGGAAAACATACCCGGGCCAAAATCCTCGTGTACCGACGGATTAGGATCTTACCCTTGCTGTGACCAAAGCTTCGCACTTCACCACTTCATTCCTGTAGCTTCGCAAGAAAACACCCCAATCCCATCACAGGTACAAAACTCAAAGCCCAGGTAGTGTACCCCTTTTTCAGCCAACATCGAATTATGTAGAACTTTGCAGGAATTATGAATATAATATACATAATTATACGTATATCCTATCTGTAATATTTAAACGTTAGCAGTGTCCTAGTATTCAAATTATGCAAGGAAACCCGTTCACTTTCTAGACTTCACTGTCAGACACTAGTTGAGTGACTGACTGACTGACTTCTTTTTTTCTGTGGTGATAACATACAGTAGGCTACATGAGCATTTGTCTACATCCATTACACACTTCTTGTAATAGCCAAAATTAAACTGATTGAATCTTTGCGCAGCACAAAATGTACGACCAATTGGGTACAAGGGTCTGAAAATCAGACTATTTAATAAACGAGCGCGCTCGCTAAATTCGATTCAACAGAGATTTTCAAGTCCTTTTATTTTAAGGGAAATTCTAAATTAGTTTTATCTTCCAAATGCCGTTGGAATTTCACCATTTAATTTGTTTGGCCTGCAAATGGGACATAGTACCTTTAAAACCACGTAGTAGTTAGTGTCCAGGCGTATTGCATCATAATTCGCTGACACCAGATTTGGTTGCGCTTAAACATCTTAAACAGACAGTGAACCCGTTGTCCCGCCAGAAGATACTTCAGCTTGCCAATCCATATCTCGACGATTAGGGAAGCTTTATTTTTATGAGAATTCCTTATGGCGGTAGGTTCAGGGCACAGTGAAGACCCCGTTGCATAAAACTTACCACTGATGGGAACTTTGCCATCAATAGCAAATAAAATGGTAATAGGTCTCAACAGCCAATCAAAATCAAGGTTTCCATGGTAGTTACCATTGATTGCACAGTTACCATCAATGGTAAGTTTTGTGCAACGGGGCCCAGAATTTCATCGGATGCGTCTAGTGCAGACGCATCAGAAGAAACGACCACTGTGAAAGGGGTAAAGTGAAAAATGTCCAGTGAAATAGCCGAGAAATAAGAAGAGAAATTAGCGATGAAATCTATGTACGTCATATGACGCGTTTTGACGCGTTTTTTTACAAACCTGGTTTGTAAAAACGCGTCGAAACGCGTCATTATGACGCACGAAAACCAAGGATTGTCCACAAACCTCCTTTGGCTTTATGAATGTGGGCCATAGAGTTTATAATAGTCATCGTTGTATATTGTACGAATACAGCAGGAAACTGTACTTTCTTTTACAGGTTTGAACCAATCAGAAAGCAGGAAACTGTACATGTTTACACTATACAACCGTGCGACTATATACGACTATACAGCCATCGAATGGATTTATAGTTGTATATATAGTTGTATAGATGTACAATTTCCTGCGTTTTGATTGGATGGCTGGATAGACGTATAATCGTACAGGTGTACGCATATTGGCCTGCTTGGCCCGTTATGGTGTATATTCGTACAGTTTCATACGTTCTGATTGGTTAAAACTATACATCCATATAATGGATATCGACTGCTTGGAGAGGCCTGGCTATTTTTTATGCTCAAGGGAGCGCGCGCACCTCCTGCCATGACCCTGAGACGCACCTGGGTTGGCGGCGCGAGCAAATTGTGTGTACACGCTTGCCTGGCAGTTTTTGTGATAAATACCATGGAAGCGACTAATCTTATAGTAATAATGACTGCTATGAGAGACATAGTTTTTTATACGCTCAAGGGTAGGTTACATCGTGCTTTCGCCCTGAGACGTGCTGAGGAATGATAGCACGATTTTATCTCCCCGAGAGCCTATAAAAACAACTATGGTCGAATATTAAAGCAGTCATTATAACTTGTATATACCAAAAAGGGTCCGATTACAGTCATGTGCGATCACTAATCATGGTAATCAAATTTGTTTACGCTATCGAGAGCTAGTCTTAATAGGGTGTCTGATCACGCATCACTCGAGTTTGTGTGCTAAAATCCTTCCCATTGAGATTGCACGCATATACGTAACATGCCAAAAACGGTCAATAGTCTTTTGAAAAGTGCCCTAGGGCGTATTTCAAAAGACTATTGACCGGTTTTGGTATTTTACGTTTCTTTACGGGAATGGCTAAAATCACGACTCTAATTTCGACCAATCAGATGGCTGGATTTCTAAAGTGAGGTATATAATAGAGTCTAGCAGCCTCCATGCTAGGTGCATTATACACATCATACATGCCAATCATCAGTGAGCAACAAATGACAATGACAATGTATTCTCATGTCACCCACGTTGGGGTATCGGAGAAGTTTACTCTCTCTCTCTCATATCAAATCAAATCAATCAAGGTTTATTAAAGACATGAATGGCAGTCAAGACTAAATTGTACATGCTTTCACAGTGCAGGTAAAATACAATGCAAGTATGATATAACAACATGAGGCCAGGACAAATGAAATTATGTATAAAGTGTACAAGCATCATTTAAAATTTGATAGGTAGTACATTTAAATTTAAATTTAAAATGACTGATAGAAATTGCCCCAGAATCTATTCACATAATTTAGCAATGATGATATTATGGTTAATCCGATCGAATGCTTTGGAAAAATCATTCAGAATGAGTGTTGACAGTGACTTAGGTTTGTCAGCATTACTATACAAGGCATGCAACAGCCTAATCAGATAGTGACATGTAGACATTTTCTATCTATTTCCAAATTGATTTGGATCAATTTTGGCTGAAATATTCTCCCAAAACCATTTTGCAATAAATGACTCTGCAATCTTCGCAAAATATGAAGTGAGTGCAATTGGTCTTAATTAACTCATCGATTGTAGGTGGGTAAGACTTTGCGGCTTTTATAGCAAAGATTACCTTATTTCTTAAGTGACGCCAAAGGACTTGGTTATGTGCACGACAAGCTTGTTGTCTTTAGACAATCAGAGATTTAACGTTACTCTTTGGGTTATTATTAACCACCCCCTGTAAATGGAACCAATTGAAAACGAAAGTTACTGGAACCAGTCAATTGTTATATGAATTAATGAATTACTGAAAATATTATTGATATCAATTTAACAATTTTGATATAAGAAAAAAAAGAGATACATAAAGATAGTATTGAACTCATAAAATGTTGTGTGCACATACCTAAATTAATAACTACTTTAATTCTATTTACACATAGGAGTAAAGGCATTGTTAATTTAAGAAAATGCTAGACTGGCTGTCTTTGTCCTCTACAAATAAAGACTACATTTATTAAGTATTTTATATGTATGTGTAGGCTTTCCCACCAGCGCACTTTTACGAGTATTATTGCGAAACTGGCCAGGCTAGCGTGTACAAAAAAATTGCACCGGCCGCCGAGGGGTCATGGCAGGACGTGCTAGTTCCCGACAGCATATAAAGCAGCCAGACCTCGAATATTAAAGCAGTCGATATGTCTTTTATATGCCGAATTGAAAAAAAATCTATGATAAATTCTTACCTTATCCATTTATTGAGTAGAGATTGGTTAAAACATCGCTGAAAATCTGAAACACTGTCTGTAATCTTTGCTTAAAAAATGACTGAAAATTTCAATAATTGGGAATCGCAGACAAAAAGGACTGTATGGTGTCCGCGCTCGCACAAGGAACATTTCAACACGTTATCCAATGGGTATCGCAGCAAAATTTTGCTATTTTATTGGTAACCGGAGTTTTGAGGGATCTCACTCTTGGACTAAACCGGTATTGACATTTTTCTTTTTCTTTACGGGAATGGCTAAAATCACGTCTCCAATTCCGACCAATCAGACGGCTGGATTTCTTAAGTGAGGTATATAAAGTTGAATAGCTGTAATTAATAGGCACCGTGCGTTACAAAATTAAAAGATCACTGCGCACGCACGCCGAGTAGCCGAGAAGCCTGTTTCAAATCGGACATTTTTCTATGCAATCGAAACCGGGCTGACCAGATTAAACATTAAAAAAAAGCAGAAACACGAAGTTGCAAACCATCCAGAGACTCCTAATAAATTGCGTTACTGATTAATCAATTATATCATTACAAATCTTTATTCTCAGTTTTCTTATGTATAACTGATTTTCTTATAAAATTGAGGATATTTATGGCGTATATATTCAATACTGAATGAACGCCATTAAAGTATTACCAACAACAACAAAAACAACATTAATATGGCACGTTCCGCCTGCCATACCTGCCTGTTCCGCTATAGTTGCTGGCATCCTTACTTTCTAATTGAGCTATCCTTTACATCGGCAGTTTTGAGGATCTAAGGACTCGTTATTTCTTTCTTTCTCACTATCATCTTGTTGAAAGGCAGTGTTACTTAAATAATCTTGAATAAGGCCGAACCAATTGGGGGTACGTTTGAAACCCCCCTTCCCCCCCCCCCCCCAAAAAAAAGCTACAACTTCTGTTTGAAAACATGATAATCAACGGGAAATGTTTGAAATCTATTAATCTCTTTGAAAGATTGAAGTACAAACATTTTGTTCAGTAGAATTAATCGATATTGTGGATTTCATTTGTTTAAAGGACTCTGGGATTGAGCTACTGCACTTGGAAGAATCTGTGGAGTTCTACGGCATCACCTTTGTTGGGCCCAATCACAATGCGGTGAAGCAATACGAAAAACTTCGTAAATACCTTGACAAGCAGGAAATTATATACTATCAAGACTGGTACTATATTTCAGGTGAGTAATTATGTAGTACATGTGGCAATCATCCACTTTCCCGATAACCATCCTATCAGGACAATATTCAACAATACTATTATTATTTTCTTTATTGTTTATTATTGTTGATGGTAATGGTGATGATGATTACTATTATTTATTTTAGTAGTAGTAGTATTTATCATTATTAGGTGATACGTAACGAAGTCAACGTATCACCTTTTGATTTCGTCAAGATTTTTCTTTATTATTATTATTATTAGGTGATACGTACGTAGACGTATCACCTTTTGATTTCGTCAAGATTTTTATTATTATTTATTAGGTGATACGTACGTAGACGTATCACCTTTTGATTTCGTCAAGATTTTTATTATTATTTATTTATTTATTTATTATTATTCTTCCTCGAATTTGTTCGCAGGATATCTCAAGACTGAACGAAGCCATTGTTATGAATCTTTCAATGATGATAGATCTTAGTCTAACTTAGAACTGCGTGACTTTTCAAAGACTCAAATGCTTCGTGACGTCATCCAGGCGCCATTTTGTGAAAATCAACTAATGATCATATCTTTATAACGAATAATAATTTTTCATTCATATTTATCATGATTAAGATCAATATCCGTCCGGTCAAGTTGAGGTCAATAAACGTGCGTAAATGCGCGCGTGCGCGCTCGTCCGCGCGTTTACGCGCGCGCAAAAATTAAAAATGCTCTAAATCATCCCAAATTTTTTTTGCATACGTTTCAGGCCATATGGAGCATTTGATAAAAAAATTACGCACACGCGCATGCGCGCGCGTTTTCGCGCGTACTGGCATTTTGCAACATAGAATCGCCGATTTTTTTCTGTCATCATATTCGGTACATTTTTCCAAGCATTTTGATAATTTGTTCACCTTTTATTAACGCAATGAGCGTCCGTCAAAGTTGACAGCACGCGCGGATTTGCGTTATCTTTATCCACAATACATGGGCAAAAACATGCCTATATAAAATTCATTGTAACTCTTTAGAATAGATAGAAACTCCTAATATTTTTTCATATTTGGATAGATTATGAGTCGGAGATATGATTTCATGTCTCATTTGATCCTCAATTAACTCATGACGTCATCATAAGGGCCTCCAAACTCAAAATTTTAATTTGCATATTATGACGTCAGCATATTTTTGGAAAATTGAT
This sequence comes from Strongylocentrotus purpuratus, assembly GCF_000002235.5. NCBI lineage: Eukaryota > Metazoa > Echinodermata > Echinoidea > Camarodonta > Strongylocentrotidae > Strongylocentrotus > Strongylocentrotus purpuratus. Next base: position 11,176,405 of record NW_022145610.1, read on the forward strand.
TGTATCTCTGTAAATATGGATCAATTTTCTTTTTAATTTTGATTTGTTCTAGCTGAGACAATTTTCTACAAATGTAATGTTCACAATTTTTATTTTTGACAAAAGTATCATGGTGTATTTTTACGATTAAAGGAGGCATGTCAATTTTTCGCATTTTGCGTGTATTCTCTATGGGACATGACTTTTTCTCAAAACTGGATTCTACACTCCTGTCTTTCGCGAGCAAAATCTCCGTTGTTTTAGCTTCGTTTTCGCTGAGCTTCGGATATGTTGTAGCTGAGACAATGAGCTATTACAAGTGTGCCCTTTATTTTTCAATTAGATGCCGGGATCATGCTCATATTTCACTTGCAAAGTAGGATTTCTGAATTCCATTTCCTGTTTACGTGTAATCGCTATGGGAGATGTTTTGGTATATCGGTAACGCACTTGACTTCCAACCTCGAGATCCCTGGTTCGAGTCCGGGTGTCTCCAACACTTTTTTTTCACTTTTTTTTCCTTTTGACCTTCACTGTACTATCTCCTTTGATTATTTAAACACGTAGATTCGCAAATAATGTCATAAATAACCCTTTTTACGTTATTATTACCCTATTTTCACTTAATCCATTACTTTTTGCGTGTAATCCCTATGGGAAATGACTTTTTCTCAAATCTGGAGTCTACATTCCTGTCTTTTGCGAGCAATATCGCCGTTATTTCGGCTTGGATTTTGTTGATTTTTGAGTATGTTGTAGCTGAGATTATATGCTATCTAAATCAACCCTCATTTTTTCAATAAGATGTCATGATCGCGCTCATGATCATGATCATGATCATCACGATCATCATTATCATAATGATGCTAATCATTAATCAATTACATTTTCATTTCTTTGAATAAGATAAAATCGTCAAAAGGTGTTCTTCATGATGTAAATTAGAGTCAAATGTGTAACTGGTTACTGCACAGGGTCAAAGGTCATATATTGTTTCAATCTATCTTCCCTAGATCCATGATGATCAAGGAGACACAATTTAATCTTGACATATGAATAGATCATAATGGGAGAAGCATATGAATGGGAGAAGCAAAATAATATATCGTGTAATGCATTATTCGTTATGTAAACCATTATCATACGTATCACCTAATTCGTCTAAGTGACGAATTAAAGTCTAGTTTATTTATTATTATTCTTCCTCGAATTTGTTCGCAGGATATCTCAAGACTGAACGAAGCCATTGTTATGAATCTTTCAATGATGATAGATCTTAGTCTAACTTAGAACTGCGTGACTTTTCAAAGACTCAAAGTCATCGTGACGTCATCCAGGCGCCATTTTGTGAAAATCAACTAATGATCATATCTTCATAACGAATAATAATTTTTCATTCATATTTATCATGATTAAGATCAATATTCGTCCGGTCAAGTTGAGGTCAATAAACGTGCGTAAATGCGCGCGTGCGCGCTCGTCCGCGCGTTTACGCGCGCGCAAAAATTAAAAATGCTCTAAATCATCCCAAATTTTTTTGCATACGTTTCAGGCCATATGGAGCATTTGATAAAAAAATTACGCACACGCGCATGCGCGCGCGTTTTCGCGCGTACTGGCATTTTGCAACATAGAATCGCCGATTTTTTTCTGTCATCATATTTGGTACATTTTTCCAAGCATTTTGATAATTTGTTCACCTTTTATTAACGCAATGAGCGTCCGTCAAAGTTGACAGCACGCGCGGATTTGCGTTATCTTTATCCACAATACATGGGCAAAAACATGCCTATATAAAATTCATTGTAACTCTTTAGAATAGATAGAAACTCCTAATATTTTGTCATATTTGGATAGATTATGAGTCGGAGATATGATTTCATGTCTCATTTGATCCTCAATTAACTCATGACGTCATCATAATGGCCTCCAAACTCAAAATTTTAATTTGCATATTATGACGTCAGCATATTTTTGGAAAATTGATTGTATCTCTGTAAATATGGATCAATTTTCTTTTTAATTTTGATATGTTCTAGCTGAGACAATTTCCTACAAATGTAATGTTCACAATTTTTATTTTTGACAAAAGTATCATGGTGTATTTTTGCGATTAAAGGAGGCATGTCAATTTTTCGCATTTTGCGTGTATTCTCTATGGGACATGACTTTTTCTCAAAACTAGATTCTACACTCCTGTCTTTCGCGAGCAAAATCTCCGTTGCTTTAGCTTCGTTTTCGCTGAGCTTCGGATATGTTGTAGCTGAGACAATGAGCTATCACAAGTGTACCCTTTATTTTTCGATTAGATGCCGGGATCATGCTCATATTTCACTTGCAAAGTAGGATTTCTGAATTCCATTTCCTGTTTACGTGTAATCGCTATGGGAGATGTTTTGGTATTTCGGTAACGCACTTGACTTCCAACCTCGAGATCCCTGGTTCGAGTCCGGGTGTCTCCAACACTTTTTTTTTCACTTTTTTTTCCTTTTGACCTTCACTGTACCATCTCCTTTGATTATTTAAACACGTAGATTCGCAAATAATGTCATAATTAACCCTTTTTACTTTATTATTACCCTATTTTCACTTAATCCATTACTTTTTGCGTGTAATCCCTATGGGAAATGACTTTTTCTCAAATCTGGAGTCTACATTCCTGTCTTTTGCGAGCAATATCGCCGTTATTTCGGCTTGGATTTTGTTGATTTTTGAGTATGTTGTAGCTGAGATTATATGCTATCTAAATCAATCCTCATTTTTTCAATAAGATGTCATGATCGCGCTCATGATCATGATCATGATCATCACGATCATCATTATCATAATGATGCTAATCATTTATCAATTGCATTTTCATTTCTTTGAATAAGATAAAATCGTCAAAAGGTGTTCTTCATGATGTAAATTAGAGTCAAATGTGTAACTGGTTACTGCACAGGGTCAAAGGTCATATATTGTTTCAATCTATCTTCCCTAGATCCATAATGATCAAGGAGACACAATTTAATCTTGACATATGAATAGATCATAATGGGAGAAGCATATGAATGGGAGAAGCAAAATAATAAATCGTGTAATGCATTATTCGTTATGTAAACCATTATCATACGTATCACCTAATTCGTCTAAGTGACGAATTAAAGTCTAGTATTTATTTTGTGTCTGTATAGAAGAAATTATTATTATTATTCCTCAATTTTGTTCGCAGGATATCTCAAGAATGGCTAAAGCCATTATCATGAAACCTGCCATGATGATAGATCTTAGCCTAACTTAGAACTGCGTGACTTTTCAAAAACTCAAAGTCATTGTGACGTCATCCAGGCGCCATTTTGTGAAAATCAACTTATGATCATATCTTCATAACGGAAAAGTATTTCTCATTCATAATTATCACGATTAAGATCAATATCCGTCCGGTCAATTTCAGGTCAATAAACGTGCGCAAATGCGCGCGTGCGCGTTCGTTCGCGCGTTTACGCGGGCGCAAAAAATTAAAATGCTCTAAATCATCCCAACATTTTTTGGCATACGTTTTAGGCCATATGGAGCATTTGACAAAAAATTATGCTCACGCGCATGCGCGCGCGTTTTTTGCGCGTACTAGCATTTTGCAACATAAAATCGCCGAATTTTGTCTATCATCATATTTGGCACATTTTTCCAAGCATTTTGATAACTTGTTAACCTTTTAATAACGCAATGAGCGTCCGTCAAAGTTGACAGCGCGCGCGGACCTGCGTTATCTTTATCCACAATACATGAGCAAAAACATGCCTATACAAAATTCTTTGTAACTCTTCAGAATAGACAGGAACTCCCAATATTTTTTCATATTTAGATAGATTATGAGTCTAAGATATGATTTTATGTCTCATTTGACCCTCAATTAACTCATGACGTCATCATAATTGCCTCCAAACTCAAAATTTCAATTTGCATATTATGACGTCAGCATATTCATGGAAAATTTAGTGTATTTCTCGTTATATTTATTGATTTTCTTCCAAATTTGGCTATGTTCTAGCTGTGACAATTTTCTACAAACATAGTTATCACGATTTTCCATTTTGACAAAGGCATCATGGCGTATTTTTGCGATTAAAGGAGGCATGTCTATTTTTCACATTTTGCGTGTATTCTCTATGGGACATGACTTTTTCTCAAAACTGGATTCTACACTCCTGTCTTTCGCGAGCAAAATCTCCGTTGTTTTAGCTTAGTTTTCGCTGAGCTTCGAATATGTTGTAGCTGAGACCATAAGCTATCACAAATTTGCTTTTTATTTTTTCGATTAGATACCGGGATCATGCTCATATTTCACTTGCAAAGTAGGATGTGAGAATTCCATTTCCCGTTTACGTGTAATCGCTATGGGAGATGTTTTGGTGTATCGGTAACGCACTTGACTTCCAACCTCGAGATCCCTGGTTCGAGTCCGGGTGCCTCCAACAATTTTTTGCTTCACTTTTTTTTCCTTTTGACTTTCACTGTACCATCTCCTTTGATTATTTAAACACGTAGATTCGCAAATAATGTCATAAATAACCCTTTTTACTTTATTATTACCCTATTTTCACTTAATCCATTACTTTTTGCGTGTAATCCCTATGGGAGATGACTTTTTCTAAAATCTGGAGTCTACATTCCTGTCTTTTGCGAGCAATATCGCCGTTATTTCTGCTTGGATTTTGTTGATTTTTGAGTATGTTGTAGCTGAGACTATATGCTATCTAAATCAACCCTCATTTTTTCAATAAGATGTCATGATCGCGCTCATGATCATGATGATCATGATCATCATTATCATAATGATGATAATCATTTATCAATTACATTTTCATTTCTTTGAATGAGATAAAAATCGTCAAAAGGTGTTCTTCATGATGTAAATTAGAGTCAAATGTGTAACTGGTTACTGCACAGGGTCAAAGGTCATATATTGTTTTAATCTATCTTCCCTAGATCCATGATGATCAAGGAGACACAATTTAATCTTGACATATGAAAAGATCATAATGGGAGAAGCATATGAATGGGAGAAGCATTTTACAAAATAATATATCGTGTAATGCATTATTCGTTATGTAGACCATTATCATACGTATCACCTAATTCGTCTAAGTGACGAATTAAAGTCTAGTTAGGTGATACGTAACGAAGTCAACGTATCACCTTTTGATTTCGTCAAGATTTTTATTATTATTTATTTATTTTTTATTTATTATTATTCTTCCTCGAATTTGTTCGCAGGATATCTCAAGACTGAATGAAGCCATTGTTATGAATATTTCAATGATGATAGATCTTAGTCTAACTTAGAACTGCGTGACTTTTCAAAGACTCAAAGTCATCGTGACGTCATCCAGGCGCCATTTTGTAAAAATCAACTTATGATCATATCTTCATAACGGAAAGTAATTTTACATTCATATTTATCAAGATTAAGATCAATATCCGTCGGGTCAATTTGAGGTCAATAAATGCGCGCAAAAATGCGCGTACGCGTAGGCGCGCGCGTTAATGCGCGCGTAAAATTTTAAATTGCTCAAAATCGTCTTAAATTTTTTTTGCATACGTTTTAGGCCATTATAAGCATTTCATAAAAAATCACGCAAAACACGCATTTTTGCACGTTTTCGTTCGTCACGGCCGAACGAAAAATAATTTCTCCGCAAAAGCTTTTGACCGAATATTCCTCATATTTTTCCGGAAAATTTGATACCATGTTTAGCTCTTTATCACTATTAAAAACGGAATGAGCGTCCGTTCAAGATAACCGTCCGTACGCGCGATTTTTGTAATACATTGCATATATGGGCAAAAACATGCCTATGAAAAGTCCATTGGGATGAATAGGGATTGCCAATTTTTTTTTCATATTTAGATAGAGTATGAGTCGGAGGTATGATTTCATATCTCATTTGGCCATTAAGTGCATCTTTACGTCATCATAATGGCCTTGGAAGTCAAAAATACAAAATTGCATATTATGACGTCATTGTATTTATGGAAAATGTAGTGTATTTCTCTCAATATTCATCGATTCTCTTTGAAATGTCGATATGTTGTAGATAAGGCAATTCTCTACAAGATCACTTTTCACTAAGTTTCATTTTAATGAGGTCATCATAGTACAAAATTCAGTTAAAGGCCACATGTCAGAATTTTCGTCATTTGCGTGTTATGTCTATGGAAGGTGAATTTCGTTCACATCATGAATCTACATGGCATTCATCTATGAGCACTATCTATCTTATGTGTGCTCTGTTTTCTCCCAAGTTGGGGTATGTTATAGCTGAGACCATGGGCTATAAAAAAGGGTGACTTTGTTTTTTAATCAGATGTTGGGATCATGTTAAAATTTTCGATCGAAAGTTGAAATTGCAAATTTTGAAGGAATCATTAGGTGATACGTAACGAAGTCAACGTATCACCTTTTGATTTCGTCAAGATTTTTATTATTATTTATTTATTTTTTATTTATTATTATTCTTCCTCGAATTTGTTCGCAGGATATCTCAAGACTGAATGAAGCCATTGTTATGAATATTTCAATGATGATAGATCTTAGTCTAACTTAGAACTGCGTGACTTTTCAAAGACTCAAAGTCATCGTGACGTCATCCAGGCGCCATTTTGTAAAAATCAACTTATGATCATATCTTCATAACGGAAAGTAATTTTACATTCATATTTATCAAGATTAAGATCAATATCCGTCGGGTCAATTTGAGGTCAATAAATGCGCGCAAAAATGCGCGTACGCGTAGGCGCGCGCGTTAATGCGCGCGTAAAATTTTAAATTGCTCAAAATCGTCTTAAATTTTTTTTGCATACGTTTTAGGCCATTATAAGCATTTCATAAAAAATCACGCAAAACACGCATTTTTGCACGTTTTCGTTCGTCACGGCCGAACGAAAAATAATTTCTCCGCAAAAGCTTTTGACCGAATATTCCTCATATTTTTCCGGAAAATTTGATACCATGTTTAGCTCTTTATCACTATTAAAAACGGAATGAGCGTCCGTTCAAGATAACCGTCCGTAGGCGCGATTTTTGTAATACATTGCATATATGGGCAAAAACATGCCTATGAAAAGTCCATTGGGATGAATAGGGATTGCCAATTTTTTTTTCATATTTAGATAGAGTATGAGTCGGAGGTATGATTTCATATCTCATTTGGCCATTAAGTGCATCTTTACGTCATCATAATGGCCTTGGAAGTCAAAAATACAAAATTGCATATTATGACGTCATTGTATTTATGGAAAATGTAGTGTATTTCTCTCAATATTCATCGATTCTCTTTGAAATGTCGATATGTTGTAGATAAGGCAATTCTCTACAAGATCACTTTTCACTAAGTTTCATTTTAATGAGGTCATCATAGTACAAAATTCAGTTAAAGGCCACATGTCAGAATTTTCGTCATTTGCGTGTTATGTCTATGGAAGGTGAATTTCGTTCACATCATGAATCTACATGGCATTCATCTATGAGCACTATCTATCTTATGTGTGCTCTGTTTTCTCCCAAGTTGGGGTATGTTATAGCTGAGACCATGGGCTATAAAAAAGGGTGACTTTGTTTTTTAATCAGATGTTGGGATCATGTTAAAATTTTCGATCGAAAGTTGAAATTGCAAATTTTGAAGGAATCATTAGGTGATACGTAACGAAGTCAACGTATCACCTTTTGATTTCGTCAAGATTTTTATTATTATTTATTTATTAGGTGGGCTGTATCTAATACAGACCACCTTATAATTTTGTTAAAATTGCCTTTATTATTTCTTTATTATTTATTTTTCTTATTTCGACCCACTTTTTTGTGAGCAAGATAATTTGAAAATGACTCAATCAAATATCTTAAAATTTGGCACACATATGTATAGGCATATGAACAAGGCACAGCAAAGTTTTCAACCTTGACCTTGACTGATGACGTCATCTAGGCGCCATTTTGTGAAATTTTCTGAAAATTTACTCATGATCATATTTTCATAACGGTAATTCATTTCTCATTCATATTTATCACGATCAAGGTCAATATCAGTCCGGTCAATTTCAGGTCAAAAAACGCGCGCGTGCGCGTACGTCCGCGCGTCAGTGCGCGCGCAAAATTTTTAAATGCTCAAATTCGTCTTAAATTTATTTTGCATACGTTTCAGGTCATTTTAAGCATTTTATAAAAAATCGCGCGTACGAGCATGCGCGCGCGTTTTCGCGCGTAACACCATTAAAAAACATAGAATCGCCATTTTTTTTTCTTTCATGATATTTCTCATATTTTTTCAAGGAATTTGATTCCATGTTTATCTCTTTATGACCATTATTAACAAGATGAGCGTAAATTCAAGATAATTGTCAGTGCGCGCGAGGTCTTTTAATACATAGCATATATGGGCAAAAACATGCCTATACAAAATCCGTTATAGCTCTTTGGAATGCACCGGGATCCTCAATTTTTTTCATATTAAGATAGAGTATGAGTCGGAAATATGATTCCATGTCTAGTTTGGCCATTAAGTGTATCGTGACATCATCACAATGGCCTTGGAACTCAAAATACGAATTTGCATATTATGACGTCAGCATATTTATGTAAAATTGATTGTATCTCTGTAAATATTGATCAATTTTCTTCAAAATTTCGATATGTTGTAGCTAAGACAATTCTCTACAAGCGCAGTAATAACCATTTTTCATTTTGATGACGTCATCATAGTGAAAATTTTGATTAAAGGCCTCATGTCAAAAACTTCATAATTTGCGTGTTATGCCTATAGAAGGTGAATTTAGTTCACGTTATGAATCTACATGATATTGTCTTTTAAGAATTTGTAAGCAGTATGTCGCTTATTTTTGCTCTATTTTGTCTCAAATGTTAGTTGACCAGCCCACCTATACTTGTTCCAAACAAGTATTATATGTCTAGTTTTTTATTTATTATTATTCTTCCTCGAATTTGTTCGCAGGATATCTCAAGACTGAATGAAGCCATTGTTATGAATATTTCAATGATGATAGATCTTAGTCTAACTTAGAACTGCGTGACTTTTCAAAGACTCAAAGTCATCGTGACGTCATCCAGGCGCCATTTTGTAAAAATCAACTTATGATCATATCTTCATAACGGAAAGTAATTTTACATTCATATTTATCAAGATTAAGATCAATATCCGTCGGGTCAATTTGAGGTCAATAAATGCGCGCAAAAATGCGCGTACGCGTAGGCGCGCGCGTTAATGCGCGCGTAAAATTTTAAATTGCTCAAAATCGTCTTAAATTTTTTTTGCATACGTTTTAGGCCATTATAAGCATTTCATAAAAAATCACGCAAAACACGCATTTTTGCACGTTTTCGTTCGTCACGGCCGAACGAAAAATAATTTCTCCGCAAAAGCTTTTGACCGAATATTCCTCATATTTTTCCGGAAAATTTGATACCATGTTTAGCTCTTTATCACTATTAAAAACGGAATGAGCGTCCGTTCAAGATAACCGTCCGTACGCGCGATTTTTGTAATACATTGCATATATGGGCAAAAACATGCCTATGAAAAGTCCATTGGGATGAATAGGGATTGCCAATTTTTTTTTCATATTTAGATAGAGTATGAGTCGGAGGTATGATTTCATATCTCATTTGGCCATTAAGTGCATCTTTACGTCATCATAATGGCCTTGGAAGTCAAAAATACAAAATTGCATATTATGACGTCATTGTATTTATGGAAAATGTAGTGTATTTCTCTCAATATTCATCGATTCTCTTTGAAATGTCGATATGTTGTAGATAAGGCAATTCTCTACAAGATCACTTTTCACTAAGTTTCATTTTAATGAGGTCATCATAGTACAAAATTCAGTTAAAGGCCACATGTCAGAATTTTCGTCATTTGCGTGTTATGTCTATGGAAGGTGAATTTCGTTCACATCATGAATCTACATGGCATTCATCTATGAGCACTATCTATCTTATGTGTGCTCTGTTTTCTCCCAAGTTGGGGTATGTTATAGCTGAGACCATGGGCTATAAAAAAGGGTGACTTTGTTTTTTAATCAGATGTTGGGATCATGTTAAAATTTTCGATCGAAAGTTGAAATTGCAAATTTTGAAGGAATCATTAGGTGATACGTAACGAAGTCAACGTATCACCTTTTGATTTCGTCAAGATTTTTATTATTATTTATTTATTTTTTATTTATTATTATTCTTCCTCGAATTTGTTCGCAGGATATCTCAAGACTGAATGAAGCCATTGTTATGAATATTTCAATGATGATAGATCTTAGTCTAACTTAGAACTGCGTGACTTTTCAAAGACTCAAAGTCATCGTGACGTCATCCAGGCGCCATTTTGTAAAAATCAACTTATGATCATATCTTCATAACGGAAAGTAATTTTACATTCATATTTATCAAGATTAAGATCAATATCCGTCGGGTCAATTTGAGGTCAATAAATGCGCGCAAAAATGCGCGTACGCGTAGGCGCGCGCGTTAATGCGCGCGTAAAATTTTAAATTGCTCAAAATCGTCTTAAATTTTTTTGCATACGTTTTAGGCCATTATAAGCATTTCATAAAAAATCACGCAAAACACGCATTTTTGCACGTTTTCGTTCGTCACGGCCGAACGAAAAATAATTTCTCCGCAAAAGCTTTTGACCGAATATTCCTCATATTTTTCCGGAAAATTTGATACCATGTTTAGCTCTTTATCACTATTAAAAACGGAATGAGCGTCCGTTCAAGATAACCGTCCGTACGCGCGATTTTTGTAATACATTGCATATATGGGCAAAAACATGCCTATGAAAAGTCCATTGGGATGAATAGGGATTGCCAATTTTTTTTTCATATTTAGATAGAGTATGAGTCGGAGGTATGATTTCATATCTCATTTGGCCATTAACTCTTTGTTTGCTTTGTTCGCCGATTTGCACGGACGTAGGCGTGCCAACTTCGCATTTTTGCACAGATGTATACGAGTCAATTAGACATTCATAATACCGCTCGCAGTGTGTAGCCACGCGTTGCGTTTACTATTGTTTACATTGTATACATCGCACACTTTCCGGTAAACTGTTTTTCTTCATAGTGTTACATTCGAAATTACCGTGTATTTAGCGGTTTTCTTTGGATTTTTTTTACTGATGTTACGATGGCACCTGCTGGAAAACGTCAACGTGTGTTTAGTGTAGAGGAGGCTCGAGATCTTGTTACTATGGAAGCATGGAGCATGGACTCTGATTCCGACGAATCGAGCAGTGACGAAGACTCTAGTGATAAAAGTGTTCCCTGAGAGTAGACTGATAGAATAAGAATGAATAAAAATTAATGAAAGAGCTAGAGATGACAGCAAGAAAGAGAGTAGACTGATAGAATAAGAATGAATAAAAAAATGAAAGAAGGAGATAGAGATGACAGCAAGAAAGAGAGTAGACAGTGATAGAATAAGAATGAATAAAAATAATGAAAGAAAGAGATAGAGATGACAGCAAGAAAGAGAGTAGACTGATAGAATAAGAATGAATAAAAATTAATGAAAGAGCTAGAGATGACAGCAAGAAAGAGAGTAGACAGTGATAGAATAAGAATGAATAAAACTAATGAAAGAAAGATGTATCCTGTCTTGCCGTCATCTTTATATCTTTCTTTTATTATCTTTATTCATTCTTATGCTATCAGTGTTTACTCTCTTTCTTTCCGTCATCTCTATCTTATTATTATTATCATTTTCCTATCTATATGTACCCTATGTCTTGCCGTCATCTGTATATCTTTTTCTTATTATCTTTATTCATTATTATGCTATGAGTGTAATACTCTCTTTCTTGCCGTCATCTCTATCTCATTATTATTATCATTTTCCTATCTATATGTACCCTATGTCTTGCCGTCATCTCTATATCTTTCTCTTATTATCTTTATTCATTCTTATGCTATCAGTGTTTACTCTCTTTCTTTCCGTCATCTCTATCTTATTATTATTATCATTTTCCTATCTATAATTATGTACCCTATGTCTTGCCGTCATCTCTATATCTTTCTCTTATTATCTTTATTCATTCTTATGCTATCAGTGTTTACTCTCTTTCTTGCCGTCATCTCTATCTTATTATTATTATCATTTTCCTATCTATATGTACCCTATGTCTTGCCGTCATCTGTATATCTTTCTCTTATTATCTTTATTCATTCTTATGCTATCAGTGTTTACTCTCTTTCTTGCCGTCATCTCTATCTTATTATTATTATTATTTTCCTATCAATATGTATCCTATGTCTTGCCGTCATCTCTATATATTTCTCTTATTATCTTTATTCATTCTTGTGCTATCAGTGTTTACTCTCTTTCTTTCCGTCATCTCTATCTTTTTATTATTATCATTTTCCTATCTATATGTACCCTATGTCTTGCCGTCATCTCTATATCTTTCTCTTATTATCTTTATTCATTCTTATGCTATCAGTGTTTACTCTCTTTCTTTCCGTCATCTCTATCTTATTATTATTATCATTTTCCTATCTATATGTACCCTATGTCTTGCCGTCATCTCTATATCTTTCTCTTATTATCTTTATTCATTCTTATGCTATCAGTGTTTACTCTCTTTCTTTCCGTCATCTCTATCTCATTATTATTGTTATTTTCGTATCAATATGTATCCTGTCTTGCCGTCATCTTTATCTCTTTCTCTTATAATCTTTATTCACAGTAAAGTCCTTTCATTTCATATCACTATTTCTCTCTCATAATGTCTCTCACGTCCGTTCTCCATATTTTATTCATTGCATACTCCACTCGTCAATCATTTCTGATAATAAGCTCTCTCACAATAAAGTAAATGGAAAACAATGCAATATAGTTTATATTTTAAGATTGATTCATTCTTTCTTTGTATATCTATGGCTGTGATAAATGTACTTGAAATCAATTTTATTGAGGGGTAAAGAAGGTGAGAGAACAGATGCGGTGAACATTCATAATGAGACATTTCAATAAGATGCTGATTATGTCATGTATATCACATATAATATATTATGCCTATACCATTTTTACATGCTCATACCAGTGGGCAAAATCAATAACATTCTCTTATTTCTTATTGACTTATCATGGCACAACAAAGAAAAACATCCCCACGACGTCCCTTTTCATGCCCCGCTAAACCGGACATTGACAATAACCTGGGGTAATAGGGATTTCAATGGGCAGATTAGCCCATTGTCAAGGGTGGCTGAGCGGGGTACTTTCAAGTCTCTCCCTATTGAACTTCTTTTCTTCAACAACCTAAATACTAACCTTCTGAATTGTTAGAATACTTGAGCAAGGTATGTAAAGAAAGGTAAGAAGTCCACCTTTCTAATAGATTCGATTTGAAGATGTCTTATCATTGCTAAATAAGAAATTCTAGAGGGATAAAAAACTGCCGTAAATAAGAAAAATTAAACATTATATAATTATGATTATTATAAAAATGATAATTCAAAATATAACAAATGACGGTTCATCGAAAAGCACGTTTTCCGGTCTACAACTTTGCTGCACAATATTTTTCATCATGATCATCCAGTGAAGAGTTATAGCCTCTTGATTCAGCAGAGTCAATAAAGATTCCCTCGAAATGTGTGACCCTAAAAGAATGTGGCACAGGGGGGTTTTTTAAGTGGCGCATAAAGAGTTAAGTGCATCTTTACGTCATCATAATGGCCTTGGAAGTCAAAAATACAAAATTGCATATTATGACGTCATTGTATTTATGGAAAATGTAGTGTATTTCTCTCAATATTCATCGATTCTCTTTGAAATGTCGATATGTTGTAGATAAGGCAATTCTCTACAAGATCACTTTTCACTAAGTTTCATTTTAATGAGGTCATCATAGTACAAAATTCAGTTAAAGGCCACATGTCAGAATTTTCGTCATTTGCGTGTTATGTCTATGGAAGGTGAATTTCGTTCACATCATGAATCTACATGGCATTCATCTATGAGCACTATCTATCTTATGTGTGCTCTGTTTTCTCCCAAGTTGGGGTATGTTATAGCTGAGACCATGGGCTATAAAAAAGGGTGACTTTGTTTTTTAATCAGATGTTGGGATCATGTTAAAATTTTCGATCGAAAGTTGAAATTGCAAATTTTGAAGGAATCATTAGGTGATACGTAACGAAGTCAACGTATCACCTTTTGATTTCGTCAAGATTTTTATTATTATTTATTTATTTTTTATTTATTATTATTCTTCCTCGAATTTGTTCGCAGGATATCTCAAGACTGAATGAAGCCATTGTTATGAATATTTCAATGATGATAGATCTTAGTCTAACTTAGAACTGCGTGACTTTTCAAAGACTCAAAGTCATCGTGACGTCATCCAGGCGCCATTTTGTAAAAATCAACTTATGATCATATCTTCATAACGGAAAGTAATTTTACATTCATATTTATCAAGATTAAGATCAATATCCGTCGGGTCAATTTGAGGTCAATAAATGCGCGCAAAAATGCGCGTACGCGTAGGCGCGCGCGTTAATGCGCGCGTAAAATTTTAAATTGCTCAAAATCGTCTTAAATTTTTTTTGCATACGTTTTAGGCCATTATAAGCATTTCATAAAAAATCACGCAAAACACGCATTTTTGCACGTTTTCGTTCGTCACGGCCGAACGAAAAATAATTTCTCCGCAAAAGCTTTTGACCGAATATTCCTCATATTTTTCCGGAAAATTTGATACCATGTTTAGCTCTTTATCACTATTAAAAACGGAATGAGCGTCCGTTCAAGATAACCGTCCGTACGCGCGATTTTTGTAATACATTGCATATATGGGCAAAAACATGCCTATGAAAAGTCCATTGGGATGAATAGGGATTGCCAATTTTTTTTTCATATTTAGATAGAGTATGAGTCGGAGGTATGATTTCATATCTCATTTGGCCATTAAGTGCATCTTTACGTCATCATAATGGCCTTGGAAGTCAAAAATACAAAATTGCATATTATGACGTCATTGTATTTATGGAAAATGTAGTGTATTTCTCTCAATATTCATCGATTCTCTTTGAAATGTCGATATGTTGTAGATAAGGCAATTCTCTACAAGATCACTTTTCACTAAGTTTCATTTTAATGAGGTCATCATAGTACAAAATTCAGTTAAAGGCCACATGTCAGAATTTTCGTCATTTGCGTGTTATGTCTATGGAAGGTGAATTTCGTTCACATCATGAATCTACATGGCATTCATCTATGAGCACTATCTATCTTATGTGTGCTCTGTTTTCTCCCAAGTTGGGGTATGTTATAGCTGAGACCATGGGCTATAAAAAAGGGTGACTTTGTTTTTTAATCAGATGTTGGGATCATGTTAAAATTTTCGATCGAAAGTTGAAATTGCAAATTTTGAAGGAATCATTAGGTGATACGTAACGAAGTCAACGTATCACCTTTTGATTTCGTCAAGATTTTTATTATTATTTATTTATTTTTTATTTATTATTATTCTTCCTCGAATTTGTTCGCAGGATATCTCAAGACTGAATGAAGCCATTGTTATGAATATTTCAATGATGATAGATCTTAGTCTAACTTAGAACTGCGTGACTTTTCAAAGACTCAAAGTCATCGTGACGTCATCCAGGCGCCATTTTGTAAAAATCAACTTATGATCATATCTTCATAACGGAAAGTAATTTTACATTCATATTTATCAAGATTAAGATCAATATCCGTCGGGTCAATTTGAGGTCAATAAATGCGCGCAAAAATGCGCGTACGCGTAGGCGCGCGCGTTAATGCGCGCGTAAAATTTTAAATTGCTCAAAATCGTCTTAAATTTTTTTTGCATACGTTTTAGGCCATTATAAGCATTTCATAAAAAATCACGCAAAACACGCATTTTTGCACGTTTTCGTTCGTCACGGCCGAACGAAAAATAATTTCTCCGCAAAAGCTTTTGACCGAATATTCCTCATATTTTTCCGGAAAATTTGATACCATGTTTAGCTCTTTATCACTATTAAAAACGGAATGAGCGTCCGTTCAAGATAACCGTCCGTACGCGCGATTTTTGTAATACATTGCATATATGGGCAAAAACATGCCTATGAAAAGTCCATTGGGATGAATAGGGATTGCCAATTTTTTTTTCATATTTAGATAGAGTATGAGTCGGAGGTATGATTTCATATCTCATTTGGCCATTAAGTGCATCTTTACGTCATCATAATGGCCTTGGAAGTCAAAAATACAAAATTGCATATTATGACGTCATTGTATTTATGGAAAATGTAGTGTATTTCTCTCAATATTCATCGATTCTCTTTGAAATGTCGATATGTTGTAGATAAGGCAATTCTCTACAAGATCACTTTTCACTAAGTTTCATTTTAATGAGGTCATCATAGTACAAAATTCAGTTAAAGGCCACATGTCAGAATTTTCGTCATTTGCGTGTTATGTCTATGGAAGGTGAATTTCGTTCACATCATGAATCTACATGGCATTCATCTATGAGCACTATCTATCTTATGTGTGCTCTGTTTTCTCCCAAGTTGGGGTATGTTATAGCTGAGACCATGGGCTATAAAAAAGGGTGACTTTGTTTTTTAATCAGATGTTGGGATCATGTTAAAATTTTCGATCGAAAGTTGAAATTGCAAATTTTGAAGGAATCATTAGGTGATACGTAACGAAGTCAACGTATCACCTTTTGATTTCGTCAAGATTTTTATTATTAGGTGATACGTACGTAGACGTATCACCTTTTGATTTCGTCAAGATTTTTATTATTTATTTATTTATTTATTTATTAGGTGGTCTGTCAACGACAGATCACCTATTGTTTTCGTCAGAATTTTCTTTATTAGGTGGTCTGTTGAAAACAGATCACCTATTGTTTTCGTCAGAATTTTCTTTATTATTATTATTATTCTTTATTTTTATTTATTTCCTACACTTTTTTGTGCCTAGGATAACTCAAGTTTGGTTTCGTCAATTTCATTCAATTTTGGCACAGTCATAGGTCATTGTCATGAGACGTGACAGGAACCTTTTCAAGGTCATCACGTCATCGTGACGTCATCCAGGCGCCATTTTGTGAAATCACGTTATCCATCATATCTTCATGATGCATAAGCAAAGGTCATTCATATTCATATCACATATACTTCAGGTCAAAGGTCAACAAGTCATGTCATCAAAGGTCACATAAAGGTCATGACGCGCACGTACGCGCGCGTCAAAATTTTAAAATGCTCAAAATCACTTAACTATTAAAGGAGAGTACGAATCAGGTCATTTTAAGCATTTCAAAATGTTCCGTCCGTAAGTGCCCCCGCGCGCGTTGCGCGCGCTCACAACGCGCGGAAATGGTCAAATTCAAATTTTTTACATGATTTAAATTCCTCTTACCGTAAATTACAATTAACATTAATTTCAGTCACCCTTGACCTTTCATAAGGCCGTGAGCGCGCGTCAAAGTTCAAAATCCGCGCGTACTGCTATGGGCAATATAATGCAAATTTGATCAAAAACATCCCATTTTAAAAATCAAAATAGCTCTTCAGATAGTCAATTGACCCCAATTTTTATATCATGGTTGGAAAAAGCATAAGTTGGAGATATGATTTCATGTCTCATTTGACCCTCAATTAACTCATGACGTCATCATAATGGCCTCCAAACTCAAAATTTTAATTTTCATATTATGACGTCAGCAGATTTTTGGAAAATTGATTGTATCTCTGTAAATGTTGATCAATTTTCTTTCAAATTTTGATATGTTCTACCTGAGAATATTCTCTACAAATGCAGTTACCATGATATTTCATTTTGACAAAGGCATCATGGCATATTTTTAAGATTAAAGGAGGCATGTCAATTTTTCACATTTTGCGTGTATTCTCTATGGGACATGACTTTTTCTCAAAACTGGATTCTACATTCTCGTCTTTCGCGAGCAATATCTCCGTCGTTTTATCTTTGTTTACGCTGAGCTTTGAGTATGTTGTAGCTGAGACAATAAGCTATCACAAGTGTCGCCTTTATTTTTCGATCAGATGCCGGGATCATGCTCATATTTCACTTACAAAGTGGGATTTGAGAATTCCATTTTCCGTTTACGTGTAATCTCTATGTGAAATGTTTTGGTATATCGGTAACGCACTTGACTTCCGACATCGAGGTCCCTGGTTCGAGTCCGGGCGTCTCCAACAATTTTTTTTCTTCACTTCTTTTTCTTTTTGACCTTTCACTGTACCATCTCATTTGAATATTAAAACATGTAGAATCGCAAATAATGTAATAAACAACTATATTTAATTTATTATTACCCTATTATCACTTGATCCATTACTTTTTGCTTGTAATACTTATGGGAGATGACTTTTTCTTAAATCTGGATTCTACATTCCTGTCTTTTGCGAGCAATATCGCCGTTATTTCCGCTTGTTTTTTGTTGATTTTTGAGTATAATGTAGCTGAGACTATATGCTATCTACATCTTCCTCATTTTTTCAATCAGATGTCAGGATCATGCTCACGATCATGATCATGATCATGATCATCAACATCATCATCGTCATCATCAACATTATCATTATCATCGTCATCATCGTCATCACCATTACTATCAAGATCATCATCATCATCATCATCATTGTTTACATGTCTATATAACTTCTCCCATTCTCAAATCTATCACAGACCACCTTATTCGTCTTCGTGACGAATTCAAGTCTAGTTATTATTATTATTCTTTATTTTTATTTATTTCCTACACTTTTTTGTGCCTAGGATAACTCAAGTTCGGTTTCGTCAATTTCATTCAATTTTGGCACAGTCATAGGTCATTGTCATGAGACGTGACAGGAACATTTTCAAGGTCATCACGTCATCGTGACGTCATCCAGGCGCCATTTTGTGAAATCACGTTATCCATCATATCTTCATGATGCATAAGCAAAGGTCATTCATATTCATATCACATATATTTCAGGTCAAGGGTCAACAGGTCATGTCATCAAAGGTCACATAAAGGTCATGACGCGCACGTACGCGCGCGTCAAAATTTAAAAATGCTCAAAATTACTTAACTATTAGAGGAGAGTACGAATCAGGTCATTTTAAGCATTTCAAAATTTTCCGTCCGTAAGTGTCACCGCGCGCGTTGCGCGCGCTCATAACGCGCGGAAAAGGTCAAATTCAAATTGTTTACATGATTTAGATTCCTCTTACCGTAAATGACAATTTACATTAATTTCAGTCACTCTTGACCTTTTATAAGGCCGTGAGCGCGCGTCAAAGTTCAAAATCCGCGCGGGCTGCTATGGGCAATATAATGCAAATTTGATCAAAAACATCCCATTTTAAAAATCAAAATAGCTCTTCAGAAAGTCAATTGACCCCAACTTTTATATCATGGTTGGAAAAAGCATGAGTTGGAGATATGATTTCATGTGTCATTTGACCCTCAATTAACTCATGACGTCATCATAATGGCCTCCAAACTCATAATTTCAATTTGCATATTATGCCGTCAGAATATTTTTGGAAAATTGATTGTATCTTTGTAAATGTTGATCAATTTTCTTCCAAATTTTGATATGTTCTACCCGAGAATATTCTCTACAAATGCGGTTATCACGATTGTTCATTTTGACAAAGGTATCATGGCGTATTTTTGCGATTAAAGGAGGCATGTCAATTTTTCACATTTTGCGTGTATTCTCTATGGGACATGACTTTTTCTCAAAACTGGATTCTACATCCTGTCTTTTGCGAGCAATATCTCCGTCGTTTTAGCTTTGTTTACGCTGAACTTTGAGTATGTTGTAGCTGAGACAATAAGCTATCACAAGTGTGCCCTTTATTTTTCGATCAGATGCCGGGATCATGCTCATATTTCAATTACAAAGTGGGATTTGTGCATTCCATTTTCCGTTTACGTGTAATCTCTATGGGAAATGTTTTGGTATATCGGTAACGCACTTGACTTCCGACCTCGACGTCCCTGGTTCGAGTCCGGGCGTCTCCAACAAATTTTTTTCCTTCACTTTTTTTTCTTTTTGACCTTTCACTCTACCATCTCCTTTGAATATTAAAACACGTACAATCGCAAATAATGTAATAAACAACCATATTTACTTTATTATTACCCTATTATCACTAGATCCATTACTTTTTGCGTGTAATCCTTATGGGAGATGACTTTTTCTCAAATCTGGATTCTACATTCTTGTCTTTTGCGAGCAATATCGCCGTTATTTCGGCTTGATTTTTGTTGATTTTTGAGTATGGTGTAGCTGAGACTATATACTATCTAAATGTTCTCTCATTTTTTTCAGTCTGATGTCATCGTGGTCTGTTGATGATAATCATCAACATCATCATGATCATCATCATCATCATCGTCATCACCATTACTACCAAGATCATCATCATAATCATGATCATCATTGTTTACATGTCTATGTAACTTCTCCCTTTCTCAATATAGTAACTATTATAATACATCATAAGACTTGAAGACAGACCACCTAATTCGTCCCCATGACGAATTAAAGTCTAGTTTATTATTATTCTTCCTCGAATTTGTTCGCAAGATATCTCAAGACTGAATAAAGCCATTATCATGAAACTTGCCATGATGATAGATCTTAGTCTAACTTAGAACTGCGTGACTTTTTAGAGAGTCAAAATTATCGTGACGTCATCCAGGCGCCATTTTGTGAAAATCAACTAATGATCATATCTTCATAACGAAAAAGTATTTCTCATTCATAATTAACACGATTAAGATAAATATCCGTCCGGTCAAGTTGAGGTCAATAAAAGTGCGCAAATGCGCGCGTGCGCGTTCGTCCGCGCGTTTACGCGCGCGCAAAATTTTTAAATGCTCCAAATCATCCTAAATTTTTTTTGCATACGTTTCAGGCCATATGGAGCATTTGATAAAAAATTACGCACACGCGCATGCGCGCGCGTTTTCGCGCGTACTGGCATTTTGCAACGTAGAATCGCCGATTTTTTTCGGTCATCATATTCGGTACATTTTTCCAAGCATTTTGATAATTTGTTCACCTTTTATTAACGCAATGAGCGTCCGTCAAAGTTGACAGCACGCGCGGATTTGCGTTATCTTTATCCACAATACATGGGCAAAAACATGTCTATATAAAACTCATTGTAACTCTTTAGAATAGATAGAAACTCCTAATATTTTTTCATATTTAGATAGATTATGAGTTGGAAATATGATTTCATGTCTCATTTTATCCTCAATTAACTCATGACGTCATCATAATGGCCTCCAAACTCAAAATTTCAATTTGCATATTATGACGTCAGCATATTTTTGGAAAATTGATTGTATCTCTGTAAATATGGATCAATTTTCTTTTTAATTTTGATATGTTCTAGCTGAGACAATTTTCTACAAATGTAGTATTCAAAATTTTATTTTTGACAAAAGTATCATGGTGCATTTTTGCGATTAAAGGAGGCATGTCAATTTTTCACATTTTGCGTGTATTCTCTATGGGACATGACTTTTTCTCAAAACTGGATTCTACACTCCTGTCTTCCGCGAGCAAAATCTCCGTTGTTTTATCTTTGTTTTCGCTGAGCTTTGGATATGTTGTAGCTGAGACAATGAGCTATCAAAAGTGTGCCTTTTATTTTTCGATTAGATGCCGGGATCATGCTCACATTTCACTTGCAAAGTAGGATTTCTGAATTCCATTTCCCGTTTACGTGTAATCGCTATGGGAGATGTTTTGGTATATCGGTAACGCACTTGACTTCCAACCTCGAGATCCCTGGTTCGAGTCCGGGTGTCTCCAACACTTTTTTTTCCACTTTTTTTTTTCCTTTTGACCTTCACTGTACCATCTCCTTTGATTATTTAAACACGTAGATTCGCAAATAATGTCATAAATAACCCTTTTTACTTTATTATTACCCTATTATCACTTAATATATTACTTTTTGCGTGTAATCCCTATTGCAGATGACTTTTTCTCAAATCTGGAGTCTACATTCCTGTCTTTTGCGAGCAATATCGCCGTTATTTTGGCTTAGATTTTGTTGATTTTTGAGTATGTTGTAGCTGAGACTATATGCTATCTAAATCAACCCTCATTTTTTCAATAAGATGTCATGATCGCGCTCATGATCATCATAATCATAATGATGATAATCATTTATCAGTTACATTTTCATTTCTTTGAATAAGATAAAAATCGTCAAAAGGTGTTCTTCATGATGTAAATTAGAGTCAAATGTGTAACTGGTTACTGCACAGGGTCAAAGGTCATATATTGTTTCAATCTATCTTCCCTAGATCCATGATGATCAAGGAGACACGATTTAATCTTGACATATGAATAGATCATAATGGGAGAAGCATATGAATGGGAGAAGCATTTTACAAAATAATATATCGTGTAATGCATTATTCGTTATGTAGACCATTATCATACGTATCACCTAATTCGTCTAAGTGACGAATTAAAGTCTAGTATTTATTTTGTGTCTGTATAGAAGAAATTATTATTATTCTTCCTCAATTTTGTTCGCAGGATATCTCAAGAATGGCTGAAGCCATTGTTATGAAACTTTCTCTGATGATAGATGTTAGTCTAACTTAGAACTGCGTGACTTTTCAAAGACTCAAAGTCATCATGACGTCATCTAGGCGCCATTTTGTGAAAATCAACTTATGATCATATCTTCATAACGTAAAAGTATTTCTCATTCATAATTATCACGATTAAGATCAATATCCGTCCGGTCAATTTCAGGTCAATAAACGTGCGCAAATGCGCGCGTGCGCGTTCGTCCGACCGTTTACGCGCGCACACAAATTAAAAATGCTCTAAATCATCCCAAATTTTTTTTGCATACGTTTCAGGCCATATGGAGCATTTGACAAAAAATTATGCTCACGCGCATGCGCGCGCGTTTTTTGCGCGTACTAGCATTTTGCAACATAGAATCGCCGTATTTTCTCCATCATCATATTTGGCACATTTTTCCAAGCATTTTGAAAACTTGTTCACCTTTTAATAACGCAATGAGCGTCAGTCAAAGTTGACAGCGCGCGCGGACCTGCGTTATCTTTATCCACAATACATGGGCAAAAACATGCCTATACAAAATTCATTGTAACTCTTCAGAATAGATAGGAACTCCCAATATTCTTTCATATTTGGATCGATTATGAGTTGGAGATATGATTTCATGTCTCATTTGATCCTCAATTAACTCATGACGTCATCATAATGGCCTCCAAACTCAAAATTTCAATTTGCATATTATGACGTTAGCTTTTTTTTGGAAAATTGATTGTATCTCTGTGTATATATATCAATCTTCTTCTAAATTTTGATATATTGTAGTTGAGACAATTTTCTACAAATGCAGTATTCACAATTTTTATTTTTGACAAAAGTATCATGGTGTATTTTTGCAATTAAAGGAGGCATGTCAATTTTTCACATTTTGCGTGTATTCTCTATGGGACATGACTTTTTCTCAAAACTGGATTCTACACTCCTGTCTTTCGCGAGCAAAATCTCCGTTGTTTAAGCTTCATTTTCGCTGAGCTTCGGATATGTTGTAGCTGAGATAATGAGCTATCACAGATGTGCCCTTTATTTTTCGATTAGATGCCGGGATCATGCTCATATTTCACTTGCAAAGTAGGTTTTCAGAATTCAATTTCCCGTTTACGTGTAATCGCTATGGGAGATGTTTTGGTATATCGGTAACGCACTTGACTTCCAACCTCGAGATCCCTGGTTCGAGTCCGGGTGTCTCCAACAATTTTTTGCTTCACTTTTTTTTCCTTTTGACCTTCACTGTACCATCTCCTTTGATTATTTAAACACGTAGAATCGCAAATAATGTCATAAATAACCCTTTTTACTTTATTATTACCCTATTTTCACTTAATCCATTACTTTTTGCGTGTAATCCCTATGGGAGATGGCTTTTTCTCAAATCTGGAGTCTACATTCCTGTCTTTTGCGAGCAATATCGCCGTTATTTCTGCTTGGATTTTGTTGATTTTTGAGGATTTTGTAGCTGAGACTATATGCTATCTAAATCAACCCTTATTTTTTCAATAAGATGTCATGATCGCGCTCATGATCATGATCATTGTCTGGGTTCTTTTACTTGCACGCATCACGCACTCACACACTACCACTATTACTCCACCCTGGACAGCTGTCAACGTAGCTTTTTGGGTGCAACAAATTCAAGATTCAAGATTCAAGATCATTATCATAATGATGATAATCATTTATCAATTACGTTTTCATTTCTTTGAATAAGATAAAATCGTCAAAATGTGTTCTTCATGATGTAAATTAGAGTCAAATGTGTAACTTTTTACTGCACAGGGTCAAAGGTCATATATTGTTTCAATCTATCTTCCCTAGATCCATGATGATCAAGGAGACACAATTTAATCTTGACATATGAATAAATCATAATGGGAGAAGCATATAAATGGGAGAAGCATTTTACAAAATAATATATCGTGTAATGCATTATTCGTTATGTAAACCATTATCATACGTATCACCTAATTCGTCTAAGTGACGAATTAAAGTCTAGTTAGGTGATACGTATGAAATATACGTATCACCTTTTGATTTCGTCAAGATTTTTCTTTATTATTTATTATTTATTATTTATTTTTATTATTATTCTTCCTCGTATTTGTTCGCAAGATATCTCAAGAATGAATAAAGCTATTATCATGAAACTTGTAATGATGATAGATATTAGTGTAACTTAGAACTGCGTGACTTTTCAAAGACTCAAAATTATCGTGACGTCATCCAGGCGCCATTTTGTGAAAATCAACTAATGATCATATCTTCATAACGGATAGTAATTTTTAATTCATATTTATCATGAATATGATTAATATCCGTCTGGTCAATTTCAGGTCAAAAAATGCGCGCAAAAATGCGCATACGCTTTTGTCCGCGCGTTTACGCGCGCGAAATTTTTTAAAATGCTCCAAATCATCCCAATTTTTTTTTACATACGTTTCAGGCCATATGGAGCATTTAATAAAAAAATTACGCACACGCCCATGCGCGCGCGTTTTCGCGCGTACTGGCATTTTGCAACATAGAATCGCCGATTTTTTTCTGTCATCATATTTGGTACATTTTTCCAAGCATTTTGATAATTTGTTCACCTTTTATTAAGGCAATGAGCGTCCGTCAAAGTTGACAGCACGCGCGGATTTGCGTTATCTTTATCCACAATACATTGGCAAAAACATGCCTATATAAAATTGATTGTAACTCTTTATAATAGATAAAAACTCCTAATATTTTTTCATATTTGGATAGATTATGAGTCGGAGATATGATTTCATGTCTCATTTGATCCTCAATTAAATTATGACGTCATCATAATGGCCTCCAAACTCAAAATTTAAATTTGCATATTATGACGTCAGCATATTTTTGGAAAATTGATTGTATCTCTGTTAATATCGATCAATTTTCTTTTAAATTTTAATATGTTCTAGCTGAGACAATTTTCTACAAATGTAGTATTCACAATTTTTATTTTTGACAAAAGTATCATGGTGTATTTTTGCGATTAAAGGAGGCATGTCAATTTTTCACATTTTGCGTGTATTCTCTATGGGACATGACTTTTTCTCAAAACTGGATTCTACACTCCTGTATTTCGCGAGCAAAATCTCCGTTGTTTTAGCTTCATTTTCGCTGAGCTTCGAATATGTTGTAGCTGAGACAATGAGCTATCATAAGTGTGCCCTTTATTTTTCGATTAGATGCCGGGATCATGCTCATATTTCACTTGCAAAGTAGGATTTCAGAATTCCATTTCCCGTTTACGTGTAATCGCTATGGGAGATGTTTTGGTATATCGGTAACGCACTTGACTTCCAACCTCGAGATCCCTGGTTCGAGTCCGGGTGTCTCCAACAATTTTTTGCTTTACTTTTTTTTCCTTTTGACCTTCACTGTACCATCTCCTTTGATTATTTAAACACGTAGAATCGCAAATAATGTCATAAATAACCCTTTTTACTTTATTATTACCCTATTTTCACTTAATCCATTACTTTTTGCGTGTAAACCCTATGGGAGATGACTTTTTCTCAAATCTGGAGTCTACATTCCTGTCTTTTGCGAGCAATATCGCCGTTATTTCTGCTTGGATTTTGTTGATTTTTGAGTATGTTGTAGCTGAGACTATATGCTATCTAAATCAACCCTCATTTTTTCAATAAGATGTCATGATCGCGCTCATGATCATGATCATGATCATCATGATCATCATTATCATAATGATGATAATCATTTATCAATTACATTTTCATTTCTTTGAATAAGATAAAATCGTCAAAAGGTGTTCTTCATGATGTAAATTAGAGTCAAATGTGTAACTGGTTACTGCACAGGGTCAAAGGTCATATATTGTTTCAATCTATCTTCCCTAGATCCATGATGATCAAGGAAACACAATTTAATCTTGACATATGAATAGATCATAATGGGAGAAGCATATAAATGGGAGAAGCATTTTACAAAACAATATATCGTGTAATGCATTATTCGTTATGTAAACCATTATCATACGTATCACCTAATTCGTCTAAGTGACGAATTAAAGTCTAGTTATTAGGTGATACGTAACGAAGTCAACGTATCACCTTTTGATTTCGTCAAGATTTTTCTTTATTATTATTATTATTATTATTATTTATTTTTATTATTCTTCCTCGAATTTGTTCGCAGGATATCTCAAGACTGAATAAAGCCATTATCATGAAACTTTCAATGATGATAGATCTTAGTCTAACTTAGAACTGTGTGACTTTTCAGACAGTCAAGGTCATCGTGACGTCATCCAGGCGCCATTTTGTGAAAATCAACTTATGATCATATCTTCATAAAGGAAAGCCATTTTTCATTCATATTTATCATGATTAAACTCAATATCCGTCCGGTCAATTTCAAGTCAATAAATGCGCGCAAAAATGCGCGTACGCTTATGTCCGCGCGTTTACGCGCGCGAAAAAAATTAAAATGCTCCAAATCATCCCAATTTTTTTTTACATCCGTTTCAGGCCATATGGAGCATTTGATAAAAAATTACGCACACGCGCATGCGCGCGCGTTTTCGCGCGTACTGGCATTTTGCAATATAGAATCGCCGAATTTTTTCTGTCGTTATATTTGGTACATTTTTCCAAGCATTTTGATAACTTGTTCACCTTTTATTAACGCAATGAGCGTCCGTCAAAGTTGACAGCACGCGTGGATTTGCGTTATCTTTATCTACAATACATGGGCAAAAACATGCCTATATAAAAGTCATTGTAACTCTTTAGAATAGATAGAAACTCCTAATATTTTTTCATATTTGGATAGATTATGAGTCGGAGATATGATTTCATGTCTCATTTGATCCTCAATTAACTCATGACGTCATCATAATGGCCTCCAAACTCAAATTTTTAATTTGCATATTATGACGTCAGCATATTTTTGGAAAATTGATTGTATCTCTATAAATATCGATCAATTTTCTTTTAAATTTTGATATGTTCTAGCTGAAACAATTTTCTACAAATGCAGTATTCACAATTTTTATTTTTGACAAAAGTATCATGGTGTATTTTGGGGATTAAAGGAGGCATGTCAATTTTTCACATTTTGCGTGTATTGTCTATGGCACATGACTATTTCTCAAAACTGGATTCTACATTTCCCTCTTTCGCGAGCAATATCTTCGTTGTTTTAGCTTTGTTTTTGCTGAGCTTCGGGTATGTTGTAGCTGAGACAAAAGGCTATCTCCAGTGTGCACTTTATTTTTCGATCATATGCCGGGATCATGCTCATATTTCACTTGCAAAGTAGGACTTCAGAATTCCATTTCCCGTTTACGTGTTATCGCTATGGGAGATGTTTTGGTATATCAGTAACGCACCTGACTTCCAACCTCGAGATCCCTGGGTCGAGTCCGGGTGTCTCCAACAATTTTTTTCTTCACTTTTTTTTTTCCTTTTGACCTTTCACTGTACCATCTCCTTTGATTTTTTTAAACTTGTAGAATCGCAAATAATGTCATAAACAACCCTTTTTACTTTATTATTACCCTATTATCACTTAATCCATTACTTTTTGCGTGTAATCCCTAAGGGAGATGACTTTTTCTCAAATCTGGATTCTACATTCCTGTCTTTTGCAAGCAATATCGCCGTTAGTTCTGCTTGGATTTTGTTGATTTTTGAGTATGTTGTAGCTTAGACTATATGCTATCTAAATCAATCCTTATATTTTCAATAAGATGTCAGGATCGCGCTCATGATCATGATCATTATCATCATGATCATCATTATCATAATGATGCTAATCATTTATCAATTACATTTTCATTTCTTTGAATAAGATAAAATCGTCAAAAGGTGTTCTTCATGATGTAAATTAGAGTCAAATGTGTAACTGGTTACTGCACAGGGTCAAAGGTCATATATTGTTTCAATCTATCTTCCCTAGATCCATGATGATCAAGGAGACACAAATTAATCTTGACATATGAATAGATCATAATGGGAGAAGCATATAAATGGGAGAAGCATTTTACAGAATAATATATCGTGTAATGCATTATTCGTTATGTAAACCATTATCATACGTATCACCTAATTCGTCTCAGTGACGAATTAAAGTCTAGTTTATTTATTTTTTATTTATTATTATTCTTCCTCGAATTTGTTCGCAGGATATCTCAAGACTGAATGAAGCCATTGTTATGAATATTTCAATGATGATAGATCTTAGTCTAACTTAGAACTGCGTGACTTTTCAAAGACTCAAAGTCATCGTGACGTCATCCAGGCGCCATTTTGTAAAAATCAACTTATGATCATATCTTCATAACGGAAAGTAATTTTACATTCATATTTATCAAGATTAAGATCAATATCCGTCGGGTCAATTTGAGGTCAATAAATGCGCGCAAAAATGCGCGTACGCGTAGGCGCGCGCGTTAATGCGCGCGTAAAATTTTAAATTGCTCAAAATCGTCTTAAATTTTTTTTGCATACGTTTTAGGCCATTATAAGCATTTCATAAAAAATCACGCAAAACACGCATTTTTGCACGTTTTCGTTCGTCACGGCCGAACGAAAAATAATTTCTCCGCAAAAGCTTTTGACCGAATATTCCTCATATTTTTCCGGAAAATTTGATACCATGTTTAGCTCTTTATCACTATTAAAAACGGAATGAGCGTCCGTTCAAGATAACCGTCCGTACGCGCGATTTTTGTAATACATTGCATATATGGGCAAAAACATGCCTATGAAAAGTCCATTGGGATGAATAGGGATTGCCAATTTTTTTTTCATATTTAGATAGAGTATGAGTCGGAGGTATGATTTCATATCTCATTTGGCCATTAAGTGCATCTTTACGTCATCATAATGGCCTTGGAAGTCAAAAATACAAAATTGCATATTATGACGTCATTGTATTTATGGAAAATGTAGTGTATTTCTCTCAATATTCATCGATTCTCTTTGAAATGTCGATATGTTGTAGATAAGGCAATTCTCTACAAGATCACTTTTCACTAAGTTTCATTTTAATGAGGTCATCATAGTACAAAATTCAGTTAAAGGCCACATGTCAGAATTTTCGTCATTTGCGTGTTATGTCTATGGAAGGTGAATTTCGTTCACATCATGAATCTACATGGCATTCATCTATGAGCACTATCTATCTTATGTGTGCTCTGTTTTCTCCCAAGTTGGGGTATGTTATAGCTGAGACCATGGGCTATAAAAAAGGGTGACTTTGTTTTTTAATCAGATGTTGGGATCATGTTAAAATTTTCGATCGAAAGTTGAAATTGCAAATTTTGAAGGAATCATTAGGTGATACGTAACGAAGTCAACGTATCACCTTTTGATTTCGTCAAGATTTTTATTATTATTTATTTATTTTTTATTAGGTGGTCTGTTGAAAACAGATCACCTATTGTTTTCGTCAGAATTTTCTTTCTTCTTTATTATTATTTATTTATTCTTTATTTTTATTTCTCCCCCTTTTTTGTTCAGAGGATAACTGAAGATCAGTTTAATCAATTTCTTTTAATTTTAGCACAGTTATAGGTCATTGTCATGAGACGTGACAGGAACATTTTCAAGGTCATTAGGTTATCGTGACGTCATCCAGACGCCATTTTGTGAAATCACGTTATCCATCATATCTTCATGATGCATAAGCAAAGGTCATTCATATTTATATCACATATACTTCAGGTCAAGGGTCAACAGGTCATGTCATCAAAGGTCACATAAAGGTCATGACGCGCGCGTACGCGTGCGTCAAAATTTTAAAATGCTCAAAATCACCTAACTATTAAACGAGAGTACGAATCAGGCCATTTTAAGCATTTCAAAATTTTCCGTCCGTACGTGTCCCCGCGCGCGTTGCGCGCGCTCACAGCGCGCGAAAAAGGTCAAATTCAAAATGTTTACATGATTTAGATTCCTCTTACCGTAAATGACAATTTACATTAATTTCAGTCACCCTTGACCTTTTATAAGGCCGTGAGCGCGCGTCAAAGTTCAAAATCCGCGCGTGCTGCTATGGGCAATATAATGCAAATTTGATCAAAAACATGCTATTTTAAAAATCAAAATAGCTCTTCAGATAGTCCAATGACCCCAACTTTTATATCATGGTTAGAAAAAACATGAGTTGGAGATATGATTTCATGTCTCATTTGACCCTCAATTAATTCATGACGTCATCCTAATGGCCTCCCAACTCAAAATTTCAATTTGCATATTATGACGTCAGCAGATTTCTGGAAAATTGATTGTATCTCTGTAAATATTGATCGATTTTCTTCCAAATTTCGATATGATCTAGCTGAGACAATTCTCTACAAATGCAGTTGCCCACTTTTTCATTTTGACAAAGGTATCATGGCGTATTTTGTGATTAAAGGTGGCATGTCAATTTTTCACATTTTGCGTGTATTCTCTATGGGACATGACTTTTTCTCAAAACTGGATTCTACATCCTGTCTTTTGCGAGCAATATCTCCGTCGTTTTAGCTTTGTTTTCGCTGAGCTTCGAGTATGTTGTAGCTGAGACAATAAGCTATCACAAGTGTGCCCTTTATTTTTCGATCAGATGCCGGGATCATGCTCATATCTCACTTGCAAAGTGGGATTTGATCATTCCATTTTCCGTTTACGTGTAATCTCTATGGGAAATGTTTTGGTATATCGGTAACGCACTTGACTTCCGACCTCGAGGTCCCTGGTTCGAGTCCGGGGGTCTCCAACAAATTTTTTTTTCACTTTTTTTTTCTTTTTGACCTTTTACTGTACCATCTCCTTTAAATATTAAAACACGTACAATCGCAAATAATGTAATAGACAACCATATTTACTTTATTATTACCCTATTATCACTTGATCCATTGCTTTTTGCATGTAATCCTTATGGGAGATGACTTTTTCTCAATCTGGATTCTACATTCTTGTCTTTTGATAGCAATATCGCCATTATTTCGGCTTGATTTTTGTTGATTTTTGAGTATGTTGTAGCTGAGACTATACGCTATCTCAACGTCCCCTCATTTTTTAATCAGATGTCATCATGGTCTGTTGATGATCATCAACATCACCATCATCATCATCATCGTCATCACCATTACTATCAAGATCATCATCATGATCATCATTCTTTACATGTCTATATAACTTCTCCCTTTTTCAATATAATAAATATTGAATTAAAGATGAGCATGAACATAAGAATTAAAGACAGACCACCTAATTCGTCCCCATGACGAATTAAATTTCTAGTTTATTATTATTCTTCCTCGAATTTGTTCGCAGGATATCTCAAGACTGAATGAAGCCATTGTTATGAATATTTCAATGATGATAGATCTTAGTCTAACTTAGAACTGCGTGACTTTTCAAAGACTCAAAGTCATCGTGACGTCATCCAGGCGCCATTTTGTAAAAATCAACTTATGATCATATCTTCATAACGGAAAGTAATTTTACATTCATATTTATCAAGATTAAGATCAATATCCGTCGGGTCAATTTGAGGTCAATAAATGCGCGCAAA
Source organism: Strongylocentrotus purpuratus (assembly GCF_000002235.5). Classification (NCBI taxonomy): domain Eukaryota; kingdom Metazoa; phylum Echinodermata; class Echinoidea; order Camarodonta; family Strongylocentrotidae; genus Strongylocentrotus; species Strongylocentrotus purpuratus. The sequence continues at coordinate 11,208,577 of NW_022145610.1, forward strand.
AATGCGCGTACGCGTAGGCGCGCGCGTTAATGCGCGCGTAAAATTTTAAATTGCTCAAAATCGTCTTAAATTTTTTTTGCATACGTTTTAGGCCATTATAAGCATTTCATAAAAAATCACGCAAAACACGCATTTTTGCACGTTTTCGTTCGTCACGGCCGAACGAAAAATAATTTCTCCGCAAAAGCTTTTGACCGAATATTCCTCATATTTTTCCGGAAAATTTGATACCATGTTTAGCTCTTTATCACTATTAAAAACGGAATGAGCGTCCGTTCAAGATAACCGTCCGTACGCGCGATTTTTGTAATACATTGCATATATGGGCAAAAACATGCCTATGAAAAGTCCATTGGGATGAATAGGGATTGCCAATTTTTTTTTCATATTTAGATAGAGTATGAGTCGGAGGTATGATTTCATATCTCATTTGGCCATTAAGTGCATCTTTACGTCATCATAATGGCCTTGGAAGTCAAAAATACAAAATTGCATATTATGACGTCATTGTATTTATGGAAAATGTAGTGTATTTCTCTCAATATTCATCGATTCTCTTTGAAATGTCGATATGTTGTAGATAAGGCAATTCTCTACAAGATCACTTTTCACTAAGTTTCATTTTAATGAGGTCATCATAGTACAAAATTCAGTTAAAGGCCACATGTCAGAATTTTCGTCATTTGCGTGTTATGTCTATGGAAGGTGAATTTCGTTCACATCATGAATCTACATGGCATTCATCTATGAGCACTATCTATCTTATGTGTGCTCTGTTTTCTCCCAAGTTGGGGTATGTTATAGCTGAGACCATGGGCTATAAAAAAGGGTGACTTTGTTTTTTAATCAGATGTTGGGATCATGTTAAAATTTTCGATCGAAAGTTGAAATTGCAAATTTTGAAGGAATCATTAGGTGATACGTAACGAAGTCAACGTATCACCTTTTGATTTCGTCAAGATTTTTATTATTATTTATTTATTTTTAGGTGATACGTACGTAGACGTATCACCTTTTGATTTCGTCAAGATTTTTATTATTTATTTATTTATTATTATTCTTCCTCGAATTTGTTCGCAGGATATCTCAAGACTGAACGAATCCATTGTTATGAATCTTTCAATGATGATAGATCTTAGTCTAACTTAGAACTGCGTGACTTTTCAAAGACTCAAAGTCATCGTGACGTCATCCAGGCGCCATTTTGTGAAAATCAACTAATGATCTTATCTTTATAACGAATAATAATTTTTCATTCATATTTATCATGATTAAGATCAATATCCGTCCGGTCAAGTTGAGGTCAATAAACGTGCGTAAATGCGCGCGTGCGCGCTCGTCCGCGCGTTTACGCGCGCGCAAAAATTAAAAATGCTCTAAATCATTCCAAATTTTTTTTGCATACGTTTCAGGCCATATGGAGCATTTGATAAAAAATTTAAGCACACGCGCATGCGCGCGCGTTTTCGCGCGTACTGGCATTTGCAATATAGAATCGCCGATTTTTGTCTGTCATCATATTCGGTACATTTTTCCAAGCATTTTGATAATTTGTTCACCTTTTATTAACGCAATGAGCGTCCGTCAAAGTTGACAGCACGCGCGGATTTGCGTTATCTTTATCCACAATACATGGGCAAAAACATGCCTATATAAAATTCATTGTAACTCTTTAGAATAGATAGAAACTCCTAATATTTTTTCATATTTGGATAGATTATGAGTCGGAGATATGATTTCATGTCTCATTTGATCCTCAATTAACTCATGACGTCATCATAATGGCCTCCAAACTCAAAATTTTAATTTGCATATTATGACGTCAGCATATTTTTGGAAAATTGATTGTATCTCTGTAAATATGGATCAATTTTCTTTTTAATTTTGATATGTTCTAGCTGAGACAATTTTCTACAAATGTAATGTTCACAATTTTTATTTTTGACAAAAGTATCATGGTGTATTTTTGCGATTAAATGAGGCATGTCAATTTTTCGCATTTTGCGTGTATTCTCTAAGGGACATGACTTTTTCTCAAAACTGGATTCTACACTCCTGTCTTTCGCGAGCAAAATCTCCGTTGTTTTAGCTTCGTTTTCGCTGAGCTTCGGATATGTTGTAGCTGAGACAATGAGCTATCACAAGTGTGCCCTTTATTTTTCGATTAGATGCCGGGATCATGCTCATATTTCACTTGCAAAGTAGGATTTCTGAATTCCATTTCCTGTTTACGTGTAATCGCTATGGGAGATGTTTTGGTATATCGGTAACGCACTTGACTTCCAACCTCGAGATGACTCCAACACTTTTTTTTTCACTTTTTTTTCCTTTTGACCTTCACTGTACCATCTCCTTTGATTATGTAAACACGTAGATTCGCAAATAATGTCATAAATAACCCTTTTTACTTTATTATTACCCTATTTTCACTTAATCCATTACTTTTTGCGTGTAATCCCTATGGAAAATGACTTTTTTTCAAATCTGGAGTCTACATTCCTGTCTTTTGCGAGCAATATCGCCGTTATTTCGGCTTGGATTTTGTTGATTTTTGAGTATGTTGTAGCTGAGATTATATGCTATCTAAATCAACCCTCATTTTTTCAATAAGATGTCATGATCGCGCTCATGATCATGATCATGATCATCACGATCATCATTATCATAATGATGCTAATCATTTATCAATTACATTTTCATTTCTTTGAATAAGATAAAATCGTCAAAAGGTTCTTCATGATGTAAATTAGAGTCAAATGTGTAACTGGTTACTGCACAGGGTCAAAGGTCATATATTGTTTCAATCTATCTTCCCTAGATCCATGATGATCAAGGAGACACAATTTAATCTTGACATATGAATAGATCATAATGGGAAAAGCATATGAATGGGAGAAGCAAAATAATATATCGTGTAATGCATTATTCGTTATGTAAACCATTATCATACGTATCACCTAATTCGTCTAAGTGACGAATTAAAGTCTAGTTACCCTATTTTCACTTAATCCATTAATTTCTGGTGTAATCCCTATGGGAAATGACTTTTTCTCAATCTGGAGTCTACATTCCTGTCTTTTGCGAGCAATATCGCCGTTATTTCTGCTTGGATTTTGTTGATTTTTGAATATGTTGTAGCTGAGACTATATGCTATCTAAATCAACCCTCATTTTTTTCAATAAGATGTCATGATCGCGCTCATGATCATGATCATGATCATCATTATCATAATGATGATAATCATTTATCAATTACATTTTCATTTCTTTGAATAAGATAAAATCGTCAAAAGGTGTTCTTCATGATGTATTTTAGAGTCAAATGTGTAACTGGTTACTGCACAGGTCAAGGTCATATATTGTTTCAATCTATCTTTCCTAGATCCATGATGATCAAGGAGACACAATCTAATCTTGACATTTGAATAGATCATAATGGGAGAAGCATATAATGGGAGAAGCATTTTACAAAATAATATATCGTGTAATGCATTATTCGTTATGTAAACCATTATCATACGTATCACCTAATTCGTCTAAGTGACGAATTAAAGTCTAGTATTTATTTTGTGTCTGTATAGAAGAAATTATTATTATTCTTCCTCAATTTGTTCGCAGGATATCTCAAGAATGGCTAAAGCCATTATAATGAAACTTGCCATGATGATAGATCTTAGTCTAACTTAAAACTGCGTGCTTTTTCATAGACTCAACATCATCGTGACGTCATCTAGGCGCCATTTTGTGAAAATCAACTTATGATCATATCTCCATAACGGAAAGTTATTTCTCATTCATAATTATCATGATTAAGATCAATATCCGTCCGGTCAATTTTGGGTCAATGAACGTGCGCAAATGCGCGCGTACGCGTTCGTCCGCGCGTTTACGCGCGCGCAAAAATTTAAAATGCTCCAAATCATCCCAAATATTTTTTGCATACGTTTCAGGCCAATTTGGAGCATTTGACAAAAAATTATGCTCACGCGCATGCGCGCGCGTTTTTTGCGCGTACTAGCGTTTTGCAACATAGAATCGCCGAATTTTCTCTGTAATCATATTTGGCACATTTTTCCAAGCATTTTGATAAATTTTCACCTTTTATTAACGCAATGAGCGTCCGTCAAAGTTGACAGCACGCGCGGATTTGCGTTATCTTTATCCACAATACACGGGCAAAAACATGCCTTTATAAAATTCATTGTAACTCTTTAGAATAGATAGAAACTCCTAATATTTTTTCATATTTGGATAGATTATGAAATGGAATATGATTTCATGTCTCATTTGACCCTCAATTAAGTCATAATGTCATCATAATGGCCTCCAAACTCAAAATTTAAATTTGCATATTATGACGTTTGCATATTTTTGGAAAATTGATTGTATTTCTGTAAATATAGATTGTTTTTCTCCTAAATTTCGATATGTTCTAGCTGAGATAATTTTCTACAAATGCAGTGTACATAATTGTCCAGTTTGACAAAGGTATCATGGCGTATTTTGCGATTAAAGGAGGCATGTCAGTTTTTCACATTTTGCGTGTATTGTCTATGGGACATGACTATTTCTCAAAACTGGATTCTACATTTCCGTCTTTCGCGAGCAATATCTCTGTTGTTTTATTTTTGTTTACGCTGAGCTTCGTGTATGTTGCAGCGGAGACAATAAGCTATCTCAAATGTGCCTTTTATTTTTTGATCAGATGCCGGGATCATGCTCATATTTCACTTGCAAAGTAGGACTCCAGAATTCCATTTCCCGTTTACGTGTTATCGCTATGGGAGATGTTTTGGTATATCAGTAACGCACTTGACTTTTAACCTCGAGATCCCTGGTTCGAGTCCGGGTGTCTCCAACAAATTTTTTTCTTCACTTTTTTTTTTCCTTTTGACCTTTCACTGTAACTTCTCCTTTGATTATTCAAACACGTAGAATCGCTTAATCCATTACTTTTTGCGTGTAATCCCAATGGGAGATGACTTTTTCTAAAATCTGGAGTCTACATTCCTGTCTTTTGCGAGCAATATCGCCGTTATTTCGGCTTGGATTTTGTTGATTTTTGAGTATGTTGTAGCTGAGACTATATGCTATCTAAATCAACCCTCATTTTTTCAATAAGATGTCATGATCGCGCTCATAATCATGATCATGATCATCATGATCATCATTATCATAATGATGATAATCATTTATCAATTACATTTTCATTTCTTTGAATAAGATAAAATCGTCAAAAGGTGTTCTTCATGATGTAAATTAGAGTCAAATGTGTAACTGGTTACTGCACAGGGTCAAAGGTCAAATATTGTTTCAATCTATCTTCCCTAGTTCCATGATGATCAAGGAGACACAATTTAATCTTGACATATGAATAGATCATAATGGGAGAAGCATATGAATGGGAGAAGCATTTTACAAAATGATATATCATGGAATGCATTATTCGTTATGTAAACCATTATCATACGTATCACCTAATTCGTCTAAGTGACGAATTAAAGTCTAGTTAGGTGATACGTAACGAAGTCAACGTATCACCTTTTGATTTCGTCAAGATTTTTCTTTATTATTATTTATTTTTATTATTCTTCCTCGAATTTGTTCGCAGGATATCTCAAGACTGAATAAAGCCATTATCATGAAACTTTCAATGATGATAGATCTTAGTCTAACTTAGAACTGTGTGACTTTTCAGACAGTCAAGGTCATCGTGACGTCATCCAGGCGCCATTTTGTGAAAATCAACTTATGATCATATCTTCATAAAGGAAAGCCATTTTTCATTCATATTTATCATGATTAAACTCAATATCCGTCCGGTCAATTTCAAGTCAATAAATGTGCGCAAAAATGCGCGTACGCTTATGTCCGCGCGTTTACGCGCGCGAAAAAAATTAAAATGCTCCAAATCATCCCAATTTTTTTTTACATCCGTTTCAGGCCATATGGAGCATTTGATAAAAAAATTACGCACACGCGCATGCGCGCGCATTTTCGCGCGTACTGGCATTTTGCAATATAGAATCGCCGAATTTTTCTGTCATTATATTTAATACATTTTTCCAAGCATTTTGATAACTTGTTCACCTTTTAATAACGCAATGAGCGTCCGTCAAAGTTGACAGCACGCGCAGATCTGCGTTATCTTTATCCACCATACATTGGCAAAAACATGCCTATACAAAATTCATTGTAACTGTTCAGAATGGATGGGAACTCCCAATATGTTTTCATATTTAGATAGATTATGAGTTGGAGATATGATTTCATGTCTCATTTGACCCTCAATTAACTCATGATGTCATCATAATGGCCTCCAAACTCAAAATTTCAATTTGCATATTATGACGTCAGCATATTTTTGGAAAATTAATTGTATCTCTGTAAATATTGATCAATTTTCTTTTAAATTTGGATATGTTCTAGCTGAGACAATTTGCTACAAGTATAGTTGCCACAATTTTTCATTTTGACTTAGGCATCAAGGCGTACTTTTGCGATTAAAGGAGGCATGTCAATTTTTCACATTTTGCGTGTATTCTCTATGGGACATGACTTTTTCTCAAAACTGGATTCTACACTCCTGTCTTTGCGAGCGAAATCTCCCATATTTTAGCTTTGTTTTCGCTGAGCTTCGAATATGTTGTAGCTGAGACAATAAGCTATCACACGTGTGCCTTTTATATTTCGATCAGATGCCGGGATTATGCTCATATTTCACTTGCAAAGTAGGATTTCTGAATTCCATTTCCCGTTTACGTGTAATTAATCGCTATGGGAGATGTTTTGGTATATCGGTAACGCACTTGACTTCCAACCTCGAGATCCCTGGTTCGATTCCGGGTGTCTCCAACACTTTTTTTTTCACTTTTTTTTTCCTTTTGACCTTCACTGTACCATCTCCTTTGATTATTTAAACACGTAGATTCGCAAATAATGTCATAAATAACCCTTTTTACTTTATTATTACCCTATTTTCACTTAATCCATTACTTTTTGCGTGTAATCCCTATGGGAGATGACTTTTTTTTTCAAATCTGGATTCTACATTCCTGTCTTTTGCGAGCATATCGCCGTTATTTCGGCTTGGATTTTGTTGATTTTTGAGTATGTTGTAGCTGAGACTATATGCTATCTAAATCAACCCTCATTTTTTCAATAAGATGTCATGATCGCGCTTATGATCATGATCATGATCATCATGATCATCATTATCATAATGATGATAATCATTTATCAATTACATTTTCATTTCTTTGAATAAGATAAAAATCGTCAAAAGGTGTTCTTCATGATGTAAATTAGAGTCAAATGTGTAACTGGTTACTGCACAGGGTCAAGGGTCATATATTGTTTCAATCTATCTTCCCTAGATCCATGATGATCAAGGAGACACAATTTAATCTTGACATATGAATAGATCATAATGGGAGAAGCATATAAATGGGAGAAGCATTTTACAAAATAATATATCGTGTAATGCATTATTCGCTATGTAAACCACTATCATACGTATCACCTAATTCGTCTAAGTGACGAATTAAAGTCTAGTTTATTTATTATTATTCTTCCTCGAATTTGTTCGCGGGATATCTCAAGACTGAATGAAGCCATTGTTATGAATCTTTCAATGATGATAGATCTTAGTCTAACTTAGAACTGCGTGAATTTTCAAAGACTCAAAATTATCGTGACGTCATCCAGGCGCCATTTTGTGAAAATCAACTAATGATCATATCTTCATAACGAATAGTAATTTTTCATTCATATTTATCATGATTAAGATCAATATCGGTCCAGTCAATTTAAGGTCAATTAACGTGCGCAAATGCGCGCGTGCGTGCTCGTCCGCGCGTTTACGCGCGCGCAAAAATTAAAATGCTCTAAATCATCCCAATTTTTTTTTGCATACGTTTCAGGCCATATGGAGCATTTGATAAAAAAATTACGCACACGCGCATGCGCGCGCGTTTTCGCGCGTAATTGCATTTTGCAACATAGAATCGCCGATTTTTTTCTGTCATCATATTTGGTACATTTTTCCAAGCATTTTGATAATTTGTTCACTTTTATTAACGCAATGAGCGCCCGTCAAAGTTGACAGCACGCGCGGATTTGCGTTATCTTTATCCACAATACATGGGCAAAAACATGCCTATATAAAAATCATTGTAACTCTTTAGAATAGATATAAACTCCTAATATTTTTTCATATTTAGATAGATTTTGAGTCGGAGATATGATTTCATGTCTCATTTTATCCTCAATTAACTCATGACGTCATCATAATGGCCTCCAAACTCAAAATTTCAATTTGCATATTATGACGTCAGCATATTTTTGGAAAATTGATTGTATCTCTAGAAATATCAATCAATTTTTTTCAAATTTTTAAAGTTGTAGCTGAGACAATTTTCTACAAACGCAGTATTCACATTTTTTATTTTTGACAAAAGTATCATGGTGTATTTTGAGGATTAAAGGAGGCATGTCAATTTTTCACATTTCGCGTGTATTCTCTATGGGACATGACTTTTTCTCAAAACTGGATTCTACACTCCTGTCTTTCGCGAGCAAAATCTCCGTTGTTTAAGCTTCGTTTTCGCTGAGCTTCGGATATGTTGTAGCTGAGACAATGAGCTATCACAAGGGTGCCCTTTATTTTTCGATTAGATGCCGGGATCATGCTCATATTTCACTTGCAAAGTAGAATTTCAGAATTCCAATTCCCGTTTACGTGTAATGGCTATGGGAGATGTTTTGGTATATCGGTATACGCACTTGACTTCCAACCTCGAGATCCCTGGTTCGAGTCCGGGTGTCTCCAACAATTTTTTGCTTCACTTTTTTTTCCTTTTGACCTTCACTGTACCATCTCCTTTGATTATTTAAACACGTAGAATGTAAACCATTATCATACGTATCACCTAATTCGTCTAAGTGACGAATTAAAGTCTAGTTTATTTATTATTATTCTTCCTCGAATTTGTTCGCAGGATATCTCAAGACTGAATGAAGCCATTGTTATGAATATTTTAATGATGATAGATCTTAGTCTAACTTAGAACTGCGTGACTTTTCAAAGACTCAAAGTCATCGTGACGTCATCCAGGCGCCATTTTGTAAAAATCAACTTATGATCATATCTTCATAACGGAAAGTAATTTTACATTCATATTTATCAAGATTAAGATCAATATCCGTCGGGTCAATTTGAGGTCAATAAATGCGCGCAAAAATGCGCGTACGCGTAGGCGCGCGCGTTAATGCGCGCGTAAAATTTTAAATTGCTCAAAATCGTCTTAAATTTTTTTTGCATACGTTTTAGGCCATTATAAGCATTTCATAAAAAATCACGCAAAACACGCATTTTTGCACGTTTTCGTTCGTCACGGCCGAACGAAAAATAATTTCTCCGCAAAAGCTTTTGACCGAATATTCCTCATATTTTTCCGGAAAATTTGATACCATGTTTAGCTCTTTATCACTATTAAAAACGGAATGAGCGTCCGTTCAAGATAACCGTCCGTACGCGCGATTTTTGTAATACATTGCATATATGGGCAAAAACATGCCTATGAAAAGTCCATTGGGATGAATAGGGATTGCCAATTTTTTTTCATATTTAGATAGAGTATGAGTCGGAGGTATGATTTCATATCTCATTTGGCCATTAAGTGCATCTTTACGTCATCATAATGGCCTTGGAAGTCAAAAATACAAAATTGCATATTATGACGTCATTGTATTTATGGAAAATGTAGTGTATTTCTCTCAATATTCATCGATTCTCTTTGAAATGTCGATATGTTGTAGATAAGGCAATTCTCTACAAGATCACTTTTCACTAAGTTTCATTTTAATGAGGTCATCATAGTACAAAATTCAGTTAAAGGCCACATGTCAGAATTTTCGTCATTTGCGTGTTATGTCTATGGAAGGTGAATTTCGTTCACATCATGAATCTACATGGCATTCATCTATGAGCACTATCTATCTTATGTGTGCTCTGTTTTCTCCCAAGTTGGGGTATGTTATAGCTGAGACCATGGGCTATAAAAAAGGGTGACTTTGTTTTTTAATCAGATGTTGGGATCATGTTAAAATTTTCGATCGAAAGTTGAAATTGCAAATTTTGAAGGAATCATTAGGTGATACGTAACGAAGTCAACGTATCACCTTTTGATTTCGTCAAGATTTTTATTATTAGGTGATACGTAACGAAGTCTACGTATCACCTATTGATTTCGTCAAGATTTTCTTTCTTTTTATTATTATTCTTCCTCGAATTTGTTCGCAGGATATCTCAAGACTCAATAAAGCCATTGTTATAAATCTTTCACTGATGATAGATCTTAGTCTAACTTAGAACTGCGTGACTTTTCAAAGACTCAAAGTCATCGTGACGTCATCCAGGCGCCATTTTGTAAAAATCAACTTATGATCATATCTTCATAACGGAAAGTAATTTACATTCATATTTATCAAGATTAAGATCAATATCCGTCGGGTCAATATGAGGTCAATAAATGCGCGCAAAAATGCGCGTACGCGTAGGCGCGCGCGTTAATGCGCGCGTAAAATTTTTAATTGCTCAAAATCGTCTTAAATTTTTTTTGCATACGTTTCAGGCCATTATAAGCATTTCATAAAAAATCACGCAAAACACGCATTTTTGCACGTTTTCGTTCGTCACGGCCGAACGAAAAATAATTTCTCCGCAAAAGCTTTTGACCGAATATTCCTCATATTTTTCCGGAAAATTTGATACCATGTTTAGCTCTTTATCACTATTAAAAACGGAATGAGCGTCCGTTCAAGATAACCGTCCGTACGCGCGATTTTTGTAATACATTGCATAAATGGGCAAAAACATGCCTATCAAAAGTCCATTGGGATGAATAGGGATTGCCAATTTTTTTTCTTCATATTTAGATAGAGTATGAGTCGGAGGTATGATTTCATATCTCATTTGGCCATTAAGTACATCTTAACGTCATCATAATGGCCTTGGAAGTCAAAAATACAAAATTGCATATTATGACGTCATTGTATTTATGGAAAATGTAGTGTATTTCTCTCAATATTCATCGATTCTCTTTGAAATGTCGATATGTTGTAGATAAGGCAATTCTCTACAAGATCACTTTTCACTAAGTTTCATTTTAATGAGGTCATCATAGTACAAAATTCAATTAAAGGCCACATGTCAGAATTTTCTTCATTTGCGTGTTATGTCTATGGAAGGTGAATTTCGTTCACATCATGAATCTACATGGCATTCATCTATGAGCACTATCTATCTTATGTGTGCTCTGTTTTCTCCCAAATGTGGGTATGTTATAGCTGAGACCATGGGCTATCAAAACGGTGTACTTTGTTTTTTAATCAGATGTTGGGATCATGTCGGAATTTTCAATCGAAAGTTGAAATTGCAAATTTTGAAGGAATCATTGAGTGATACGTATCATTAGGTGATACGTAACGAAGTCTACGTATCACCTATTGATTTCGTCAAGATTTTCTTTCTTTTTATTATTATTCTTCCTCGAATTTGTTCGCAGGATATCTCAAGACTCAATAAAGCCATTGTTATAAATCTTTCACTGATGATAGATCTTAGTCTAACTTAGAACTGCGTGACTTTTCAAAGACTCAAAGTCATCGTGACGTCATCCAGGCGCCATTTTGTAAAAATCAACTTATGATCATATCTTCATAACGGAAAGTAATTTTACATTCATATTTATCAAGATTAAGATCAATATCCGTCGGGTCAATATGAGGTCAATAAATGCGCGCAAAAATGCGCGTACGCGTAGGCGCGCGCGTTAATGCGCGCGTAAAATTTTTAATTGCTCAAAATCGTCTTAAATTTTTTTTGCATACGTTTCAGGCCATTATAAGCATTTCATAAAAAATCACGCAAAACACGCATTTTTGCACGTTTTCGTTCGTCACGGCCGAACGAAAAATAATTTCTCCGCAAAAGCTTTTGACCGAATATTCCTCATATTTTTCCGGAAAATTTGATACCATGTTTAGCTCTTTATCACTATTAAAAACGGAATGAGCGTCCGTTCAAGATAACCGTCCGTACGCGCGATTTTTGTAATACATTGCATAAATGGGCAAAAACATGCCTATCAAAAGTCCATTGGGATGAATAGGGATTGCCAATTTTTTTTCTTCATATTTAGATAGAGTATGAGTCGGAGGTATGATTTCATATCTCATTTGGCCATTAAGTACATCTTAACGTCATCATAATGGCCTTGGAAGTCAAAAATACAAAATTGCATATTATGACGTCATTGTATTTATGGAAAATGAAGTGTATTTCTCTCAATATTCATCGATTCTCTTTGAAATGTCGATATGTTGTAGATAAGGCAATTCTCTACAAGATCACTTTTCACTAAGTTTCATTTTAATGAGGTCATCATAGTACAAAATTCAATTAAAGGCCACATGTCAGAATTTTCGTCATTTGCGTGTTATGTCTATGGAAGGTGAATTTCGTTCACATCATGAATCTACATGGCATTCATCTATGAGCACTATCTATCTTATGTGTGCTCTGTTTTCTCCAAATGTGGGTATGTTATAGCTGAGACCATGGGCTATCAAAACGGTGTACTTTGTTTTTTAATCAGATGTTGGGATCATGTCGGAATTTTCAATCGAAAGTTGAAATTGCAAATTTTGAAGGAATCATTGAGTGATACGTATCATTAGGTGATACGTAACGAAGTCTACGTATCACCTATTGATTTCGTCAAGATTTTCTTTCTTTTTATTATTATTCTTCCTCGAATTTGTTCGCAGGATATCTCAAGACTCAATAAAGCCATTGTTATAAATCTTTCACTGATGATAGATCTTAGTCTAACTTAGAACTGCGTGACTTTTCAAAGACTCAAAGTCATCGTGACGTCATCCAGGCGCCATTTTGTAAAAATCAACTTATGATCATATCTTCATAACGGAAAGTAATTTTACATTCATATTTATCAAGATTAAGATCAATATCCGTCGGGTCAATATGAGGTCAATAAATGCGCGCAAAAATGCGCGTACGCGTAGGCGCGCGCGTTAATGCGCGCGTAAAATTTTTAATTGCTCAAAATCGTCTTAAATTTTTTTTGCATACGTTTCAGGCCATTATAAGCATTTCATAAAAAATCACGCAAAACACGCATTTTTGCACGTTTTCGTTCGTCACGGCCGAACGAAAAATAATTTCTCCGCAAAAGCTTTTGACCGAATATTCCTCATATTTTTCCGGAAAATTTGATACCATGTTTAGCTCTTTATCACTATTAAAAACGGAATGAGCGTCCGTTCAAGATAACCGTCCGTACGCGCGATTTTTGTAATACATTGCATAAATGGGCAAAAACATGCCTATCAAAAGTCCATTGGGATGAATAGGGATTGCCAATTTTTTTTCTTCATATTTAGATAGAGTATGAGTCGGAGGTATGATTTCATATCTCATTTGGCCATTAAGTACATCTTAACGTCATCATAATGGCCTTGGAAGTCAAAAATACAAAATTGCATATTATGACGTCATTGTATTTATGGAAAATGAAGTGTATTTCTCTCAATATTCATCGATTCTCTTTGAAATGTCGATATGTTGTAGATAAGGCAATTCTCTACAAGATCACTTTTCACTAAGTTTCATTTTAATGAGGTCATCATAGTACAAAATTCAATTAAAGGCCACATGTCAGAATTTTCTTCATTTGCGTGTTATGTCTATGGAAGGTGAATTTCGTTCACATCATGAATCTACATGGCATTCATCTATGAGCACTATCTATCTTATGTGTGCTCTGTTTTCTCCCAAATGTGGGTATGTTATAGCTGAGACCATGGGCTATCAAAACGGTGTACTTTGTTTTTTAATCAGATGTTGGGATCATGTCGGAATTTTCAATCGAAAGTTGAAATTGCAAATTTTGAAGGAATCATTGAGTGATACGTATCATTAGGTGATACGTAACGAAGTCTACGTATCACCTATTGATTTCGTCAAGATTTTCTTTCTTTTTATTATTATTCTTCCTCGAATTTGTTCGCAGGATATCTCAAGACTCAATAAAGCCATTGTTATAAATCTTTCACTGATGATAGATCTTAGTCTAACTTAGAACTGCGTGACTTTTCAAAGACTCAAAGTCATCGTGACGTCATCCAGGCGCCATTTTGTAAAAATCAACTTATGATCATATCTTCATAACGGAAAGTAATTTTACATTCATATTTATCAAGATTAAGATCAATATCCGTCGGGTCAATATGAGGTCAATAAATGCGCGCAAAAATGCGCGTACGCGTAGGCGCGCGCGTTAATGCGCGCGTAAAATTTTAAATTGCTCAAAATCGTCTTAAATTTTTTTTGCATACGTTTCAGGCCATTATAAGCATTTCATAAAAAATCACGCAAAACACGCATTTTTGCACGTTTTCGTTCGTCACGGCCGAACGAAAAATAATTTCTCCGCAAAAGCTTTTGACCGAATATTCCTCATATTTTTCCGGAAAATTTGATACCATGTTTAGCTCTTTATCACTATTAAAAACGGAATGAGCGTCCGTTCAAGATAACCGTCCGTACGCGCGATTTTTGTAATACATTGCATAAATGGGCAAAAACATGCCTATCAAAAGTCCATTGGGATGAATAGGGATTGCCAATTTTTTTTCTTCATATTTAGATAGAGTATGAGTCGGAGGTATGATTTCATATCTCATTTGGCCATTAAGTACATCTTAACGTCATCATAATGGCCTTGGAAGTCAAAAATACAAAATTGCATATTATGACGTCATTGTATTTATGGAAAATGAAGTGTATTTCTCTCAATATTCATCGATTCTCTTTGAAATGTCGATATGTTGTAGATAAGGCAATTCTCTACAAGATCACTTTTCACTAAGTTTCATTTTAATGAGGTCATCATAGTACAAAATTCAATTAAAGGCCACATGTCAGAATTTTCTTCATTTGCGTGTTATGTCTATGGAAGGTGAATTTCGTTCACATCATGAATCTACATGGCATTCATCTATGAGCACTATCTATCTTATGTGTGCTCTGTTTTCTCCCAAATGTGGGTATGTTATAGCTGAGACCATGGGCTATCAAAACGGTGTACTTTGTTTTTTAATCAGATGTTGGGATCATGTCGGAATTTTCAATCGAAAGTTGAAATTGCAAATTTTGAAGGAATCATTGAGTGATACGTATCATTAGGTGATACGTAACGAAGTCTACGTATCACCTATTGATTTCGTCAAGATTTTCTTTCTTTTTATTATTATTCTTCCTCGAATTTGTTCGCAGGATATCTCAAGACTCAATAAAGCCATTGTTATAAATCTTTCACTGATGATAGATCTTAGTCTAACTTAGAACTGCGTGACTTTTCAAAGACTCAAAGTCATCGTGACGTCATCCAGGCGCCATTTTGTAAAAATCAACTTATGATCATATCTTCATAACGGAAAGTAATTTTACATTCATATTTATCAAGATTAAGATCAATATCCGTCGGGTCAATATGAGGTCAATAAATGCGCGCAAAAATGCGCGTACGCGTAGGCGCGCGCGTTAATGCGCGCGTAAAATTTTTAATTGCTCAAAATCGTCTTAAATTTTTTTTGCATACGTTTCAGGCCATTATAAGCATTTCATAAAAAATCACGCAAAACACGCATTTTTGCACGTTTTCGTTCGTCACGGCCGAACGAAAAATAATTTCTCCGCAAAAGCTTTTGACCGAATATTCCTCATATTTTTCCGGAAAATTTGATACCATGTTTAGCTCTTTATCACTATTAAAAACGGAATGAGCGTCCGTTCAAGATAACCGTCCGTACGCGCGATTTTTGTAATACATTGCATAAATGGGCAAAAACATGCCTATCAAAAGTCCATTGGGATGAATAGGGATTGCCAATTTTTTTTTTCATATTTAGATAGAGTATGAGTCGGAGGTATGATTTCATATCTCATTTGGCCATTAAGTACATCTTAACGTCATCATAATGGCCTTGGAAGTCAAAAATACAAAATTGCATATTATGACGTCATTGTATTTATGGAAAATGAAGTGTATTTCTCTCAATATTCATCGATTCTCTTTGAAATGTCGATATGTTGTAGATAAGGCAATTCTCTACAAGATCACTTTTCACTAAGTTTCATTTTAATGAGGTCATCATAGTACAAAATTCAATTAAAGGCCACATGTCAGAATTTTCTTCATTTGCGTGTTATGTCTATGGAAGGTGAATTTCGTTCACATCATGAATCTACATGGCATTCATCTATGAGCACTATCTATCTTATGTGTGCTCTGTTTTCTCCCAAATGTGGGTATGTTATAGCTGAGACCATGGGCTATCAAAACGGTGTACTTTGTTTTTTAATCAGATGTTGGGATCATGTCGGAATTTTCAATCGAAAGTTGAAATTGCAAATTTTGAAGGAATCATTAGGTGATACGTAACGAAGTCAACGTATCACCTTTTGATTTCGTCAAGATTTTTATTATTATTTATTTATTTTTTATTTATTATTATTCTTCCTCGAATTTGTTCGCAGGATATCTCAAGACTGAATGAAGCCATTGTTATGAATATTTCAATGATGATAGATCTTAGTCTAACTTAGAACTGCGTGACTTTTCAAAGACTCAAAGTCATCGTGACGTCATCCAGGCGCCATTTTGTAAAAATCAACTTATGATCATATCTTCATAACGGAAAGTAATTTTACATTCATATTTATCAAGATTAAGATCAATATCCGTCGGGTCAATTTGAGGTCAATAAATGCGCGCAAAAATGCGCGTACGCGTAGGCGCGCGCGTTAATGCGCGCGTAAAATTTTAAATTGCTCAAAATCGTCTTAAATTTTTTTTGCATACGTTTTAGGCCATTATAAGCATTTCATAAAAAATCACGCAAAACACGCATTTTTGCACGTTTTCGTTCGTCACGGCCGAACGAAAAATAATTTCTCCGCAAAAGCTTTTGACCGAATATTCCTCATATTTTTCCGGAAAATTTGATACCATGTTTAGCTCTTTATCACTATTAAAAACGGAATGAGCGTCCGTTCAAGATAACCGTCCGTACGCGCGATTTTTGTAATACATTGCATATATGGGCAAAAACATGCCTATGAAAAGTCCATTGGGATGAATAGGGATTGCCAATTTTTTTTTCATATTTAGATAGAGTATGAGTCGGAGGTATGATTTCATATCTCATTTGGCCATTAAGTACATCTTTACGTCATCATAATGGCCTTGGAAGTCAAAAATACAAAATTGCATATTATGACGTCATTGTATTTATGGAAAATGTAGTGTATTTCTCTCAATATTCATCGATTCTCTTTGAAATGTCGATATGTTGTAGATAAGGCAATTCTCTACAAGATCACTTTTCACTAAGTTTCATTTTAATGAGGTCATCATAGTACAAAATTCAGTTAAAGGCCACATGTCAGAATTTTCGTCATTTGCGTGTTATGTCTATGGAAGGTGAATTTCGTTCACATCATGAATCTACATGGCATTCATCTATGAGCACTATCTATCTTATGTGTGCTCTGTTTTCTCCCAAAGTTGGGGTATGTTATAGCTGAGACCATGGGCTATAAAAAAGGGTGACTTTGTTTTTTAATCAGATGTTGGGATCATGTTAAAATTTTCGATCGAAAGTTGAAATTGCAAATTTTGAAGGAATCATTAGGTGATACGTAACGAAGTCAACGTATCACCTTTTGATTTCGTCAAGATTTTTATTATTATTTATTTATTTTTATTTATTATTATTCTTCCTCGAATTTGTTCGCAGGATATCTCAAGACTGAATGAAGCCATTGTTATGAATATTTCAATGATGATAGATCTTAGTCTAACTTAGAACTGCGTGACTTTTCAAAGACTCAAAGTCATCGTGACGTCATCCAGGCGCCATTTTGTAAAAATCAACTTATGATCATATCTTCATAACGGAAAGTAATTTTACATTCATATTTATCAAGATTAAGATCAATATCCGTCGGGTCAATTTGAGGTCAATAAATGCGCGCAAAAATGCGCGTACGCGTAGGCGCGCGCGTTAATGCGCGCGTAAAATTTTAAATTGCTCAAAATCGTCTTAAATTTTTTTTGCATACGTTTTAGGCCATTATAAGCATTTCATAAAAAATCACGCAAAACACGCATTTTTGCACGTTTTCGTTCGTCACGGCCGAACGAAAAATAATTTCTCCGCAAAAGCTTTTGACCGAATATTCCTCATATTTTTCCGGAAAATTTGATACCATGTTTAGCTCTTTATCACTATTAAAAACGGAATGAGCGTCCGTTCAAGATAACCGTCCGTACGCGCGATTTTTGTAATACATTGCATATATGGGCAAAAACATGCCTATGAAAAGTCCATTGGGATGAATAGGGATTGCCAATTTTTTTTTCATATTTAGATAGAGTATGAGTCGGAGGTATGATTTCATATCTCATTTGGCCATTAAGTGCATCTTTACGTCATCATAATGGCCTTGGAAGTCAAAAATACAAAATTGCATATTATGACGTCATTGTATTTATGGAAAATGTAGTGTATTTCTCTCAATATTCATCGATTCTCTTTGAAATGTCGATATGTTGTAGATAAGGCAATTCTCTACAAGATCACTTTTCACTAAGTTTCATTTTAATGAGGTCATCATAGTACAAAATTCAGTTAAAGGCCACATGTCAGAATTTTCGTCATTTGCGTGTTATGTCTATGGAAGGTGAATTTCGTTCACATCATGAATCTACATGGCATTCATCTATGAGCACTATCTATCTTATGTGTGCTCTGTTTTCTCCCAAGTTGGGGTATGTTATAGCTGAGACCATGGGCTATAAAAAAGGGTGACTTTGTTTTTTAATCAGATGTTGGGATCATGTTAAAATTTTCGATCGAAAGTTGAAATTGCAAATTTTGAAGGAATCATTAGGTGATACGTAACGAAGTCAACGTATCACCTTTTGATTTCGTCAAGATTTTTATTATTATTTATTTATTTTTTTATTTATTATTATTCTTCCTCGAATTTGTTCGCAGGATATCTCAAGACTGAATGAAGCCATTGTTATGAATATTTCAATGATGATAGATCTTAGTCTAACTTAGAACTGCGTGACTTTTCAAAGACTCAAAGTCATCGTGACGTCATCCAGGCGCCATTTTGTAAAAATCAACTTATGATCATATCTTCATAACGGAAAGTAATTTTACATTCATATTTATCAAGATTAAGATCAATATCCGTCGGGTCAATTTGAGGTCAATAAATGCGCGCAAAAATGCGCGTACGCGTAGGCGCGCGCGTTAATGCGCGCGTAAAATTTTAAATTGCTCAAAATCGTCTTAAATTTTTTTTGCATACGTTTTAGGCCATTATAAGCATTTCATAAAAAATCACGCAAAACACGCATTTTTGCACGTTTTCGTTCGTCACGGCCGAACGAAAAATAATTTCTCCGCAAAAGCTTTTGACCGAATATTCCTCATATTTTTCCGGAAAATTTGATACCATGTTTAGCTCTTTATCACTATTAAAAACGGAATGAGCGTCCGTTCAAGATAACCGTCCGTACGCGCGATTTTTGTAATACATTGCATATATGGGCAAAAACATGCCTATGAAAAGTCCATTGGGATGAATAGGGATTGCCAATTTTTTTTTCATATTTAGATAGAGTATGAGTCGGAGGTATGATTTCATATCTCATTTGGCCATTAAGTGCATCTTTACGTCATCATAATGGCCTTGGAAGTCAAAAATACAAAATTGCATATTATGACGTCATTGTATTTATGGAAAATGTAGTGTATTTCTCTCAATATTCATCGATTCTCTTTGAAATGTCGATATGTTGTAGATAAGGCAATTCTCTACAAGATCACTTTTCACTAAGTTTCATTTTAATGAGGTCATCATAGTACAAAATTCAGTTAAAGGCCACATGTCAGAATTTTCGTCATTTGCGTGTTATGTCTATGGAAGGTGAATTTCGTTCACATCATGAATCTACATGGCATTCATCTATGAGCACTATCTATCTTATGTGTGCTCTGTTTTCTCCCAAGTTGGGGTATGTTATAGCTGAGACCATGGGCTATAAAAAAGGGTGACTTTGTTTTTTAATCAGATGTTGGGATCATGTTAAAATTTTCGATCGAAAGTTGAAATTGCAAATTTTGAAGGAATCATTAGGTGATACGTAACGAAGTCAACGTATCACCTTTTGATTTCGTCAAGATTTTTATTATTATTTATTTATTTTTTATTTATTAGGTGATACGTACGTAGACGTATCACCTTTTGATTTCGTCAAGATTTTTATTATTTATTTATTTATTATTATTTATTATTATTCTTCCTCGAATTTGTTCGCAGGATATCTCAAGACTGAATAAAGCCATTATCATGAAACTTGCCATGATGATAGATCTTAGTCTAACTTAGAACTGCGTCACTTTTTAGAGAGTCAAAATTATCGTGACGTCATCCAGGCGCCATTTTGTGAAAATCAACTAATGATCATATCTTCATAACGGAAAAGTATTTCTCATTCATAATTATCACGATTAAGATAAATGTCCGTCCGGTCAAGTTGAGGTCAATAAAAGTGCGCAAATGCGCGCGTGCGCGTTCGTCCGCGCGTTTACGCGCGCGCAAAAATTTAAAATGCTCCAAATCATCCCAAATTTTTTTTGCATACGTTTCAGGCCATATGGAGCATTTGATAAAAAATTACGCACACGCGCATTCGCGCGCGTTTTCGCGCGTACTGGCATTTTGCAACATAGAATCGCCGATTTTTTTCTGTTATCATATTCGGTACATTTTCCAAGCATTTTGATAATTTGTTCACCTTTTATTAACGCAATGAGCGTCCGTCAAAGTTGAGAGCACGCGCGGATTTGCGTTATCTTTATCCACAATACATGGGCAAAAACATGCCTATATAAAATTCATTGTAACTCTTTAGAATAGATAGAAACTTCTAATATTTTTTCATATTTGGATAGATTATGAGTCGGAGATATGATTTCATGTCTCATTTTATCCTCAATTAACTCATGACGTCATCATAATGGCCTCCAAACTCAAAATTTTAATTTGCATATTATGACGTCAGCATATTTTTGGAAAATTGATTATATCTCTGTAAATATGGATCAATTTTCTTTTTAATTTTAATATGTTCTAGCTGAGACAATTTTCTACAAATGTAGTATTCACAATTGTTATTTTTGACAAAAGTATCATGGTGTATTTTTGCGATTAAAGGAGGCATGTCAATTTTTCGCATTTTGCGTGTATTCTCTGAGGGACATGACTTTTTCTCAAAACTGGATTCTACACTCCTGTCTTTCGCGAGCAAAATCTCCGTTGTTTTAGCTTTGTTTTCGCTGAGCTTTGGATATGTTGTAGCTGAGACAATGAGCTATCAAAAGTGTGTCTTTTATTTTTCGATTAGATGCCGGGATCATGCTCATATTTCACTTGCAAAGTAGGATTTCTGAATTCCATTTCCCGTTTACGTGTAATCGCTATGGGAGATGTTTTGGTATATCGGTAACGCACTTGACTTCCAACCTCGAGATCCCTGGTTCGAGTCCGGGTGTCTCCAACACTTTTTTTTTTCACTTTTTTTTCCTTTTGACCTTCACTGTACCATCTCCTTTGATTATTTAAACACGTAGATTCGCAAATAATGTCATAAATAACCCTTTTTACTTTATTATTACCCTATTTTCACTTAATCCATTACTTTTTGCGTGTAATCCCTATTGGAGATGACTTTTTCTAAAATCTGGAGTCTACATTCCTGTCTTTTGCGAGCAATATCGCCGTTATTTCGGCTTGGATTTTGTTGATTTTTTAGTATGTTGTAGCTGAGACTATATGCTATCTAAATCAACCCTCATTTTTTCAATAAGATGTCATGATCGCGCTCATGATCATGATCATGATCATCATGATCATCATTATCATAATGATGATAATCATTTATCAATTACATTTTCATTTCTTTGAATAAGATAAAAATCGTCAAAAGGTGTTCTTCATGATGTAAATTAGAGTCAAATGTGTAACTGGTTACTGCACAGGGTCAAAGGTCATATATTGTTTCAATCTATCTTCCCTAGATCCATGATGATCAAGGAGACATAATTTAATCTTGACATATGAATAGATCATAATGGGAGAAGCATATGAATGGGAGAAGCATTTTATAAAATAATATATCGTGTAATGCATTATTCGTTATGTAGACCATTATCATACGTATCACCTAATTCGTCTAAGTGACGAATTAAAGTCTAGTATTTATTTTGTGTCTGTATAGAAGAAATTATTATTATTCTTCCTCAATTTTGTTCGCAGGATATCTCAAGAATGGCTAAAGCCATTTTCATGAAACTTGCCATGATGATAGATCTTAGTCTAACTTAGAACTGCATGACTTTTCAAAGACTAAAAATTATCGTGACGTCATCCAGGCGCCATTTTGTAAAAATCAACTTATGATCATATCTTCATAACGGAAAATAATTTTTCATTCATATTTATGATGAATAAGATCAATATCCTTCCGGTCAATTTCAGATAAAAAAACGTGCGCAAATCAGCGCGTACGCGTTTCTGCGCGCGTATACGTGCGCGCACAAATTTAAAATGCTCAAAATCATTCCCAATTTTTTTTGCATACGTTTTAAGCCATATGGAGCATTTGACAAAAAATCACTCAAACGCGCATGCGCGCGCGTTTTTTGCGCGTTCTGGCATTTTGCAACATATAATCGCCAAATTTTCTTTGTCATCATGTTTGGCACATTTTTCAAAGCATTTTGATACCATGTTCATCTCTTTATCACTATTAATAACGGAATGAGCGTCCGTCCAAAATAAATAACCGCGCCCGCAAGGTCAGTATTACATAGCATATATGGGCAAAAATATGCCTATAAAAAGTCCATTGGGATGAATAAGGACTGCCAAGTTTTTTTCATATTTTGATAGAGTATGAGTCGGAGATATGATTTCATAGCTCATTTGGCCATTAAATACATCTTGACGTCATCATAATGGCCTTGGAAGTCAAAATACAAAATTGCATATTATGACGTCATTATATTTTTTGAAAATTTAGTGTATTTCTCATAATATTGACTGATTTTCTTCCAAATTGCGGTATCTTGTAGTTGAGGCAATTGCCTTCAAGATAAATACACACTACTTTTTGTTGCATTGACGTCATCATAGTACAAAATTCAAGTAAAGGCCTCATTATAGAATTTTCTTAATTTGCGTGTTATGCCTAAGGAAGGTGAATTTCGTTCACATCATGAATCTTTATGACATTGATCTTTGAGCACTATCTAGCTTATTGGTATTCTATGTCCTCCCAAATTTTGATACGGTGTAGCTAATAAAATATCTACAATATTGACGTACATCATTTATCATTTCGATGACATCATCATAGTGAAAATTTCAATTAAAGGTGACATGTCAGAATTTTCTTAGTTTTCGTGTTAGGCGACTTTTTCTGAAATCCTGATTCTACAAATCTCTATCGAATACCTGAAGGGGGCGCTATACCACTCTTAATCATGGTCTTTATCGTATTTATGATCATTATCATTAGATCATCATCGGCACACTTTCATGATAACAAAATAGCACGTATCACCTAATTCGTCAAAGTGACGAATTAAAGTCTAGTATTTATTTTGTGTCTGTATAGAAGAAATTATTATTATTCTTCCTCAATTTTGTTCGCAGGATATCTCAAGAATGGCAAAAGCCATTGTCATGAAACTTTCAATGACGATAGATGTTAGTCTAACTTAGAACTGCATGACATTTCAAAGACTCAACATTTTCGTGACGTCATCTAGGCGCCATTTTGTGAAAATCAACTTATGATCATATCTTCATAACGAAAAGTAATTTTTCATTTATATTTATCATGAATAAGATCAATATCCTACCGGTCAATTTAAGATAAAAAAACGTGCGCAAATCCGCGCGTACGCGTCTGTGCTCGCGTTTACGTGCGCGCAAAAATTAGAAATGCTCCAAATCATTCCTAAATTTTTTTGCATACGTTTCAAGCCATATTGAGCATTTGACAAAAAATCACTCAAACGCGCATGCGCGCGCGTTTTTTTTTGCGCGTTCTGGCATTTTGCAACATATTATCGGCGCATTTCCCTGTCATCATGTTTGACACATTTTCCAAGCATTTTGACACCATGTTCATCTTTTTATCACTATTAATAACGGAATGAGCGTCCGTTCAATATAAATATCCGTGCGCGCGAGCTCATATATTACATAGCATATATGGGCAAAAACATGCCTATATAAAAGTCCATTGGGATGAACAAGGACTGCCAAGTTTTTTTTCATATTTAGATAGAGTATGAGTCGGAGATATGATTTCATATCTCATTTGGCCATTAAATGCATCTTGACGTCATCATAATGGCCTTCGAAGTCAAAAAACAAAATTGCATATTATGACGTCATTATATTTATGGACAATTTTAGTGTATTTCTCATAATATTGACTGATTTTCTTCCGAATTGCGGTATCTTGTAGCTGCGGCAATTGCCTACAAAATAAATACACACTGCTTTTTATTTCATTGATGTCATCATAGTACAAAATTCAATTAAAGGCCACATGTCAGAATTTTCTCAATTTGCGTGTTATGCCTATGTAAGGTGAATTTCGTTCACATCATGAATCTACATGACGTTGATCTTTGAGCACTATCTAGCTTATTTGTGCTCTATGTTCTCCAAATTTTGATACGGTGTAGCTAAGAGAATTATCTACAAGAATGTTGAATATCATTTATCATTTTGATAACATCATCATAATGAAAAATTCAATTGAAGCGGACATGTCAGAATTTTCTTAGTTTGCGTGTTAGGCGACTATTTTCTGAAATCCTGATTCTACAATCTCTATCAAAATACCTGAAGGGGGTGCTATACCACTCTTAATCATGGTCACCAGGGAATTTCAGTATAAACTTTTACATAATATCATATTTTGTAATGATAAACTGTATCTTTTTGGATTAACACAGTCAAATGTATGTTCCTTTTGTAGAAAAGAGGTAAAAAACATATCGTCTTATCTTCTTTGAATGTTCTGAAGGGTCCAGAATATGGAATGAGGTGGAAAACAATTTAAAGATTTTTCAGTTTCTTAATTTGCAATGGATTAATGTATTACTTGGTTTCATGTTCTGCCCTCTCCCTTTTTTGGTCTGTCTCTGCATCTATCTATATCTCTCTCTACTCTTTCACCCTCTCCCCCTCTCTCTCTACTCTTTCACCCTCTCCCTCTCTCTCTCTCTCTTTTGCCTTGCCTCCCTCTTATTCTATTGCTCTGTCTCCCTCTGCCCTACACAGTTGAAACTTGACTCAAAGATAGACCATAAATGGGAGAAGTATTTTATAGCAAAAGATGAAATCGTGAAAATACGTTCTTCATTATGTTACATGAGCATAATTACGTATCACCTAATTCGTCAAAGTGACGAATTAAAGTCTAGTTATTATTCTTCCTCGAATTTGTTCGCAGGATATCTCAAGACTGAATGAAGCCATTGTTATGAATATTTCAATGATGATAGATCTTAGTCTAACTTAGAACTGCGTGACTTTTCAAAGACTCAAAGTCATCGTGACGTCATCCAGGCGCCATTTTGTAAAAATCAACTTATGATCATATCTTCATAACGGAAAGTAATTTTACATTCATATTTATCAAGATTAAGATCAATATCCGTCGGGTCAATTTGAGGTCAATAAATGCGCGCAAAAATGCGCGTACGCGTAGGCGCGCGCGTTAATGCGCGCGTAAAATTTTAAATTGCTCAAAATCGTCTTAAATTTTTTTTGCATACGTTTTAGGCCATTATAAGCATTTCATAAAAAATCACGCAAAACACGCATTTTTGCACGTTTTCGTTCGTCACGGCCGAACGAAAAATAATTTCTCCGCAAAAGCTTTTGACCGAATATTCCTCATATTTTTCCGGAAAATTTGATACCATGTTTAGCTCTTTATCACTATTAAAAACGGAATGAGCGTCCGTTCAAGATAACCGTCCGTACGCGCGATTTTTGTAATACATTGCATATATGGGCAAAAACATGCCTATGAAAAGTCCATTGGGATGAATAGGGATTGCCAATTTTTTTTTCATATTTAGATAGAGTATGAGTCGGAGGTATGATTTCATATCTCATTTGGCCATTAAGTGCATCTTTACGTCATCATAATGGCCTTGGAAGTCAAAAATACAAAATTGCATATTATGACGTCATTGTATTTATGGAAAATGTAGTGTATTTCTCTCAATATTCATCGATTCTCTTTGAAATGTCGATATGTTGTAGATAAGGCAATTCTCTACAAGATCACTTTTCACTAAGTTTCATTTTAATGAGGTCATCATAGTACAAAATTCAGTTAAAGGCCACATGTCAGAATTTTCGTCATTTGCGTGTTATGTCTATGGAAGGTGAATTTCGTTCACATCATGAATCTACATGGCATTCATCTATGAGCACTATCTATCTTATGTGTGCTCTGTTTTCTCCCAAGTTGGGGTATGTTATAGCTGAGACCATGGGCTATAAAAAAGGGTGACTTTGTTTTTTAATCAGATGTTGGGATCATGTTAAAATTTTCGATCGAAAGTTGAAATTGCAAATTTTGAAGGAATCATTAGGTGATACGTAACGAAGTCAACGTATCACCTTTTGATTTCGTCAAGATTTTTATTATTATTTATTTATTTTTTATTTATTATTCTTCCTCGAATTTGTTCGCAGGATATCTCAAGACTGAATGAAGCCATTGTTATGAATATTTCAATGATGATAGATCTTAGTCTAACTTAGAACTGCGTGACTTTTCAAAGACTCAAAGTCATCGTGACGTCATCCAGGCGCCATTTTGTAAAAATCAACTTATGATCATATCTTCATAACGAAAGTAATTTTACATTCATATTTATCAAGATTAAGATCAATATCCGTCGGGTCAATTTGAGGTCAATAAATGCGCGCAAAAATGCGCGTACGCGTAGGCGCGCGCGTTAATGCGCGCGTAAAATTTTAAATTGCTCAAAATCGTCTTAAATTTTTTTTGCATACGTTTTAGGCCATTATAAGCATTTCATAAAAAATCACGCAAAACACGCATTTTTGCACGTTTTCGTTCGTCACGGCCGAACGAAAAATAATTTCTCCGCAAAAGCTTTTGACCGAATATTCCTCATATTTTTCCGGAAAATTTGATACCATGTTTAGCTCTTTATCACTATTAAAAACGGAATGAGCGTCCGTTCAAGATAACCGTCCGTACGCGCGATTTTTGTAATACATTGCATATATGGGCAAAAACATGCCTATGAAAAGTCCATTGGGATGAATAGGGATTGCCAATTTTTTTTTCATATTTAGATAGAGTATGAGTCGGAGATATGATTTCATATCTCATTTGGCCATTAAGTGCATCTTTACGTCATCATAATGGCCTTGGAAGTCAAAAATACAAAATTGCATATTATGACGTCATTGTATTTATGGAAAATGTAGTGTATTTCTCTCAATATTCATCGATTCTCTTTGAAATGTCGATATGTTGTAGATAAGGCAATTCTCTACAAGATCACTTTTCACTAAGTTTCATTTTAATGAGGTCATCATAGTACAAAATTCAGTTAAAGGCCACATGTCAGAATTTTCGTCATTTGCGTGTTATGTCTATGGAAGGTGAATTTCGTTCACATCATGAATCTACATGGCATTCATCTATGAGCACTATCTATCTTATGTGTGCTCTGTTTTCTCCCAAGTTGGGGTATGTTATAGCTGAGACCATGGGCTATAAAAAAGGGTGACTTTGTTTTTTAATCAGATGTTGGGATCATGTTAAATTTTTCGATCGAAAGTTGAAATTGCAAATTTTGAAGGAATCATTAGGTGATACGTAACGAAGTCAACGTATCCCCTTTTGATTTCGTCAAGATTTTATTATTATTTATTTATTTTTTATTTATTATTATTCTTCCTCGAATTTGTTCGCAGGATATCTCAAGACTGAATGAAGCCATTGTTATGAATATTTCAATGATGATAGATCTTAGTCTAACTTAGAACTGCGTGACTTTTCAAAGACTCAAAGTCATCGTGACGTCATCCAGGCGCCATTTTGTAAAAATCAACTTATGATCATATCTTCATAACGGAAAGTAATTTTACATTCATATTTATCAAGATTAAGATCAATATCCGTCGGGTCAATTTGAGGTCAATAAATGCGCGCAAAAATGCGCGTACGCGTAGGCGCGCGCGTTAATGCGCGCGTAAAATTTTAAATTGCTCAAAATCGTCTTAAATTTTTTTTGCATACGTTTTAGGCCATTATAAGCATTTCATAAAAAATCACGCAAAACACGCATTTTTGCACGTTTTCGTTCGTCACGGCCGAACGAAAAATAATTTCTCCGCAAAAGCTTTTGACCGAATATTCCTCATATTTTTCCGGAAAATTTGATACCATGTTTAGCTCTTTATCACTATTAAAAACGGAATGAGCGTCCGTTCAAGATAACCGTCCGTACGCGCGATTTTTGTAATACATTGCATATATGGGCAAAAACATGCCTATGAAAAGTCCATTGGGATGAATAGGGATTGCCAATTTTTTTTCATATTTAGATAGAGTATGAGTCGGAGGTATGATTTCATATCTCATTTGGCCATTAAGTGCATCTTTACGTCATCATAATGGCCTTGGAAGTCAAAAATACAAAATTGCATATTATGACGTCATTGTATTTATGGAAAATGTAGTGTATTTCTCTCAATATTCATCGATTCTCTTTGAAATGTCGATATGTTGTAGATAAGGCAATTCTCTACAAGATCACTTTTCACTAAGTTTCATTTTAATGAGGTCATCATAGTACAAAATTCAGTTAAAGGCCACATGTCAGAATTTTCGTCATTTGCGTGTTATGTCTATGGAAGGTGAATTTCGTTCACATCATGAATCTACATGGCATTCATCTATGAGCACTATCTATCTTATGTGTGCTCTGTTTTCTCCCAAGTTGGGGTATGTTATAGCTGAGACCATGGGCTATAAAAAAGGGTGACTTTGTTTTTTAATCAGATGTTGGGATCATGTTAAAATTTTCGATCGAAAGTTGAAATTGCAAATTTTGAAGGAATCATTAGGTGATACGTAACGAAGTCAACGTATCACCTTTTGATTTCGTCAAGATTTTTATTATTATTTATTTATTTTTTATTTATTATTATTCTTCCTCGAATTTGTTCGCAGGATATCTCAAGACTGAATGAAGCCATTGTTATGAATATTTCAATGATGATAGATCTTAGTCTAACTTAGAACTGCGTGACTTTTCAAAGACTCAAAGTCATCGTGACGTCATCCAGGCGCCATTTTGTAAAAATCAACTTATGATCATATCTTCATAACGGAAAGTAATTTTACATTCATATTTATCAAGATTAAGATCAATATCCGTCGGGTCAATTTGAGGTCAATAAATGCGCGCAAAAATGCGCGTACGCGTAGGCGCGCGCGTTAATGCGCGCGTAAAATTTTAAATTGCTCAAAATCGTCTTAAATTTTTTTTGCATACGTTTTAGGCCATTATAAGCATTTCATAAAAAATCACGCAAAACACGCATTTTTGCACGTTTTCGTTCGTCACGGCCGAACGAAAAATAATTTCTCCGCAAAAGCTTTTGACCGAATATTCCTCATATTTTTCCGGAAAATTTGATACCATGTTTAGCTCTTTATCACTATTAAAAACGGAATGAGCGTCCGTTCAAGATAACCGTCCGTACGCGCGATTTTTGTAATACATTGCATATATGGGCAAAAACATGCCTATGAAAAGTCCATTGGGATGAATAGGGATTGCCAATTTTTTTTTCATATTTAGATAGAGTATGAGTCGGAGGTATGATTTCATATCTCATTTGGCCATTAAGTGCATCTTTACGTCATCATAATGGCCTTGGAAGTCAAAAATACAAAATTGCATATTATGACGTCATTGTATTTATGGAAAATGTAGTGTATTTCTCTCAATATTCATCGATTCTCTTTGAAATGTCGATATGTTGTAGATAAGGCAATTCTCTACAAGATCACTTTTCACTAAGTTTCATTTTAATGAGGTCATCATAGTACAAAATTCAGTTAAAGGCCACATGTCAGAATTTTCGTCATTTGCGTGTTATGTCTATGGAAGGTGAATTTCGTTCACATCATGAATCTACATGGCATTCATCTATGAGCACTATCTATCTTATGTGTGCTCTGTTTTCTCCCAAGTTGGGGTATGTTATAGCTGAGACCATGGGCTATAAAAAAGGGTGACTTTGTTTTTTAATCAGATGTTGGGATCATGTTAAAATTTTCGATCGAAAGTTGAAATTGCAAATTTTGAAGGAATCATTAGGTGATACGTAACGAAGTCAACGTATCACCTTTTGATTTCGTCAAGATTTTTATTATTATTTATTTATTTTTTATTTATTATTATTCTTCCTCGAATTTGTTCGCAGGATATCTCAAGACTGAATGAAGCCATTGTTATGAATATTTCAATGATGATAGATCTTAGTCTAACTTAGAACTGCGTGACTTTTCAAAGACTCAAAGTCATCGTGACGTCATCCAGGCGCCATTTTGTAAAAATCAACTTATGATCATATCTTCATAACGGAAAGTAATTTTACATTCATATTTATCAAGATTAAGATCAATATCCGTCGGGTCAATTTGAGGTCAATAAATGCGCGCAAAAATGCGCGTACGCGTAGGCGCGCGCGTTAATGCGCGCGTAAAATTTTAAATTGCTCAAAATCGTCTTAAATTTTTTTTGCATACGTTTTAGGCCATTATAAGCATTTCATAAAAAATCACGCAAAACACGCATTTTTGCACGTTTTCGTTCGTCACGGCCGAACGAAAAATAATTTCTCCGCAAAAGCTTTTGACCGAATATTCCTCATATTTTTCCGGAAAATTTGATACCATGTTTAGCTCTTTATCACTATTAAAAACGGAATGAGCGTCCGTTCAAGATAACCGTCCGTACGCGCGATTTTTGTAATACATTGCATATATGGGCAAAAACATGCCTATGAAAAGTCCATTGGGATGAATAGGGATTGCCAATTTTTTTTTCATATTTAGATAGAGTATGAGTCGGAGGTATGATTTCATATCTCATTTGGCCATTAAGTGCATCTTTACGTCATCATAATGGCCTTGGAAGTCAAAAATACAAAATTGCATATTATGACGTCATTGTATTTATGGAAAATGTAGTGTATTTCTCTCAATATTCATCGATTCTCTTTGAAATGTCGATATGTTGTAGATAAGGCAATTCTCTACAAGATCACTTTTCACTAAGTTTCATTTTAATGAGGTCATCATAGTACAAAATTCAGTTAAAGGCCACATGTCAGAATTTTCGTCATTTGCGTGTTATGTCTATGGAAGGTGAATTTCGTTCACATCATGAATCTACATGGCATTCATCTATGAGCACTATCTATCTTATGTGTGCTCTGTTTTCTCTCCCAGTTGGGGTATGTTATAGCTGAGACCATGGGCTATAAAAAAGGGTGACTTTGTTTTTTAATCAGATGTTGGGATCATGTTAAAATTTTCGATCGAAAGTTGAAATTGCAAATTTTGAAGGAATCATTAGGTGATACGTAACGAAGTCAACGTATCACCTTTTGATTTCGTCAAGATTTTTATTATTATTTATTTATTTTTTATTTATTATTATTCTTCCTCGAATTTGTTCGCAGGATATCTCAAGACTGAATGAAGCCATTGTTATGAATATTTCAATGATGATAGATCTTAGTCTAACTTAGAACTGCGTGACTTTTCAAAGACTCAAAGTCATCGTGACGTCATCCAGGCGCCATTTTGTAAAAATCAACTTATGATCATATCTTCATAACGGAAAGTAATTTTACATTCATATTTATCAAGATTAAGATCAATATCCGTCGGGTCAATTTGAGGTCAATAAATGCGCGCAAAAATGCGCGTACGCGTAGGCGCGCGCGTTAATGCGCGCGTAAAATTTTAAATTGCTCAAAATCGTCTTAAATTTTTTTTGCATACGTTTCAGGCCATTATAAGCATTTCATAAAAAATCACGCAAAACACGCATTTTTGCACGTTTTCGTTCGTCACGGCCGAACGAAAAATAATTTCTCCGCAAAAGCTTTTGACCGAATATTCCTCATATTTTTCCGGAAAATTTGATACCATGTTTAGCTCTTTATCACTATTAAAAACGGAATGAGCGTCCGTTCAAGATAACCGTCCGTACGCGCGATTTTTGTAATACATTGCATATATGGGCAAAAACATGCCTATGAAAAGTCCATTGGGATGAATAGGGATTGCCAATTTTTTTTTCATATTTAGATAGAGTATGAGTCGGAGGTATGATTTCATATCTCATTTGGCCATTAAGTACATCTTTACGTCATCATAATGGCCTTGGAAGTCAAAAATACAAAATTGCATATTATGACGTCATTGTATTTATGGAAAATGTAGTGTATTTCTCTCAATATTCATCGATTCTCTTTGAAATGTCGATATGTTGTAGATAAGGCAATTCTCTACAAGATCACTTTTCACTAAGTTTCATTTTAATGAGGTCATCATAGTACAAAATTCAGTTAAAGGCCACATGTCAGAATTTTCGTCATTTGCGTGTTATGTCTATGGAAGGTGAATTTCGTTCACATCATGAATCTACATGGCATTCATCTATGAGCACTATCTATCTTATGTGTGCTCTGTTTTCTCCCAAGTTGGGGTATGTTATAGCTGAGACCATGGGCTATAAAAAAGGGTGACTTTGTTTTTTAATCAGATGTTGGGATCATGTTAAAATTTTCGATCGAAAGTTGAAATTGCAAATTTTGAAGGAATCATTAGGTGATACGTAACGAAGTCAACGTATCACCTTTTGATTTCGTCAAGATTTTATTATTATTTATTTATTTTTGATTTATTATTATTCTTCCTCGAATTTGTTCGCAGGATATCTCAAGACTGAATGAAGCCATTGTTATGAATATTTCAATGATGATAGATCTTAGTCTAACTTAGAACTGCGTGACTTTTCAAAGACTCAAAGTCATCGTGACGTCATCCAGGCGCCATTTTGTAAAAATCAACTTATGATCATATCTTCATAACGGAAAGTAATTTTACATTCATATTTATCAAGATTAAGATCAATATCCGTCGGGTCAATTTGAGGTCAATAAATGCGCGCAAAAATGCGCGTACGCGTAGGCGCGCGCGTTAATGCGCGCGTAAAATTTTAAATTGCTCAAAATCGTCTTAAATTTTTTTTGCATACGTTTCAGGCCATTATAAGCATTTCATAAAAAATCACGCAAAACACGCATTTTTGCACGTTTTCGTTCGTCACGGCCGAACGAAAAATAATTTCTCCGCAAAAGCTTTTGACCGAATATTCCTCATATTTTTCCGGAAAATTTGATACCATGTTTAGCTCTTTATCACTATTAAAAACGGAATGAGCGTCCGTTCAAGATAACCGTCCGTACGCGCGATTTTTGTAATACATTGCATATATGGGCAAAAACATGCCTATGAAAAGTCCATTGGGATGAATAGGGATTGCCAATTTTTTTTTCATATTTAGATAGAGTATGAGTCGGAGGTATGATTTCATATCTCATTTGGCCATTAAGTGCATCTTTACGTCATCATAATGGCCTTGGAAGTCAAAAATACAAAATTGCATATTATGACGTCATTGTATTTATGGAAAATGTAGTGTATTTCTCTCAATATTCATCGATTCTCTTTGAAATGTCGATATGTTGTAGATAAGGCAATTCTCTACAAGATCACTTTTCACTAAGTTTCATTTTAATGAGGTCATCATAGTACAAAATTCAGTTAAAGGCCACATGTCAGAATTTTCGTCATTTGCGTGTTATGTCTATGGAAGGTGAATTTCGTTCACATCATGAATCTACATGGCATTCATCTATGAGCACTATCTATCTTATGTGTGCTCTGTTTTCTCCCAAGTTGGGGTATGTTATAGCTGAGACCATGGGCTATAAAAAAGGGTGACTTTGTTTTTTAATCAGATGTTGGGATCATGTTAAAATTTTCGATCGAAAGTTGAAATTGCAAATTTTGAAGGAATCATTAGGTGATACGTAACGAAGTCAACGTATCACCTTTTGATTTCGTCAAGATTTTTATTATTATTTATTTATTTTTTATTTATTATTATTCTTCCTCGAATTTGTTCGCAGGATATCTCAAGACTGAATGAAGCCATTGTTATGAATATTTCAATGATGATAGATCTTAGTCTAACTTAGAACTGCGTGACTTTTCAAAGACTCAAAGTCATCGTGACGTCATCCAGGCGCCATTTTGTAAAAATCAACTTATGATCATATCTTCATAACGGAAAGTAATTTTACATTCATATTTATCAAGATTAAGATCAATATCCGTCGGGTCAATTTGAGGTCAATAAATGCGCGCAAAAATGCGCGTACGCGTAGGCGCGCGCGTTAATGCGCGCGTAAAATTTTAAATTGCTCAAAATCGTCTTAAATTTTTTTTGCATACGTTTTAGGCCATTATAAGCATTTCATAAAAAATCACGCAAAACACGCATTTTTGCACGTTTTCGTTCGTCACGGCCGAACGAAAAATAATTTCTCCGCAAAAGCTTTTGACCGAATATTCCTCATATTTTTCCGGAAAATTTGATACCATGTTTAGCTCTTTATCACTATTAAAAACGGAATGAGCGTCCGTTCAAGATAACCGTCCGTACGCGCGATTTTTGTAATACATTGCATATATGGGCAAAAACATGCCTATGAAAAGTCCATTGGGATGAATAGGGATTGCCAATTTTTTTTTCATATTTAGATAGAGTATGAGTCGGAGGTATGATTTCATATCTCATTTGGCCATTAAGTGCATCTTTACGTCATCATAATGGCCTTGGAAGTCAAAAATACAAAATTGCATATTATGACGTCATTGTATTTATGGAAAATGTAGTGTATTTCTCTCAATATTCATCGATTCTCTTTGAAATGTCGATATGTTGTAGATAAGGCAATTCTCTACAAGATCACTTTTCACTAAGTTTCATTTTAATGAGGTCATCATAGTACAAAATTCAGTTAAAGGCCACATGTCAGAATTTTCGTCATTTGCGTGTTATGTCTATGGAAGGTGAATTTCGTTCACATCATGAATCTACATGGCATTCATCTATGAGCACTATCTATCTTATGTGTGCTCTGTTTTCTCCCAAGTTGGGGTATGTTATAGCTGAGACCATGGGCTATAAAAACGGTGCTTTTAGTTTTTTGATCAGATGATGGTATCATGTCACAATTTTCAATTGAAAGTCGAATTTGCAAATTCCGTAGAACTTTGCAGTAATTATGATGTCACGTATGTCCTATTTGTGAAATTTTAACGTTAGCAGTGTCCTAGTATTGAGTTTAATTGATGATGGTTTGATTGAGAATAAAAATAAAAGAACAACAATGCATTGCGGCATAAACGGATGAATTAGGAAATGTTTTACAAATTTAAAATACAATATATTCAAACATTCATATTAAATAACATCGAAATTAAAGAATTGAACCTGAATGAGTAAATTGTTAAAAACAATATTCAACTTCGAAATTTGTATTTCATTTTTGATCTTCCGAAATCATTTGATATAAAAAGGAGATACACAAAGTGAAGAAGAACATGATGATGTAAAGCAAAGAAAGAAAAGAAAAGTTGATGGTAAGATGGTAAGAGGATAGACAGAGGGTATAGTAACACTATCCTAAGGTATCGATATCAATATTCAAGCATTACACATTATACAAATTACAAATGATAGAGGCGAAGTTATTATGCGAATACTTATATGACAAATTGTACACATTTATATTTTCCTCTAGGTAATAGCTACTACAAGAAAAAGGTTATGTTTTATCCAAACTGTAAAAAAAGGGGAATTATTAGAAGAAGTAAAAGTAGAAGAAGAAAGAGGGAAAAGAGAATTGAGAAAAAAGGAGATGGGTGAGATGCCTTGCTGCCTTCCTCTTTATCTCTTGTTTTGTCTCGATCTGCCTCTCTATTTCTGTATAGTCTCCCCCTTTCTCTCTGCATCATCCCAGTGTCTCATTTATTAGTGTATTACATGTATACAAATCAAATCAAAGGAAATTTGAGGCAATTTCAATCGTTTAGCCATTCACTGCCATGCATACTAACAATCATCTCTAGAATTAACATCTTATAGATGTTGGTTTATGGATGGGTAAAATATAAAATATCTTACTCATATTTTATATTGAATCAGGACTAAATAAATCACTGTGTTCATGTTTAATTGATAAAAAAAGGGCTTAAAACTTTATTTGCATGTTATCTCAAGACTTGACAGATGGCACACGGAAGCATTCACATCCTTAGTGCGTTAAAACGTTATTCAAACGGTAGATCTTTCTTTCCAATACGGAACGGTCAATAAGCAGCATGAAACTTAATTAAGATATAGTCCTTATTAGTCATAATCAGCTCTATTGACGTCATTGTTGCGTATTTAGTGCGTCGAAATATCACTTCAATGATTGGTATAAGTATATCTCTGCAATGTTTAGTAATAGCAGGGCACTCTCCCTGGTAATAGTTAACAGTTATCATATATAACGATCCTCAATCGAAAACATGAAGGGGGCGCTGTGCCACTTTCAATCATGGTCATCATTTTAATATCGTCATCATCGTATTCATGAACATAATCGTTTTTTGATTATCGGCAACACTTTCATGACCAGTATTCAAAAGAGCTTAGTTATGCTAGAAATATGGAAGGCATTGTTCTCAATTGCATCTCTCTCTCTCTCCTCTCTCTTGCTGTGTTTCCCTTCTCCCCTCATGTTCTGCCCCTCTCCTTTACTTGGTCTGTCTCTGCATCTCTCTCTCACTCTCTATCTCTCTTTCCCTCTCTACACTTTTATCCTCTCCCTCTCTCTCTCTCTCTCTCTCTTTCTCTTGCCTTGCCTTCTTCTTATTATATTGCTCTGTCTCCCTCTGTTCTACACAGTTGAAACTTGACTAATGGATATACCATAATGGAAGTAGTATTTAATAAAGAAAGATGAAATCGTGAAAATGGGTTCTTCATTATGTTACACACGTATCACCTAATTCGTCAAAGTGACGAATTAAAGTCTAGTTATTTATTATTATTCTTCCTCGAATTTGTTCGCAGGATATCTCAAGACTGAATGAAGCCATTGTTATGAATCTTTCAATGATAATAGATCTTAGTCTAACTTAGAACTGCGTGACTTTTCAAAGACTCAAAGTCATCGTGACGTCATCCAGGCGCCATTTTGTAAAAATCAACTTATGATCATATCTTCATAACGGAAAGTAATTTTACATTCATATTTATCAAGATTAAGATCAATATCCGTCGGGTCAATTTGAGGTCAATAAATGCGCGCAAAATGCGCGTACGCGTAGGCGCGCGCGTTAATGCGCGCGTAAAATTTTAAATTGCTCAAAATCGTCTTAAATTTTTTTTGCATACGTTTCAGGCCATTATAAGCATTTCATAAAAAATCACGCAAAACACGCATTTTTGCACGTTTTCGTTCGTCACGGCCGAACGAAAAATAATTTCTCCGCAAAAGCTTTTGACCGAATATTCCTCATATTTTTCCGGAAAATTTGATACCATGTTTAGCTCTTTATCACTATTAAAAATGGAATGAGCGTCCGTTCAAGATAACCGTCCGTACGCGCGATTTTTGTAATACATTGCATATATGGGCAAAAACATGCCTATGAAAAGTCCATTGGGATGAATAGGGATTGCCAATTTTTTTTTTCATATTTAGATAGAGTATGAGTCGGAGGTATGATTTCATATCTCATTTGGCCATTAAGTACATCTTAACGTCATCATAATGGCCTTGGAAGTCAAAAATACAAAATTGCATATTATGACGTCATTGTATTTATGGAAAATGTAGTGTATTTCTCTCAATATTCATCGATTCTCTTTGAAATGTCGATATGTTGTAGATAAGGCAATTCTCTACAAGATCGCTTTTCACTAAGTTTCATTTTAATGAGGTCATCATAGTACAAAATTCAGTTAAAGGCCACATGTCAGAATTTTCGTCATTTGCGTGTTATGTCTATAGAAGGTGAATTTCGTTCACATCATGAATCTACATGGCATTCATCTATGAGCACTATCTATCTTATGTGTGCTCTGTTTTCTCCCAAGTTGGGGTATGTTATAGCTGAGACCATGGGCTATAAAAAAGGGTGACTTTGTTTTTTAATCAGATGTTGGGATCATGTTAAAATTTCGATCGAAAGTTGAAATTGCAATTTTGAAGGGATCATTAGGTGATACGTAACGAAGTCAACGTATCACCTTTTGATTTCGTCAAGATTGTTATTTATTTATTATTATTAGGTGATACGTAACGAAGTCTACGTATCACCTATTGATTTCGTCAAGATTGTTATTATTAGGTGATACGTACGTAGACGTATCACCTTTTGATTTCGTCAAGATTTTTATTATTATTTATTTATTTATTATTATTCTTCCTCGAATTTGTTCGCAGGATATCTCAAGACTGAATAAAGCCATTATCATGAAACTTGCCATGATGATAGATCTTAGTCTAACTTAGAACTGCGTGACTTTTTAGAGAGTCAAAATTATCGTGACGTCATCCAGGCGCCATTTTGTGAAAATCAACTAATGATCATATCTTCATAACGGAAAAGTATTTCTCATTCATAATTATCACGATTAAGATAAACATCCGTCCGGTCAAGTTGAGGTCAATAAAAGTGCGCAAATGCGCGCGTGCGCGTTCGTCCGCGCGTTTACGCGCGCGCAAAAATTAAAATGCTCCAAATCATCCCAAATTTTTTTTGCATACGTTTCAGGCCATATGGAGCATTTGATAAAAAAATTACGCACACGCGCATGCGCGCGCGTTTTCGCGCGTACTGGCATTTTGCAACATAGAATCGCCGATTTTTTCCTGTCATCATATTCGGTACATTTTTCCAAGCATTTTGATAATTTGTTCACCTTTTATTAACGCAATGAGCGTCCGTCAAAGTTGACAGCACGCGCGGATTTGCGTTATCTTTATCCACAATACATGGGCAAAAACATGCCTATATAAAATTCATTGTAACTCTTTAGAATAGATAGAAACTCATAATATTTTTTCATATTTGGATAGATTATGAGTCGGAGATATGATTTCATGTCTCATTTTATCCTCAATTAACTCATGACGTCATCATAATGGCCTCCAAACTCAAAATTTAAATTGGCATATTATGACGTCAGCATATTTTTGGAAAATTGATTGTATCTCTGTAAATATGGATCAATTTTCTTTTTAATTTTGATATGTTCTAGCTGAGACAATTTTCTACAAATGTAGTGTTCACAATTTTATTTTTGACAAAAGTATCATGCTGTATTTTTGCGATTAAAGGAGGCATGTCAATTTTTCGCATTTTGCGTGTATTCTCTAAGGGACATGACTTTTTCTCAAAACTGGATTCTACATTTCTGTCTTTCGCGAGCAAAATCTCCATTGTTTTACCTTCGTTTTCGCTGAGCTTCGACTATGTTGTAGCGAAGACAATAAGCTATCACAAATTGCCTTTTATTTTTCGATCAGATGTCAGGATTATGCTCAAATTTCACTCGCAACGTAGGATTTGAGAATTCCATTTCCCGTTTACGTTTAATCGCTATGGGAAATGTTTTGCTATATCGGTTACGCACTTGACTTCAAACCTCGAGATCCCTGGTTACAGTCCGGGTGTCTCCCACAATATATGCCTTAATTTTGTTTTTCTTTTTGACCTTTCACTGTACCATCTCCTTTAATAATTAAAACACGTAGAATCGCAAATAATGTAATAAACAACCCCATTTTCTTTATTATTACCCTATTTTCACTTAATCCATTACTTTTTGCATGTAATCCCTATGGGAGATGACTTTTTCTCAAATCTGGATTATACATTCCTGTCTTTTGAGCAATATCGCCGTTATTTCTGCTTGGATTTTGTTGATTTTTTAATATGATGTAGCTGAGACTATATACAAACTAAATCATCCCTCATTTATTCAATAAGATGTCAGGATCACGCTTACGATCATGATCATCATGATCATAATGATGATAATCATTTATCAATAACATTTTTATTTCTTTGAATAAGATAAAATCGTCAAAATGTGTTCTTCATGATGTAAATTAGAGTTCAAGTTGTAACTGGTTACTGCACAGGGTCAATGGTCATATATTGTTTCAATCTATCTTCCCTAGATCCCTAATGATCAAGGGGACACAATTTAAACTTGACATATGGATAGATCATAATGGGAGAAGCATTTTATGAAATAACATATCGTGTAATGCATTCTTCGTTATGTAAACAATTAGCATACGTATCACCTAATTCGTCTAAGTGACGAATTAAAGTCTAGTATTTATTTTGTGTCTGTATAGAAGAAATTATTATTATTCTTCCTCAATTTTGTTCGCAGGATATCTCAAGAATGGCTAAAGCCATTATCATGAAACTTGCCATGATGATAGATCTTAGCCTAACTTAGAACTGCGTGACTTTTCAAAAACTCAAACTCATCTTGACGTCATCCAGGCGCCATTTTGTGAAAATCAACTTATGATCATATCTTCATAACGGAAAGCCATTTCTCATTCATATTTGTCATGATCAAGGTCAATATCCGCCTGGTCAATTTGAGGTCAATATATGCGCGTAAAAATGCGCGTACGCGTAGGTGCGCGCGTTTACGCGCGTTCAAAAATTTAAAATGCTCTAAATCATTTCCAATTTTTTTTGAATACGTTTTAGGCCATATAGAGCATTTGATAAAAAATCGCTCTCACGCGCATGCGCGCGCGTTTTTTGCGCGTACTAGCATTTTGCAACATAGAATCGCAATATTTTCTCCGTCATCGTATTTTGTACATTTTTCCAAGCATTTTGATAATTTGTTCACCTTTTAATAACGCAATGAGCGTCCGTCAAAGTTGACAGCACGCGCGGATTTGCGTGATCTTTATCCACAATACATGGGCAAAAAATGCCTATACAAAATTCATTGTAACTCTTCAGAATAGATAGAAACTCCCAATATTCTTTCATATGTGGATAGATTATGAGTCGGAGATATGATTTCATGTCTCATTTGATCCTCAATTAACTCATGACGTCATCATAATGGCCTCCAAACTCAAAATTTTAATTTGCATATTATGACGTCAGCATATTTTTGGAAAATTTATTGTATCTCTGTAAATTTTGATCAATTTTCTTTAAAATTTTAATATGTTCTAGCTGAGACAATTTTCTACAAATGCAGTATCCACAATTTTTATTTTTGACAAAAGTATCATGGTGTATTTTTGCGATTAAAAGAGGCATGTCAATTTTTCACATTTTGCGTGTATTCTCTATGGGACATGACTTTTTCTCAAAACTGGATTCTACACTCCTGTCTTTCGCGAACAAAATCTCCGTTGTTTTAGCTTCGTTTTCGCTAAGCTTCGGATATGTTGTAGCTGAGACAATAATCTATCACACGTGTCCATTTCATTTTTCAAACAGATTTCGGGATTATGCTTATATTTCACTTGCAAAGTAGGATTTGAGAATTCCATTTCCCGTTTACGTGTAATCGCTATGGAAGATGTTTTGGTATATCGGTATACGCACTTGACTTCCATCCTCGAGATCCATGGTTCGAGTCCGGGTGTCTCCAACAATATTTGTCTTTATTTTATTTGTTGACCTTTCACTGTACCATCTCCTTTGAGTATTAAAACACGTAGAATCGCAAATAATGTAATAAATAACCCTATTTTCTTTATTATTACCCTATTTTCACTTAATCCATTATCATATATAACAATCCTCAATCGGATACCTGAAGGGGGCGCTATACCACTTTCAATCATGGTCATCTGGAAGGCATTGTTCTCAATTGCATCTCTCTCTCTCCTCTATCTTGCTCTTTTACTTCTCCTCTCATGTTCTGCCCCTCTCCTTTTTTGGTCTGTCTCTGCATCTATCTATCTCTCTTCTCTTTCACCCTCTCCCTCTCTCTCTCTCTCTTGCCTTGCGTCCCTCTTATTCTCTTGGTCTGTTTCCCTCTGCTCTACAGTTGAAACTTGACTCATGGATAGACCATAATGGGAGTAGTAAACGAAATATGAAATCGTAAAAATGCGTTCTTTATTATGTTACACATGAGCATACGTATCACCTAATTCGTCAAAGTGACGAATTAAAGTCTAGTTAGGTGATACGTACGTAGACGTATCACCTTTTGATTTCGTCAAGATTTTTATTATTATTTATTTATTTATTTATTATTATTCTTCCTCGAATTTGTTCGCAGGATATCTCAAGACTGAATAAAGCCATTATCATGAAACTTACCATGATGATAGATCTTAGTCTAACTTAGAACTGCGTGACTTTTTAGAGAGTCAAAATTATCGTGACGTCATCCAGGCGCCATTTTGTGAAAATCAACTAATGATCATATCTTCATAACGGAAAAGTATTTCTCATTCATAATTATCACGATTAAGATAAATATCCGTCCGGTCAAGTTGAGGTCAATAAAAGTGCGCAAATGCGCGCGTGCGCGTTCGTCCGCGCGTTTACGCGCGCGCAAAAATTTAAAATGCTCCAAATCATCCCAAATTTTTTTTGCATACGTTTCAGGCCATATGGAGCATTTGATAAAACAATTACGCACACGCGCATGCGCGCGCGTTTTCGCGCGTACTGGCATTTTGCAACATAGAATCGCCGATTTTTTTCTGTCATCATATTCGGTACATTTTTCCAAGCATTTTGATAATTTGTTCACCTTTTATTAACGCAATGAGCGTCCGTCAAAGTTGACAGCACGCGCGGAATTGCGTTATCTATATCCACAATGCATGGGCAAAAACATGCCTATATAAAATTCATTGTAACTCTTTAGAATAGATGGAAACTCCTAATATTTTTTCATATTTGGATAGATTATGAGTCGGAGATATGATTTCATGACTCATTTTATCCTCAATTAACTCATGACGTCATCATAATGGCCTCCAAACTCAAAATTTTAATTTGCATATTATGACGTCAGCATATTTTTGGAAAATTGATTGTATCTCTGTAAATATGGATCAATTTTCTTTTTAATTTTGATATGTTCTAGCTGAGACAATTTTCTACAAATGTAGTATTCACAATTTTTATTTTTGACAAAAGTATCATGGTGTGTTTTT
Organism: Strongylocentrotus purpuratus; assembly: GCF_000002235.5. Classification (NCBI taxonomy): domain Eukaryota; kingdom Metazoa; phylum Echinodermata; class Echinoidea; order Camarodonta; family Strongylocentrotidae; genus Strongylocentrotus; species Strongylocentrotus purpuratus. The sequence goes on from NW_022145610.1 coordinate 11,252,222, forward strand.
GCGATTAAAGGAGGCATGTCAATTTTTCGCATTTTGCGTGTATTCTCTATGGGACATGACTTTTTCTCAAAACTGGATTCTACGCTCCTGTCTTTCGCGAGCAAAATCTCCGTTGTTTTAGCTTCGCTTTCGCTGACCTTTGGATATGCTGTAGCTGAGACAATGAGCTATCAAAAGTGTGACTATTATTTTTCGATTAGATGCCGGGATCATGCTCATATTTCACTTGCAAAGTAGGATTTCTGAATTCCATTTCCCGTTTACGTGTAATCGCTATGGGAGATGTTTTGGTATATCGGTAACGCACTTGACTTCCAACCTCGAGATCCCTGGTTTGAGTCCGGGTGTCTCCAACACTTTTTTTTCCACTTTTTTTTCCTTTTGACCTTCACTGTACCATCTCCTTTGAATATTTAAACACGTAGATTCGCAAATAATGTCATAAATAACCCTTTTTACTTTATTATTACCCTATTTTCACTTAATCCATTACTTTTTGCGTGTAATCCCTATGGGAGATGACTTTTTCTAAAATCTGGAGTCTACATTCCTGTCTTTTGCGAGCAATATCGCCGTTATTTCGGCTTGGATTTTGTTAATTTTTGAGTATGTTGTAGCTGAGACTATATGCTATCTAAATCAACCCTCATTTTTTCAATAAGATGTCATGATCGCGCTCATGATCATGATCATGATGATCATGATCATCATTATCTTAATGATGATAATCATTTATCAATTACATTTTCATTTCTTTGAATAAGATAAAAATCGTCAAAAGGTGTTCTTCATGATGTAAATTAGAGTCAAATGTGTAACTGGTTACTGCACAGGGTCAAAGGTCATATATTGTTTCAATCTATCTTCCCTAGATCCATGATGATCAAGGAGACACAATTTAATCTTGACATATGAATAGATCATAATGGGAGAAGCATATGAATGGGAGAAGCATTTTACAAAATAATATATCGTGTAATGCATTATTCGTTATGTAGACCATTATCATACGTATCACCTAATTCGTCTAAGTGACGAATTAAAGTCTAGTTTATTTTTATTATTCTTCCTCGAATTTGTTCGCAGGATATCTCAAGAATGGCAAAAGCCATTGTCATGAAACTTTCAATGATGATAGATCTTAGTCTAACTTAGAACTGCGTGACTTTTTAAAGAGTCAAAATTATCGTGACGTCATCCAGGCGCCATTTTGTGAAAATCAACTAATGATCATATCTTCATAACGGAAAAGTATTTCTCATTCATAATTATCACGATTAAGATAAATATCCGTCCGGTCAAGTTGAGGTCAATAAAAGTGCGCAAATGCGCGCGTGCGCGTTCGTCCGCGCGTTTACGCGCGCGCAAAAATTTAAAATGCTCCAAATCATCCCAAATTTTTTTTGCATACGTTTCAGGCCATATGGAGCATTTGATAAAAAAATTACGCACACGCGCATGCGCGCGCGTTTTCGCGCGTACTGGCATTTTGCAACATAGAATCGCCGATTTTTTTCTGTCATCATATTCGGTACATTTTTCCAAGCATTTTGATAATTTGTTCACCTTTTATTAACGCAATGAGCGTCCGTCAAAGTTGACAGCACGCGCGGATTTGCGTTATCTTTATCCATAATACATGGGCAAAAACATGCCTATATAAAATTCATTGTAACTCTTTAGAATAGATAGAAACTCCTAATATTTTTTCATATTTATATAGATTATGAGTCGGAGATATGATTTCATGTCTCATTTTATCCTCAATTAACTCATGACGTCATCATAATGGCCTCCAAACTCAAAATTTTAATTTGCATATTATGACGTCAGCATATTTTTGGAAAATTGATTGTATCTCTGTAAATAGGGATCAATTTTCTTTTTAATTTTGATATGTTCTAGCTGAGACAATTTCCCACAAATGTAGTATTCACAATTTTTATTTTTGATAAAAGTATCATGGTGTATTTTTGCGATTAAATGAGGCATGTCAATTTTTCGCATTTTGCGTGTATTCTCTATGGGACATGACTTTTTCTCAAAACTGGATTCTACACTCCTGTATTTCGCGAGCAAAATCTCCGTTGTTTTAGCTTTGTTTTCACTGAGCTTTGGATATGTTGTAGCTGAGACAATGAGCTATCAAAAGTGTGTCCTTTATTTTTCGATTAGATGCCAGAATTATGCTCATATTTCACTTGCAAAGTAGGATTTCTGAATTCCATTTCCCGTTTACGTGTAATCGCTATGGGAGATGTTTTGGTATATCGGTAACGCACTTGACTTCCAACCTCGAGATCCCTGGTTCGAGTCCGGGTGTCTCCAACACTTTTTTTTTTCCACTTTTTTTTCCTTTTGACCTTCACTGTACCATCTCCTTTGATTATTTAAACACGTAGATTCGCAAATAATGTCATAAAAAACCCTTTTTACTTTATTATTACCCTATTTTTACTTAATCCATTACTTTTTGCGTGTAATCCCTATGGGAAATGACTTTTTCTAAAATCTGGAGTCTACATTCCTGTCTTTTGCGAGCAATATCGCCGTTATTTCGGCTTGGATTTTGTTGATTTTTGAGTATGTTGTAGCTGAGACTATATGCTATCTAAATCAACCCTCATTTTTTCAATAAGATGTCATGATCGCGCTCATGATCATGATCATGATCATCATGATCATCATTATCATAATGATGATAATCATTTATCAGTTACATTTTCATTTCTTTGAATAAGATAAAAAATCGTCAAAAGGTGTTCTTCATGATGTAAATTAGAGTCAAATGTGTAACTGGTTACTGCACAGGGTCAAAGGTCATATATTGTTTCAGTCTATCTTCCCTAGATCCATGATGATCAAGGAGACACAATTTAATCTTGACATATGACTAGATCATAATGGGAGAAGCATATGAATTGGAGAAGCATTTTACAAAATAATATATCGTGTAATGCATTATTCGTTATGTAGACCATTATCATACGTATCACCTAATTCGTCTAAGTGACGAATTAAAGTCTAGTTAGGTGATACGTAACGAAGTCTACGTATCACCTTTTGATTTCGTCAAGATTTTTCTTTATTATTTATTTTTATTATTCTTCCTCGAATTTGTTCGCAAGATATCTCAAGAATGAATAAAGCCATTATCATGAAACTTGCCATGATGATAGATCTTAGTCTAACTTAGAACTGCATGACTTTTCAATGACTCAAGGTCATCGTGACGTCATCTAGGCGCCATTTTGTGAAAATCAACTTATGATCATATCTTCAAAACGGAAAGGAAATTCTCATTTATAATTATCAGGATTAAGATCAGTATCCGTCCGGTCAATTTCAGGTCAATAAATGTACGCAAAAATGCGCGTACGCGTTTGTGCGCGCGTTAACGCGCGCGTAAAATTTTAAATTGCTCAAAATCGTCTTAAATTTGTTTTGCATACGTTCCAGGTCATATGGAGCATTTGATAAAAAAATTACGCACACGCGCATGCGCGCGCGTTTTCGCGCGTACTGGCATTTTGCAACATAGAATCGCCAATTTTTTTCTGTCATCATATTCGGTACATTTTTCCAAGCATTTTGATAATTTGTTCACCTTTTAATAACGCAATGAGCGTCCGTCAAAGTTGACAGCGCGCGCGGATCTGCGTTATCTTTATCCACAATATATGGGCAAAAACATACCTATACAAAATTCATTTTAACTCTTCAGAATAGATATGAACTCCCAATATGTTTTCATATGTTGATAGATCATGAGTTGGAGATATGATTTCATTTCTTATTTGATCCTCAATTAACTCATGATGTCATCATAATGGCCTCCGAACTCAAAATTTAAATTTGCATATTATGACGTTTGCATATTTTTGGAAAATTGATTGTATCTCTGAAAATATCAATTGTTTTTCTTCAAAATGTTGATATGTTGTAGCTGAGATAATTTCCTACAAATATAGTGTACACAATTTTCCTTTTTGACAAAGGTATCATGGCGTATTTTTGCAATTAAAGGAGGCATGTCAATTTTTCACATTTTGCGTGTATTGTCTATGGACATGACTATTTCTCAAACTGCATTCTACATTTCCGTCTTTCGCGAGCAACATCTCCGTTGTTTTGACTTTTTTTTCGGTGAGCTTCGAGTATGTTGTAGCTGAGACAATGAGCTATCTCCAATGTGTACTTCATTTTTCGATCATATGCCGGGATCATGCTCATATTTTACTTGCAAAGTGGGATTTTAGAATTCCATTTTCGTTTACGTGTAATCGCTATGGGAAATGTGTTGGTATATCGGTAACGCACTTGACTTCCGACCTTGAGATCCCGGGTTCGAGTCCGGGTGTCTCCCAAAAAAAAATTCTGAACCTTTTTTTTCTTGTTGACCTTTCACTGTACCATCTCCTTTAATTATTCGAACACGTAGAATCGCAAATAATGTAATAAACAACCCTATTTACTTTATTGTTTCCCTATTTTCACTTAATCCATTACTTTTTGCGTGTAATCCCTGTGGGAGATAATTTTTTCTCAAATCTGGATTCTACATTCCTGTCTTTTGCGAGCAATATCGCCGTTATTTCTGCTTGGATTTTGTTGATTTTTGAGTATGCTGTAGCTAAGACTATGTGCTATCTAAATCACCCCTCATTTTGTCAATAAGCTGTCAGGATCCCGCTCATGATTATGATCTTCATCATGATCATCATGATCATCATTATCATAATGATGATAATCATTTATCAATTACATTTTCATTTCTTTGAATAAGATAAAATCGTCAGAATGTTATCTTCATGATGTAAATTAGAGTCAAAGGTGTAACTGGTTACTGCGCAGGGTCAATGGTCATATTTTTTCAATCTATCTTCCCTAGATCCATAATGATCAAGGGGACACAATTTAAACTTGACATATGGATAGATCTTAATGGATGAAGCATTTCATGAAATAATATGATATCGTGTAATGCATTCTTTATTATGTAAACCATTAGCATACGTATCACCTAATTCGTCAAAGTGACGAATTAAAGTCTAGTTAGGTGATACGTAACGAAGTCTACGTATCACCTTTTGATTTCGTCAAGATTTTTCTTTATTATTAGGTGATACGTAACGAAGTCAACGTATCACCTTTTGATTTCGTCAAGATTTTTATTATTATTTATTTATTTTTTATTTATTATTATTCTTCCTCGAATTTGTTCGCAGGATATCTCAAGACTGAATGAAGCCATTGTTATGAATATTTCAATGATGATAGATCTTAGTCTAACTTAGAACTGCGTGACTTTTCAAAGACTCAACGTCATCGTGACGTCATCCAGGCGCCATTTTGTAAAAATCAACTTATGATCATATCTTCATAACGGAAAGTAATTTTACATTCATATTTATCAAGATTAAGATCAATGTCCGTCGGGTCAATTTGAGGTCAATAAATGCGCGCAAAAATGCGCGTACGCGTAGGCGCGCGCGTTAATGCGCGCGTAAAATTTTAAATTGCTCAAAATCGTCTTAAATTTTTTTTTGCATACGTTTCAGGCCATTATAAGCATTTCATAAAAAATCACGCAAAACACGCATTTTTGCACGTTTTCGTTCGTCACGGCCGAACGAAAAATAATTTCTCTCCGCAAAAGCTTTTGACCGAATATTCCTGATATTTTTCCGGAAAATTTGATACCATGTTTAGCTCTTTATCACTATTAAAAACGGAATGAGCGTCCGTTCAAGATAACCGTCCGTACGCGCGATTTTTGTAATACATTGCATATATGGGCAAAAACATGCCTATGAAAAGTCCATTGGGATGAATAGGGATTGCCAATTTTTTTTTCATATTTAGATAGAGTATGAGTCGGAGGTATGATTTCATATCTCATTTGGCCATTAAGTACATCTTTACGTCATCATAATGGCCTTGGAAGTCAAAAATACAAAATTGCATATTATGACGTCATTGTATTTATGGAAAATGTAGTGTATTTCTCTCAATATTCATCGATTCTCTTTGAAATGTCGATATGTTGTAGATAAGGCAATTCTCTACAAGATCACTTTTCACTAAGTTTCATTTTAATGAGGTCATCATAGTACAAAATTCAGTTAAAGGCCACATGTCAGAATTTTCGTCATTTGCGTGTTATGTCTATGGAAGGTGAATTTCGTTCACATCATGAATCTACATGGCATTCATCTATGAGCACTATCTATCTTATGTGTGCTCTGTTTTCTCCCAAATTGGGGTATGTTATAGCTGAGACCATGGGCTACAAAAAAGGGTGACTTTGTTTTTTAATCAGATGTTGGGATCATGTTAAAATTTTCGATCGAAAGTTGAAATTGCAAATTTTGAAGGAATCATGAGGTGATACGTAACGAAGTCAACGTATCACCTTTTGATTTCGTCAAGATTGTTATTTATTAGGTGATACGTAACGAAGTCAACGTATCACCTTTTGATTTCGTCAAGATTTTTATTATTATTTATTTATTTTTTATTTATTATTATTCTTCCTCGAATTTGTTCGCAGGATATCTCAAGACTGAATGAAGCCATTGTTATGAATATTTCAATGATGATAGATCTTAGTCTAACTTAGAACTGCGTGACTTTTCAAAGACTCAACGTCATCGTGACGTCATCCAGGCGCCATTTTGTAAAAATCAACTTATGATCATATCTTCATAACGGAAAGTAATTTTACATTCATATTTATCAAGATTAAGATCAATGTCCGTCGGGTCAATTTGAGGTCAATAAATGCGCGCAAAAATGCGCGTACGCGTAGGCGCGCGCGTTAATGCGCGCGTAAAATTTTAAATTGCTCAAAATCGTCTTAAATTTTTTTTGCATACGTTTCAGGCCATTATAAGCATTTCATAAAAAATCACGCAAAACACGCATTTTTGCACGTTTTCGTTCGTCACGGCCGAACGAAAAATAATTTCTCCGCAAAAGCTTTTGACCGAATATTCCTCATATTTTTCCGGAAAATTTGATACCATGTTTAGCTCTTTATCACTATTAAAACGGAATGAGCGTCCGTTCAAGATAACCGTCCGTACGCGCGATTTTTGTAATACATTGCATATATGGGCAAAAACATGCCTATGAAAAGTCCATTGGGATGAATAGGGATTGCCAATTTTTTTCTTCATATTTAGATAGAGTATGAGTCGGAGGTATGATTTCATATCTCATTTGGCCATTAAGTACATCTTTACGTCATCATAATGGCCTTGGAAGTCAAAAATACAAAATTGCATATTATGACGTCATTGTATTTATGGAAAATGTAGTGTATTTCTCTCAATATTCATCGATTCTCTTTGAAATGTCGATATGTTGTAGATAAGGCAATTCTCTACAAGATCACTTTTCACTAAGTTTCATTTTAATGAGGTCATCATAGTACAAAATTCAGTTAAAGGCCACATGTCAGAATTTTCGTCATTTGCGTGTTATGTCTATGGAAGGTGAATTTCGTTCACATCATGAATCTACATGGCATTCATCTATGAGCACTATCTATCTTATGTGTGCTCTGTTTTCTCCCAAATTGGGGTATGTTATAGCTGAGACCATGGGCTACAAAAAAGGGTGACTTTGTTTTTTAATCAGATGTTGGGATCATGTTAAAATTTTCGATCGAAAGTTGAAATTGCAAATTTTGAAGGAATCATTAGGTGATACGTAACGAAGTCAACGTATCACCTTTTGATTTCGTCAAGATTGTTATTTATTAGGTGATACGTAACGAAGTCAACGTATCACCTTTTGATTTCGTCAAGATTTTTATTATTATTTATTTATTTTTTAGGTGATACGTACGTAGACGTATCACCTTTTGATTTCGTCAAGATTTTTATTATTTATTTATTTATTATTATTCTTCCTCGAATTTGTTCGCAGGATATCTCAAGACTGAATAAAGCCATTATCATGAAACTTGCCATGATGATAGATCTTAGTCTAACTTAGAACTGTGTGACTTTTTAGAGAGTCAAATTGATCGTGACGTCATCCATGCGCCATTTTGTGAAAATCAACTTATGATCATATCTTCGTAACGGAAAGTTATTTCCTATTCATAATTATCATGATTAAGATCAATATCCGTCCGGTCAAGTTGAGGTCAATAAAAGTGCGCAAATGCGCGCGTGCGCGTTCGTCCGCGCGTTTACGCGAGCGCAAAAATTTAAAATGCTCAGAATAATCCCAAATTTTTTTTGCATACGTTTCAGGCCATTTAAAGCATTTCGCAAAAAAATCGCGAACACGCGCATGCGTGCGCGTTTCCGCGCGTACTGGCATTTTGCAACGTAGAATCGCCGAATTGTCTCTGTCATCATATGTGGCACATTTTTCCAAGCATATTGATAATTTGTTCACCTTTTATTAACGCAATGAGCGTCCGTCAAAGTTGACAGCACGCGCGGATTTGCGTTATCTTTATCCACAATACATGGGCAAAAACATGCCTATATAAATTTCATTTTAACTCTTTAGAATAGATAGAAACGCCTAATATTTTTTCATATTTGGATAGATTATGAAATGGAGATATGATTTCATGTCTCATTTGACCCTCAATTAAGTCATAATGTCATCATAATGGCCTCCAAACTCAAAATTTAAATTTGCATATTATGACGTTTGCATATTTTTGGGAAATTGATTGTATTTCTGTAAATATAGATTGTTTTTCTCTTTAATTGCGATATTTTCTAGCTGAGATAATTTTCTACAAATGCAGTGACCACACCTTTCCAGTTTGACAAAGGTATCATGGCGTATTTTTGCGATTAAAGGAGGCATGTCAGTTTTTCACATTTTGCGTGTATTGTCTATGGGACATGACTATTTCTCAAAACTGGATTCTACATTTCCCTCTTTCGCGAGCAATATCTCTGTTGTTTTATCTTTGTTTACGCTGAGCTTCGAGTATGTTGTAGCGGAGACAATAAGCTATCTCAAATGTGTCTTTTATTTTTTGATCAGATGCCGGGATCATGCTCATATTGCACTTGCAAAGTGGGATTTGAGAATCCAATTTTCCGTTTACGTGTAATCGCTATGTGAATTGTTTTGGTATATCGTTAACGCACTTGAATTCTATCCTCGAAGTCCCTGGTTCGAGTCTGGGCGTCTCCAACCACTTTTTTTCCTTTACTTTTTTTTTTCTTTTTGACCTTTCACTGTACCATCTCCTTTGATTATTAAAACACGTACATCTGCGAATAAACTATTTGCTTTATTATTACCCTATTTTCACTTAAACGATTACTTTTTGTGTCTAATCCCTATGGGAGATGACTTTTCCTCAAATCTGGATTCTACATTTCTGTCTTTTGCGAGCAATATCGCCGTTATTCCTGCTTGGATTTTCTTGATATTTGAGGATGTTGTAGCTGAGACTATATGCTATCTAAATCACCCCTCATTTTTTCAATAAGATATCAGGATCACGCTCATGATCATGATCATCTTCATTATCATTTATCAATTACATTTTCATTTCTTTGAATAAGATAAAATCGTCAAAAGGTGTTCTTCATGATGTAAATTAGAGTCAAATGTGTAACTGGTTACTGCACAGGGTCAAAGGTCATATATTGTTTCAATCTATCTTCCCTAGATCCATGATGATCAAGGAGACACAATTTAATCTTGACATATGAATAGATCATAATGGGAGAAGCATTTTACAAAATAATATATCGTGTAATGCCTTATTCGTTATGTAAACCATTATCATACGTATCACCTAATTCGTCTAAGTGACGAATTAAAGTCTAGTATTTATTTTGTGTCTGTATAGAAGAAATTATTATTATTCTTCCTCAATTTTGTTCGCAGGATATCTCAAGAATGGCAAAATCCATTGTCATGAAACTTTCAATGATGATAGATCTTAGTCTAACTTAGAACTGCATGACTTTTCAAAGACTCAAAATTATCGTGACGTCATCCAGGCGCCATTTTGTAAAAATCAACTAATGATCATATCTTCATAACGGAAAGTAATTTTTCATTCATATTTATCATGAATAAGATCAATATCCTTCCGGTCAATTTCAGATAAAAAAACGTGCGCAAATCCGCGCGTACGCGTTCGTGCGCGCGTTTACGTGCGCGCACAAATTTTAAATGCTCCAAATTATTCCCATTTTTTTTTGCACACGTTTCAAGCCATATGGAGCATTTGACAAAAAATCACTCAAACGCGCATGCGCGCGCGTTTTTTGCGCGTTCTGGCATTTTGCAACATATAATCGCCAAATTTTCTCTGTCATCATGTTTGGCACTTTTTTCCAAGCATTTTGATACCATGTTCATCTCTTTATCACTATTAATAACGGAATGAGCGTCCGTTCAAGATAAATATCCTTGTGCGCGAGCTCATGTATTACATAGTAAATATGGGCAAAAACACGCCTATAAAAAGTCCATTGGGATGAATAAGGACTGCCAATTTGTTTTCATATTTTGATAGAGTATGAGTCGGAGATATGATTTCATAGCTTATTTGGCCATTAAATACATCTTGACGTCATCATAATGGCCTTGGAAGTCAAAATCCAAAATTGCATATTATGACGTCATTATATTTTTTGAAAATGTAATGTATTTCTCATATTATTGACTGATTTTCTTTCAAATTGCGGTATCTTGTAGCTTAGGAAATTGCCTACAAGATCAATACACACTACTTTTTATTTCATTGACGTCATTATAGTACAAAATTAAATTAAAGGCCACATGTCAGAAGTTTCTCAATTTGCGTGTTATGTGTATGGAAGGTGAAATTCGTTCACATCATGAATCTACATGACATTGATCTTTGAGCACCTTTTAGCTTATTTGTGCTTTATGTTCTCCCAAATTTTGATACGGCGTAGCTAAGCAAATTATCTATCAGAATGATGTACATCATTTATCATTTTGATGACATTATCATAGTGAAAATTTCAATTAAAGGCGACATGTCAGAATTTTCTTAGTTTGCGTGTTAGGCCACTTTTTCTGAAATCCGGATTCAACAAATCTCTATCGAATACTTGAAGGGGGCGCTATACCACTCTTAATCATGGTCTTTATCGTATTCATGATCATTATCATTAGATCATCATCGGCACACTTTCATGATAACAAAATAGCACGTATCACCTAATTCGTCAAAGTGACGAATTAAAGTCTAGTTATTTATTTATTATTCTTCCTCGAATTTGTTCGCAGGATATCTCAAGACTGAATGAAGCCATTGTTATGAATCTTTCAATGATGATAGATCTTAGTCTAACTTAGAACTGCGTGAATTTTCAAAGACTCAAAATCATCGTGACGTCATCCAGGCGCCATTTTGTGAAAATCAACTAATGATCATATCTTCATAACGAAAAGTAATTTTTCATTCATATTTATCATGATTAAGATCAATATCCGTCCGGTCAAGTTGAGGTCAATAAACGTGCGTAAATGCGCGCGTGCGCGCTCGTCCGCGCGTTTACGCGCGCGCAAAAATTTAAAATGCTCCAAATCATCCCAAATTTTGTTTGCATACGTTTCAGGCCATATGGAGCATTTGATAAAAAAATTACGCACACGCGCATGCGCGCGCGTTTTTGCGCGTACTGGCATTTTGCAACATAGAATCGCCGATTTTTTTCTGTCATCATATTCGGTACATTTTTCCAAGCATTTTGATAATTTGTTCACCTTTTATTAACGCAATGAGCGTCCGTCAAAGTTGACAGCACGCGCGGATTTGCGTTATCTTTATCCACAATACAAGGGCAAAAACATGCCTATATAAAATTAATTGTAACTCTTTAGAATAGATAGAAACTCCTAATATTTTTTCATATTTGGATAGATTATGAGTCGGAAATATGATTTCATGTCACATTTTATCCTCAATTAACTCATGACGTCATCATAATGGCCTCCAAACTCAAAATTTCAATTTGCATATTATGACGTCAGCATATTTTTGAAAAATTGATTGTATCTCTGTAAGTATTGATCAATTTTCTTTTTAATTTTGATATGTTCTAGCTGAGACAATTTTCTACAAATGTAGTATTCACAATTTTTATTTTTGACAAAAGTATCATGGTGTATTTTTGCGATTAAAGGAGGCATGTCCATTTTTCACATTTTGCGTGTATTGTCTATGGGACATGACTATTTCTCAAAAATGCATTCTACATTTCCGTCTTTCGCGAGCAAAATCTCCGTTGTTTTAGCTTCGTTATCGCTGAGCTTCGGATATGTATTAGCTGAGACAATGAGCTATCAAAAGTGTGCCTTTTATTTTTCGATTAGATGCCGGGATCATGCTCATATTTCACTTGCAAAGTAGGATTTCTGAATTCCATTTCCCGTTTACGTGTAATCGCTATGGGAGATGTTTTGGTATATCGGTAACGCACTTGACTTCCAACCTCGAGATCCCTGGTTCGAGTCCGGGTGTCTCCAACACTTTTTTTTTTCACTTTTTTTTCCTTTTGACCTTCACTGTACCATCTCCTTTGATTATTTAAACACGTAGATTCGCAAATAATGTCATAAATAACCCTTTTTACTTTATTATTACCCTATTTTCACTTAATCCATTACTTTTTGCGTGTAATCCCTATGGGAAATGACTTTTTCTCAAATCTGGAGTCTACATTCCTGTCTTTTGCGAGCAATATCGCCGTTATTTCGGCTTGGATTTTGTTGATTTTTGAGTATGTTGTAGCTGAGACTATATGCTATCTAAATCAACCCTCATTTTTTCAATAAGATGTCATGATCGCGCTCATGATCATGATCATCACGATCATCATTATCATAATGATGCTAATCATTTATCAATTACATTTTCATTTCTTTGAATAAGATAAAATCGTCAATAGGTGTTCTTCATGATGTAAATTAGAGTCAAATGTGTAACTGGTTACTGCACAGGGTCAAAGGTCATATATTGTTTCAATCTATCTTCCCTAGATCAATGATGATCAAGGAGACACAATTTAATCTTGACATATGAATAGATCATAATGGGAGAAGCATATGAATGGGAGAAGCAAAATAATATATCGTGTAATGCATTATTCGTTATGTAAACCATTATCATACGTATCACCTAATTCGTCTAAGTGACGAATTAAAGTCTAGTTTATTTTTATTATTCTTCCTCGAATTTGTTCGCAGGATATCTCAAGACTGAATAAAGCCATTATCATGAAACTTTCAATGATGATAGATCTTAGTCTAACTTAGAACTGTGTGACTTTTCAGACAGTCAAGGTCATCGTGACGTCATCCAGGCGCCATTTTGTGAAAATCAACTTATGATCATATCTTCATAAAGGAAAGCCATTTTTCATTCATATTTATCATGATTAAACTCAATATCCGTCCGGTCAATTTCAAGTCAATAAATGCGCGCAAAAATGCGCGTACGCTTATGTCCGCGCGTTTACGCGCGCGAAAAAAATTAAAATGCTCCAAATCATCCCAATTTTTTTTACATCCGTTTCAGGCCATATGGAGCATTTGATAAAAAAATTACGCACACGCGCATGCGCGCGCATTTTCGCGCGTACTGGCATTTTGCAATATAGAATCGCCGAATTTTTTCTGTCATTATATTTGATACATTTTTCCAAGCATTTTGATAACTTGTTCACCTTTTAATAACGCAATGAGCGTCCGTCAAAGTTGACAGCACGCGCAGATCTGCGTTATCTTTATCCACCATACATTGGCAAAAACATGCCTATACAAAATTCATTGTAACTGTTCAGAATGGATGGGAACTCCCAATATGTTTTCATATTTAGATAGATTATGAGTTGGAGATATGATTTCATGTCTCATTTGACCCTCAATTAACTCATGATGTCATCATAATGGCCTCCAAACTCAAAATTTCAATTTGCATATTATGACGTCAGCATATTTTTGGAAAATTAATTGTATCTCTGTAAATATTGATCAATTTTCTTTTAAATTTTGATATGTTCTAGCTGAGACAATTTGCTACAAGTATAGTTGCCACAATTTTTCATTTTGACTAAGGCATCAAGGCGTACTTTTGCGATTAAAGGAGGCATGTCAATTTTTCACATTTTGCGTGTATTCTCTATGGGACATGACTTTTTCTCAAAACTGGATTCTACACTCCTGTCTTTTGCGAGCGAAATCTCCCATATTTTAGCTTTGTTTTCGCTGAGCTTCGAATATGTTGTAGCTGAGACAATAAGCTATCACACGTGTGCCTTTTATATTTCGATCAGATGCCGGGATTATGCTCATATTTCACTTGCAAAGTAGGATTTCTGAATTCCATTTCCCGTTTACGTGTAATTAATCGATATGGGAGATGTTTTGGTATATCGGTAACGCACTTGACTTCCAACCTCGAGATCCCTGGTTCGATTCCGGGTGTCTCCAACACTTTTTTTTTCACTTTTTTTTTCCTTTTGACCTTCACTGTACCATCTCCTTTGATTATTTAAACACGTAGATTCGCAAATAATGTCATAAATAACCCTTTTTACTTTATTATTACCCTATTTTCACTTAATCCATTACTTTTTGCGTGTAATCCCTATGGGAGATGACTTTTTCTAAAATCTGGAGTCTACATTCCTGTCTTTTGCGAGCAATATCGCCGTTATTTCGGCTTGGATTTTGTTGATTTTTGAGTATGTTGTAGCTGAGACTATATGCTATCTAAATCAACCCTCATTTTTTCAATAAGATGTCATGATCGCGCTTATGATCATGATCATGATCATCATGATCATCATTATCATAATGATGATAATCATTTATCAATTACATTTTCATTTCTTTGAATAAGATAAAAATCGTCAAAAGGTGTTCTTCATGATGTAAATTAGAGTCAAATGTGTAACTGGTTACTGCACAGGGTCAAAGGTCATATATTGTTTCAATCTATCTTCCCTAGATCCATGATGATCAAGGAGACACAATTTAATCTTGACATATGAATAGATCATAATGGGAGAAGCATATAAATGGGAGAAGCATTTTACAAAATAATATATCGTGTAATGCATTATTCGCTATGTAAACCACTATCATACGTATCACCTAATTCGTCTAAGTGACGAATTAAAGTCTAGTTATTATTGTTATTGTTATTGCTATAATCATTATTATTAATAATGTCATTATTAATAATTATTATTATTATTATTATTAGTGTTATCATCATCATCATCATCATCATCACATCATGGAGTTGTCGTGGTATAGTGGTTCATTCACTCAATTTATATCCAAGGGTTGAGGGTTCAAATCTCAGCGTGCCGGCACTAACGTCCTTTGGCCAGACACTAATCCACATGTGCTACTCTCCACCTCGGTGTGAATGTGTACCTGGCAATAACAAGTCCCTCTTCTTCTTCTTCTTCTTCAAAATAATCTGCCTCCTTCACTGCTGAAGATTCTTGCAGATGTGTGCGAGTGCATGTGTGTGGCGACATGGGGATGTCCAGGTGTGCAGGTGAGAGGTGTATATATACATAGTCAACCAAAGAGTAGTGCATCTTGTACAGTAAGGTGAGACGTTGATGCTCTCTTCTCTTCTGGAGGGAGGTCCATCCAAGTTGAATCAGCATGTCAGAGACGCTAGATGTATGATGATAGCGGTTGAGAACATATCTCGCTGCTCGTCTCTGGACCATCTCCAACTGGTTTACACATCTGATGGTGTGTGGATCCCAGACAGCACTCCCGAACTCAAGAAGAGGGCGAACGAGAGCCTGGTATGCAGTAGTCTTAAGCCGAGTGGAGTTGACACGCAGGTTCCTTCTAAGAAAGGCTAGGGTGTTGTTTGCCTTCTTGCAAGTGGCAGATACATGCTGTGTCCAGTTGAGGTCAGCAGTGAGAGTAATGCCAAGGTATTTGGCAGCTGACACAGACTCCAAGATTTCTCCATTGAGTGAATAATGATGGACATACTTGGTCTTCTTCCTTGGAGACAGTTATGACCTGGCATTTCTTTGGATTTAGTGCCATCATCCACTTGCTTGACCACCTACAAAGCTGATCAAGATCCTGCTGTAGCAAGTCTGCATCCTCAGGTGTCTGGATGGTATGGTACAGAACCGTGTCATCGGCGAAGAGTCTGACTTTCGTTGAAAGTTGGTTTGGTATGTCATTTATGTAGAAAAGGAAGAGGCAGGGTCCGAGTACTGACCCTTGAGGCACACCTGACTGGACCTTTACCGTTGATGACGTATGACCATCCAGAACAACTTGCTGCTTACGGTTGGAGAGAAAACTGGATATCCAGTCAATGTTGTGGCCTCTCACATCATAGTATTCCATGTTCTTCAGAAGCCTCTGGTGACCAACCTTGTCGAAGGCTTTACTGAAGTCTGTGATTACTATGTCCGTCTGATTGTTGTCCTCCATGTTGTTCAGGAGGTCGGTGACAAAGCCAGTCAGTTGGAGTTCACACGACTTCTTAGCTTGAAAACCATGTTGAAGTGGGCAGAGGATACTGTTTCTGCGTGCATGACCCATGATGTTACTTGCAAATATGTGCTCCATCATTTTGCAGATGATACTTGTGAGAGAGATTGGGCGGTAATTCTCAGGATCTGTTTTATCTCCCTTCTTGTAGATGGGGACCACGTTCGCAAGGCGCCAATCATCTGGAACTTCACTGGTCCTGTATGAGACTTCAAAGATGGCACGCAGAGATGGAGCTACCACTCTTGAAAGCTTGCGGAGTACCAATGCTGGTATTCCATCTGGTCCCGGGGCTTTCCGGACATCTTAACAATGCCTTCGGTTGAGATGTGGATGTCTGGCATGGTGTCATACGGAGATGTTTCAGGAAGGAGATCAGCGGGAACATCAGTTTCATTGGTGAAAGCCATCTTGAATTGTTTGTTCAGTGCTTCAGCCTTGTCCTGGGGGCTAGTGATAGTATGCTCATCAGTTTTCAGAGTATGTATCCCACAGCGGTCAGTACGATTGTTCTTCACAAACTTCCAGAACCTCTTCATTCCCTCGTACTCATTGGGTCCATCAGCAGTGAAGATTGACTCAAGATGGCTCCAATATGCCTTCCTTGATTCTGCTTGGATGAGGCGTTTCAAATGCTGCAATTCTGTCTCAAGCGGGAAAGGGACCAGCATGTTCTGTTTCCTGAGCCTGGTCACTTGCTTGTGTAACCTATCTCTCTTATAGATGAGTTTACGGATACCGCTAGTAATCCATGGCAAGTCTTGTTTCTGTTTGAGCATCTTGTGGGGGACGAATGTTTGAATACCCCCTTCAATTCCACTCTTGAAGAGTTGCCACAGGTCATGGACTGATGCACTGGATGACTTGCTACAAATGTAGTCTGCCACATGTTGCATGAGTTCTGCAAGGCCCTCCCAGTCTGCTTTCTTGTACATAAGAACTTTCCTCTTTGGCTGGTATCTTCGTGGGGGTGACATGTCTATATCAGCAACTGGACAGTTGTGATCCGAGATACCAGGCACTACCTTCACAGAGTTGACCAAGGTTGGATTGCTGATAAGTATCAAGTCAAGAGTGCTCGCTTGTCGAGTAGGCTCTTTGACAAGTTGGGTAAGACCGTGATCGTTTATAATTTCCCCAAACTGATGATGAAGGGCAGGGTAAGCACAGGGACCAACATAACGGCCACCCCACTTCCATCCAGGTAGGTTGAAATCTCCTGCGAGTACAACCAGGTGTCTTCTATCTAACCTGGAAAGAGACCGTTGCAGCTCAGCGAGGCTGGCTTCATCATCTTCTTTTGGTCGATAGTAAGCTGCAACATGAAGTGTTTTGCTCCCTGCCATTTCAATACGACACCACAGTATCTCACAGTCAGTCTCCAGTTCTTTCTCTCTTGTAACGATCAAATCAGTCTTGGTGGCAAAAACTGGCAATAAACACCCCTCCATGTGGGTCATTTGGACGGTCCCTACGTAGGATGCTGTATTGCTCATCAAGGAATACTTCATTGCTGTTGATGCCATCAGACAACCAGGACTCTGTACCAATGACTATGTCAGGGTTGTGTTGATAAACCAAGATGGAAAATGGTTGCATCTTAACACGTATACTCTGGCAGTTCACATTGAGAAATCTTAGCACTCTAGGTCGAGGTTTGTGCTTTGACCGCCTTTGCTTGATGTTTTGGGGCGACGATGAGTAGGCGGGTGAACCAGGAGATGATGGGTTTGATGAGTCGCTTGTAGGCCTACATGAATTTGAGTTTTCCTCGCTGATGACATTTTGGCCATCAGGATCAAGCACTCCAAATCTGTTGGTGTCTGGAATGAGTTGTAAGCTTGAGAGACAGGAATGAGCCAAATTTTGAGCCCCACAGTGGTTGCAGATCCATACGATAGAGCTAGAATCAAATGCTACATACTCGGTAGATGTTAAGCCAATGCATTCGGTGTGAAACCATTTCAGACAGGTTCCTTCACACTGCACTCCTGTAGTCCTTGTAGTAACTGCCCTGGAGCATACTCCACAAGGATATTTAGGCTTTCTACCCATTACACAATATCTAATTATGAAGAACTACTACTAATAATACATACATTACTTGCTGGCAGGAACAGATCAGTAGGGTCAGTACACATGTAGACTACTACAGCTATCAGAGAAAATCCACACGAGCTTAAATAAAGCAGTTAAAATTCCACATCAGAGGCTAAGCAGTCAAGTGTCGTGTCATGCATTGATTAGAAGTAAATAGATCCTTGCATGAATGATGACTAAAGAAATCTTGAACTTTGAAGGAAATCCAAAGTAGACCCTGGTGCAAGTTAAAACAAAATTCATGGAGATCCACCATGAAGTGCTATGAGTGGGACTGCCCTGAGAATATACACAAAGCTCCATATGAACAATGAAGATCAATTTCCCCAAATTCAGGTTTATTTCCACACAAAATCCAAGAATATCACATCCAGGGATCTGTTAGATGTAAGTACACCTATAGCTGGCATCCATGAATACAAAAAGTGGTATTTTGTTGGTGGATTAAGTGGATTTTTTGGCAGCTACCAACACAACAACACATCCCCATATGCACTCAGAGAGGACCTAAAGCCTTCGGTCCCCTCCTTGCTTCCTTCAAACATACATATGAATTCTTAGCAGTCCGGTACAACAAACAAACAAGCAAACAACATTACAAATTGAAGGGCCATCAGGATGAACAAGCGTGAAGCTGATGAGACTACGTATACCCTTAGTTAAGAACAATTAAACGTACAAGTAATTTGATGTACTTATTTATTTATTGTATTTTTCTTACAGCTTATGACAAACCAACGGACCCTCAGCCTCACCGTAATGAAATCCTGATTCTTATCTAGAAACCCAGAAGGAATGATAGTAATGAAGGCACCGATAACCCGAACGACAACCCAAGAAAACAAATGATATTCGCAGTGGGCGTGGTGGTCGTCAAAGACCACACCGATCTCATTCCATTTTGAGCTGGTCGGCAAACGACTCCAACCAAGATTCTAATGATTTTATGTCATTTCATTTCATTTCTTTCGTCACATTAAGATTGGCTAAAAGAATACAAAATAAGAACAACTGGATGGGAAGCACTCCTTTTTTTTTCTTGACATTTCCAAGGTGTATAATCATAGTAGTTTGCTATCTTAATTTATTATGAGATAAAATACAGTGCTTTGCTTTTTAAGTAGTTTTGAAATACATCATAATATAAATCATTTCCAAGGCGTTTTTCATAAAATAGTTTGCTATCTTAATTTATTATAATATAAAATACAGTGCTTTGCTTTTTAATTGGTGTTGAAATACATCATATTATTAACCATTTCGAAGTCGTATAATCATAAAGTAGTTTGCTATCTTAATTTATTATGAGATAAAATACAGTGCTTTGCTTTTTAAGTAGTTTTGAAATACATCATATTATAAACCATTTCCAAGGCATTTAATCATAAAGCAGTTTGCTATGTTAATTTATTATGATATAAAATGAAGTGCTTTACTTTTTAACTAGTTTTGAAAAAAAAAATCATATTCTTAACCGTATCAGACATCTGAGCAAGGCAGTTTTCGAAATATCCCCCCCCCCCCCCCCACCTTGCCAGCCCACCAGGTATTGTGGATCTGCTACTGGAGACCATCCACGATTCTATGAAGAAGTTGCGCTCATAATTTTGATTTGTGTCATGATTAGAGATGATAACGACTGGTGATTGGTTGTAAAAAAAAAGAAATATGATTATTTCAATAAATTTAAAGTACCTAGCACTGCAATCAGTGATCGAGTTACATATATGTTATTAATATTAGTACTGTAAATCTGTTTGAGACATAGTGTTTACGTATTATATACAAACATGACGTAATCGTAATTTCGTTCTTTTTAATATATTTTTTGTTTGGATTGGTATTGGAATTTGTTTGGGCCTATTGATTAATAAATACTTCTACCCGCAAATTTCTCTGCATTCAATTTCTTTACACCTCTCTGCGAAAATCACAGGTTTCTATATGGAGATAATGATGTAGATTATGATAATGATGATGATGGTGATGATGATGATGATGATGATGATGATGATGATATGATGATGATGATGTTGATGATGAAAACGATAATGGTGGTATAATAGTAGTGGTGATAATGCTGATGATATATTATTGTGACGTTGGTGATGATGATGAAAATAAGGAGGCGGGGGAAGGGTAGGACATAGGCGCCGGAAGTGGGCTGGCGGGGGGGGGGCACTTGCCCCCGCCTCTCCACCCCACACCCCGAACCAAAACAGTGGGGTTGGGGGGTAAGAAAAGCAGTAAAGGAGTAAAGATGGTTTGTATTTTTAAACCCAAAGAACATAACAATAATAAAACAAACCTGAATTAAATCACATATAAAATTCCATTCAAAGAAAAGTTAACAGGAATTAATTTTCCTAAACATTCCGCATGCCACCCATATCAATGGAGGTTTTCATATTAGGGATACGCGCATGTCATGAGCCCCTGAACGCTGGCGTACTGATGGGGGAGGGGGGGTACACAGTGGCGGATCCAGGGGTGGCCGAAACGGCCGCGGCCCCCCCCCCCCCTATTGGCGGCGCAAAAAAAAGAGAAAAAAAAGAAAGGAGAAGAGAAGAAAAAAAGGAGAAGAGAAAAGAAAAGAGAAGAGAAAAGAAAAGAGAAGAGAAAAGAAAGAAGAGAGAGAGAAAGAAAAAAGAAGAAGATACCCCCCCCCCCCCACCTCACTCCCACTCCGGGGTCGGAGGGACCGATTTTGTGTTCCCAAAATTTCCGATAAAGGGTTACTTTTCACGCAACAAAGTCCGGCCCGTAATACACACAAATCCGGCCCGCTCTGACTTTACACACCGAAGATAAAGGGGTGCTTTTAAACTAAGAGAGGGAACATACATGCGCGTACCCTAGATAACACTGAGTGGGTGGGGGGGAGGGGGAAGGTGGGAAGGGGAAGAAAAAAGTCGGGTGAGAAAGGGGGAAAGACAAGGAAATGGCGCTAAGTGACAGTAACGACGAATATTAGGGAAAAACTGTAATCGGGAGATTTGGGGTCATTCCAGAAGGCTTGGAAAACGTTATTGAATAGAGGGGGCCGGGCCGGCCGCATAAAATCTCGAGCCACGGATTCAAGTTAAACGTTACACACAGCCCCTGCTTTTTGAAAAAAATTAAAAAGGGCACAATATTTTGAATGTCTTTCAAATAGAAGCTATATACTAAACAGTCAAATTTTAAATTAACGGTAGGGCCGCTTCACAACTCTTATTTTGCCCTTCATTTGGATTCAGCTCATACCAACTCGCTTGTGCTTATATTTGAACTCATGTTGGTAGTGATAATGGACAGCGGCGGCGATCCTGGGCCCGATAGAGGGACACGTCCCCCCGGAAATTTAGATATTTAGCTAGAAAGAAATATACATGTAGCGGAAAGAACGTACATATTGGACTAAAGGATTTTCTAGAATGCATAATTTCAGCATTCTACATTGCAAAATCTCGCTTGGTCGCTACGCCCCGGCCCTCGCCCGATAACACAAAACTAAGATATGACGCTCCCGGTTGCGATTATTTCATGGTTGGTGTATAAATAGATCTTTTTTTCCCCCTTTCATTTCTACTGACCTTATTGTATGCTATCACAATCATGTTTGTTTCATTTTCCCTTTAAAGCATGCGTAGCTAGGGGCGGTAGGGGCAGTAAGAGGACATAGGACGAAAAAAAGGGGCAGACAAAGAAACATTTTTGACAAGTCTAAAACGGCACAACAAATCATCTTCTTTCTCTAATAATTTAATGAAACATTAAGCTTCTGCACTTTGCGCTGGAGGGGGAAACTGAATTCAGAGAAAGATTAAGAGTCGGGAATGGAACAACGAATTATTTTCTTTCTCTAATAATTTCATTAAACTATGAAAGGTCTAAGCTTCCGCGCCTCGCGCGGAAGGGGGAAAATGAATTCGAACAAGGATTAAGAATCGAGAATGGGACAACGAATCATCTTCTTTCTCTAATAATTTAATGAAGCGTCAGAAGCTTACGCGCTACGCGCGGGAGGAGGAAAACTGAATTCAGACAAGGATTTAGAGTCGAGAATGGAACAACGAATCATCTTCTTTCTCTAATAATCAGGGCTCAAATTAATTTTTTGTCCACGGGGGCTCTTCCCCCCCCCCCCCCCAAAAAAAAAGAGCCCCCTGAGCCTTCTCACGGGGGCTCTTTTAGTGCTGACGGGGGCTCTTATTTTAATACAAATTTACATTGAATTGGTAACCATGAAACTCCTGAATTCCTTGGTATTTAATCATTATCATTTATTTAAGTCGGCATTTTCCTCTTAGAAATTTACTTGTTACATAGCTGTATACTTTATCCTCGTGATCAGTGGCGGATCCAGGGGGAAAAAAGAAAGGAAAAAAAGGGGGGAAAGATTTTTTTTTTTTTTTGCTGTTGAAAAAAAAGTGTTCCCATCCCACTTGTATCACAGAGAAACAACAGTTTAAGTTAAGTCTAACGTTAACGTTAAATTTGTTATTAAAATGTAGAGTACAGCCCTTGGCCTTAGGCCTAATTTAGGTCGTAACTGTTACTGTTTGAAAATCTAAAGTAAAATTAGACGGTTTTCATGGTTATAGACCTAGTAAGTGAGAAGAAAAAAAGTTTACCCGTCACTGAGACCAGGTCAATCAATCTTTTAGATCCATTTTTAGGGTCTAACGTTAGTAGATATAATGTAGATACAGGCGCGGATCCAGCGGGGGTGAGCGGGCCTTGCCCCCCCCCCCCCCCCTTTCCGCAAAAGAGAGAGAGAGAGAGAGAGAGAGAAGGAAAAGAAGGGAAAGGGAAAGAGCAGAGAAAGGGAAAGAAAGAAGATGAAGAAGAAAAGAAAAGGGGGAAGAAGGAGATCGGGGGGGAGTACGAAATGGTCTTGCCTCCTAGGCTGTTGCCTCCCCCCGCCCCCGCTAAAAAAAAAAGAGAGAGAAGGAAAGGAAATGAAAAAAGGAGAGCTAAAAGGGACCAAAAAAGAGGAAGAAGAAAAAAAGGGTGAAAAGAATTTCGATGCGGTGTTCGAGTAGAATTCTGTAAGATGATGATATACTTTCTCGTAGCTTGATGTGACGAGATGTCTCTATCCAGATATCTGTTGATAGTATTATAGAATATAGAAGCCTGAAATGACCTTCTGCTCGTAACCGACAAGTCACCGCATTAAAATTAAATTGCAAATAGTGTTCAACAACACGATGGTGAATGAAACTTTCTAATATTCGAAGATATATGACCTTCAGACCATATTGTTTCATTATTTTTTATTCAATCAATCAACGTCAAAGAATTGATTTATCATCGCTCTTCAATTTATTATTTCACCTTTTAATGTACTTTCATTCTTATGAATCACGAAAGAACACTGAATTGCATTCTTCAATGTTTGTTTTGATTAATTTCCTCCCCTTTCCTTCTCCCTGTTTAATACTGATAAAATTTCAATTTTTCTTAATCAAGGCAAAATATTATTTTCATATTTTCTTTATGCAAGACAGGAAGAGAGAGAGAGAGAGAGAGAGAATATGTTAAGTGAGAATTATCGAGTACAACTTTGAATTGCATCCTTTTCAATATTATCCAATTCGCTGAAAATATTCAGAATATGAATATGATAAATCCTCAAAATACACCAACGCTGTTCAACGCATCCAACGCTCCAACCATAGCCCATACGCCAATGCACCATATTTCTCAATATGAAAAGATTTTTAAATGAAATTTGAAGAAAAATCAAATTTACAATGCACTGACAGGCATCAGTTGAAATCATGAATTCTCTGTGACTCGCTTAGCACTAGTTTCTGAGGGACCAGTCACTAAAGAGGAAATAAAGGGAAGGAAAATTGAGAAAGAAGTAAATAAAAGAAAGGGGATATCAGTTGCAATTTTCCCGCCAACAAGTTGCGGATCGGGATGGGGGTGGGGCAAAAGGCCTTTGCCTCTCCCCGCCCCCGCTAAAAAAAAGAGAAGAGAGAAGAAGGAAAAGGAAAAAGAGGAGAGCTAAAAGGGACCAAAAAAGAGGAAGAAGAAAAAAAGGGTGAAAAGAATTTCGATGCGGTGTTCGAGGAGAATTCTGTAAGATGATGATATACTTTCTCGTAGCTTGATGTGACGAGGTGTCTCTATCCAGATATCTGTTGATAGTATTATAGAATATAGAAGCCTGAAATGACCTTCTGCTCGTAACCGACAAGTCACCGCATTAACATTAAATTGCAAATAGTGTTCAACAACACGATGGTGGATGAAACTTTCTAATATTCGAAGATATATGACCTTCAGACCATATTGTTTCATTATTTTTTATTCAATCAATCAACGTCAAAGAATTGATTTATCATCGCTCTTCAATTTATTATTTCACCTTTTAATGTACTTTCATTCTTATGAATCACGAAAGAACACTGAATTGCATTCTTCAATGTTAGTTTTGATTAATTTCCTCCCCTTTCCTTCTCCCTGTTTAATACTGATAAAATTTCAATTTTTCTTAATCAAGGCAAAATATTATTTTCATATTTTCTTTATGCAAGACAGGAAGAGAGAGATAGAGAGAGAGAGAGAATATGTTAAGTGAGAATTATCGAGTACAACTATGAATTGCATCCTTTTCAATATTATCCAATTCGCTGAAAATATTCAGAATATGAATATGATAAATCCTCAAAATACACCAACGCTGTTCAACGCATCCAACGCTCCAACCATAGCCCATACGCCAATGCACCATATTTCTCAATATGAAAAGATTTTTAAATGAAATTTGAAGAAAAATCAAATTTACAATGCACTGACAGGCATCAGTTGAAATCATGAATTCTCTGTGACTCGCTTAGCACTAGTTTTCTGAGGGACCAGTCACTAAAGAGGAAATAAAGGGAAGGAAAATTGAGAAAGAAGTAAATAAAAGAAAGGGGATATCAGTTGCAATTTTCCCGCCAACAAGTTGCGGATCGGGATGGGGGTGGGCAAAAGGCCTTTGCCTCTCCCCGCCCCCGCTAAAAAAAAGAGAGAGAGAGAAGGAAGGAAAAGGAAAAAGAGGAGAGCTAAAAGGGACCAAAAAAGAGGAAGAAGAAAAAAAAGGGTGAAAAGAATTTCGATGCGGTGTTCGAGTAGAATTCTGTAAGATGATGATATACTTTCTCGTAGCTTGATGTGACGAGGTGTCTCTATCCAGATATCTGTTGATAGTATTATAGAATATAGAAGCCTGAAATGACCTTCTGCTCGTAACCGACAAGTCACCGCATTAACATTAAATTGCAAATAGTGTTCAACAACACGATGGTGGATGAAACTTTCTAATATTCGAAGATATATGACCTTCAGACCATATTGTTTCATTATTTTTTATTCAATCAATCAACGTCAAAGAATTGATTTATCATCGCTCTTCAATTTATTATTTCACCTTTTAATGTACTTTCATTCTTATGAATCACGAAAGAACACTGAATTGCATTCTTCAATGTTTGTTTTGATTAATTTCCTCCCCTTTCCTTCTCCCTGTTTAATACTGATAAAATTTCAATTTTTCTTAATCAAGGCAAAATATTATTTTCATATTTTCTTTATGCAAGACAGGAAGAGAGAGAGAGAGAGAGAGAGAATATGTTAAGTGAGAATTATCGAGTACAACTTTGAATTGCATCCTTTTCAATATTATCCAATTCGCTGAAAATATTCAGAATATGAATATGATAAATCCTCAAATACACCAACGCTGTTCAACGCATCCAACGCTCCAACCATAGCCCATACGCCAATGCACCATATTTCTCAATATGAAAAGATTTTTAAATGAAATTTGAAGAAAAATCAAATTTACAATGCACTGACAGGCATCAGTTGAAATCATGAATTCTCTGTGACTCGCTTAGCACTAGTTTCTGAGGGACCAGTCACTAAAGAGGAAATAAAGGGAAGGAAATTGAGAAAGAAGTAAATAAAAGAAAGGGGATATCAGTTGCAATTTTCCCGCCAACAAGTTGCGGATCGGGATGGGGGTGGGGCAAAAGGCCTTTGCCTCTCCCCGCCCCCGCTAAAAAAAAGAGAGAGAGAGAAAGGAAGAAAGGAAAAAGAGGAGAGCTAAAAGGGACCAAAAAAGAGGAAGAAGAAAAAAAAGGGTGAAAAGAATTTCGATGCGGTGTTCGAGGAGAATTCTGTAAGATGATGATATACTTTCTCGTAGCTTGATGTGACGAGGTGTCTCTATCCAGATATCTGTTGATAGTATTATAGAATATAGAAGCCTGAAATGACCTTCTGCTCGTAACCGACAAGTCACCGCATTAACATTAAATTGCAAATAGTGTTCAACAACACGATGGTGGATGAAACTTTCTAATATTCGAAGATATATGACCTTCAGACCATATTGTTTCATTATTTTTTATTCAATCAATCAACGTCAAAGAATTGATTTATCATCGCTCTTCATTTATTATTTCACCTTTTAATGTACTTTCATTCTTATGAATCACGAAAGAACACTGAATTGCATTCTTCAATGTTAGTTTTGATTAATTTCCTCCCCTTTCCTTCTCCCTGTTTAATACTGATAAATTTCAATTTTTCTTAATCAAGGCAAAATATTATTTTCATATTTTCTTTATGCAAGACAGGAAGAGAGAGATAGAGAGAGAGAGAGAATATGTTAAGTGAGAATTATCGAGTACAACTATGAATTGCATCCTTTTCAATATTATCCAATTCGCTGAAAATATTCAGAATATGAATATGATAAATCCTCAAAATACACCAACGCTGTTCAACGCATCCAACGCTCCAACCATAGCCCATACGCCAATGCACCATATTTCTCAATATGAAAAGATTTTTAAATGAAATTTGAAGAAAAATCAAATTTACAATGCACTGACAGGCATCAGTTGAAATCATGAATTCTCTGTGACTCGCTTAGCACTAGTTTCTGAGGGACCAGTCACTAAAGAGGAAATAAAGGGAAGGAAAATTGAGAAAGAAGTAAATAAAAGAAAGGGGATATCAGTTGCAATTTTCCCGCCAACAAGTTGCGGATCGGGATGGGGGTGGGGCAAAAGGCCTTTGCCTCTCCCCGCCCCCGCTAAAAAAAAGAGAGAGAGAGAAGGAGGAAAAGGAAAAAGAGGAGAGCTAAAAGGGACCAAAAAAGAGGAAGAAGAAAAAAAAGGGTGAAAAGAATTTCGATGCGGTGTTCGAGTAGAATTCTGTAAGATGATGATATACTTTCTCGTAGCTTGATGTGACGAGGTGTCTCTATCCAGATATCTGTTGATAGTATTATAGAATATAGAAGCCTGAAATGACCTTCTGCTCGTAACCGACAAGTCACCGCATTAACATTAAATTGCAAATAGTGTTCAACAACACGATGGTGGATGAAACTTTCTAATATTCGAAGATATATGACCTTCAGACCATATTGTTTCATTATTTTTTATTCAATCAATCAACGTCAAAGAATTGATTTATCATCGCTCTTCAATTTATTATTTCACCTTTTAATGTACTTTCATTCTTATGAATCACGAAAGAACACTGAATTGCATTCTTCAATGTTTGTTTTGATTAATTTCCTCCCCTTTCCTTCTCCCTGTTTAATACTGATAAAATTTCAATTTTTCTTAATCAAGGCAAAATATTATTTTCATATTTTCTTTATGCAAGACAGGAAGAGAGAGAGAGAGAGAGAGAATATGTTAAGTGAGAATTATCGAGTACAACTATGAATTGCATCCTTTTTCAATATTATCCAATTCGCTGAAAATATTCAGAATATGAATATGATAAATCCTCAAAATACACCAACGCTGTTCAACGCATCCAACGCTCCAACCATAGCCCATACGCCAATGCACCATATTTCTCAATATGAAAAGATTTTTAAATGAAATTTGAAGAAAAATCAAATTTACAATGCACTGACAGGCATCAGTTGAAATCATGAATTCTCTGTGACTGGCTTAGCACTAGTTTCTGAGGGACCAGTCACTAAAGAGGAAATAAAGGGAAGGAAAATTGAGAAAGAAGTAAATAAAAGAAAGGGGATATCAGTTGCAATTTTCCCGCCAACAAGTTGCGGATCGGGATGGGGGTGGGGCAAAAGGCCTTTGCCTCCCCCCGCCCCCGCTAAAAAAAAGAGAGAAGGAAGGAAAATGAAAAAATGAGAGCTAAAAGGAACCAAAGAGAGGAAGAAGAAAAAAGGGTGAAAAGAAGGGGAGATAGAAAACCTAAAAGAGAGAGAGAAGGAAGGGAAAGGAAAGGGAAAGAGGAGAGAAAGAGAAAGAAAAAACGTAGGGGAGATCACTTGCCAACAAAGTGTAAATCAGGGGGGGGCACTGGCGTACTAATTGGGGAGGGGCTCGGGGAAAATAAAATTCAAACGTGGTTTATTTCTAATTCCATAACGGTGGTTTACACATAATACTGAAATGACATAATTTTCCGAGATTTTTTAGTAAATTATACTTTTTTATGCGTTTGTTGTAAAATGACACAAGAAAGAAATATGCTTCTTGAGATGCCTAGGGGCCTACACGTCAGGGCCCGCGGAACGGCGGGGATCGGGAGCCTTGAGGTCCCTCCCCCCCCCCCCCCCCCCTCCTCTTTTTTTTGAAATAGTATATAAAGAGAAATGGAAAGAAAGAGAGCAAGTAAGAAAAAATAGTTAACTGCCAGTGTCACAACAAAATAAGGTATTAACCGTAACTAAACGCCTAAAATCCCTGAGCTTCCGGGGCTCTGGCCCTGGACCCAACCGAGGGCCCTAAGTCGGGCCTCTTGATACCCAGCTGTCCGTAATTTAGTGCCTAAAACCCTTGAGCCGAGTCGAGAACGGTACAGCGAATCGTCTTCTTTCTTTAATAATTTTAATGAAACGTCAAAGCTTTCGCTTCGAGCGGGAGGGGGGGGGGGTGGAACCGAATTCAGACAAGAATTAAGAATCGAGAATGGTACAACGAATCGTCTTCTTTCTCTAATACTTTAATGTAACGTCAAAGCTTCCGCGCTTCGTGCAAGAGGGGGGGGGTAAACTCAATTCAGACGAGGATTATTTTCGAGAACGGGCAACGAATCGCCTTCTTTCACTAATGATTTAATGAAACGTCAAAGCTTCGGCGCTTTGCGGAGGAGGGAGTGGGAAAATCGCCCCCTCCCTGCACCCCCCCCCCCCATTACGTCAATGCCGGTCACCATTACGTACCAATATTTGGCTCACATAATTTCAAATTTGCCCCCCCCCCCCCCTAAGAAATCCTGGATCCGCGCCTGCCCGTGATGACATTCTCTCCATTTCTTCCCGTTTTGCACATAAATAATAATAAATAATACAATATTTATATAGCGCAAAATAAACATAAGTTTCTCTTTGCGCTGTACAAGCATAATTATAATCACATAAAATGAATCAACACAATGTCCTCTTCATTATTCGGAGCAACCGTATTTACATTCTTTCTTTACTTTTAGTCTTTACCATATCCTTCCAAAACACAGGGGCGGATCTAGCTTTTTGCTAAGGGTGGGGGGTAAACCAAATACGATGTGGAGCATCGTCCACGAGCCGCGAAGCGGCGAGGCGATTTTTTGGTGCTATTTTGAACCCCCGTTAGTGATGTTTTCCTGGCATCTACTGAAATCTACTACTACTGTGTAGGTCTGGACACATGAGAGCATTTTTCTATGCACATCACATTTTCACTTGGCAGCCCAAGGGGGATCGGGGGATTAAACCCCCTAAACCGCATAGATCCACCCCTGCAACATCTTTGCTGATCTTCTTCTCAATATTGATTTATTGGTCGAGTTACATTATTTGCTGGTCTTTTAGAACAACCAGATTTCAGAGGATTCACACTTTTCACGACGAAAAACTTCTCAATGTTTCAGTCCTTGCGCGATCGTCTCCAGCTCCAGCAGATATTGGGCGTCAGCGTGCACACCGATACGTACTACCGGCGCAGTATGACGGCCGCATTAGCTGTGCACTGCGAGCTTCCGTTGTTTGTATCGGTAATACTCATAGAGATGGGAGAGAAAGCGCCATCTAAGTTCCATTTCATTGGTTTAAGGTTTGAAAATTGATACTCAATTGTGTTAAAGTTATATAAGAAAAGATAATCTTTTTTTTATAATTCCACGGGGGCAATTTTTTATTTTGCAATCGCCCCCGTGGGCAACCTGACGGGGGCGATTATGGAGCTCACGGGGGCGAATCGCCCATCGCCCCCGTGCATTTTGAGCGCTGCTAATAATTCAATGAAACGTCAAAGCTTCGAAGCGCGGAAGGGGGGAAACTGAATTCAGACAATGATTAACAACCGAGAACGGTACAACGAATCGTCTTCTTTCTCTAATAATTTAATTAAATGTAAAGCTTCCGCGCTTCGCGCGGGAGAGGGGGGGAGCTCAATTCAGACAAGGATTAAGAGTCGAGAACGGTACTCTTTCTCTAATGATTTAATGAAACGTTAAAGCTTCCACGCTTCGCGCGGGAGGGGGTATGGAAACCGAATTCAGACAATGATTAAGAATCGAGAACGGTACAACGAATCGTCTTCTTTCTCTAATAATTTAATGAAACGTCAAAGCTTCCGCGCTTCGCGCTGGAGGGGGGGGGAAACTCAATTCAGACAAGGATTAAGAGTCGAGAACGGTACTCTTTCTCTAATGATTTAATGAAACGTCAAAGCTTCCGCGCTTCGCGCGGGGGGGGGGGGGGTATGGAAACTGAATTCAGACAATGATTAAGAATCGAGAACGGTACAACGAATCCGTCTTCTTTCTCTAATAATTTAATGAAACGTTAAGCTTCTGCGCTTTGCGCTGGAGGGGGAATCTGAATTCAGAGAAAGATTGAGGGTCGAGAATGGAACAACGAATTATCTTCTTTCTCTAATAATTTCATTAAACTATGAAAGGTCAATGCTTCGCGCGGGAGGGGGAAAACTGAATTCAGACAAAAGGAATAGGAGTCGAGAATGGTACAACAAATCGTCTTCTTTCTCTAATAATTTATATCAATTAATGAAAGGTCAAAACTTCCGCGCTTCGCGCGTAATGGGGGGGGGGGAGGGGGAGGGGAACAGCGAGCTGCCCGAATATGAATTTGTTATATCTTTTCTCGTATATTTTGCTAATAAATAACACTTTCACAAAATACATATTATCCTCAAATTTTTGCTCGCTCGCTTCGCTCACTAGCCAAATTGTGAAACTAGAAAATTACTTTTCGGGCGAGAGGCTTCAGCCCCCCCCCCCCCCCCGATGAAAATGTCAAAAAATTACATATGGTGCTTCTAATATGACATTGTCAGTTTTGGTATGTTGAGTTGAAAAACGGTCTGCGCAATTTTCAAATTTCCGGCCCCCCCTATTGGAAAATCCTGGATCCGCGCCTGGGTACACACTACAAAATAATGGTACAAATTTGAACCCTATAGGGTGCAGACCGCTGCTACAATAGCAGCCACCTATAGGTTGCAATTTTACACCCCAATTTGGGTGCACCCCTACGGGTGCTCGTTTGCACCCCAATTTGTGGTGCAGACTTGTCCCATATAGGGTGCAGGGGTTTGGGGTCCACAATTGTTCCCTGAAGGGTGCATACATACACCCTTTGGGATGCAAGCAAGCACCTTTAGGGGTGCAGATTTGCAACCTTTATATGGTGTAGAATTGCACATTGCAGGGTGCACATGCACTCTTTACATCACATTATAATTAATAAAATCATAAGATTAAACAATTTGTTTTCATATCAAAATCACATTTTATTGACAACATGAATGACCGGTTTCAGTTTCCACTATGCATAGTTGGTAAGAGAAAATAACCACATATGACACTGTAGCACAATTACTGCATTCCTGCATAGCCTATATTTGCTTCTCTTAATTAATATAGACATAGGGCTCCTTGGCTCCAATCAAATAGTTCAACAAATCACCAGAAACATTATGTCCCTTTCATCAGACGAATAAAAGGAAAGGACATATTACTCGTGACTTTTTGGATTCAAATCATTGTACAATCTGACAGTTTTATCAGTTCTCGTGACAACAGTAGTCATATCAAAATCACCTTTCTTACCATGCTGTTTCTTTGTAGCTTTCAGCTTTGCCTGTAAATGACTATTCCTCTGTTGTAGATCTTCAATTTGTTTTTGCTTTGCAACACAGCCAAGGCAGGTACATAATCTTTTATCACAATGTAGCCCATAATTGTGATCAGTGAGATGTGCAGCAACAATATGATCAGATCTTTTCTCCTTATTACTTGAAGCTGTCTCATCAATTTCTTGGTGCTCATCAAGAGTAGAGGACATGAAAGTCAGGATCTCCTGTCAAGTCGACATCCTTTCTCTTCCGTTTACATGTTGGTTTCCTCTTTTCTTTACTTGAAGCTGTCTCACTGACTTCTAGGTGCTCCTCAGCCGTAGAGGTTCATATGAGTCAGGATCTCCTGTCAAGTCGACTTTCTTTCTCTTCCGTTTACTTGTTGATTTCTTCTTTTCTGGGCACTGAGGTCTTTCACTTGGAGGCAGACGGGGAGATTTATGTGAAGACTGGTGTGCTGAGCTGTATCCCAGATTCATTGTCGGGTCTGGCCACGCTGCACTAGGTTGTCCATCTCGAAAGTGATATGAGCAAACCCTATCTCCATACGTTGGTTCCCAGTTTTTGCCATTTGGACGTTTTCGATTTATCGCCTTTATCCATCGTCGACGGCCGTCTGCATCTTTATTTTGCAAAGGAAAAGGGAATGGTACAAAAGGTGGTGTGCATACGCAGGCCCATATTTCAGGCCATGTCTGTCACACAATTGTGAATACCATTTATTAAGCTTGAATGTACTGTTCGAACACCCAATAACAGCACAGATTCTCCCCATGATGATAGTCTGATTGTAAAAAAGAGAGAAAAATATTTCATGTTAACACAAATTATAATGATTTCTATTTGGGCAGGAAAATATTTCTTCTTTCTTGGGAAAAAAAAAATCACAGCCGATAGTCTCAATCCCCCCCCCCCCCCCCCCAAGAAAGGAAGATTATTGCCTTAATTAAGGTTAAAATCCCAATGATCATACAATTTTACCAAATAAATCTGCCTTGTTCCCTATAATACCCCCTTCACATACTTGGATTTTTCTTACGAGTCCTTTCGGATCGCACACACTCACGGATCTTTCACGGATCCTTACGATTTGGCCACTTTTACGACCGGTTAAAGAGTTATTACGAGCTTTTTGCGGTATATTACGGATTATTACGAGTTAGTAATAGTCCACGATTAGTTACGAGTTGTTACAGATAACTACGTGTAACTAACGCGTTAGTTACGACCTGTTTACGTGTTGTTACGAATAGTTACAAGTAAGTTACGAGTATTTACGAGTCCTTACGATTTTTAGCAAAAAAATAACAACTGAAATGAAGTGTTCGAATTTGCAGCTTTTATACCTTTCCCCAAATCGTAAAAAGTTTGTAAGCATACGTAAAGTATGCGTATCCATTCGTAAAGTACTCGTAATAACATTTAAAATTCTCGTAATATCCCGTTTCAATCCGTAATGCCATCGTAAAATGACCCAAATAAAATCGTAAACAACACGTAATCACACGTAACCATCTGTAAACTGCTCGCAATAATCCGTAAATAATCCGTAAACAAATTGTAAACTAACCGCAATGAATCGTTATAAAAATCTGTTACGAGTCATTTACGGATTCTTGCGAGCAGTTAACGGATGGTCACATGTTGTTGCGAGCGGTTTACGGGTGTTTACGGATTGTTACGAGCTATTTACGTACAAATCAATCCGTGGACAATCGTAAGAAGATTTTTGACATGTCAAAAAATGTGCCTCTCCTTTCACGGATCCTTAAGAGTGTCTACGATTTGTTGCGAGTTGTGACGAGTATTTTACGGATACCAGCAAGTTATTTACGGATTCTTGCGATTGACTACGAGTTGGCGATCCGTAAGGACTCGTAAGCAAAATCCGTGTATGTGAAGGGGGTATAACACATGCTAGCTGTAATGGAATAAACATCCCATTGGCATTGCCAAGAGAACATCAGCACTGCTTATGATGTCTTTGGGCAAGCAGGACAGTGAAGGTGAATTTACAGCTGGCACAGTGGCAGCATTCATTGTCATTGATTGAAAGAATTTTAACAGGAAGTGAAATGAAACTACTTATTTTAGTCAATGGATAGGCATAACTAGAAGTCCAGTCCTTGTTATACGGTTTGTATACATTTTTTAAATTCAAATCGGTCTCAGTGTCTTTTGTTTCGATTACATAGACTAGAGATCTAGCTTTAGTCTGAATTTAGTCACTCTTTTTCTTCACTTCAGTTCAATCAACATGATCAGGCAAAACAAACAAAATATGCGTAATCAGGTAAGTTTAGATCATGTAGGCCATAATTATTTTAAGTGATATACAGGCTGAACTAGCATGGAAGAGCCTTCATATGAGTTATTATTAACACCGGTTATCAAATTTTAAGGTCAGAATCACGACCTTTTTTAACGATTGCCATGCGAAGCAGACGGCTTACACAAAATATACTATATGGGGCACCAGTCGGGACACGGCATACTTTCGCCTCTGTGGAGGCAACTGCCGATTGCAAAGAAGAAAAATACTTAATCATTTGCTGATCACGTACAAAACAAAAGGAAAAGAAGGAAAATATATCCAGTTACCAGCTCAAGATGATTTGTAGAAAAGGAATGATGTCATGATGTAAAAAAAAATCGTATCTAGTACGTGATAAATGCTAACATTCCCCGTTCACTGTTGTGTGTAAGCACAGCACCGACCAATATGTATCCCAATTGATCCAGCGAAAAGGTCACGGAGGATTTTTCGCGCATGCGCAGAATCTAACTCGCTTATTAAACTCGGCAGTTGAACGAAATTAAAAGTCTCTGCAAAAGATCGACTGACTTAAACTTGTTTCATAAAACTTATAGTCCATGATTTTTCATGGAATAATAATAACGATGCATAAAAAAGGGTATAATTGTTTATTGTTGTGTTATGTTGTTCTTGAAATATATACACAGTAAGTATTAAGTAATCTTCTTTTGTGTATCGAAAGATCGAGGTTTCACGGGTTTATTTAGGAAAATGTAAATTTAATACTGTTAAGATGCTCGATAACATCACTATTAAAGTCTGATTTGATTCGATATATATCTCATTAATGAAACCATCTAAAGGCTTTATAGTCTCAAACAAACCAACACCTTTAGCCGAGTGCCAATTACCCCATTAAACCATGCGCCAAATTTAGTAATCTTCTTTTGTGTATCGAAAGACCGAGGTTTCCCGGGTTTATTTAGGAAAATGGAAATTTGATTCTATAATAGTGTTCGATTACATCACTCAGTATATGATTTGATCTGAGATATATCTCATTAATGAAACCATGCAAAGGCATTCTAGTCTCAAACAAACCTGGACCATTAAACCGAGTGCCAAATTTAGTAATCTTCTTTTGTGTATCGAAAGACCGAGGTTTCCCGGGTTTATTTAGGAAAATGGAAATTTGATACTATAATAGTGTTCGATTACATCACTCAGTATATGATTTGATCTGAGATATATCTCATTAATGAAATCATGCAAAGGCATTCTAGTCTCAAACAAACCTGGACCATTAAACCGAGTGCCAAATTTAGTAATCTTCTTTTGTGTATCGAAAGACCGAGGTTTCACGGGTTTATTTAGGAAATGGAAATTTAATACTGGTAAGATATATATAGGCTTTTATTGAAATCAAAACATCAAAAACCAAGAGCAAACAGTCCAAAGACTGACAACTGTCTTGGGTACAAAATAAAATTTAAATCAAATATACATAATAAAATAGCAGTAATTAATAAATACACAATTTACATAAGTTAAAATATCAAATAACTGAACTATTATCAGTAAATATTGCAAAAAGGACATATAAACAACAACAACAATAAGTATACATCATTACAATTTCATCAAAAGAGGGCTCTCGAGCTGTGCAATAACTAAATCAGGCACAGACCGAGAGTCCAATAAAAAGAAAATTAAAATGCATAAGAATTAAAATACAATAAAGATATTCCCAAGAGAGCATAGAAAGATAAGAGGGTAAGATAGAGGGAGAGAGAGCGGGAGAAAATGAGAAAAAGACAAAAAAGACAAGAGAAAGAGAGAGAGAGAGAGAGAGAGAAGGAAGAGGATAGGAAGAAAGTTAGGGAAATATCAGTACGATCTGTAGACTCGGTAAAATCAGCCCAAGTATTCAACATTGTAGACATCATTGCAATGAACCTGAAATAAATGTAACATACTATAAAGAAATTCCCAAGAGAGCATAGAGAAAGAAAAGAGAAAGACAGAGGGAGAGAAAGAGGAAATGAGAAAGGGGGAGAGAGAGAGAGAGAGAGAGAGAGGGAGAGAATGAGATAGAGAGAGAGAGAGAGAGAAGGAGATAGGAAGAAAGTTAGGGAAATATCAATACGATCTGGTAGGGAAGGGGCCAAAATCGTGAGAAAATATTTACCGGCGAAATTCGCATAGTACTAAAAATTTATTGTGCAAAATAGTGACTCCGGAGAGTCTTTGCATTCTAGAGTACTTAGTTAATATGCTTTCAATAATACTCTCATACATTACCTTTCTTACAAAGCCTGCTTATTCACTCTTTCAATTCAATACTTGAATTTCTCTGTGCATTAACTTGTACAATTATACTATAATTACTTTTACCTCATTTATCTCAAATCTTTTTTTTTGAAGAGCACCTAAAAATATTGTGAAACAAAGGTGTTTTTAGTATTATTATAATCGTGAAGTTTTTATCGTTATGCACATCAGGCGCGTACGCAGGATTTTTTCAAGGGTTTTTTTTAACATTTATAAATCGGGCCGAAAATTTCGCAACGACTCAGGCCAGCCGCTGAATAAGCGAAATATCGAAATTTGAAAATTTGACATTTGGCTCCGTTGGGGGGGGGGGGTAAGGTCACCTTTTCAGATCAGCCATGGGATTTTTTTTTTTTTTTTTTAATTAATTAAAAAAAAAAAAATCCAAAGGGGGGGGGGCGTTTAGGGGGTGATGGGGGTTTTACACATATAAAAATATCAAAGGGGGGTTTAACCCCCCCCCCCCCCTGTGTACGCGCCTGATGCACATAATCAAGAAAATAAGGTTACCTGTTTACGATTCTATTCCATATGGTGTTTTAATTATTATGATAATCAGAAAGGTTTGATTGTCATGCACATAATCAAGAACCCAACGTAACCTGTTTACAATTCTATTCCATATATGGTGTTATTATTATGATGATCAGAAAGGTTTGATTGTCATGCACATAATCAAGAACCCAACGTAACCTGTTTACAATTCTACTATTCCAAACGGTGTTTTTATTGTAGCTTGTATTATATGCTAAGAAAAATATTATCAATCCCACGGAGTGAAAACATGATTGGAATTAGTACATACAAACCATGATTGTCCAAATCGATATCTGGGGCAGGCAACGTTCGGTCAGATTTTAGCTTTATATTCAAACAACGTTTGCGTAACCTTTTAAAGTTTTGTTAACCAAAAAACACTTATAGACGCCCTGTATATATTTGAAATGTTGGTTTATTTGGCTGGGAGAATATAAACAAATTGTTGCTGAGACATGTTGAAGAAAAATGGTCTAATGGAAAAAGGAACAGATTACACTTTTCTGCTCATTATTGAATACAGGGAGGGGAAGTCCACCCTGATATTAAGTTAGCTTCATTAGAAGCAGAACAATAATTTTGGTTTTCTGTTGTACGCAGAAAATCTAAATTTTGTATTCTCTCATCAATATTCCACTTAAAAACGCATTCGTTTTGAAAACCTTTGCAGAAATATAGCCTAAATTAGATCCTCTTTCACATTATAATACAATTTGAGTCAAATTTTGCATTCAAACTTTTGGGGCTCCCAACGCTTAAGAGGCTCTACAATGATTCTGATACCCCTTTCACCTCCTTCTCCACAGTCCTCCTCCTTCTCCTCCCGCTCCTCCTCCTCCCACTCCTCATCTCGTGTGCTCCACCTCCTCATGTCAGGGACTGCAGAACGGCTGAGACTAGAATGCCTTTGCATGGCTTCATTAATGAGATATATCTCGGATCAAATCATATACTGACCGATGTTATCGAGCATTTTACGAGTATTAAATTCCCTTTTTCCTAAATAAACCAACACACAGAATGATATTACTAAATATGATGCCTGGCTGGATATCAGTCGGACTTGTGTGAGTCTTTGAACCAGGCGCATACGCAGGGGGGAGGGGTTGGGGGGGTTAACCCCCCCCCCTCTCCTTTGGTAATTTTGTGTATGTAAACCCCCCTACAAATACCTAAAAAAAAACCCCCCCCCCCTCCCCTTTTGATTTTTTTTTTTTTTTTTTTTTTATATAAAAAAAAAAAAAATATGCCCACGGCCGACCTAAAAAAGGTGACCTTACCCCCCCCCCCCCCCAACTGAGCAAAAAAAAAAAAAGTGTCCTCTTTCCCCCCCCCCCCCCCCCCCCCCCCCCCCCCCCCCCCCCCCCCCCCCCCCCCCCCCCAGGTGGTGAGCAGGTGGTGAATGAATATGACAAGTCTATCTGTCACACATATTATGTGCAGGGGCGTAAATCCGTACCGTGGAGTGGGGGGGATGATCGGCGATAGCCATCACATACTAGCAAGAGCACACGATCACACTAATTTACGAAAGCGCGCGCGATCGCGCACGCACAAACACACAACACACACACACACACCACCACACACACACACACACAAACGAACAAACAACAAACATACACATATCCAAACACATGTACATAAATTTATACATGCATTCATACATGCACGCACATGTCAAATTTGACAACCATAAAGTAAAAGAATTTGACATATTTCGAAATACTGACAGCTGCAGACTGTAGTGTTTTATTATAATGAACTACGAAATAAGACGACACACTTTCAAGTAGTAAGATAAAGATTGAGTATTTCGTCAGGAAGATGCGAACTCTTTATTGTGAGTCCCATCACTTAGAAAATGATGTATAATGGTCAGGGGCGTCACTAGACCTTTTTTTAGTGGGGGGGTGTAGAGGCCAACGATTACCGACAAAACTAGCCCCCAATTACCGACAAAATGAAATGTCCCAATATTTACAAATTTAACCCTATATACCCGGGGCCGAAGGCTAAATTGTTTTTCCTACGGACTATCTATAGTACTTGCGTATGCGCAAAGGGTCATTTTCCTCGACGACATAAATAGACGAATTATTCCGTCAACTAAATCAGCATCATAGCTATATATTTTAATGCAAGCGCGGAGCTAGGATCTCATTTTAGGGAGGGGCGGTAGTGAGAAGGCGGATCACTCAAAAAGCGCGCGAAGCGCGCTTTTTAGGGGTGTGGGTGATAGGCCTACCGCGCGAAGCGCGGGAGCTTAGACGTTTCCTTAAATTATTAGGAAAAGAAGACGGTTTTTTGTACCGTTCTCGACTGTTAACCCTTGTCTATATGAATTTTCCCCCCTCCCGCGCGAAGCACGAAAGCTTTGGCGTTTCAGTAAATTATTATAAAAAGAAGACGATTTGTTGTACCGTTCTCGACTGTTAATCCTTGTCTGAATTCATTCCCCCCCCCCCCTCCCCCCTCCCGCGCGGAAGTTTTGGCGTTTCATTAAATTATTAGAGAAAGTAGACAATTCGTTGAACCGTGGTCAACTCTTAATCTTTGTATGAATTCAGTTTCTCCCTCTCTCTCTCCCGCGCGAAGCGCGGAAGCTTTGGCGTTTCATTAAATTATTATAAAAAGAAGACGATTTGCTGTACCGTTCTCTACTGTTAATCCTTGTCTGAATTCATTTTTACCCCCCCCCCCCCGCCATTGAAAGGGGGATTCAGAAATGTTGGCAGTCCTGAGATAGGGGGGTGCTTTCAAAGGGAGGGAACGAGCATACGCGTACCCTAAATAACACTGAGTGGGGGGAGCCGGGCATCTACTGTACACGATTGCACTTTTTAAGCGCTCGCGCACTGGCGCATTTTACGTCTGGGCTATAATAATACCTTGAAAAATAACGAAAAATTATTCTAAAGTTCATGAAGTGCTTGTTCGCGCACGTCGCGCAACTACTCTTAATGATCGTGACATACTGTATACGTGTAGGCTATACAGTTATACATACATTAAAAAAAATAACTCATTTCTCGTGCATTATGCTGAAATTGAAACAATCACTTTTTTCTTTCTTCTTCTTCTTCCTTTTTTTTTTCTCTCTTTTTTTTGTAATCTCAGGGGGGATATCTGTACAGGCCACCCCCCCCTCCTTCAAGCGAGGGGGGATGCATCCCCCATCCCCCCCCCCCCCGAGATTTACGCCCCTGATTATGTGACATCGGCACTGAAAGGATACACAAGAAAATAACAACCTTCACATCACGGTATTTACGTCTGTGACGTAGAGACTAATGAATATTCATGACTCCACTAAAGCTCGTGCTAATATATTATGCTACCTTATATATTCGCTCCCACTGCACTCTGTCTGTGTGTTAAGGGGTGCACTGTTTAATGTATACGTGTGTTCTATGTGCTTTTTGATGGTGTCACGTGACACTGTCATGTGACTGTGTAAATGTGGTCGCCCCCTTGATAGCAGACGACGTTGCAAATGTTTATTTTGCTCTTTACAGGTTCTTTGTAGGCTACTCAGACAGGGGCGGCGATACCGGGGGGACGGGGGGACACGTCCCCCCCCCCCCTCCCCCCTGAAAATTTGAAAAAGTGCAACAAAATAATGTGTAGCAAATACTGACTAAAGACTGCAACAAACTTTAAGGCTGTGGAAGGCCCGAGAGTGCAGCGTTTAGACAAATAAAAATGCAAAAATCTTCTCTTTCGGGAGCTACGCTCCCTTGCATAATTGTGAAAGTGTGAGAAAGTTATAGTGCTTGTTGTATACTATTGTTTTGCTAAGGAATGTAATTTGTTAATACAACAAAGCTTTGAGGGGATAGTCACTTCCTTCACCGTCACCCCTCTCGTTCACTATACTCCCTCACACTGGACTAATGATGGGGGCGGGGGCTTGCCCCCCGAGTAAAATTCAAGCGTGGTTTATTTCTAATTCCATACCAGTGATTTACAAATGTTGCTGGAACGACATGATTCTTTCCCTGAACTTCCGGGGGCTCTGCCCCTTGGACCCCACCAAGGGCCCTAAGGAGTGCCCCTGGTTGCTCATCTGACCGTAAATGAAATGCCTTAAAACCCTGTGCTTCCGGGGGCTCCGCCCCCTTAACCCCACGAGGGGCCCTGAGGCGAGCTTATCTCAACGTAATTATATGCCTAGAACCGTAATTAAATGCCTAAACACCCTGAGCTTCCGGGGGCTCCGCTCCCAAAACCCCACAGGGGCCCTAAGGCGAGCTTATCTGACCGTTATTAAGTGCCTTAAAACCCTGAGCTTCCGGTGGCTCCGCCCCCTGGACCCCAATCGGGGCCCTTATGCGGGCCCCGGATGCTGACCTATCCGTTATTACATGCCTAAAACCCCACCCCATGACCCCCGCCAGGGCTTTGCCACTTGACCTCAAGCCAATTTACGCTCCATTTACGTCCCTCGATTTGCTCTACCTGACCGAAAACATTTTAGCCCCCCCCCCCCCTTCAAAAACGTTCCGCGGGGCCTGCATGTACCATGTTAAAGTGGTGGTGATGCGGATTTTTTTTCTGGTGCCCACCCTCCCCCCCCCCAAAAAAAAAAAGTTTTTACTCATTACTACACTGCTCCCTGTCCCTAGCATTTCGTCCCCCCCCCCCCTCGGTCATGAAAAGAAATCGCCGCCCCTGTACTCATAGTCATCATTTTAGTCATCTACATATCAAATTAAAGCTCTTAGTGACACTAGTAAAATATTGCAGATGAAAACCTATAGTTTTGGTTTACTTTAGTTTATAGACCTATTTGGTCTGCCTAACAAGGTTTGTCTACTACTACTCGCTGTAATTTGAAAAATAAAAATATGAAGTGAATAGTGTACGTGTTTATCATTACGCATTAT
Organism: Strongylocentrotus purpuratus; assembly: GCF_000002235.5. NCBI lineage: Eukaryota > Metazoa > Echinodermata > Echinoidea > Camarodonta > Strongylocentrotidae > Strongylocentrotus > Strongylocentrotus purpuratus. The sequence continues at coordinate 11,294,977 of NW_022145610.1, forward strand.
AAGTGGAGAGGGCTAGCATAAAATCAATGTTATTTATTTTAACTTGCATTATTATGTTCTGCTATATTCGTGCTGTAAATATTGTAATACATCAGCGGTGGATCGAGGATTTGAAAATAATAGGGGGCACAGTCGGCAAATTTGAAAAATGTGGGGAGAGGGGGCAGCCGGATTATTAAAATGCATCTCTCCCCCCCCCCTGGATTCGCCACTGATACATTGTACAGTTGTATATTGTTAACTGGTAAAAAAAATACTATAATATAGACGTTTGATGGATTAAATGCATATGTTTTTTACCTTCTTTTTAAGTCGGAATCCTGGAGAAAACTCTTAATCAAGTTTATTTTAATTGATTTAAATTATTATATGAAAAGACTTTTTGAAACACAAAGGATGTGCATTATTCGAATAGAGGGGAATAGCTCTGACACAGTACTCCCACTAAACCTCCTGGCACTAGCCTGAGACTGTTAGTCCAAATCAGCTGTAAAATATTTTAATGTTTTGGTTGGTCTTGTTTAAACCGATTTTTAAATATTTATAAATATGATGTTCACTCTATTATCACCATCCATCGATATCAGCACTATCATCACATCTCCATCACCATCATTACAATCATCATTTTCACCACCATCACCACTACTATCATTATCAATCAGTCTCACAAACACTACCACTGCTTTCATCATCACTATGTGGCATAACACAATCATGGTCATCCCCACCCCTATTCATTGCCCATCATCTCGAGTGTAAATTAATGCAATAAAGTTCTATGAAGAGAAACATTATTGTACACTAACAGTGGTGTTCTTTGTGCGAACCAAAATCGTGGCACGCAATCCTAGACGACAGATTCAAGCAGAAAATCCACAACATTCCAATTAGCTTCAATGCTATTCTTCAACACTCTTCTCTTACCATCAATGATATTTCAAACTTAAGAACGCGATCGATGACACTTTCGTCATCCAATTTTATAATTATTACAAACTTCATTTTCTCATTTAATTATTTAGAATCCTTCAGATTTTGACCAGTTCTGTAAAGAAGGATTTACTTCCAGAGCATTAGTTAATACACTCCATCATCAATTGTCAGTTCAGTTAAGACGTAATCGTCCATCATTTTTTTTCTGTCACTTTGTCTAAAATAAGAAGTTATGCCATGCAAGGAATTTGATTTGATTTGATTTGATTTGATTTGATTTGATTTGATTTTCTTCTGCATTCATGTAAGTACACAGTTTATCGATAACAATAATAACATAAAGTACAATAAGTATTTTTCTGACAGTGAATCATAAATAGGCAAATACATAATACATATATATATATATATATATATATATATACATTGTTATTTTCAAAATCGAAATGATAAACTGTCATTAATATTAAATTACTTCAAACATTATACAATTTTTTGCGGAAGAAGGACTGTCATTGTAAGCAGATTGTATGATATACAACAGCCCCAGACAAAACTCATAAATAGATTCACACAGTTATTAGGCAGAAACGGATAGGTAATTGAAAATACAAATGATGATGATGATGATGATGACGATGATGATGATAATGATTCGACTAAAAGAGGAAATGACATTATAATAAAGACTAAAGAGTTTACACAGAAATTTTACCTTGAATATTTTGATAATAACATTGTTTTAACTTTGGCCTTAAGTAAGTAGAGGGAGCAACATAATTTAATAGATTCTGGGAGAGAGTTCCATAGGTCATGACCATGGTGTCTTATGGATCTATGGGCAATAAGTAATTTCGGGTTTACTAGATGAAAAATTGAGGAATTACGGGTAGGGTATAGAGTAAATGGCTTTATTCATAAATAGTGTAACAGTTTTGAAATGAAAGAGGGGGCATATTATTTAAATACTTAAACATGATCAGTAAACTTTGTAGCGAATTTATGTGGAATACTATTAGGGTTTTCAGTTTGTAAAATATTGGACTTGTGTGAGACAAATATGGTGAACCAGTAAATAAACGAAAGGCTTTCTTTTGCAATAAATAAATAGAGTTAATTTTAGTTTTGGCGCTGAGGCCCATACTAAATTGCAGTATGTTATATACGGTTATTTCAATGAATTATAAAGCATAACAAGCGTATAACATGGTATAAATAGCTTCAGACAAAGAAACATTCACCGATGAGTGCAAGTCGTAAAGCTATTTTTTTTTAAAGATAAATAAGTAAACAAATATTTTTTGAAACAAAAGTTCACCAATTTTACATAACTTTAATCTGTCGAATCTTCAAAAGAGATAGAACACACCAATAATAAAATAAACAACAAATATGTATAAAAAATTCCTGTCTTAAAGATACTGTTTCCCTTTTGCAGCCAACATCAAATTCTGTAGAACTTTGCAGGAATTATGAATATGTCATGTATGTCCTATCTGTAAAATTTAAACGTTAGCAGTGTCCTAATATTCATATTATGCAAGGAAACCTGTTTACTTCCTAAGTTCACTGTCAGACACTATTGAGTGATTGACTGGCTTTCTTCTTCTTTGGTAATAACATAAAATGAACTGTAAAGGGTACATGAGCATTTGTCTACATCAATAACCCACCATTCGATACAACGGTCTGAAAATCAGACTATTACTTACTGGCTCTATAGCTCTTAAGTCGATTCGACAACTAATAGTCGTTATTTTCCCACTTAAAAACATTTTCAAGCCCCCCCCCCCCCTTTCTTTTTTTTTTAGGGAGGTTCTTATTTAGTATTTACTTTCAAATGCCGGTGGAATTTAACCTTTTAGTTTTTTTGACCTGCAAATGGGACATAGTACCTTTCAGGGTATTATCTAATTGCATTTGCATATACATTGAATAACACATTTCCAAATTGAAACTAGATTTAGTTCCACTTTATATTTTGTTGAGAACGAAAATTAAAATAAAGAAAAAACACTGGATACAGACATAGCGTCCCAAAAAAAAAAGTTCCGTTGCGAAAAAGGTCTTGTCAAATAAATATTTCAAATTTAACTACCAATGCCTATACATTTTAACTTTGACTAGAACTATTATCATTATTATTATCAATTTATTCGTTAAACAAAGTGCATACAAAAAAATTACATAGAAAAACAAATCATAAAAAACAAAGTAAAAATATCATTTTTAAAACATTATCGTGATTCCCAAGAGCCGGAAATGATTATGGGAACCACTGATTCCCATATGAAATAATAATATATCATTAACGTAATTCACCCTCATGTTTATTGAAACATAAGCATATACTCTTGATGACGTGTCGAAAGCTCATATTTATCAAAGTCCCGCTTTTAACGAGATGAAATTAGTGCTTTCCGACGTTTTAATTTTTCAAATTACAGCTAGTAGAGACGAACCTTGTCAAGCAGACCAAATAGACCTAAAGTAAAGGAAACCGAAGCTATAGGTTTTCACCTGCAATATTGTACTAGTGTCAGAGCTTTAATTTGATGTATAGATCGCTACAATCGGATCTCTGAGTAGTCTACAACAAAGTGAAGAAACCTGCAAAGAGCAAAATAAACATTTGCAACGTCGTCTGCTATCAAGGGGGCAACCACTTTTACACAGTCACATGACACCAACACACCGCACAAAGAGCACACGTACAGTGCACCCCTTCCTCACACACAGACAGCTAGATTACAGGTAGAGGGATTTTCGAGAGTGGAATAAAATTGGCCGATATGACGCGTTATGCCTGGATTACATTTACCCCGGGCGCCGTACGATAAATTAGTCTACGATTTTCCGTAGACATCGTAGGAGGCTACGGGCTACGATGTTTGTGTTTACATTATCTACGAACATCGTGCCATTTATTGTATTGGCCCTCGGGGGCAGGCCGGGGCAAATCCGTACAGAGGCTGTACAGGAGATTGTACGAAAATCGTGCAATTTGCATGCAGTAGCCGTGCAGTCTCCGCAGCCTCCGCACGGAAATCATACAGAGCCCGTGCAGCTTCCGTGCAAAGGATTCGCGGAGAAGGCGCGGTGACCGTACAGCAACCTTGCGATAGCTGTGCAATTGCCGTGCGAATGCCCCATGAGTCTACAATCTCCGTACGATTTTCTTTGCCCCCATGTTCACCGAAAAATTGTACGTTTGCTGCACAATCAGTGCGAGGCCTCCGGGCGATGCCCGTGCGGGGATTGTGCAATGCCACCTACGACATGTATACGGGCTACGGGCTTACGATTTTTTTAAAATTTGTTTAACTTATCGCGAAACATAATCGTAAAGGCTGCGGACCCCGAGAATCCGTACGAAAATCTCACGGCCGCCTCCTGCCACTGCAGAGGCCGCACGGAAAAGGGGATACGAGCAGGATACGGGCTCCATAGACTAATCGCAGGCCAAATGTAATCCAGGCATAAGTGGTACGGAAAAATTAATCGCTGCCCGGACGGGCCCCTCACGATTTTTTCTGTTAATTCTCAATGGAGGCGCGGATTTCAGAGGACAAATAGTTTAGTGCACCGCAAGGCACCCAGCCGGGCGCCTTGAGGACCCCGGCCGGGCACCGGGAGCCATTGGGAGCACCGGCACCATAATGGGGCTTTCACATAAACACTCCGGGACCCGTACGGCGAGTAAAAACAGACATTTTGGGAATTTGGCCGGCTACCATAAATATCCTACGGGCGCCAGGACAGTTTTTGAAGCCGTACGGGCGCCGTGGTGCTGAGTCGGCTGCTCCCAATTCTCCCGGCGTTTTTATCTGACCGTTAGGTCGTAAAAAGCATATGAAGGGTCCCGTGCGGGCTCCAGACGATGTCCGGATGGGCCCCTTACGATTTTTAGGGATCAATTCTCATGAAAAATCTTTACGGGCACATTGCGGTGCTAAAGGGTGCCGTACGTGTACCCTACGATTGCCTCACGGGCTCCTCAAGAGCCCCGGGTATATGCACAACACCGGGCGTCTGCCGTCCGGGGGCAATTTGAAATTAATATTGCCCGTGCGGGCCCCTCACGGCGGCATCTCAAAATGTACAACGCAGCATTAAATACAGGAGGTGCGGATGTCAGAGGACACATAGTTCAGTGCACCGCACGGGACCTGGCCGGGCGCCTAGAGGACCCCGACCGGGCGCCTTGAGGACCCCGGCCAGACCCCGGCAGGATACCTCAAGGGAGCCACGGGTGCACCTGCTTTTCGTACAGAGCCCGTAAAATTACCGGCCGGCATCCTAACGGGCGCCTTGCATTTTACTTGTCCAATTTTCACGGGGCACCTCCCGGGCGCCGCAGAATATGTGACTACACATGCTGTAGAAAAGAAAATCGGAAGGTTCCCGTACGGTCTCTAAATCCATGACAAGCCGCTGGGTAGGGAAAATCGTACGGGGCCCGGTTTATATGTGACCTAGGCATAATGGGGCTTTCACATAATTATACACTCCGGGGCCCGTGCGGCGAGTAAAAACAGACATTTTGGGAATTTTCGGCCCATACCCGGCCGGCAGCCGTAAAGATCCGACGGGCGCCGGGACAGTTTTTTAAGCCGTACGGGCGCCGTGGTGCTGAGTTGGCTGCTCCCAATTCTCCCGGCGTTTTTATCTGACCGTTAGGCCGTAGAGAGCCCGTAAAGTGCCGTAGGACATCTTACGGGTTCCTTGCGGGCTCCGGACGTTGCCCTGACGGCCCCTCGCGACTCGGGGGGGGGGGTCAATTCGCATACAAAATCTTTACGGGCGCCTTGCGGTGCTCAAGGGTTCCGTACATGTATCCTACGGCTCCCTCACGGGCCCCTCAAGAGCCCCGGATGCGCATATTTTTTTACACAACTGTTTAGCCATTTTCGCGAAAAAATTCCAAGAAGTGCTCTGGTGAAAGAGTCTAGGTCGTCAGCGCACTGTGTGCCAGCACGTACACTCAGGGAAGGGAAGATGATAGAAAGGGGAAAACAACAATAGTGGAGAGGATATGGAGAAGGAAAAACAAGCAAGGAAATACATACATTGTAAGGAAAGAGAAGAGGATAAGTCACAGGAAGAACATAGAAATACATAATTGAAGAGCTAAGAGGATCATAGATCTAGACTAAGGAAAAACAGGGAATACATAAAGAAGGAGAAAGGGAATCTATCATATTAAAACAAAGAAATAGATGCATGACGACGGAGAAAAGGATAGATTGAAGGAGAAACAAAGAAATACATAAAACAAAAGAAGAGGTTAGAATAAAAGAGAACAAAAGAAAAAAATAACGAATGAGAACTGGGGGATAGATTTGAAGGAAAAACAAAGAAAATTAACGAAGGAGAAAAAGGATAGATTGAAGATTAAAAAAGAAATACATGAAAAAAAGAGAAGAGGATAGATTGAAGGAGAACATAAAAATACATAATGAAAGAGAAGAGAGGACAGATATAACCCGAAACAAATAACGAGTATGTACACATGTACAACTCCAGTAATCCAACAAAACTGCTAAGGGTAATGCTAGACTCTGTCTCTAGTCGTTTTTACAGTATATTTAACTGAAGTGGCTAAACAGTTGTGTAAAAAAAATATGCGCGCCCCGGGTGATATGTACAATGTCTGCCGTCCCGGGGGCATTTGAAATGAATATTGCCCGTGCGGGTTCCTTAAGGCGGCATCTCAGAATGTACAACGCAGCTTTAAATACAGGAGGTGCGGATGCCAGAGGACACAAAGTTCAGTGCACCGCACGGAACCCGTTCGGGCGCCTTGAGGCAGGGCACCTTCCGGGAGCAATGGGTGCCCCTGTTCATCGGACGGAGCCCGTAAGCTTTCTGGCCGGCACCCTTACGGGCGCCTTGCATTTCACTCGACCAATTTTCACCGGGCGCCGCAGAATATGTGACCACACATGCCGTAGAAATGAAAATCGGAAACGTCCGTACCGTCTCTAAAATCCACGACAAGCCACCGGGTAGGTAAAATCGTACGGGGCCCGCACGGTGTTTATGTCACTTAGGCATAACGAGGATTTCGTGGTTACATCACAGCAAGAAGCTAGATGCCTCAACAAGTGTGGCTACCCGGATTAATGGGTCTTCAGAAGAATGGAAGCAGCCATGAAACCCACAACCCCTGGATCAGAACCAACCCGTAACACTAGACAAAAAGACATGGTTACCATCACATATGTCAAGGGAACATCAGAAGCCTTCAAGAGGGTCCTCAAGAAGTACAACATTGCCACCACGATGAGGCCCTTCTCAAAAACTACGTGGTTTCTTAGTGCATCCCAAGGATGGGCGCACAATGAAAGACTCCTCGGGGGGTTTGTACAACATCCCATGTAACGATCGTAACAAAGTATACGTATACATAGGAGAGACATGCAGAAAGTTTGGAGTAAGGAAGACCAAATACCAGCAAAAAGCCGAGTCTATACCAAGGGAACACTTCACAAGAGCCACGAAGAAAGAGTCCGGCACAATCTTCAACAAGTCAGCCATTAGCGATCACGTAGCACAGCACAACCACATTATTAACTGGAAAAGGAGCAAAATCCTAACCAAAGATGACAACAAATTCAGCAGATGGATCAGAGAGGCGGTGCATAACCAGAAAGAACGCGACCATGTCATGAACCGCGACATGGGCCAGTTTAACCTATCATCACTGCACATTCCCATTCTCTCGGACTGTCGTATTACCCCATCTAGTGTCGATAAAATGTCATTCTGATGATGCCTGCAGCAACGAGTAGGCGAATGTGTCACAGGTGAAACAACCTTTTTGATTCAATTTATGGAATCACTACCAATCAGATGAACCTCTTCAAGGATGAATGTTTATGTTTGCTTAATATTAGCAATGATGCGTGCAATCATCTGTAACCCATTCTCACTTCAACCCCACCCCCTCTCTCTCTCTTCCTCTCTATCTCTGCCTATCTCTTTTTCTCTCGTTCTCTTTCTCTCTCTCTCTCTCTCTCTCTTTCTCTCTTTTATTTATTTATTCCGTTTTATTTAAACAGGGTAGCCCCATCAGTAATCACAGTACTGTTTTCTAGGGGGCCCTGTAAACAAATGCAACATATATGAAGATACAAACTACTTGAACAATATAAAAATCATCGAAAACATCAATACATAGGAACATATAACAGAAAATAAGTAAAGAATAAGAGTGAATAATGAAACAAAGCCGTAGTAAGAATGATAAATTTCAATGAGCAATTTCAAATCGATAACAAAAATACTCTGATTATTATCAATGATCTGTTCAGATTTTAACAAATTATTATATTGAAAAATTTAAGTAAATATTCATGAAAGAAATAAAGAAAGAAAGGAAAATTGGTAGGAGACCAGTCTGTAGGTCCCGTGACCAATCTCTGGGAACAAAGGTTTGAAAGTGTTTTTGTGTTCCCTGATGAATACCGAACTATTTTTACTTGGGCTGCCCCCTTGAAAATCCCAGGCATTTTCGTGAGGGGCCAACAAAGGTCATACAGGGGTAGATATACAAATATATTCCAATCGTTTCGATATGCATATCAAATTACTCGGCTGGTCATGAGGATTCCAAAAATGTATAGTTTGCTATACCTCCGACCTTAAATGAGGGCGCTAGGATCAAAAACCTTGAAAGGTCAACACACTTTTGACTGGTGGTAAAATGCACCAACACAGTTAACCTTCTCTAATTGCATATCAAATTACTCGTCTGGTCATGGGGATTCCAGAAATGTTTAGCTTGTTACACCTCCGACCTTAAATGAGGGCGCTATGGTCAAAAAGGTCAATGCACTTTAGACTGGTGGTCAATTTCACCAACACAGTTAACATCGTCCGATTCTAATAATTTTAGTGTCTAATAATATGTTTTCTGACATAATAAATTCAACTAAACAACTTTTAAAATCAAAGGTGGTTTCCATAACCTTGAAATTTCCCCCAAGTGACAACAGATTTAACTCCGTTTCGTTGACAATCAGCCATGCATGAAGTTTTTCGTCTACGGCTGATTGTCAACGAAATGGAGTTATATAAAGTCTTTTGTCAACTCTGTTTGTTGCTATGGCAGGCACCCAGTGAAAACGAATTTGTTCGATAAAATTATGGAAATGCAAGCACTACTTTAAATAAACAGAACTTTGTCATTCCTTGCTCATTTTTCTTGATTGAGGTGTTATATGAAAGGGCAGAACCTCAACTTTCTAGAAATGTGATTTTCTCCTTGAAATTCAGATACCGTCCGCCAAATGACTTTTTGGTTTCCTTCATTTTAATCACTCATGCGTGAAATATGTATTATATGAATTGCATCACATGAAAGAGGAGGATCTAAGCTTTCCAAATATGTGTCATTTATCAATTCGATAATTCCCGGTTTCGTTTTTTCTGGGACGCACTGTACAAGGCACGCAACAGACCAATGAGATAGTGACATGTAGACGTTTTCTTGCTATTTCCAAATTGATTTGGATCAATTTTGGCTGAAATATCTTCCCACAGCCATTTTGACGCTGATGAAGTAGATGATGGTATTGGTAATAATAGATCCAAATTTGTAGTCGTATACAAAGCAATTCACATATACAATGCAAAATAGATGTCATACAGTTTAGAAGCGAACAAAACATATTCCCAGACATACCAGCAAAATAATGTTTACAAATTGTGTAATTCTAATACCCAAATATTAATTAAATAGCAGTCAGTAATTAGATAGGTGTTCCAATGACCTTCGGTGGAAAATTGTGTGATGCCTACTGAATAATAATAATGCAATAATTGTTGTTCTGTGAATGTACAATTTAGTTGTTAACATCTGTTATTACAATCTGTTATTCTAAACCTTTACATTCATGGACAAAAGCAATTGATTACCTAGGAATTTTATGAATTTCAAAAGAGCATGAGATTTATAGGATGGTGGGTAGGAAAATGCGTGTTTTAGCAGTTGTTTAGAATATGCCAAGGTAGTTTAACAATGTAAATTATGAGATGCACGGCCCTATGTGTTATCAGTGTCTGTGATACGGTGTAATATTGGTTCCCTTAAAAAATGGCGCTTCAAAATAATCAAGAAATGCCTCAAAAAAATAAAAATCTTTGAGTGACCGGTTTTACCATACTCGTTTTCCCCCATAGACTGTAGTGTTATGAAAACCGTTGAGCAAACGGTTTTCAAAATTTGTAATTCCAATCATAAATATGTTGATAATCAAACAGGCGATCGGCTTGTAAAAGTCATGGGATTCCTGACTGACCTAAAGGTTTATAATTATCATTTCAGCATGATCTAAATCCAGAATATCGTTTAGGAATCTGAGACAAATTCACCGGATCCCTATAAAGGGGCAAACGTTTTAGTGAGGAAAGGACACACTTACTATATCTGTGAAAACAAGCACGATTATGTTTCTAAAAGGGGCACAGATCGTTCATATAATTTTTGGGCATTGTATCCCCAGCCCCCTCGGCTACAACCTTTTATTGTGGTTTTAGAAGGGTACCTGATCCTACAAAAAGCTGCTTTGATTCTTTGAAACTAGTTATGGCTCTTTAGATGACCGCAAAGGGGTACAATTTTTAAGCTACAGTGGGATATATAGATAAAAAGGGGTACTTATATTTTATATAATTATACTATATTTAAAAGAGCACTTATCAGAGCTTAAAATGGGTATTTCTCATACGTAAAATGGGGCACGCATCAGAGATGTAAGGGGACACTTCTTTGAAGAGGAAATGCAATTATGACAAGCTAAGGAAAGGGGCACTTTTCAGAGGTAAACAGGAGCATTTCTTGCACCTGACAAGGCGCACTTATAAGATGTGAAATGGGTGCATTTATTACAATTTATTACAACAGTGCACTTGTCAAAGTAAAAAGGGAACCAATTAGATAAGAATAGGGAAATTATAGAAGTGAGATGGGGCACTTGTTAGAAAGGAAAAAAGGGCACTCACCTGTACAAAGTCCAATTAAAGTACAAAGATACAATCTTCCTATTTTTAAAAGAGGCACTCATTAGAGATGAAAAAGGCACTTTTGAAAAAGGGGGTGGGATACTTAACTGAAGTAAAGGGGCATTTTCCCGAAATAATATAGGGGTACTTTTGGGGTGCTCGAGAATGTGGGGCGCACTATGTTTAAAGTGATCCAATTTGTCTAAGCTTTCAAAGGACATAGTTTCAATCGACAGGATAACCTAAACTTATTTGAAACAGCCTACAACCATCTTGTCTTATTATCTAAGATCAACCTGTTCACTTGTTCATTGCATCATTTCAAATTGCATAAGATGTGTATTAAAGGTGCATGAAAGTTTTTTTCACGAACAGCACATGAAAACTCATAGGTGTACTAACCTCAAAGATTTAGTAAGTACAAGAAAGAAAACTCGTTGATAAATTACCAAAGAAATTGAAAATATACTTTCATGAAAAAGATATTCAAGATTGTGTGATCATTGCAAAGAGAATATCATGAATTGTGCTTGTAAATGAGCATTTTCTTAAAGGACAATCCAACCCTTGTAATAAGTTCATTAGTATTAAAGCAGAAAAATAAGATAACCATAATGGCGAAAAAGTTTAAGAAAAATCGGACCAATGATAAGAAAGTTATGACCTTGTGGCAGAAAGTTGGACCTTGTGGCAGAATAGTCTTGTGCTAAACAAGTTATCCAATAAAGTCTACTACTACTACTACCACTTTGGATGTTTGAAATATGAGATCACTAATTATATGCGAATCTCAAATTGGCAGTTTGGTCAGTGGATTGTGACGTAGTCGCGGGTAACTCTGCCGTTTGTCATGTGCAAAAATATCATTAATTGCTGTTTTCTCTTAAAGGCCTCCACTCTTGGGGCACTTTTAAAAAAATCGATGGATTGCCTATTATTATAGGTCCTCTAAATAGCACAGACCCTCCTAAGTCATAAATTTCTGAAAAAGTGAATATTATTAATTTTGTGTGTTGGAATAAATGGGGAAGTTGTCCGCCACTATATCACAGATACGTGACCGATTCAGCCAATTTGAAGAGCCCATACCTAAAGCGATTACATTTTTCAAAAGTTCATAATTTTCTAGTTCTTGTTCGATTTCATTCAACCTTTCACCAGTCTACATTTCCTAATATTTCTGCTTTCCTCTAGAGTGGTTTGTTATCAAAGGGATTTCCCTTTAGGTCCGACATTTTCACCCTTTCTTTTTAAAATCACAAAATCGATGTGAATATGTTAGCAAATGTTTTGAGACTCAAATAACAGTGCATTAGGGCTTTTAAACTTCAACTAAACTTACATTTTATTATCCAATAATAAACACATAACAACATGTATAAACAGTTTTATACATTAACATAAAAGGATAAAAGGAACCAGAGAAAAGCATGAATACAAATCGAGCCTGGTACCTTCGAATCTATGAAAAACACTGCTTGGGTACACATGATAAACAAACAAATTTGAAATATAACATGTAGAAAAGCTAATTATAAACAAAAGTGTAATACAAATGGATGAAAAGTCAAATTATCAAATACCTATAGTTTATTACATTATACTCATTCCAAGCGGACATTCACAGAAAATCACAAAGATGTCAAATAATTTGTAACTACAAACTGGTAAGTTAACAGATGGCCATATTACAAGTTTTAGGTCAACTATATCGGGTGATTGATAAAAATACAAATAAAACCACCTCCATAGCATCTGGGATATACGATAGATTCGCCAGAAAAAATAACGATGTTTTAATATAATGCACCAATACTGCCAAAGCAGACGACATCCCATAAAGAATGAACATAGTTTCAATGCTTTTATTTCTCAAATTATAATGAATTTAGTGTATATAAATGTGAAGGCATCCACACCATTCAAAGGGGAATGTGAAACCTATTCCGATAACTAAAATCTTTTGTTTGTAAAAAAAAAAAAAAAAAAAAAAAAAAAAAAACATAGGATAGAGACTTTCAAATTGAAAAAACCCCGATAGCATAGACGGCATTTGTTCCCTCTTAAAACGCTGAACATACCGCGGTGTATGCAGCAAAAAATACAATGTCGTCTTACTTTGTTTACAAGCGACAGATTCCTTTATTTTGTAATCGCTGCATTTTTTATCAAAATAATACCATGTGCTGGTGCAAGTTGCTCTATATGGGATTTTGACCTACATTAAGTGTGCTTCATCCCGAACTTGTCAGAATATGATTTTAACAATCATTTTTAAAATGGCAGTTGTTCCAGTCATGCGTAAAAGCAAAGTTATTAATAAGGTATCATTAAACAGGATATTAGTTATTCTTTGAAATTAAATACATGTTTAGGTCACACAGCTTATAAGTCTTATATGGGAATCTACCAAAGTTGCTTATAATTTGTGATACTCACTGTATAATTATGTGGAGTTAATGAGATGCTTAATGGAGTTGGTTCTAAGCTGGATGGAGTTGGAAGTAGGGTGGATGTATTGGGTAATTAGTGAGAGGCTGGAACCGCTGGATGGAGTTGGTAGCTTAAATGAGAAAGATTGTATCTGATTGATTTTCTTCTCCTGAATGAGTTTGACATCATTTATATCAATAGAATCATATTTTTAAGTCATTCATAGTTCCGTATAATCTTTTGGTAATATGCTGGTGCAAAGCTGGAGCGAAAATACTGAATGATAGTTCTACGAAATGGCGAATATAGAATTACGAAAATTATGAGTAAATACACATAGGGATGCTACATAATTATAACTCCAACGATCCTTTGCATTGCATTCAGCGCAAGTTGAGCGATGCGGATGACGGGAAATATTAGCATTGGCAAACCTGTTTGGGAAAAAAAAATTAGCCGCCCGGCCGTTAATTTTTTTCCCCCAAACAGGTTTACCTATGAGCGTAAAATCCTGCCTCCTGACTGAACCAATCAGGTATACGCATCATGAATATTCATGAGCTGAGCTCACAGAACTGTGGCTGTGCTGCAAATGCCTAGTATAGTATTACGCATGCGCGTGGACTACAGTTTCACTTACCATTTAGGGTGTACAAAATGTATGTGAGCTGTGGTGTGAACATTTCTGGTTGTTCTGGTGCATGTTGGTTTGTATAGTTTTCCACATCTATTTTTTACACAGCGGATTTTTTGACAAAGAGTTCACTTAATACAGTACACACACTAATATTCCAATGTCACACATAGGCTATACATACAAACACTCTCTCTCTCTCTCTTTCTCTCTCTCTCTCTCTCTCTCTCTCCCCCCCCCCCCTCTCTCTCTCTCTCTAAACACATACCCACCCATCCTCATGTATTTACAAACACATAAAGCAACAGATGCACACACTAGCTGTCAAGAATATACAATAGACACACACAATGCAGTATGAATTATCTTATCAGGATTAATCAAATTATCTTAATCAAAAGTGGTTGCCATAACCATGAAATTTTCCCCGAACCCATGGATAAGAAGTTGTTAAAGGTTTGTCACCGAAACGGCAGCCATTTTGAATGTTCATGGTCAAGGTGAGCACTTTTACTTTTTAAAGTTGTATAGTTGAATTTGCCATGTCAGAAAACATATTTTTAGACACAAAAATCATTAGAATCGGACGTGTTGGTGAATTTGACCACCAGTCTAAAGTGCATTGACCTTTTTTACCATAGCGCCCTCATTTTAGGTCGGAGGTATAACAAACTATACATTTTTGGAATCCTCATGACCAGACGAGTAATTTAATATGCATATCGACACGATTTGAATATATTTGAATTTCGACCCCTGTTTGACCTTTGTTGGCCCCCACGAAAATGCCCGGGATTTTCAAGGGGGCAGCCCAAGTCAAAATTGTTCGGTATTCATCTGGGAACACAAAAACACTTTCAAACCTTTGTTTCCAGAAATTGGTCACGGGACCTACAGGCTGGTTTCCTACTACAGGAACCAATTTGCTAGGGCTCACAAGGCATCAAGCTTCGCTTACCTTGGCGTCCTGACCAGTTTTGTTTGTAAGTTTATATTTCTCAATATATGTTTTAATGTATACTGATTTTATGTGTGTATTCAGAACTGAAAAGTAAATGAAATGAAATCATTCTTATCATTATTATTATTATTATTGATATTATCATCATTATCATCATCATCTTCCTTATTTTTATTTTGTTCTAATGATCCTTAATTGTATGAATAGCATGCCTACAGGCCTCTTCTTTATCAAATCTCAACTCTGCTGAACAATAATGATGATAAGGACACGCTAATCGAAACTTAAAGTCCCCACTAAACGGTCTTACTTCGTTGTTTTATATGTTAGTACTTACTCTTCTGTTTAAGTCATATTGCATAAGTAGCTGACATGTGGTTGGGATCAAAGCACATTGCACAAAATTGTAAGCAAACTTTGTACAAAAATAATTAGCATTCATGCTATCTTCTCTGTTGATATTTTGTGGTTCCTAATTGTAATTTATCCGAATATTCATGATATTGGTTTTTGCATTACGTATTAGTTTTCTCTCACTTGCTATTAGATTCTTTCTCTATTTAATTTTGTTCATTATGTTCCTTTTCCGCTATGATATTATATTTTCTGTAATGAGCTGTTCGGTTTTCTGTTCATGCGTCTTTTAACTTTTCATCTTACTTTTACTCCATTGAACGAAGCACGCAATATCTTTTATTTAATTTCTTTCAAATAACTGCGGGTACTGTAAAAAGAAAAATCATCTTACATGTAATTCAGTATAAGAGTATGAAATCCATTGGTCTATATTAGATAAAATATATCTCTCAACTCAGCTTAACAAAGCGTGTATAACATTTGCTACTTTTTAATGCCTACATAATGAGCTATATAAACTTTAATATAATGATTCAATCCAATTCAATCAAGGCTTATTAAAGACATGAATGGCAGTCATATACTGAATTGTAAATGCTTTTACAGAGCAGGTAAAATACAATGCAAGTATAAAATAACAACATGAGATCAGGAAAATAGAATTAAATATAATGTGTACAAGCATAATTAAAAAATTGATAGGTAGTAAAATATATACGGAATGTTAAAATGACTGATTTATATTGCCCCACTGTTAAAAAGAACATAATATTGCACAGTTCTTAAGGCAATTATAAGCTTGGATTTGCATAGTGACAGTGTAACATACGTGTGAGATTGGGAAGAGCACTGTTCTGGAATCGCTTAGTTTTACAAGAAAATCCTTGATACTTATTGACGCTTCGTAAATTGTATTTGTTGGTTTTCTGTGATGTAACCATTGATTTGCACAATACATTTGTTTCTAGTGCAATAGCCAGATCTTTTGTGAGTTGTTCTCTTCAAGTCACAAGGGTTGGCAATTTCAGTATTTCAAAAGCATTGTCATATGAAGTATAATTGGATCCTAATATTATCTTACAGGCTCTTTTTTGTATACTTTCTATAACATCAATCTGTTTACGAGTCAAACTACCGGAGAATAGAGGTACACAGTATTCTGTTACTGGTCTTATATACCCTATAAAATTGGGCCAAGTTTGTCACTTTGAGGCACGCCTACACCATTGTATTTTGATTCTGATAACTGACCTCTATACCTGACGGTTTGTTGACGATTACTCAGAAAATCTAATACTAATGAAATTACACAAGGACGGACATACATTTCACATAATATAGCATGGTGATATTATGGTTAATCCGATCGAATGCTTTGGAAAACTCAGTCAGAATGAGTGTTGACAGTGACTTAGGTTTGTCAGCATTACTATACAAGGCATGCAACAGCCCAATCAGATAGTGACATGTAGACGTGTTCTTTCTATTTCCAAATTGATTTGGATCAATTTTGTCTGAAATATCTTCCCACAGCCATTTTGATGCTGATGAAGTAGATGATGGTATTGGTAATAATAGATCCAAATTTGTAGTCGTATACATAGCAATTCACATGTACAATGCAAAATGGATGTCATACAGTTTAGAAGCGAACAAAACATATTCCCAGACATACCAGCATCCATTGATTACCTTGGAATTCTATGAATTTTAAAAGGGCATGAGATTTATAGGATGGGGGGTAGGAAAATGCGTGTTTTAGCAGTTGTATAGAATATGCCAAGGTAGTTTAACAATATTAATTCTGAGATGCACGGCCCTATGCGTTATCAGTGTCTGTGATATGGTGTAATATTGGATCCCTAAAAAAATGGCGCTTCAAAATGATCCTGAAGTGCCTCAAAAAAGTAAAAATCTTTGAGTGACCGGTTTTACCATACTCGTTTTCCCCTATTGACTGTAGTGTTATGAAAACCGTTTAGCAAACGGTTTTCAAAATTTGTAATTCCAATCATAAATATCTTGATAATCAGACAGGCGATCGGCTTGTAAAATTCATTGGGTCATATAAGTCATATAATTATCATTGCAGCATGATCTAAATCCAGAATTTTGTTTAAGAATCTGAGACAAAGTTACTTGATCCCTTTAAAGGGGCAAACGTTTTAGTGTGGAAAGGACACACTTAGAATAGCTGTGAAAACGAGCACGATTATGTTTCTAAAAGGGGCACAGTTCGTTCATATAATATTTGGGCATTGTACCCCCTGCCCCTCGGCTACAAGCTTTTATTGTGGTTTTAGAAGGGTACCTGTTACTACAAAAAGCTGCTTCGATTCTTTGGAACTAGTTATGGCTCTTTAGATGACCGCAAAGGGGCACAATTTGTAAGCTACAGTGGGATATATAGATAAAAAGGGGTACTTATCAAAGGGAAATTACATCAAAAGTAATACGGGGAACTTATATTTTATATAATTATACTTATATTTAAAAGAGCACTTATCAGAGCTTAAAATGGGTATTTCTCATACGTAAAAAGGGGCACTCATCAGAGATGTAAGGGGACACTTCTTTGAAGGGAAAATGCAATTATTACAAGCTAAGGAAAAGGGGCACTTTTCAGAGGTAAACAGGAGCACTTCTTGCACCTGAAAAGGCGCACTTATAAGATATGAAATGGGTGCATTTATTACAATTTATTACAACAGTGCACTTGTCAAAGTAAAAAGGGAACCTGTTAGATAAGAATAGGGAAATTTATCAGAAGTGAGATGGGGCACTTGTTAGAAAGGAAAAGGGCACTCACCTGTACAAAGTACAAAGTACAAAGATACAATCTCCCTATTTAAAAAGGGGCATTCATCAGAGGTGAAAAAAGGCACTTTTGAAAATGGGGTGGGACACTTATCTGAAATTAAGGGGCATTTTCCAGAAAGAAATAAAGGGGTACTTTTGGGGTGCTCGAGAATGTGGGGCGTACTGTGTTTATAGTGATCCAATTTGTCTAAGCTTTCAAAGGACATAGTTTCAATCGACAGGATAACCTAAAATTATTTGAAACAGCCTACCAACATCTTGTCTTATTATCTATTATATGTATTAAAGGTGCATGGAAGTTTTTGTCACGAACAACACATGAAAACTCATAGGTGTACTAACCTCAAAGGTTTAGTAAGTACAAGAAAAAAACTTGTTGATAAATTACCAAAGAAATTGAAAATATACTTTCAACAAAAACATATTCAAGATTGTGTGATCATTGCAAAGAAAATATCATGAATTGTGCTTGTAAATGAGCATTTTCTTAAAGGACAGTCCAACCCCTGTAATAAGTTCTCTAGTATTAAAGCAGAAAAATAAGATAAACATATTGGCGAAAGTTTAAAACAAATCGGACCAATGATAAGAAAGTTATGGATGTTGAAATATGAGATCACTAATTATATGCGAATCTCAAATTGGCAGTCGCGGGTAATTCTGCCGTTTTTGTCATGTGCAAAAATATCATTAATTGCTGTTTTTCTCCTAAAGGCCTTCACTCTTGGGGCACTTTTAAAAAAAATCGATGGATTGCATATTATTATAGGTCCTCTAAACAGCACAGACCCTTCTAAGTCATAAATTTCTGAAAAAGTGAATATTATTAATTTTGTGTGTTGGAATAAATGGGGAAGTTGTCCGCCACTATTTCACAGATACGTGACCGATTCAGCCAATTTGAAGAGCCCATACCTAAAGCGATTACATTTTTCAAAAGTTCATAATTGTCTAGTTCTTGTTCGATTTCATTCAAACTTTCACCAGTCTACATCTCCTAATATTTCTGCTTTCCTCTAGAGTGGTTTGTTATCAAAGGGATTTCCCTTTAGGTCCGACATTTTCACCCTTTCTTTTTAAAATCACAAAATCGATGTGAATATGTTAGCAAATGTTTTGAGACTCAAATAACAGTGCATAAGGGCTTCTAAACTTCAACTGAACTTAAATGTTATTATCCAATAATAAACACATAACAACATTTTAAAACAATTATCATAAAAGGATAAAAGGAACCAGAGAAAAGCATGAATAAAAATCGAGCCTGGTACCTTCGAATATATGAAAAACATTGCTTGGGTACACATGATAAACAAACAAATTTGAAATATAACACGTAGAAAAGCTAATTAGAAACAAAAGTGTAATACAAATGGATGAAAAGTCAAATATCAAATACCTATTGTTTATTACATTATACTCATTCCAAGCGGACATTCACAGAAAATCACAAAGATGTCAAATAATTTGTAACTAAAAACTGGTAAGTTAACAGATGGCCATATTACAAGTTTTAGGTCAACTATATCGGGTGATTGATAAAAATACAAATAAAACCACCTCCATAGAATCTGGGATATACGATAGATTCGCCAGAAAAAATAACGATGTTTTAATATAATGCACCAATACTGCCCAAGCAAACGACATCCCATAAAGAATGAACATAATTTCAATGCTATTATTTCTCAAATTATAATGAGTTTAGTGTATATAAATGTGAAGGCATCCACACCATTCAAAAGGGAATGTGAAACCTATTCTGATAACCAAAATCTTTTGTTGTAAAAAAAAAAAAAAAAAAAAAAAAACCAGGATATGGGTTAATCAACAATCAAGAAACTAGACTTTCAAATTGAAAAAACCCCGATAGCATAGCCGGCATTTGTTCCCTCTTGAAACGCTGAACATACCGCCGTGTTTGCAGCTAAAAATACAATGGCGTCTTACTTTGTTTACAAGCAACAGATTCCTTTATTTTGTTATCGCTGCATTTATTATCAAAATAATACCATGTGCGGGGTTTATAATGAGGCAATAGATTAAAAATTTAGCCTAACGGAAGTAAAGTAAGATAAAGAACTGAAGAAAATGACAAAACAGGCACTGAAAATGTGTGAGATGTCATGGCCTCATGGGACATCGTCTGCTCGTTCAAATCATGTCCAACCTGTGATGTCACACATCTCAGCAGCGTTCGGTGAGCTCTTCAGGTGCTATGCCGGGGTTGTATTTAAGCGTTTTGTAATGGATAATAATCATTACTTCGAATGTTTCCATGCATTGAATTTTGATAACCTTTTCAATCAAAGTTTCACCTTTGCAATAATTAAGTTAGTTTTTAAAATCCATAAATATCTACATTAAAAGTTGCTCTATAGGGGATTTTGACCTACATTAAGTGTGCTTCATCCCGAACTTATCAGAATATGATTTTAACAATCATTTTTAAAATGGCAGTTGCTCCAGTCATGCGTAAAATCAAAGTTATTAATAAGGTATCATTAAACAGGATATTAGTTATTCTTTGAAATTAAATATATGTTTAGGTCACACAGCTTACTAAGTCTTATATGGGAATCTACCAAAGTTGCTTATAATTTTTGATACGCACTGTATATGTGGAGTTAATGAGAGGCTTAATGGAGTTGGTCCTAAGCTGGATGGAGTTGGAAGTAGGGTGGATGCATTGGGTAATTAGTGAGAGGCTGGATGGAGTCGATAGCTTAAATGAGAAAGATTGTATCTGATTGATTTTCTTCTTCTAAATGAGTTTGATATCATATACATCAATATAATCATATTTTAAAGTCATTCATAGTTCCGTAAAATCTTTTGGTAATAGGCTGGTGCAATGCTGGAGCGGAAATACAGAATGATAGTTCTACGAAATGGCGAATATACAGTGCGTCCCAGAAAAAACGAAACCGAGAATTACCGATGTTTTATCATAACTTAACCACAATTATAAATGATAAATGACACATATATATCATATAATGCATATTTTACGCATGAGTAATTAAAATGAATTTGAAGAGAGGAAACCAAAAAGTCATTTGGCGGACGGTATCTAGAAAGTTGAGTTTCTGCCCTTTCATATGACACCTCAATCAGGAAAAATGAGCAAGGAATGACAAAGTTCTGTTTGTGTAAAGTAGTGCTTGCATTTCAATAATGTTACTGGCTGCTGCCGTAGCAACAAACAGAGTTGACAAAAGACTTAACTCCGTTTCGTTGACAATCAGCAGTAGACCAAAGACTTCATGCATGGCTGATTGTCAACAAAACGGGGTTAAGTCTGTTTTAGAAACTGTCCGCCAAATGACTTTTTGGTTTCCTCTCTTCAATTTGATTTTAATCACTCATGCGTGAAATATGATGAGTTGCATCAAATGAAATAAGAGGATCTAATCTTTCCAAATATGTGTCATTTATTAATTATAAATGAGACTCAGTTATGATAAAACACCGATAATTCTTGGTTTCGTTTTTTCTGGGACACACTGTATAATTACGAAAATTATGAGTAAATACACATATGCTACATAATTATAACTCCCACGATCCATTCCATTGCATGCAGCGCAAGTTGAGCGATGCTGATGACGTTCATTACGTCATATAATAGATCATGTTTATTCATGACCGCCCGGCCGCGATTTTTTTTTCCCCAAACAGGTTTACCTATGAGCGTAAAATCCTGCCTCCTGATTGGTTCAGAGGTATACGCATCATGAA
This sequence comes from Strongylocentrotus purpuratus, assembly GCF_000002235.5. NCBI lineage: Eukaryota > Metazoa > Echinodermata > Echinoidea > Camarodonta > Strongylocentrotidae > Strongylocentrotus > Strongylocentrotus purpuratus. Next base: position 11,316,867 of record NW_022145610.1, read on the forward strand.
TATTCATGAGCTGAGCTCACAGAACTATGGCTGAGCTGCAAATGCCTAGTATATGTATTACGCATGCGCGTGGACTTCAGTTTCACTAGCCATTTTGGGTGTACAAAATGTATGTGAGCTGTTGTGCGAGGGGATTTTTATTGGGGGAAGGGGGGGTGTCTGTGTGTTTGTGAATATTTCTGGTTGTTTTGGTGCATGTTTGGTTTGTATAGTTTTTCCACATCTATTTTTTACACTGCGGATTTTTTGACAAAGAGTTCACTTATAGTACACACACAAATATTCCAATTTCACACATAGGCTATACATACAAACACTCTCTTTCTCTCTGTCTCTCTGTCCAGTGGAGTGGTGGATCCAGGGGGCACAGGGGGCACATGCCCCCCCCCCCCCCTGTCAAAAAACTATGTTAAAATCAGCCCTAAATTCGCCCAAAATATACTGAAAAACAGGGACGTGCCCCCCCCCCCCGGCCCAAAAAAATGTATTGAAAATGTTATTTAAACAAATATTATAAAAAAATAAAGAAAATATGCCAATGGCTGATCTAAAAAGGTGACCTTACCCCCCCCCCCCCCCCCCCCCCCCCAACGGAGCAAAATGTCAAATTTAAAAATTTCGTGACCAAAAAGTTTCCTCTTTGCAATAATTTGAGCTTTCAACAATAAATACAATCAGCAGGTTCCTATTTTCATGAATTTAAGCTTTAAAACATCCCAATTTTAATTAAAACCTGAACTCTCACTGTTTATTCTCAGATTCAGACGCCGCCATAATTGCTCATGTAAAAGTTACATCTTTGAACCAATCACTGCGCATGCATGCAGTGTACATACGTAAGTACACAATTAGCTAGCATATAGCTGCATGCTATGAGCAGCTTCGACTTGTGTCACGCGCATGCGTAATACTACTAGTAACTTTGCAGCTCAATCATGAATATTCATGATGCGTATACCTCTGAACCAATCAGGAGGAAGGATTTTACGCTCATAGGTGAACCTGTTTGGGAAGAAAAAAAATCGCCGCCCGGCCTGCCCCTGGCATCTTCATACGCTACTATTGGAAAGCCATAAAACCACCAGTATCCTCATCTTGGAGTCAAAGCTGTTGATACGGGCAAACCAGAACGTCATAACTGAGCAGCACACAGGGTGGCCGTTTGCAAGACTCTTTACAAATACAGTAGACGATTGGTGAGTTACGTTTTGTGGACGCAGTGATGCCAATTCATTTTCAACAACTGTTCTAAAGTGTTCGATCACGATGGTTAGCGCGGAGTCAATAATTTAATGACCCTTTAATTTTGCATACGTTCAAGAATATTTACCTCAATACGTACGTGACCCCTTTTTAATTTCACAAGTACAAAATGGGAACTATATAAATTATAGGTCTAACCCTATTTTTGCTTATTGAGTACACATTCAAAAAGAGTGCCATGTTTTATTTGCAACATACACACAAAACAAAACAACAAGATACATACCCATTCACATGTCGATCTGCGAAGTTTGCGAACATCGATACTGAGAATATGAAGCTTTTCCTCAAATTAATTGATCTTTACAAAGAAATACCCGTTTTCAAATTCGTGAACATTGAGCGCATTGAATAACATTTTATTAGATTTTGTGATTTTTAGATCTAAGAAGCACTTAATTTTCAACCGGGGTGCCGGTTGAATTTGAGAATTTGAGTAACACTTTAAAAAAATCATTTTTTGGGAATAACGTCGATTATGTGAAAACCAATTTATTAAAAACCGTTAGAGTATGTTATTTCATGAGGAAATAGCATTTTGAAGGTGATAGAGTGTCTTTGTTCGTCGCTCGCTTCACTGCTCACAACTTTTAAAAACAGGATGATTTCTGGCAGCGTAGTGCCTGAATACCTTCATCGTTGAGCAATGAAGTGCCCATTAAATAGACTTTTATTTAATAGAGAGTTGCCTGAATATATATTACATCCTTTATATCAAATTACATTTTGACCACGCTCGTTTGTTTCACTCGCTTGCAACATTTAGAAAGATGATAATTATTCTAACCAATGAGAAGCCCGAATCTCTTCATGTTCGTGCATCGAATTGACCGCATCAAATGATTTTGGCATTCATGTTTTCTGCAGCGAGATGCTCGCACTCTTAATTCTATATTTTATCACGTGTGTTAATCATAAGGTACATTTGTTATCATAATTTTTTGCTCGCTTGCTCCGGTCGCTCGCAAAATTTAGAAGATAAAAATTGCCAAAGTGTAGATGGTACTTGACGCGTGTTAGAGGGATCCTAACTGAATCTTCTGTAAAGTATTTAGGAATGGGATGACGATAAACTGTTTCATTTCTTTGAAAGAAGTGTCATGCGGATTATTTAAAAAAAAGGTTGAAAAACGCTGCTTTAGCCTGTATTTACATGTAGGCTTTTTAGTGTTTGCACACCGCCCTAAAAATTATATTTATTTTACGCGTAACTTATAATAATCATGCGTACGCATATAGTCAGTGTGAAATGTAACCACCGGAGGCGGTGTTACACAGAAAAATCCCTTAAAAAATCCCTTGAAAAATCCTTTCAAGGGAGAATTTTCTTGCTTCGTTAGTGGATTTTTAATGAGATAATTTATGACAGACAGCAATTAAGAGGATAACTAAAATCCGGATAACTAAAATCCGGATTTTTGGCCTCTGCGTGACACCGCCTCGGGAGTGGCAATTTCTTGCATACAAATATTACAAAAAAGCAGGGACGGATTAGCTTTTTGCCAAGGGGGGGGGGGTTGACCCAATGACGATGCAGAGCATCGTCTACGAGCCGCAAAGCTGCGATCCGATTTTTGTTGCTATTTTGAACGCCCGTAAGTGATGTTTTCTTGGCATGTACTAACATGCGGAGCATCGTCCACCTTATTTGCTTAAAAAATAAGAATTTGATCAATTTCCACCCTTAGCACGTTTGTTTAGTTAGTTGCTTTATCTACTTAAATTGTTTGGTTTTTTTTCTCGAAAATCTTTGCCGTCGTGTTTGAGAAGATTTTTCAATATTTGTTTTCTTCACACAGAATCGTTAATCATGTTGGCAGTTTGTCTCCTCACTTTCATCGCAATGTCGATTACCGCAGTCCCCGCCACGACCCCGACCCCGACCCCTACCCCACAGCCTCATAGTGTAATTCAACAATGTGAAAGTGAGTATTTCAATAGATATATTAATTTATTTGTATATGTGTATTTGTGAATTTAGTAGACTATGTATGCAAGTATTTATTTATCTATTCATTTATTTATCTAGTTGCGCATTTATTTATTTATTTATCCATGTTTGTTTTGATTTTGTTTTCATCTATTAACATATCTATCAATTTATTTAATAATCTATCTGCAGGCTTAGAGTGCCCCACCACTACTATATTAGAAGAATTTGGTTCAAATATGTGGAAGAGACGGTTAGAACCAACTGTATGGGCGTATAAGGTCGCTCCAACCTGCAACCAATCTGCAGCAACAGGTTTAGTCTTCAGTTACCTCCAATCCTACTTTGTGGGTAAGCTTTGAGAATCAGACTTTTGTACATTTTGTTATAATTCCGAAGAAAGCATAGAACACTTATTTTGAGATTGCCAAATTTATAAGAAGGTTTATCCAAAATTTGATTTTAGATGATAAAATTACTTTAAATAAGGTCAGCTTTTTTTTTGGATTTTATGGAAGTGAATGAATTCGATCTAATTTGATTATCTTATACGCCAAATACTACACGCTTTCCATCAAACGTAAATTTAGCTTATCGTTGATCAATTATTTCAAAGCCATTTTAAGATATTATCGTTCATTACGATATTAAACCTATGTTAAAAACAATAAGTTTAAACGGGTATTTGATAATAATTGGAAACATTGGTTAGCTGCTGTAAAACAAAAACAAACAAAAATTAAGTTTATGTGCACTAGCTTAATGCATTCTACTCCTAAAAAAGACGTACCCCAATCGGATTTAACAAGTAATTAATAATCATAACTAGGCAATAAATTGATAAAATCAAAATTATCTTCTACATAATTTTTTGATCATTATGTCTTGATGAATTTCATCTATTCGAATTATACATGGGAAAAACCTTTTCGGTTTTTTTTTTAGTCTCGTTTGATTTCCTACGTCTAGCTTTTCTTTACGTTAGCTTTGGAAGAATATTGCCATAATTTATGTATTCGTATATTTTGTGTACAATGTGCCTCTTATTGTTAAGAATAATTGTAAGCATTATCCAAAATAGAAAATAGCAATCCAGTCGCCTATTTCTATTTTAATATAAAAGCCATTTTATAGAGAAAGTTAGAGAAAAGAGATGGAAGGGAGGAGGGGGCGGGGAGGGGGGACATGCCGTTGGAAGAAAATGGAATGAGGACTTTACAGATATCTTTCTATGCCTACTAATTTCATCTTTTTTGAATAAAACAAACAAGAAAAATGACTCCCCGTCCTCTTTTAAAATATTAGCATCATTTTAAATCAGTCATTTGACATGGGAGAAAAGTGAAGATAGCAGATGAGATTTTAAACTTCCGCTTCCTAAAATGAAACGGCAAGTTACATTCTTTTTTGGCAATGTTATATTCCGTTTCTTTTTTTAATCTTGATGAATTGTTTCAAGCCAATGTAGGAGGGATGTATACTTTGGCACTTGTAAACATAAATATTGTATTAGGCCTGCTTCGTCTTATTCTATCAACATTTCTTTCATGTCGAATTGTTTTGCTAGCCAACGGGATTGATGAGACGAAACCAATGATTTTGAAAGTCTCGGAAAACATACCCGTGTCATCTAATTCCTCGTGTTCCGACCAATCAGGATCTTACCCTTGCTGTGACCAAAGCTACGAACTGCTCTTCTTCATCCCTGTAGCTTCGCAAGCAACCCCCCCAACCCCATCACAGGTACAAAACTTAAAGCCCAGGTAGTGTATCCCCTTTTCAGCCAACATCAAATTATGTAGAACTTTGCAGGAATTATGAATATAATATACATAATTATACGTATATTCTATCTGTAATATTTAAACGTTAGCAGTGTCCTAGTATTCAAGGAAACATGCAAGTAAACCCGTTTACTTTCTAGACTTCACTGTCAGACACTAGTTGGGGTGACTGACTGACTGACTTCTTTTTTCTTTGGTAATAACATACAGTAGCCTACATGAGCATTTGTCTACATCCATTACCCACTTCTTGTAATAGCCAAAGTTAAACTGACTGAATCTTTGCGCAGCACAAAACGTACGACCATTGGGTACAAGGGTTTGAAAATCAGACCATTTAATTAAACGAGCGCGCTCGCTAAATTCGATTCAACAGACATTTTCAAGTCCTTTTGTTTTAAGGGAAGTTGTAAATTAGTTTTATCTTTCAAATGCCGTTGGAATTTCTGGCGATGCTCAGTGGCTGCCGGGCTCACGATCAATTGGGCAAAAAGAATTTCCGTTTCGGTTTAATAAAATTTGGAGTGGACTATTAGGCTATTATTATTATTATTATTTAATTTGTTTGGCCTGCAATTGGGACATAGTACCATATAGTAGTTAATAGACATGTGCATGTATTGCTTCATAATTCGCTGACACCAGATTTCGTTGGGCTTAAACATCTTAAACAGACAGTGAACCCGTTGTCCCGCCAGAAAATACTTCAGCTTGCCAATCCATATCTCGATGATGAGGGAAGCTTTATTTTTATGAGAATTCCTTATGGCGGTAGGTTCAGGGCACAGTGCAGACCCCGTTGCATAAAACTTACCACTGATGGAACTTTGCCATCAATAGCAAATAAAATAGTAACAGGGCTCAACAGCCAATCAAAATCAAGGTTCCCATGGTAATTACCATTGCGGGCACAGTTACCATCAATGGTAAGTTTTGTGCAACGGGGCCTGCACTGAAAATGTCCGGGGAAATAGCCGAGAAAATAGAAAAGAAATAAGCAATGAAATTCTCCTGCTCAAGAGCAGGTGAAATTCTTGTGTGACTCTGATGAAACTGTATATGAATGGGTTTGGGAGAAAAACTGCTGGGGAATTGATCAAAGGTGCAGCGCTGAATAGCCACAACCCCCGCGCTCGAGATCGGCAAAACTGTTGCTTCCTCCTGCGTAATTTGGCCTCATGCTGAGTATGAAGCCAAATTACGGATTTGCAGCCAGACAAATTGCTTTTTTTTGTAATGCTTGTTATGTCCGTAATAAAGGAAATAGAAGCAACCGCCGTAGATCCATGATTGTATTCCACCAGTGCGATATGATCTAGCGCTTGTAAAATTAATTGATGACCATTTCGCTGACTTCAATCGAGCTGCATTGAGCTATAGTGCTAGCTAGTTGGGCTGCCGACTAAATCCAAAATCAAAGCGCGCCCAGCTAGCAATCGACTGCGCAATAATTATTCACTTCCGGCGGCCGAGGCTCGCCCAAGCATGGACCTACGCGAGTGAATTTCTCCGGCAGTATGAAAAGCATACACGGCCTAACTTTGTGTTCATAAGACAAATTCTATCGGTGTTTTTTTTTTTTTTTTTTTTTTTTATAGAGTCACTATGAAGAGGGTCCTTTTATTGGGTAAACATCGTGATGGTGAAAAATTCCCCATGAGACCCCACTCCTATAGGCCCGAATTCACAAAGGAGGTTTGTCGACAAACCGAGGTTTATGTACGTCATATGACGCGTTTTGACGCGTTTTTTACAAACCTGGTTTGTAAAAACGGGTTGAAACGCGTCATATGACGCAATGGCAATTGGTCTTAATTAATTCATCGATTGTAGGTGGGTAAGACTTTGCGGCTTTTATAGCAAAGATTACCTTCTTTCTTAAGTGACGCCAAAGGACTTGGTTATGTACATGCCAAGCTTGTTGTCTTTGTACAATCAGAGATTTAACATTACTCTTTGGGTTATTATTAACCACCCCCTGTAAATGGAAGCAATTGAAAACGAAAGTTACTGGAACCAGTAAATTTTTATATGAATTAATGAATTAATGAAAATATTATTGATATCAATTTAACAATTTTGATATAAGAAAAAAAAGAGATACATAAAGATAGTATTGAACTAATAACATGTTGTGTGCACATACCTAAATTAATAACTACTTCAATTCTATTTACACATATGAGTAAAGGCATTGTTAATTTAAGAAAGTGCTAGACTTGCTGCCTTTGTCCTCAAATAAAGACTAAATTTATATAGTATTTTATATGTATGTGTAGGCTTTCCCACCAGCGCACTTTTACGAGTATTATTGCGAAACTGGCCAGGCTAGCGTGTAAAAAAAGATTGCGCCGGCCGCCGAGGGGTCATGGCAGGACGTGCTAGTTCCCGACAGCATATAAAGCAGCCAGGCCTCGAATATTAAAGCAGTCGATATGTCTTTTATATGTCGAATTGAAACAAAAATCTATCACAAATTCTTACCTTATCCATTTATTGAGTAGAGATTGGTTAAAACATCACTGAAAATCTGAGACACTGTGTGTAATCTTTGCTTAAGAAATGACTGAAAATTTCAATCATTGGGAATCGCAGACAAAAAGCACTTGCACAAGGAACATTTTAACACGTAAACCAATGGGTATCGCAGCAAAATTTTGCTATTTTAATGGTAACCGGAGTTTTGAGGGATCTCACTCTTGGACTAAACCGGTATTGACATTTTTTTTTCTTTACGGGAATGGCTAAAATCACGTCTCCAATTCCGACCAATCAGACGGCTTGATTTCTTAAGTGAGGTATATAAAGTTGTATAGCTGTAATTAATATGGCACGTTCCGCCTGCCATACCTGCCTGGTCCACTATAGTTGCTGGCATCCTTACTTTCTAATCAAGCTTTTCTTTACATCGGCAGTTTTGAGGATCTAAAGGGCCTATCTCACTGAGCAGCGAATGCTTGCGAACGTTGCGAATTTGGATTCGCCAACTTTTCTGACGAATGTTGGCGAAAATCAGCGACATTAAGTGACGTTTAGCGACAATTAGCAACATTTGAGCGAATGTCTCCGAAAGTGTTTGCGAAAGGCAGTTGGCGACTATTAGCGACTGTAAACAAATGTTAGCGACAACTTTTGCGAAGATTAGCAACTATTTGCCAATCCTTTGCCACTATTTATGAACGTTTCAGACCTTTTGCTAACTACTGGTACTCAATGGGTCGATTTTATAAAGGAACCATATGGTAACGTGGTCGCTAGCTTTGGCGAAACACAGAGAACTGACGAAAACAAAGAGCAAAAACGTTTAACAACCGTTTGCAAAGGCTTACGACTGTTTTGCAAACGCCTGCAACTGTTTGCGGAAAAATAAATTCGTAAAGAAATTTTGAACATGTTCAAAATTTCTTTGCGACAAGAAAAACTGTTTACAACAAAAAAAACTGTTTGCGATCTTTCTTGCAACCTTTTACAACATTTTACAAACTCTGGCGAAACCCCAAATTCGCTACGTTTGCAAGCATTCGCCGCTCAGTGAGATAGGCCCTTAAGGACTCGTTATTCCTTCTTTCTCATTATCATCTTGTTGAAAGGCAGTGACGGCCCAAATGTTACTTAAATAATCTTGAATAAGACCGAACCAATTGAGGGTACGTTGTAACCCCCCCCCCCCTACCCTCCCAAAAAAAAAGCTACAACTTCTGTTTGAAAACATGATAATCAACGGGAAATGTTTCAAATCTATTAATCTCTTTGAAAGATTGAAGTACAAAGTGACTTGATCTTAAGTCATTTTGTTCAGTAGAATTAATCGATATTGTGGATTTCATTTTTTTAAAGGACTCTGGGGTGACGATACTGCACTTGGCAGATTCTCTGGAGTTCTACGGCATCACCTATGTTGGCGAGAATCACAATGCGGTGGAGCAATACGAACAGCTTCGTGGATACCTCAACGCGCAGGGCAAGACATACTTTGAAGACTGGTACTTTATTGCAGGTGAGTAATTATGTAGTACATGTGGAAATCATCCACTTAAGAAAACTTTCCCGATAACCATCCTCTCAGGACAACATACAACAATACTATTATTATTCTCTTTATTGTTTATTATTGGTGATGATGACGACGATGATAAAGATGATTACTATTATTTATTTTAGTATTAGTAGTATTTATTATTATTATTATTGTTATTGTTGTTGTTATTATTATAATTATTATTATTACTGTCATTATTATAATAATTATTGTTATTATTATTATTATTATTATTATTATTATTGTCATCATCATCATCATCATCATCATCACATCATTGAGGTGTCGTGGTATAGTGGTTCATTCACTCAATTTATATCCAAGGTTTGAGGGTTCAAATCTCAGCGTGCCGACACTAACGTCCTTTGGCCAGACACTAATTCACATTTGGTTCTCTCCACCTCGGTGTGAATGTGTACCTAGCAATAACAGGTCCCTCGGAGAGGACCTAAAGCCTTCGGTCCCCTGCTTGCTTCCTTCAAACATACACATGACTTTTTAGCAGTCCGGTAAAACAAACAAACAAGCAAACAACATTAACGAATTGCAGGGCCATCAGGATGAACAAGCGTGTGAAGCTGATGAGACTACCTATACCCTTAGTTAAGAAAAATAAAACGTACAAGAAATTTGATGTACTTATTTATTTATTGTATTTTTCTTACAGCTTATGACAAACCAACGGACCCTCAGCCTCATCGGAATGAAATCATGGTTCTTATCTAGAAACCCAGAAGGAATTATAATAATGAAGGCACCGATAACCCGAACGACAGCCCAAGAAAACCAATGAGATCGCAGTGGGCGTGGTGGTCGTCAAAGACCACACCGATCTCATTCCGTTTTGAGCTGGTCGACAAACGACTCCGACCAAGATTTTAATGATTTTATGTCATTTCATTTCATTTCTTTCGTCACATATGATAAGATTTGCTGAAGAATACAAAATAAGAACAACTGGATGGGAAGCACTCGTTTTTTTTTTTCACATTTCCAAGGTGTATAATCATAGTAGTTTGCTATCTTAATTTATTATGAGATAAAATACAGTGCTTTGCTTTTTAAGTAGTTTTGAAATACATCATAATTATTATAATAATAAAAAAAAATAATAATAATACAGAGTATTTGTACTGCGCCAACTCCACATGAATAATGTGTTCGAGGCGCATGGAGAAGAAAACCATTTCCAAGGCATTTAATCATAAAGCAGTTTGCTATCTTAATTTATTATGATATAAAATAAAGTGCTTTGCTTTTTAACTAGTTTTGAAAAAAAATCATATTATTAAGCGTATCAGACATCTGAGCAAGGCAATTTTCAAGTTTTCAATGATAAGCCAACAAAACTACGGGCGAAAGAAATATTATTGAATAATAATACACAGCTAACCAATGAACAAATATTTTTGCCCGATCAGAAAAGTCAACGCAAAATGCTTGTTAAACTAGCGGGCAATTGTAGATCCAACATCCAGGTATTTCTAACTTTCATTGCGCATATATTAACTGCTTAATTCAGGGCAATACGGCTTCTCATATCCATACAGTTGTATATCACGCACCCTCACCTTCGGTTCTGGCGAATATGTCGTATTGCCCTGAAGGCAGTCAATATTGTTTAATTATTATCCCAGTAATGTGACGTATCATAATCAGCATGATCAGGGAACCATATTTTCCGGCATTGTCCATTTCAGCCGTTTCATGGTGTCCCATTACCATATACATGTAGTTTTGTTATACCCTGTAAATATATTCTTTTCAGAAATGGTAACAAATTCATTCATTCGTTCGTTTTTCCGAAAGTTAAATTTTCCAAATGCTCATGATAATCCGTAGGTTCATCATCATAATTATGGTTATTCCTAAACCCAAATTTCCCACACCAGGGGGTCATAATTCCGAAAAAATGAAATAGGGTTTCATACATTTTGTTGCGTTATTCCGAAGTTTCGTTTATTCCAAAAGTGAAATAGGGTTCATTATTCCGAATGTCTATACTTTCAAAAATGATAATATAAGTACTGTATATCTGTTTGAGATTAAGTGTTTACGTGTAATATATAAACATGACGTAATCGTAATGTCGTTCTCTTTGATATAGTTTTTTTCGGATTGGTATTGGAATTTGTTTGGGCCTATTGATTAATAAATACTTCTACCCGCAAATTTCTCTGCATTCAATTTCTTTACACCTCTCTGCGAAAATCACAGGTTTTTATATTGGAGATAATGATGTAGATTATGATAATGATGATGATGGTGATGATGATGATGATGTTGATATGATAATGATGATGATGATGATGTTGATGATGAAAACGATAATATTATATTAATATCAATATTACGATATATTATTGTGACGATGGTGATGATGATGAAAATAAGGAGGCGGGGGAAGGGTAGGACATAGGCGCCGGAAGTGGGGTGGCGGGGGGCACTTGCCCCCGCCTCTCCACCCCACACCCCGAACCAAAACAGTGGGGTTGGGGGGTAAGAAAAGCAGTAAAGGAGTAAAGATGGTTAGTATTTTTAAACCCAAAGAACATAACAATAATAAAAAAAAACCTGAATTAAATCACATATAAAATTCCATTCAAAGAAAAGTTAACAGGAATTAATTTTCCTAAACATTCCGCATGCCACCCATATCAATGGAGGTTTTCATATTAGCGATACGCGCATATCGTGGAAAAATTGTAAAAGCGTATGTGTTTTTTGTTATAGGGGTGAGAAGACATGAGCCCCTGAACGCTGGCGTACTGATGGGGGGGGGGGGTACACACTACAAAATAATGGTACAAATTTGCACCCTATAGGGTGCAGACCGCTGCTACAATAGCAGCCACCTATAGGGTGCAATTTTACACCCCCAATTTGGGTGCAAAATTGCACCGCTATTTGGGGTGCAGATCTGCACCCTATAGGTGGCTGCTATCGTAGCAGCGGTCTGCACCCCTACGGGTGCTCGTTTGCACCCCAATCTGTGGTGCAGACTTGTCCCATATAGGGTGCAGGGGTTTGGGGTCCACAATTGTTCCCTGAAGGGTGCATACATACACCCCTTGGGATGGAAGCAAGCACCTTTAGGGGTGCAGATTTGCAACCTGTATATGGTGTAGAATTGCACATTGCAGGGTGCACATGCACTCTTTACATCATATTTTAATTAATAAAATCATAAGATTAAACAATTTGTTTTCATATCAAAATCACATTTTATTGACAACATGAATGACCGGTTTCAGTTTCCACTATGCATAGTTGGTAAGAGAAAATAACCACATATGACACTGTAGCACAATTACTGCATTCCTGCATAGCCTATATTTGCTTCTATTAATTAATATAGACATAGGGCTCCTTGGCTCCAATCAAATAGTTCAACAAATCACCAGAAACATTATGTCCCTTTGATCAGACGAATAAAAGGAAAGGACATATTACTCGTGACTTTTTGGATTCAAATCCATTGTACAATCTGACAGTTTTATCCGTTCTCGTGACAACAGTAGTCATATCAAAATCACCTTTCTTACCATGCTGTTTCTTTGTAGCTTTCAGCTTTGCCTGTAAATGACTATTCCTCTGTTGTAGATCTTCAATTTGTTTTTGCTTTGCAACACAGCCAAGGCAGGTACATAATCTTTTATCACAATGTAGCCCATAATTGTGATCAGTGAGATGTGCAGCAACAATATGATCAGATCTTTTCTCCTTATTACTTGAAGCTGTCTCATCAATTTCTTGGTGCTCATCAAGAGTAGAGGATCCATGAAAGTCAGGATCTCCTGTCAAGTCGACATCCTTTCTCTAATCCGTTTACATGTTGATTTCCTCTTTTATTTACTTGAAGCTGTCTCACTGACTTCTAGGTGCTCCTCAGCCGTAGAGGTTTCATATGAGTCAGGATCTCCTGTCAAGTCGACTTTCTTTCTCTTCCGTTTACTTGTTGATTTCTTCTTTTCTGGGCACTGAGGTCTTTCACTTGGAGGCAGACGAGGAGATTTATGTGAAGACTGGTGTGCTGAGCTGTATCCCAGATTCATTGTTGGGTCTGGCCACGCTGCACTAGGTTGTCCATCTCGAAAGTGATATGAGCAAACCCTATCTCCATACGTTGGTTCCCAGTTTTTGCCATTTGGACGTTTTCGATTTATCGCCTTTATCCATCGTCGACGGCCGTCTGAATCTTTATTTTGCAAAGGAAAAGGGAATGGTACAAAAGGTGGTGTGCATACGCAGGCCCCATATTTCAGGCCATGTCTGTCACACAATTGTGAATACCATTTATCAAGCTTTAATGTACTGTTCGAGCACCCAATAACAGCACAGATTCTCCCCATGATGATAGTCTGATTGTAAAAAAGAGAGAAAAAAAAATTTTTTAAATAAAGAGTTTACGTGTTGTTACGAATAGTTACAAGTAAGTTACGAGTATTTACGAGTCCTTACGATTTTTAGCCAAAAAATAACAACTGAAAATGAAGTGTTCGAATTTGCAGCTTTTCTACCTTTCCCCAAATCGTAAAAAGTTTGTAAGCATACGTAAAGTATGCGTATCTATTCGTAAAGTACTCGTAATAACATCTAAAATTCTCGTAATATCCCGTTTCAATCCGTAATGCCATCGTAAAATGACCCGAATAAAATCGTAAAACAACACGTAATCACACGTAACCATCTGTAAACTGCTCGCAATAATCCGTAAATAATCCGTAAACAAATTGTAAACTAACCGCAATGAATCGTTATAAAAATCTGTTACGAGTCATTTACGGATTCTTGCGAGCAGTTAACGGATGGTCACGTGTTGTTGCGAGCGGTTTACGGATGTTTACGGATTGTTACGAGCTATTTACGAGCTATTTACGTACAAATCAATCCGTGGACAATCGTAAGAAGATTTTTGACATGTCAAAAAATGTGCCTCTCCTTTCACGGATCCTTAAGAGTGTCTACGATTTGTTGCGAGTTGTGACGAGTTTTTTACGGATACCAGCAAGTTATTTACGGATACTTGCGATTGACTATACGAGTTGGCGATCCGTAAGGACTCGTAAGCAAAATCCGTGTATGTGAAGGGGGTATAACACATGCTAGCTGTAATGGAATAAACATCCCATTGGCAATGCCAAGAGAACATCAGCACTGCTTATGATGTCTTTGGGCAAGCAGGACAGTGAAGGTGAATTTACAGCTGGCACAGTGGCAGCATTCATTGTCATTGATTGAAAGAATTTTAACAGGAAGAGAAGTGAAACTACTTATTTTAGTCAATGGATAGGCATAACTAGAAGTCCAGTCCTTGTTATACGGTTTTTATACATTTCTTAAATTCAAATCGGTCTCAGTGTCTTTTGTTTCGATTACATAGACTAGAGATCTAGCTTTAGTCTGAATTTAGTCACTCTTTTTCTTCACTTCAGTTCAATCAACATGATCAGGCAAAATAACAAAAAAAATATGCGTAATCAGGTAAGTTTAGATCATGTAGGCCATAATTATTTTAAGTGATATACAGGCTGAACTAGCATGGAAGAGCCTTTATATGAGTTATTATTAACACCGGTTATCAAATTTTAAGGTCAGAATCACGACCTTTTATAACGATTGCCATGCGAAGCAGACGGCTTACACAAAATATACTATATGGGGCAACAGTCAGGACACGGCATACTTTCGCCTCTGTGGAGGCAACTGCCGATTGCAAAGAAGAAAATTACTTAATCATTTGCTGATCACGTACAAAACAAAAGGAAAAGAAGGAAAATATATCCAGTTACCAGCTCAAGATGATTTTTAGAAAAGGAATGATGTCATGATGTAAAAAAAAATCGTATCTAGTACGTGATAAATGCTAACATTCCCCGTTCACTGTTGTGTGTAAGCACAGCACCGACCAATATTTATCCCAATTGATCCAGCGAAAAGGTCACGGAGGATTTTTCGCGCATGCGCAGAATCTAACTCGCTTATTAAACTCGGCAGTTGAACGAAATTAAAAGTCTCTGCAAAAGATCGACTGACTTAAACTTGTTTCATAAAACTTATAGTCCATGATTTTTCATGGAATAATAATAACGATGCATAAAAAAGGGTATAATTGTTTATTGTTGTGTTATGTTGTTCTTGAAATATATACACAGTAAGTATTAAGTAATCTTCTTTTGTGTATCGAAAGACCGAGGTTTCACGGGTTTATTTAGGAAAATGGAAATTTAATACTGTTAAGATGCTCGATAACATCACTAAGTCTGATTTGATTCGATATATATCTCATTAATGAAACCTTCTAAATGCTTTATAGTCTCAAACAAACCAACACCATTAAACCGAGTGCCAACATCATTAAACCATGCGTCAAATTCAGTAATATTCTTGTGTGTATCGAAAGACCGAGGTTTCACGGGTTTATTTAGGAAAATGGAAATTTAATACTAGTAAAATGCTCGATAACATCGGTCAGTAAAGATTTGATTCGATATATATCTCATTAAAGAAACCTTCTAAAGGCTTTATAGTCTCAAACAAACCAACACCATTAAACCGAGTGCCAACATCATTAAACCATGCGCCAAATTTAGTAATCTTCTTTTGTGTATCGAAAGGCCGAGGTTTCACGGGTTTATTTAGGAAATTGGAAATTTAATACTAGTAAAATGCTCGATAACATCGGTCAGTAAAGATTTGATTCGATATATATATCATTAATGAAACCATCTAAAAGCTATATAGTCTCAATCAAACCAACACCTTTAGCCGAGTGCCAATTACACCATTAAACCATGTGCCAAATTTAGTAATCTTCTTTTGTGTATCGAAAGACCGAGGTTTCCCGGGTTTATTTAGGAAAATGGAAATTTGATACTATAATAGTGTTCGATTACATCACTCAGTATATGATTTGATCTGAGATATATCTCATTAATGAAACCATGCAAAGGCATTCTAGTCTCAAACAAACCTGGACCATTAAACCGAGTGCCAAATTTAGTAATCTTCTTTTGTGTATCGAAAGACCGAGGTTTCCCGGGTTTATTTAGGAAATGGAAATCTAATACTGGTAAGATATATATAGGATTTTATTGAAATCAAAACATCAAAAACCAAGAGCAAACAGTCCAAAGACTGACAACTGTCTTGGGTACAAAATAAAATTTAAATCAAATATACATAATAAAATAGCAGTAATTAATAAATACACAATTTACATAAGTTAAAATATCAAATAACTGAACTATTATCAGTAAATATTGCAAAAAGGACATATAAACAAAAACAACAATAAGTATACATCATTACAATTTCATCAAAAGAGGGCTCTCGAGCTGTGCAATAACTAAATCAGGCACAGACCGAGAGTCCAATAAAAAGAAAATTAAAATGCATAAGAATTAAAATACAATAAAGATATTCCCAAGAGAGCATAGAAAGATAAAAGAGTAAGATAGAGGAAGAGAGAGAGCGGGAGAAAATGAGAAAAAGACCCAAAAAAAAGACAAGAGAAAGAGAGAGAGAGAGAGAAGGAAGAGGATAGGAAGAAAGTTAGGGAAATATCAGTACGATCTGTAGACTCGGTAAAATCAGCCCAAGTATTCAACATTGTAGACATCATTGCAATGAACCTGAAATAAATGTAACATACTATAAAGAAATTCCCAAAAGAGCATAGAGAAAGAAAAGAGAAAGACAGAGGGAGAGAAAGAGGAAATGAGAAAGGGGGAGAGAGAGAGAGAGAGAGAGAAAGAGAGGGGAGAGAATGAGATAGGAAGAAAGTTAGGGAAATATCAGTACGATCTGGTAGGGAAGGGGCCAAAATCGTGAGAAAATATTTACCGGCGAAATTCGCATAGTACTAAAATAAAAAATTTATTGTGCAAAATGTATGACTCCGGAGAGTCTTTGCATTCTAGACTACTTAGTTAATATGCTTTCAATAATACTCCCGTACATTACCTTTCTTACAAAGCCTGCTTATTCACTTTTTCAATTCAATACTTGAATTTCTCTGTGCATTAACTTGTACAATTATACTATAATTACTGTTACCTCATTTATCTCAAATCTTTTTTTTTTAAGAGCACCTAAAAATATTGTGAAACAAAGGTGTTTTTAGTATTATTATAATCGTGAAGTTTTTATCGTTATGCACATCAGGCGCGTACGCAGGATTTTTTCAAGATTTTTTTTTAACATTTATAAATCGGGCCGAAAATTTCGCAACGACTCAGGCCAGCCGCTGAATAAGCAGGGGGGGGGGGGGGTTAGAGGTCACATTTTTTTTTGGTATCGAAATTTGAAAATTTGACATTTGGCTCCGTTGGGGGGGGTAAGGTCACCTTTTTAGGTCAGCCATGGGAATCCAAAGGGGGGGGGCGTTTAGGGGGTGATGGGGGCTTTACACATATAAAAATATCAAAGGGGGTTTAACCCCCCCCCCCCCTCCCCCCCCCCCCCTGTGTACGCGCCTGATGCACATAATCAAGAAAATAAGGTTACCTATTTACGATTCTATTCCATAAGGTGTTTTAATTATTATGATAATCAGAAAGGTTTGATTGTCATGCAAAAATTAAGAACCTAAGGTTACCTGTTTACACTTCTATTCCATATATGGTGTTATTATTATGATGATCAGAAAGGTTTGATTGTCATGCACATAATCAAGAACCCAACGTAACCTGTTTACAATTCTACTATTCCAAACGGTGTTTTTATTGTAGCTTGTATTATATGCTAAGGAAAATATTATCAATCCCACGGAGTGAAAACATGATTGGAATTAGTACATACAAACCATGATTGTGAAAATCGATATCTGGGGCAGGCAACGTTCGGTCAGATTTTAGCTTTATATTCAAACAACGTTTTCGTAACCTTTTAAAGTTTTGTTAACCAAAAAACACCTTTAGACGCCCTGTATATATTTGAAATGTTGGTTTATTTGGCTGGGAGAATATAAACAAATTGTAGCTGAGACATGTTGAAGAAAAATGGTCTAATGGAAAAAGGAACAGATTACACTTTTCTGCTCATTATTGAATACAGGGAGGGGAAGTCCACCCTGATATTAGGTTAGCTTCATTAGAAGCAGAACAATAATTTGGGTTTTCTGTTGTACGCAGAAAATCTAAATTGTGTATTCTTTCATCAATATTCCACTTAAAACGCATTCGTTTTGAAAACCCTTGCAGAAATATGTCCTAAATTAGATCCTCTTTCACATTATGATACAATTTGAGTCAAATTTTGCATTCAAACTTTTGGGGCTCCCAACGCTTAAGAGGCTCTACAATGATACTGATAGGTACGCAGGGGGGGGTTGGGGGGTTGGGGGGTTAACCCCCCCCCCCCCCCCTTTGGTAATTTTATGTACGTAAACCCCCCTAAAAAAAACCTAAAACTCCCTCCCCCCCCCCCCCTTTTGATTTTTTTTTTTTTTTTATTAAAAAAATAAAAAAATAAAAAAATATGCCCACGGCCGACCTAAAAAAGGTGACCTTACCCCCCCCCCCCCCCCAACTGATCAAAATGTCAAATTTCCAAATTTCGAGACCAAAAAAAAAGTGTCCTCTTAGACGTTTCCTTAAATTATTAGGAAAAGAAGACGGTTTTTTGTACCGTTCTCGACTGTTAACCCTTGTCTAAATGAATTTTCCCCCCTCCCGCGCGAAGCACGAAAGCTTTGGCGTTTCATTAAATTATTATAAAAAGAAGACGATTTGTTGTACCGTTCTCGACTGTTAATCCTTGTCTGAATTCATTTCCCCCCCCCCCCGGCCCCCCCCCCCCCTTTCCGCGCGGAAGTTTTGGCGTTTCATTAAATTATTAGAGAAAGTAGACAATTCGTTGAACCGTGCTCGACTCTTAATCTTTGTATGAATTCAGTTTCTCCCTCTCTCTCTCCCGCGCGAAGCGCGGAAGCTTTGACATTTCAATAAATTATAAGAGAAAGCAGACAATTCGTTGTACCGTTTTCGACTCTTAATAAGCCCTATTTATCTGAATTCAGTTTCCCCCTCTCGCGCGAAGCGCGGAAGCCTTGACGTTTCCTTAAATTATTAGAGAAAACAGACGATTGGGTGTACTGTTCTCGACTCTTAATCCTTGTCTGAATTCAGACACACACTCCGGGTCGGAGGGACCGCATGCGCGTTCCTAAAATCTTCAGGAAAGGGGTGCATTTTCGCGCGACAAAATCCGGCCCGCGAATTGTAAAAAAAGGGGGTGTATTTGACTTTTCACCCGGAGAATTCTATAAAAAGGGGGTTGGTTTTAGCAGTGTTCCGGATTTTTTTTTTTTTTTTTTTTTTTTTTTTTTTTTTTTTTTTTGGGGGGGGTCTCCAAGGCAGGAAAAGCCAGCGAAAAGCCAGCGAAAAGCCGTCGAAAGGGGGATTCAGAAATGTTGGCAGTCCTGAGATAGGGGGGTGCTTTCAAAGGGAGGGAACGAGCATACGCGTACCCTAAATAACACTGAGTGGGAGGAGCATCTACTGTACACGATTGCACTTTTTGGCCCGAATTCACAAAGGAGGTTTGTCGACAAACCTTGGTTTTCGTACGTCATATGACGCGTTTTACGCGTTTTTTACAAACCTGGTTTGTAAAGAACAAAAGGAGGTTTGGCGAAACAAAAGGAGGTTTGAGCTCAAACCTTGGTCTGAGTTTCAAACCTTGCTTTGTGAATTCGGGCCTTTAAGTGCTCGCGCACTGGCGCACTTTACGTCTGGGCTATAATAATACCTTGAAAAATAACGAAAAATTATTCTAAAGTACATGAAGTGCTTGTTCGCGCACGTCGCGCAACTACTCTTAATGATCGTGACATACTGTATACGTGTAGGCTATACATTTATACATACATTTAAAAAATAACTCATTTCTCATGCATTATGCTGAAATTGAAACAATCACTTTTTTCTTTCTTCTTCTTCTTCCTTTTTTTCTCTCTTTTTTTTTTTTAATCTCAGGGGGGATATCTGTACAGGCCACCCCCCCCCTCCTTCAAGCGAGGGGGGATGCATCCCCCACCCCCCCCCCCCCCCCGAGATTTACGCCTCTGATTATGTGACATCGGCACTGAAAGGATACACAAGAAAATAACAACCTTCACATCACGGTATCTACGTCTGTGACGTAGAGACTAATGAATATTCATGACTCCACTATAAAAGCTCGTGCCAATATATTATGCTACCTTATATATTCGCTCCCACTGCACTCTGTCTGTGTGCTAGGAAGGGGTGCACTGTTTTATGTGTACGTGTGTTCTATGGGCTTTTTGATGGTGTCACGTAACACTGTCATGTGACTGTGTAAATGTGGTCGCCCCCTTGATAGCAGACGACGTTGCAAATGTTTATTTTGCTCTTTGAGGGTTCTTTGTAGGCTACTCAGACAGGGGCGGCGATACCGGGGGGACGGGGGGACACGTCCCCCCCCCCCCCCCTCCCCCCTGAAAATTTGAAAAAGTGCAACAAAATAATGTATAGCAAATACTGACTAAAGACTGCAACAAACTTCAAGGCTGTGGAAGGCCTGAGAGTGCAGCGTTTAGACAAATAAAAATGCAAAAATCTTCTCTTTCGGGAGCTACGCTCCCTTGCATAATTGTGAAAGTGTGAGAAAGTTATAGTGCTTGATTTTATACTATTGTTTTGCTAAGGAATGTAATTTGTTAATACAACAAAGCTTTGAGGGGATAGTCACTTCCGTCACCGTCACCCCTCTCGTTCACTATACTCCCTCACACTGGACTAATGATGGGGGGCGGGGGCTTGCCCCCCGAGTAAAATTCAAGCGTGGTTTATTTCTAATTCCATACAAGTGATTTAAAAATGTTGCTGGAACGACATGATTCTTTCCCTGAACTTCCGGGGGCTCTGCCCCTTGGACCCCACCAAGGGCCCTAAGAAGTGCCCCTGGTTGCTCATCTGACCGTAATGAAATGCCTTAAAACCCTGTGCTTCCGGGGTCTCCGCCCCCTTAACCCCACGAGGGGCCCTGAGGCGAGCTTATCTGAACGTAATTATATGCCTAAAACCGTAATTAAATGCCTAAACACCCTGAGCTTCCGGAGGCTCCGCTCCCAGAACCCCACAGGGGCCCTAAGGCGAGCTTATCTGACCGTTATTAAATGCCTTAAAACCCTGAGCTTCCGGTGGCTCCGCCCCCTGGACCCCAATCGGGGCCCTAATGCGGGCCCCGGATGCTGACCTATCCGTTATTACATGCCTAAAACCCCGCCCCATGACCCCCGCCAGGGCTTTGCCACTTGGCCTCAAGCCAATTTACGCTCCATTTACTTCCCTCGATTTGCTCTACCTGACCGAAAACATTTTAGCCCCCCCCCCCCTCCCTTGAAAAACGTTCCGCGGGGCCTGCATGTACCATGTTAAAGTGGTGGTGATGCGGATTTTTTTACATGCTAGCATAAAATCAATGTTATTTATTTTAACTTGCATTATTATGTACTGCTATAATCGTGCTGTAAATATTGTAATACATCAGCGGTGGATCGAGGATTTTAAAATAATAGGGGACACAGTCGGCAAATTTGAGAAATGTGGGGAGAGGGGGCAGCCGGATTATTAAAATGCCCCCCCCCCCCCCTGGATTCGCCAATGATACATTGTACAGTTGTATATTTTTAACTGGTAAATAAATACTATAATATAGACGTTTGATGGATTAAATGCATGTTTTTTACCTTCTTTTTAAGTCGGAATCCTGGAGAAAACTCTTAATCAAGTTTATTTTAATTGATTTGAATTATTATATAAAAAGACTTTTTGAAACACAAAGGATGTGCATTATTCGAATAGAGGGGAATAGCTCTGACACAGTACTCCAACTAAACCTCCTGGCACTAGCCCGAGACTGTTAGTCCAAATCAGCTGTAAAATATTAATGTTTTGGTTGGTCTTGTTTAAACCGATTTTTAAATATTTATAAATATGATGTTCACTCTATTATCACCATCCATCGATATCAGCACTATCATCACATCTCCATCACCATCATTACAATCATCATTTTCACCACCATCACCACTACTATCATTATCAATCAGTCTCACAAACACTACCACTGCTTTCATCATCACTATGTGGCATAACACAATCATGGTCATCCCCACCCCATTCATTGCCCATCATCTCGAGTGTAAATCAATGCAATAAAGTTCTATGAAGAGAAACATTATTGTACACTAACAGTGGTGTTCTTTGTGCGAACCAAAATCGTGGCACGCAATCCTAGACAACAGATTCAAGCAGAAAATCCACAACATTCCAATTAGCTTCAATGTTATTCTTCAACACTCTTCTCTTACCATCAATGATATTTCAAACTTAAGAACGCGATCGATGACACTTTCGTCATCCAATTTTATAATTATTACAAACTTCTTTTTCTCATTTAATTATTTAGAATCCTTCAGATTTTGATCATTTCTGTAAAGAAGGATTTCCTTCCAGAGCTTTAGTTAATACACTCCATCATCAATTGTCAGTTCAGTTAAGACTTAATCGTCCATCATTTTTTTTCTGTCACTTTGTCTAAAATAAGAAGTTATGCCATGCAAGGAATTTGATTTGATTTGATTTGATTTGATTTGATATGATTTTCTTCTGCATTCATGTAAGTACACAGTTTATCGATAACAATAATAACATAAAGTACAATAAGTATTTTTCTGATAGTGAATCATAAATAGGCAAATACATATATATATATATATATGAAAATATATATACATTGTTATTTTCAAAATCGAAATGATAAACTCTCATTAATATTAAATTTCCTCAAACATTATACAATTTTTTGCGGAAGAAGGACTGTCATTGTAAGCAGATTGCTTGATATACGACAGCCCCAGACAAAACTCATGAAATAGATTCACACAGTTATTAGGCAGAAACGGATAGGTAATTGAAAATACAAATTTTGATGATGATGATGATGATGATGATGATGACGATGATGATGATAATGATTCGACTAAAAGAGGAAATGACATTATAATAAAGACTGAAGAGTTTACACAGAAATTTTACCTTGAATATTCTGATAATAACATTGTTTTAACTTTGGCCTTAAGTAAGTAGTGGGAGCAACATGATTTAATAGATTCTGGGAGAGAGTTCCATAGGTCATGACCATTGTGTCTTATGGATCTATGGGCAATAAGTAATTTCGGGTTTACTAGATGAAGAATTGAGGAATTACGGGTAGGGTATAGAGTAAATGGCTTTATTCATAAAAAGTGTAACAGTTTTGAAATGAAAGAGGGGGCATATTATTTATTTTTTTAGTTGCTCCCACTACTTACTTAAGGCCAAAGTTAAAACAATGTTATTATCAGAATATTCAAGTAAACTTTGTAGCGAATTTATGTGGAATACTATTAGGGTTTTCAGTTTGTAATATATTGGACTTGTGTGAGACAAATATGGTGAACCAGTAAATAAACGAAAGGCTTTCTTTTGCAATAAATAAATAGAGTTAATTTTAGTTTTGGCGCTGAGGCCCATACTAAATTGCAATATGTTATATACGGATATTTCAATGAATTATAAAGCATAACAAGCGTATAACATGGGATAGATAGCTTCAGACAAAGAAACATTCACCGATGAGTGCAAGTCGTAAAGCTATTTTTTTTTAAGATAAATAAGTAAACAAATATTTTTTGAAACAAAAGTTCACAAATTTTAAATAACTTTAATCTGTCGAATCTTCAAAAGAGATAGAACACACCAATAATAAAATAAACAACAAATATGTATAACAAATTCCTGTTTTAAAGATACTGTTTCCCTTTTGCAGCCAACATCAAATTTTGTAGAACTTTGCAGGAATTATGAATATGTCATGTATGTCCTATCTGTAAAATTTAAACGTTAGCAGTGACCTAATATTCATATTATGCAAGGAAACCTGTTTACTTGCTAAGTTCACTGTCAGACACTATTGAGTGATTGACTGGCTTTCTTCTTCTTTGGTAATAACATACATAAAATGAACTGTAAAGGGTACATGAGCATTTGTCTACATCAATAACCCACCATTCGATACAACGGTCTGAAAATCAGACTATTACTTACTGGCTCTATAGCTCTTAAGTCGATTCGACAACTAATAGTCGTTATTTTCCCACTTAAAAACATTTTCAAGCCCCCCCCCCCCTTTTTTTTTTTTTTAGGGAGGTTCTTATTTAGTATTTACTTTCAAATGCCGGTGGAATTTAACCTTTTAGTTTTTTTGACCTGCAAATGGGACATAGTACCTTTAAGGGTATTATCTAATTGCATTTGCATATACATTGAATAACACATTTCCAAATTGAAACTAGATTTAGTTTCACTTTATATTTTGTTGAGAACGAAAATTAAAATAAAGAAAAAACACTGGATACAGACATAGCGTCCCAAAAAAAAAAGTTCTGTTGCGAAAAATGTCTTGTCAAATAAATATTTCAAATTTAACTACCAATGCCTATACATTTTAACTTTGACTAGAACTATTATCATTATTATTATCAATTTATTCGTTAAACAAAGTGCATACAAAAAAATTACATAGAAAAACAAATCATAAAAAAACAAAGTAAGAAATATCATTTTTAAAACATTATCGTGATTCTCAAGAGCATTTACAAGTTGCCGGAAATGATTATGGGAACCACTGATTCCCATATGAAATAATAATATATCATTAACGTAATTCACCCTCATGTTTAGTGAAACATAGGCATATACTCTTGTTGACGTGTCGAAAGCTCATATTTATCAAAGTCCCGCTTTTAACGAGATGATATTAGTGCTTTCCGACGTTTTAATTTTTCAAATTACAGCTAGTAGAGACGAACCTTGTCAAGCAGACCAAATAGACCTAAAGTAAAGGAAACCGAAGCTAAAGGTTTTCACTTGCAATATTGTACTAGTGTCAGAGCTTTAATTTGATGTATAGATCGCTACAATCGGACCTCTGAGTAGTCTACAACAAAGTGAAGAGACCTGCAAAGAGCAAAATAAACATTTGCAACGTCGTCTGCTATCAAGGGGGCAACCACATTTACACAGTCACATGACACCAACACACCGCACAAAGAGCACACGTACAGTGCACCCCTTCCTCACACACAGACAGCTAGATTACAGGTAGAGGGATTTTCGAGAGTTGTCTTTGACCAAGTCGCTCTGCGGAATAAAATTGGCCGATATGACGCGTTATGCCTGGATTACATTTACCCCGGGCGCCGTACGATAAATTAGTCTACGATTTTTCGTAGACATCGTAGGAGGCTACGGGCTACGATGTTTGTGTTTACATTATCTACGAACATCGTGCCATTTATTGTAATGGCCCTAGGGGGCAGGCCGGGGCAAATCCGTACAGAGGCTGCTCGGAGATTGTACGAAATTCGTGCAATTTGCATGCAGTAGCCGTGCAGTCTCCACAGCCTCCGCACGGAAATCATACAGAGCCCGTGCAGCTTCCGTGCAAAGGCTTCACGGAGAAGGCGCGGTGACCGTACAGCAACCTTGCGATAGCTGTGCAATTGCCGTGCGAATGCCCCATGAGTCTACAATCTCCGTACGATTTTCTTTGCCCCCATGTTCACCGAAAAATTGTACGTTTGCTGCACAATCAGTGCGAGGCCTCCGGGCGATGCCCGTGCGGGGATTGTGCAATGCCACCTACGGCATGTATACGGGCTACGGGCTTACGATTTTTTTTTATTTGTTTAACTTATCGCGAAACATAGTCGTAAAGGCTGCGGACCCCGAGAATCCGTACTAAAAATCTCACGGCCGCCTCCTGCCACTGCACAGAGGCCGCACGGAAGAGGGGATACGAGCAGGATACGGGCTCCATAGACTAATTGCAGGCCAAATGTAATCCAGGCATAAGTGGTACGGAAAAATTAATCGCTGCCCGGACGGGCCCCTCACGATTTTTTCTGTTAATTCTCAATGGAGGTGCGGATGTCAGAGGACAAATAGTTCAGTGCACCGCAAGGCACCCAGCCGGGCGCCTTGAGGACCCCGGCCGGGCATCGGGAGCCATTGGGAGCACCGGCACCCTAATGGGGCTTTCACATAAACACTCCGGGACCCGTACGGCGAGTAAAAACAGACATTTTGGGAATTTTCGACCGGTGTTCGGCCAGCTACCATAGAGATCCTACGGGCGCCGGGACAGTTTTTGAAGCCGTACGGGCACCGTGGTGCTGAGTCAGCTGCTCCCAATTCCCCCGGCGTTTTTATCTGACCGTTAGGTCGTAAAAAGCATGTGAAGGGTCCCGTGCGGGCTCCAGACGATGTCCGGATGGGCCCCTTACGATTTTGGGGGATCAATTCTCATGAAAAATCTTTACGGGCACATTGCGGTGCTAAAGGGTGCCGTACGTGTACCCTACGATTGCCTCACAGGCCCCTCAAGAGCCATATGCACAACACCGGGCGTCTGCCGTCTGGGGGAAATTCGAAATGAATATTGCCCGTGCGGGCCCCTCACGGCTGCATCTCAAAATGTACAACGCAGCATTAAATACAGGAGGTGCGGATGTCAGAGGACACATAGTTCAGTGCACCGCACGGGACCCGGCCGGGCGCCTAGAGGACCCCGACCGGGCGCCTTGAGGACCCCGGCCAGGCCCCGGCAGGATACCTCCTGGGAGCCACGGGTGCACCTGCTTTTCGTACAGAGCCCGTAAGCGTACCGGCCGGCATCCTAACGGGCGCCTTGCATTTTACTTGTCCAATTTTCACGGGGCACCTCCCGGGCGCCGCAGAATATGTGACCACACATGCCGTAGAAAAGAAATTCGGAAGGTTCCCGTACGGTCTCTAAATCCATGGCAAGCCGCTGGGTAGGGAAAATCGTACGGGGCCCGGTTTATATGTGACCTAGGCATAATGGGGCTTTCACATAATACACTCCGGGGCCCGTGCAGCGAGTAAAAACAGACATTTTGGGAATTTTCGGCCCATACCCGGCTGGCAGCCGTAAAGATCCGACGGGCGCCTGGACAGTTTTTTAAGCCGTACGGGCGCCGTGGTGCTGAGTTGGCTGCTCCCAATTCTCCCGGCGTTTTTATCTGACCGTTAGGCCGTAGAAAGCCCGTTAAGTGCCGTAGGATATGTTACAGGTTCCTTACGGGCTCCGGACGTTACCCTGACGGGCCCCTCGCGATTTGGGGGGTCAATTCGCATACAAAATCTTTACGGGCGCCTTGCGGTGCTCAAGGGTCCGTACATGTATCCTACGGCCCCCTCACGGGCCCCTCAAGAGCCCCGGGTGATATGTACAACAACAGGTGTCTGCCGTCTTGAAATGAATATTGCCCGTGCGGGTCCCTCAAGGCGGCATCTCAGAATGTACAAAGCAGCTTTAAATACAGGAGGTGCGGATGCCAGAGGACACATAGTTCAGTGTACCGCACGGAACCCGGTCGGGCGCCTTGAGGCAGGGCACCTTCCGGGAGCAATGGGTGCCCCTGTTCATCGGACGGAGCCCTTAAGCTTTCCGGCCGGCACCCTTAAGGGCGCCTTGCATTTCACTCGACCAATTTTCACCGGGCGCCGCAGAATATGTGACCACACATGCCGTAGAAATGAAAATCGGAAACGTCCGTACCGTCTCTAAAATCCACGACAAGCCATCGGGTAGGGAAAATCGTACAGGGCCCGCACGGTGTTTATGTCACCTAGGCATAACGAGAATTTCGTGGTTACATCAGAGCAAGAAGCTAGATGCCTCAACAAGTGTGGCTACCCGGATTAATGGGTCTTCAGAAGAATGGAAGCAGCCATGAAACCCACAACCCCTGGATCAGAACCAACCCGTAACACTAGACGAAAAGACATGGTTACCATCACATATGTCAAGGGAACATCAGAAGCCTTCAAGAGGGTCCTCAAGAAGTACAACATTGCCACCACGATGAGGCCCTTCTCAAAAACTTCGTGGTTTCTTAGTGCATCCCAAGGATGAGCGCACAATGAAAGACTCCTCGGGGGGTTTGTACAACATCCCATGTAACGATCGTAACGAAGTATACGTATACATAGGAGAGACATGCAGAAAGTTTGGAGTAAGGAAGACCAAATACCAGCAAAAAGCCGAGTCTATACCAAGGGAACACTTCACAAGAGCCACGAAGAAAGAGTCCGGCACAATCTTCAACAAGTCAGCCATTAGCGATCACGTAGCACAGCACAACCACATCATTAACTGGAAAAGGAGCAAAATCCTAACCAAAGATGACAACAAATTCAGCAGATGGATCAGAGAGGCGGTGCATAACCAGAAGAAACGCGACCATGTCATGAACCGCGACATGGGCCAGTTTAACCTATCATCACTGTACATTCCCATTCTCTCGGACTGTCGTATTACCCCATCTAGTGTCGATAAAATGTCATTCTGATGATGCCTGCAGCAACGAGTAGGCGAATGTGTCAGAGGTGAAACAACCTTTTTGATTCAATTTATGGAATCACTACCAATCAGATGAACCTCTTCAAGGATGAATGTTTATGTTTGCTTAATATTAGCAATGATGCGTGCAATCATCTGTAACCCATTCTCACTTCAACCCCACCCCCTCTCTCTCTCTTCCTCTCTATCTCTGCCTATCTCTTTTTCTCTCGTTCTCTTTCTCTCTCTCTCTCTCTCTCTTTCTCTCTTTTATTTATTTATTCCGTTTTATTTAAACAGGGTAGCCCCATCAGTAATCACAGTACTGTTTTCTAGGGGGCCCTGTAAACAAATGCAACATATATGAAGATACAAACTACTTGAACAATATAAAAATCATCGAAAACATCAATAGATAGGAACATATAACAGAAAATAAGTAAAGAATAAGAGTGAATAATGAAACAAAGCCGTAGTAAGAATGATAAATTTCAATGAGCAATTTCAAATCGATAACAAAAATACTCTGATTATTATCAATGATCTGTTCAGATTTTAACAAATTATTATATTGAAAAATTTAAGTAAATATTCATGAAAGAAATAAAGAAAGAAAGGAAAATTGGTAGGAGACCAGTCTGTAGGTCCCGTGACCAATCTCTGGGAACAAAGGTTTGAAAGTGTTTTTGTGTTCCCTGATGAATACCGAACTATTTTTACTTGGGCTGCCCCCTTGAAAATCCCAGGCATTTTCGTGAGGGGCCAACAAAGGTCATACAGGGGTAGATATACAAATATATTCCAATCGTTTCGATATGCATATCAAATTACTCGGCTGGTCATGAGGATTCCAAAAATGTATAGTTTGCTATACCTCCGACCTTAAATGAGGGCGCTAGGATCAAAAACCTTGAAAGGTCAACACACTTTTGACTGTGGTAAAATGCACCAACACAGTTAACCTTCTCAAATTGCATATCAAATTACTCGTCTGGTCATGGGGATTCCAGAAATGTTTAGCTTGTTACACCTCCGACCTTAAATGAGGGCGCTATGGTCAAAAAGGTCAATGCACTTTAGACTGGTGGTCAATTTCACCAACACAGTTAACATCGTCCGATTCTAATAATTTTAGTGTCTAATAAATGTTTTCTGACATAATAAATTCAACTAAACAACTTTTAAAATCAAAGGTGGTTTCCATAACCTTGAAATTTCCCCCAAGTGACAACAGATTTAACTCCGTTTCGTTGACAATCAGCCATGCATGAAGTTTTTCGTCTACGGCTGATTGTCAACGAAATGGAGTTATATAAAGTCTTTTGTCAACTCTGTTTGTTGCTATGGCAGGCACCCAGTGAAAACGAATTTGTTCGATAAAATTATGGAAATGCAAGCACTACTTTAAATAAACAGAACTTTGTCATTCTTTGCTCATTTTTCTTGATTGAGGTGTTATATGAAAGGGCAGAACCTCAACTTTCTAGAAATGTGATTTTCTCCTTGAAATTCAGATACCGTCCGCCAAATGACTTTTTGGTTTCCTTCATTTTAATCACTCATGCGTGAAATATGTATTATATGAATTGCATCACATGAAAGAGGAGGATCTAAGCTTTCCAAATATGTGTCATTTATCAATTCGATAATTCCCGGTTTCGTTTTTTCTGGGACGCACTGTACAAGGCACGCAACAGACCAATGAGATAGTGACATGTAGACGTTTTCTTGCTATTTCCAAATTGATTTGGATCAATTTTGGCTGAAATATCTTCCCACAGCCATTTTGACGCTGATGAAGTAGATGATGGTATTGGTAATAATAGATCCAAATTTGTAGTCGTATACAAAGCAATTCACATATACAATGCAAAATAGATGTCATACAGTTTAGAAGCGAACAAAACATATTCCCAGACATACCAGCAAAATAATGTTTACAAATTGTGTAATTCTAATACCCAAATATTAATTAAATAGCAGTCAGTAATTAGATAGGTGTTCCAATGACCTTCGGTGGAAAATTGTGTGATGCCTACTGAATAATAATAATGCAATAATTGTTGTTCTGTGAATGTACAATTTAGTTGTTAACATCTGTTATTACAATCTGTTATTCTAAACCTTTACATTCATGGACAAAAGCAATTGATTACCTAGGAATTTTATGAATTTCAAAAGAGCATGAGATTTATAGGATGGTGGGTAGGAAAATGCGTGTTTTAGCAGTTGTATAGAATATGCCAAGGTAGTTTAACAATGTAAATTATGAGATGCACGGCCCTATGTGTTATCAGTGTCTGTGATACGGTGTAATATTGGTTCCCTTAAAAAATGGCGCTTCAAAATAATCAAGAAGTGCCTCAAAAAAATAAAAATCTTTGAGTGACCGGTTTTACCATACTCGTTTTCCCCCATAGACTGTAGTGTTATGAAAACCGTTGAGCAAACGGTTTTCAAAATTTGTAATTCCAATCATAAATATGTTGATAATCAAACAGGCGATCGGCTTGTAAAAGTCATGGAGTTCCTGACTGACCTAAAGGTTTATAATTATCATTTCAGCATGATCTAAATCCAGAATATCGTTTAGGAATCTGAGACAAATTCACCGGATCCCTATAAAGGGGCAAACGTTTTAGTGAGGAAAGGACACACTTACTATATCTGTGAAAACAAGCACGATTATGTTTCTAAAAGGGGCACAGATCGTTCATATAATTTTGGGCATTGTATCCCCTGCCCCCTCGGCTACAACCTTTTATTGTGGTTTTAGAAGGGTACCTGATCCTACAAAAAGCTGCTTTGATTCTTTGAAACTAGTTATGGCTCTTTAGATGACCGCAAAGGGGTACAATTTTTAAGCTACAGTGGGATATATAGATAAAAAGGGGTACTTATATTTTATATAATTATACTATATTTAAAAGAGCACTTATCAGAGCTTAAAATGGGTATTTCTCATACGTAAAATGGGGCACGCATCAGAGATGTAAGGGGACACTTCTTTGAAGAGGAAATGCAATTATGACAAGCTAAGGAAAGGGGCACTTTTCAGAGGTAAACAGGAGCACTTCTTGCACCTGACAAGGCGCACTTATAAGATGTGAAATGGGTGCATTTATTACAATTTATTACAACAGTGCACTTGTCAAAGTAAAAAGGGAACCTATTAGATAAGAATAGGGAAATTATAGAAGTGAGATGGGGCACTTGTTAGAAAGGAAAAAAGGGCACTCACCTGTACAAAGTCCAATTAAAGTACAAAGATACAATCTTCCTATTTTTAAAAGGGCACTCATTAGAGATGAAAAAGGCACTTTTGAAAAAGGGGGTGGGATACTTAACTGAAGTAAAGGGGCATTTTCCCGAAATAATATAGGGGTACTTTTGGGGTGCTCGAGAATGTGGGGCGCACTATGTTTAAAGTGATCCAATTTGTCTAAGCTTTCAAAGGACATAGTTTCAATCGACAGGATAACCTAAACTTATTTGAAACAGCCTACTACCATCTTGTCTTATTATCTAAGATCAACCTGTTCACTTGTCCATTGCATCATTTCAAATTGCATGAGATGTGTATTAAAGGTGCATGAAAGTTTTTTTCACGAACAGCACATGAAAACTCATAGGTGTACTAACCTCAAAGATTTAGTAAGTACAAGAAAGAAAACTCGTTGATAAATTACCAAAGAAATTGAAAATATACTTTCATGAAAAAGATATTCAAGATTGTGTGATCATTGCAAAGAGAATATCATGAATTGTGCTTGTAAATGAGCATTTTCTTAAAGGACAATCCAACCCTTGTAATAAGTTCATTAGTATTAAAGCAGAAAAATAAGATAACCATAATGGCGAAAAAGTTTAAGAAAAATCGGACCAATGATAAGAAAGTTATGACCTTGTGGCAGAAAGTTGGACCTTGTGGCAGAATAGTCTTGTGCTAAACAAGTTATCCAATAAAGTCTACTACTACTACTACCACTTTGGATGTTTGAAATATGAGATCACTAATTATATGCGAATCTCAAATTGGCAGTTTGGTCAGTGGATTGTGACGTAGTCGCGGGTAACTCTGCCGTTTGTCATGTGCAAAAATATCATTAATTGCTGTTTTCTCTTAAAGGCCTCCACTCTTGGGGCACTTTTAAAAAAATCGATGGATTGCCTATTATTATAGGTCCTCTAAATAGCACAGACCCTCCTAAGTCATAAATTTCTGAAAAAGTGAATATTATTAATTTTGTGTGTTGGAATAAATGGGGAAGTTGTCCGCCACTATATCACAGATACGTGACCGATTCAGCCAATTTGAAGAGCCCATACCTAAAGCGATTACATTTTTCAAAAGTTCATAATTTTCTAGTTCTTGTTCGATTTCATTCAACCTTTCACCAGTCTACATCTCCTAATATTTCTGCTTTCCTCTAGAGTGGTTTGTTATCAAAGGGATTTCCCTTTAGGTCCGACATTTTCACCCTTTCTTTTTAAAATCACAAAATCGATGTGAATATGTTAGCAAATGTTTTGAGACTCAAATAACAGTGCATTAGGGCTTTTAAACTTCAACTAAACTTACATTTTATTATCCAATAATAAACACATAACAACATGTATAAACAGTTTTATACATTAACATAAAAGGATAAAAGGAACCAGAGAAAAGCATGAATACAAATCGAGCCTGGTACCTTCGAATCTATGAAAAACACTGCTTGGGTACACATGATAAACAAACAAATTTGAAATATAACATGTAGAAAAGCTAATTATAAACAAAAGTGTAATACAAATGGATGAAAAGTCAAATTATCAAATACCTATAGTTTATTACATTATACTCATTCCAAGCGGACATTCACAGAAAATCACAAAGATGTCAAATAATTTGTAACTACAAACTGGTAAGTTAACAGATGGCCATATTACAAGTTTTAGGTCAACTATATCGGGTATTGATAAAAATACAAATAAAACCACCTCCATAGCATCTGGGATATACGATAGATTCGCCAGAAAAAATAACGATGTTTTAATATAATGCACCAATACTGCCCAAGCAGACGACATCCCATAAAGAATGAACATAGTTTCAATGCTTTTATTTCTCAAATTATAATGAATTTAGTGTATATAAATGTGAAGGCATCCACACCATTCAAAGGGGAATGTGAAACCTATTCCGATAACTAAAATCTTTTGTTTGTAAAAAAAAAAAAAAAAAAAAAAAAAAACATAGGATAGAGACTTTCAAATTGAAAAAACCCCGATAGCATAGACGGCATTTGTTCCCTCTTAAAACGCTGAACATACCGCGGTGTATGCAGCAAAAAATACAATGTCGTCTTACTTTGTTTACAAGCGACAGATTCCTTTATTTTGTAATCGCTGCATTTTTTATCAAAATAATACCATGTGCTGGTGCAAGTTGCTCTATATGGGATTTTGACCTACATTAAGTGTGCTTCATCCCGAACTTGTCAGAATATGATTTTAACAATCATTTTTAAAATGGCAGTTGTTCCAGTCATGCGTAAAAGCAAAGTTATTAATAAGGTATCATTAAACAGGATATTAGTTATTCTTTGAAATTAAATACATGTTTAGGTCACACAGCTTATAAGTCTTATATGGGAATCTACCAAAGTTGCTTATAATTTGTGATACTCACTGTATAATTATGTGGAGTTAATGAGATGCTTAATGGAGTTGGTTCTAAGCTGGATGGAGTTGGAAGTAGGGTGGATGTATTGGGTAATTAGTGAGAGGCTGGAACCGCTGGATGGAGTTGGTAGCTTAAATGAGAAAGATTGTATCTGATTGATTTTCTTCTCCTGAATGAGTTTGACATCATTTATATCAATAGAATCATATTTTTAAGTCATTCATAGTTCCGTATAATCTTTTGGTAATATGCTGGTGCAAAGCTGGAGCGAAAATACTGAATGATAGTTCTACGAAATGGCGAATATAGAATTACGAAAATTATGAGTAAATACACATAGGGATGCTACATAATTATAACTCCAACGATCCTTTGCATTGCATTCAGCGCAAGTTGAGCGATGCGGATGACGGGAAATATTAGCATTGGCAAACCTGTTTGGGAAAAAAAAATTAGCCGCCCGGCCGTTAATTTTTTTCCCCCAAACAGGTTTACCTATGAGCGTAAAATCCTGCCTCCTGACTGAACCAATCAGGTATACGCATCATGAATATTCATGAGCTGAGCTCACAGAACTGTGGCTGTGCTGCAAATGCCTAGTATAGTATTACGCATGCGCGTGGACTACAGTTTCACTTGCCATTTAGGGTGTACAAAATGTATGTGAGCTGTGGTGTGAACATTTCTGGTTGTTCTGGTGCATGCTTGGTTTGTATAGTTTTCCACATCTATTTTTTACACAGCGGATTTTTTGACAAAGAGTTCACTTAATACAGTACACACACTAATATTCCAATGTCACACATAGGCTATACATACAAACACTCTCTCTCTCTCTCTCTCTCTAAACACATACCCACCCATCCTCATGTATTTACAAACACATAAAGCAACAGATGCACACACTAGCTGTCAAGAATATACAATAGACACACACAATGCAGTATGAATTATCTTATCAGGATTAATCAAATTATCTTAATCAAAAGTGGTTGCCATAACCATGAAATTTTCCCCGAACCCATGGATAAGAAGTTGTTAAAGGTTTGTCACCGAAACGGCAGCCATTTTGAATGTTCATGGTCAAGGTGAGCACTTTTACTTTTTAAAGTTGTATAGTTGAATTTGCCATGTCAGAAAACATATTTTTAGACACAAAAATCATTAGAATCGGACGTGTTGGTGAATTTGACCACCAGTCTAAAGTGCATTGACCTTTTTTACCATAGCGCCCTCATTTTAGGTCGGAGGTATAACAAACTATACATTTTTGGAATCCTCATGACCAGACGAGTAATTTAATATGCATATCGACACGATTTGAATATATTTGAATTTCGACCCCTGTTTGACCTTTGTTGGCCCCCCACGAAAATGCCCGGGATTTTCAAGGGGGCAGCCCAAGTCAAAATTGTTCGGTATTCATCTGGGAACACAAAAACACTTTCAAACCTTTGTTTCCAGAAATTGGTCACGGGACCTACAGGCTGGTTTCCTACTACAGGAACCAATTTGCTAGGGCTCACAAGGCATCAAGCTTCGCTTACCTTGGCGTCCTGACCAGTTTTGTTTGTAAGTTTATATTTCTCAATATATGTTTTAATGTATACTGATTTTATGTGTGTATTCAGAACTGAAAAGTAAATGAAATGAAATCATTCTTATCATTATTATTATTATTATTGATATTATCATCATTATCATCATCATCTTCCTTTTTTTTATTTTGTTCTAATGATCCTTAATTGTATGAATAGCATGCCTACAGGCCTCTTCTTTATCAAATCTCAACTCTGCTGAACAATAATGATGATAAGGACACGCTAATCGAAACTTAAAGTCCCCACTAAACGGTCTTACTTCGTTGTTTTAAATGTTAGTACTTACTCTTCTGTTTAAGTCATATTGCATAAGTAGCTGACATGTGGTTGGGATCAAAGCACATTGCACAAAAATTGTAAGCAAACTTTGTACAAAAATAATTAGCATTCATGTTATCTTCTCTGTTGATATTTTGTGGTTCCTAATTGTAATTTATCCGAATATTCATGATAATTGGTTTTTGCATTACGTATTAGTTTTCTCTCACTTGCTATTAGATTCTTTCTCTATTTAATTTTGTTCATTATGTTCCTTTTCCGCTATGATATTATATTTTCTGTAATGAGCTGTTCGGTTTTCTGTTCATGCGTCTTTTAACTTTTCATCTTACTTTTACTCCATTGAACGAAGCACGCAATATCTTTTATTTAATTTCTTTCAAATAACTGCGGGTACTGTAAAAAGAAAAATCATCTTACATGTAATTCAGTATAAGAGTATGAAATCCATTGGTCTATATTAGATATAATATATCTCTCAACTCAGCTTAACAAAGCGTGTATAACATTTGCTACTTTTTAATGCCTACATAATGAGCTATATAAACTTTAATATAATGATTCAATCCAATTCAATCAAGGCTTATTAAAGACATGAATGGCAGTCATATACTGAATTGTAAATGCTTTTACAGAGCAGGTAAAATACAATGCAAGTATAAAATAACAACATGAGATCAGGAAAATAGAATTAAATATAATGTGTACAAGCATAATTAAAAAATTGATAGGTAGTAAAATATATACGGAATGTTAAAATGACTGATTTATATTGCCCCACTGTTAAAAAGAACATAATATTGCACAGTTCTTAAGGCAATTATAAGCTTGGATTTGCATAGTGACAGTGTAACATACGTGTGAGATTGGGAAGAGCACTGTTCTGGAATCGCTTAGTTTTACAAGAAAATCCTTGATACTTATTGACGCTTCGTACATTGTATTTGTTGGTTTTCTGTGATGTAACCATTGATTTGCACAATACATTTGTTTCTAGTGCAATAGCCAGATCTTTTGTGAGTTGTTCTCTTCAAGTCACAAGGGTTGGCAATTTCAGTATTTCAAAAGCATTGTCATATGAAGTATAATTGGATCCTAATATTATCTTACAGGCTCTTTTTTGTATACTTTCTATAACATCAATCTGTTTACGAGTCAAACTACCGGAGAATAGAGGTACACAGTATTCTGTTACTGGTCTTATATACCCTATAAAATTGGGCCAAGTTTGTCACTTTGAGGCACGCCTACACCATTGTATTTTGATTCTGATAACTGACCTCTATACCTGACGGTTTGTTGACGATTACTCAGAAAATCTAATACTAATGAAATTACACAAGGACGGACATACATTTCACATAATATAGCATGGTGATATTATGGTTAATCCGATCGAATGCTTTGGAAAACTCAGTCAGAATGAGTGTTGACAGTGACTTAGGTTTGTCAGCATTACTATACAAGGCATGCAACAGCCCAATCAGATAGTGACATGTAGACGTGTTCTTTCTATTTCCAAATTGATTTGGATCAATTTTGTCTGAAATATTTTCCCACAGCCATTTTGATGCTGATGAAGTAGATGATGGTATTGGTAATAATAGATCCAAATTTGTAGTCGTATACATAGCAATTCACATGTACAATGCAAAATGGATGTCATACAGTTTAGAAGCGAACAAAACATATTCCCAGACATACCAGCATCCATTGATTACCTTGGAATTCTATGAATTTTAAAAGGGCATGAGATTTATAGGATGGTGGGTAGGAAAATGCGTGTTTTAGCAGTTGTATAGAATATGCCAAGGTAGTTTAACAATATTAATTCTGAGATGCACGGCCCTATGCGTTATCAGTGTCTGTGATATGGTGTAATATTGGATCCCTAAAAAAATGGCGCTTCAAAATGATCCTGAAGTGCCTCAAAAAAGTAAAAATCTTTGAGTGACCGGTTTTACCATACTCGTTTTCCCCTATTGACTGTAGTGTTATGAAAACCGTTTAGCAAACGGTTTTCAAAATTTGTAATTCCAATCATAAATATCTTGATAATCAGACAGGCGATCGGCTTGTAAAATTCATGGGGTCATATAAGTCATATAATTATCATTGCAGCATGATCTAAATCCAGAATTTTGTTTAAGAATCTGAGACAAAGTTACCTGATCCCTTTAAAGGGGCAAACGTTTTAGTGTGGAAAGGACACACTTGGAATAGCTGTAAAACGAGCACGATTATGTTTCTAAAAGGGGCACAGTTCGTTCATATAATATTTGGGCATTGTACCCCCTGCCCCTCGGCTACAAGCTTTTATTGTGGTTTTAGAAGGGTACCTGTTACTACAAAAAGCTGCTTCGATTCTTTGGAACTAGTTATGGCTCTTTAGATGACCGCAAAGGGGCACAATTTGTAAGCTACAGTGGGATATATAGATAAAAAGGGATACTTATCAAAGGGAAATTACTTCAAAAGTAATACGGGAAACTTATATTTTATATAATTATACTTATATTTAAAAGAGCACTTATCAGAGCTTAAAATGGGTATTTCTCATACGTAAAAAGGGGCACTCATCAGAGATGTAAGGGGACACTTCTTTGAAGGGAAAATGCAATTATTACAAGCTAAGGAAAAGGGGCACTTTTCAGAGGTAAACAGGAGCACTTCTTGCACCTGAAAAGGCGCACTTATAAAATATGAAATGGGTGCATTTATTACAATTTATTACAACAGTGCACTTGTCAAAGTAAAAAGGGAACCTGTTAGATAAGAATAGGGAAATTTATCAGAAGTGAGATGGGGCACTTGTTAGAAAGGAAAAGGGGCACTCACCTGTACAAAGTACAAAGTACAAAGATACAATCTCCCTATTTAAAAAGGGGCATTCATCAGAGGTGAAAAAAGGCACTTTTGAAAATGGGGTGGGACACTTATCTGAAATTAAGGGGCATTTTCCAGAAAGAAATAAAGGGGTACTTTTGGGGTGCTCGAGAATGTGGGGCGTACTGTGTTTATAGTGATCCAATTTGTCTAAGCTTTCAAAGGACATAGTTTCAATCGACAGGATAACCTAAAATTATTTGAAACAGCCTACCAACATCTTGTCTTATTATCTATTATATGTATTAAAGGTGCATGGAAGTTTTTGTCACGAACAACACATGAAAACTCATAGGTGTACTAACCTCAAAGGTTTAGTAAGTACAAGAAAGAAACTTGTTGATAAATTACCAAAGAAATTGAAAATATACTTTCAACAAAAACATATTCAAGATTGTGTGATCATTGCAAAGAAAATATCATGAATTGTGCTTGTAAATGAGCATTTTCTTAAAGGACAGTCCAACCCCTGTAATAAGTTCTCTAGTATTAAAGCAGAAAAATAAGATAAACATATTGGCGAAAGTTTAAAACAAATCGGACCAATGATAAGAAAGTTATGGATGTTGAAATATGAGATCACTAATTATATGCGAATCTCAAATTGGCAGTCGCGGGTAATTCTGCCGTTTTTGTCATGTGCAAAAATATCATTAATTGCTGTTTTTCTCCTAAAGGCCTTCACTCTTGGGGCACTTTTAAAAAAAAATCGATGGATTGCATATTATTATAGGTCCTCTAAACAGCACAGACCCTTCTAAGTCATAAATTTCTGAAAAAGTGAATATTATTAATTTTGTGTGTTGGAATAAATGGGGAAGTTGTCCGCCACTATATCACAGATACGTGACCGATTCAGCCAATTTAAAGAGCCCATACCTAAAGCGATTACATTTTTCAAAAGTTCATAATTGTCTAGTTCTTGTTCGATTTCATTCAAACTTTCACCAGTCTACATCTCCTAATATTTCTGCTTTCCTCTAGAGTGGTTTGTTATCAAAGGGATTTCCCTTTAGGTCCGACATTTTCACCCTTTCTTTTTAAAATCACAAAATCGATGTGAATATGTTAGCAAATGTTTTAAGACTCAAATAACAGTGCATAAGGGCTTCTAAACTTCAACTGAACTTAAATGTTATTATCCAATAATAAACACATAACAACATTTTAAAACAATTATCATAAAAGGATAAAAGGAACCAGAGAAAAGCATGAATAAAAATCGAGCCTGGTACCTTCGAATATATGAAAAACATTGCTTGGGTACACATGATAAACAAACAAATTTGAAATATAACATGTAGAAAAGCTAATTAGAAACAAAAGTGTAATACAAATGGATGAAAAGTCAAATATCAAATACCTATTGTTTATTACATTATACTCATTCCAAGCGGACATTCACAGAAAATCACAAAGATGTCAAATAATTTGTAACTAAAAACTGGTAAGTTAACAGATGGCCATATTACAAGTTTTAGGTCAACTATATCGGGTGATTGATAAAAATACAAATAAAACCACCTCCATAGCATCTGGGATATACGATAGATTCGCCAGAAAAAATAACGATGTTTTAATATAATGCACCAATACTGCCCAAGCAGACGACATCCCATAAAGAATGAACATAATTTCAATGCTATTATTTCTCAAATTATAATGAGTTTAGTGTATATAAATGTGAAGGCATCCACACCATTCAAAAGGGAATGTGAAACCTATTCTGATAACCAAAATCTTTTGTTTGTAAAAAAAAAAAAAAAAAAAAAACAGGATATGGTTTAATCAACAATCAAGAAACTAGACTTTCAAATTGAAAAAACCCCGATAGCATAGCCGGCATTTCTTCCCTCTTGAAACGCTGAACATACCGCCGTGTTTGCAGCTAAAAATACAATGGCGTCTTACTTTGTTTACAAGCAACAGATTCCTTTATTTTGTTATCGCTGCATTTATTATCAAAATAATACCATGTGCGGGGTTTATAATGAGGCAATAGATTAAAAATTTAGCCTAACGGAAGTAAAGTAAGATAAAGAACTGAAGAAAATGACAAAACAGGCACTGAAAATGTGTGAGATGTCATGGCCTCATGGGACATCGTCTGCTCGTTCAAATCATGTCCAACCTGTGATGTCACACATCTCAGCAGCGTTCGGTGAGCTCTTCAGGTGCTATGCCGGGGTTGTATTTAAGCGTTTTGTAATGGATAATAATCATTACTTCGAATGTTTCCATGCATTGAATTTTGATAACCTTTTCAATCAAAGTTTCACCTTTGCAATAATTAAGTTAGTTTTTAAAATCCATAAATATCTACATTAAAAGTTGCTCTATAGGGGATTTTGACCTACATTAAGTGTGCTTCATCCCGAACTTATCAGAATATGATTTTAACAATCATTTTTAAAATGGCAGTTGCTCCAGTCATGCGTAAAATCAAAGTTATTAATAAGGTATCATTAAACAGGATATTAGTTATTCTTTGAAATTAAATATATGTTTAGGTCACACAGCTTAATAAGTCTTATATGGGAATCTACCAAAGTTGCTTATAATTTTTGATACGCACTGTATATGTGGAGTTAATGAGAGGCTTAATGGAGTTGGTCCTAAGCTGGATGGAGTTGGAAGTAGGGTGGATGCATTGGGTAATTAGTGAGAGGCTGGATGGAGTCGATAGCTTAAATGAGAAAGATTGTATCTGATTGATTTTCTTCTTCTAAATGAGTTTGATATCATATACATCAATATAATCATATTTTAAAGTCATTCATAGTTCCGTAAAATCTTTTGGTAATAGGCTGGTGCAATGCTGGAGCGGAAATACAGAATGATAGTTCTACGAAATGGCGAATATACAGTGCGTCCCAGAAAAAACGAAACCGAGAATTACCGATGTTTTATCATAACTTAACCACAATTATAATTGATAAATGACACATATATATCATATAATGCATATTTTACGCATGAGTAATTAAAATGAATTTGAAGAGAGGAAACCAAAAAGTCATTTGGCGGACGGTATCTAGAAAGTTGAGTTTCTGCCCTTTCATATGACACCTCAATCAGGAAAAATGAGCAAGGAATGACAAAGTTCTGTTTGTGTAAAGTAGTGCTTGCATTTCAATAATGTTATCAAACGAATCCGCTTTCACTGGCTGCTGCCGTAGCAACAAACAGAGTTGACAAAAGACTTAACTCCGTTTCGTTGACAATCAGCAGTAGACCAAAGACTTCATACATGGCTGATTGTCAACAAAACGGGTTAAGTCTGTTTTAGAAACTGTCCGCCAAATGACTTTTTGGTTTCCTCTCTTCAATTTGATTTTAATCACTCATGCGTGAAATATGATGAGTTGCATCAAATGAAATAAGAGGATCTAATCTTTCCAAATATGTGTCATTTATTAATTATAAATGAGACTCAGTTATGATAAAACACCGATAATTCTTGGTTTCGTTTTTTCTGGGACACACTGTATAATTACGAAAATTATGAGTAAATACACATATGCTACATAATTATAACTCCCACGATCCATTCCATTGCATGCAGCGCAAGTTGAGCGATGCTGATGACGTTCATTACGTCATATAATAGATCATGTTTATTCATGACCGCCCGGCCGCGATTTTTTTTTCCCCAAACAGGTTTACCTATGAGCGTAAAATCCTGCCTCCTGATTGGTTCAGAGGTATACGCATCATGAATATTCATGAGCTGAGCTCACAGAACTATGGCTGAGCTGCAAATGCCTAGTATATGTATTACGCATGCGCGTGGACTTCAGTTTCACTAGCCATTTTGGGTGTACAAAATGTATGTGAGCTGTGGTGCGAGGGGATTTTTATTGGGGGAAGGGGGGGGGTGTCTGTGTGTTTGTGAATATTTCTGGTTGTTTTGGTGCATGTTTGGTTTGTATAGTTTTTCCCACATCTATTTTTTACACTGCGGATTTTTTGACAAAGAGTTCACTTATAGTACACACACAAATATTCCAATTTCACACATAGGCTATGCATACAAACACTCTCTTTCTCTCTTTCTCTCTGTCCAGTGGAGTGGTGGATCCAGGGTCAAAGGGGCACATGCCCCCCCCCCCCCCTGTCAAAAAACTATGTTAAAATCAGCCCTAAATTCGCCCAAAATATACTGAAAAACAGGGACGTGCCCCCCCCCCCCCCCGGCCCAAAAAAATGTATTGAAAATGTTATGTAAACAAATATTATAAAAAAATAAAGAAAATATGCCAATGGCTGATCTAAAAAGGTGACCTTACCCCCCCCCCCCCCCCCCCCCCCCCCCAACGGAGCAAAATGTCAAATTTAAAAATTTCGTGACCAAAAAGTTTCCTCTTTGCAATAATTTGAGCTTTCAACAATAAATACAATCAGCAGGTTCCTATTTTCATGAATTTAAGCTTTAAAACATCCCAATTTTAATTAAAACCTGAACTCTCACTTTTTATTCTCAGATTCAGACGCCGCCATAATTGCTCATGTAAAAGTTACATCTTTGAACCAATCACTGCGCATGCATGCAGTGTACATACGTAAGTACACAATTAGCTAGCATATAGCTGCATGCTATGAGCAGCTTCGACTTGTGTCACGCGCATGCGTAATACTACTAGTAACTTTGCAGCTCAATCATGAATATTCATGATGCGTATACCTCTGAACCAATCAGGAGGAAGGATTTTACGCTCATAGGTGAACCTGTTTGGGAAGAAAAAAAATCGCCGCCCGGCCTGCCCCTGGCATCTTCATACGCTACTATTGGAAAGCCATAAAACCACCAGTATCCTCATCTTGGAGTCAAAGCTGTTGATACGGGCAAACCAAAACGTCATACACTGAGCAGCACAAAGGGTGGCCGTTTGCAAGACTCTCTACAAATAGAGTAAACCATTGGTAAGTTACGTTTTGTGGACGCAGTGATGCCAATTCATTTTCAACAACTGTTCTAAAGTGTTCGATCACGATGGTTAGCGCGGAGTCAATAATTTAATGACCCTTTAAGTTTGCATACGTTCAAGAATATTTACCTCAATACGTACGTGACCCCTTTTTAATTTCACAAGTACAAAATGGGAACTATATAAATTATAGGTCTAACCCTATTTTTGCTTATTGAGTACACATTCAAAAAGAGTGCCATGTTTTATTTGCAACATACACACAAAACAAACAACAAGATACATACCCATTCACATGTCGATCTGCGAAGTTTGCGAACATCGATACTGAGAATATGAAGCTTTTCCTCAAATTAATTGATCTTTACAAAGAAATACCCGTTTTCAAATTCGTGAACATTGAGCGCATTGAATAACATTTTATTAGATTTTGTGATTTTTAGATCTAAGAAGCACTTAATTTTCAACCGGGGTGCCGGTTGAATTTGAGAATTTGAGTAACACTTTTAAAAAATCATTTTTGGGGAATAACGTCGATTATGTGAAAACCAATTTATTAAAAACCGTTAGAGTATGTTATTTCATGAGGAAATAGCATTTTGAAGGTGATAGAGTGTCTTTGTTCGTCGCTCGCTTCACTGCTCACAACTTTTAAAAACAGGATGATTTCTGGCAGCGTAGTGCCTGAATACCTTCATCGTTGAGCAATGAAGTGCCCATTAAATAGCCTTTTATTTAATAGAGAGTTGCCTGAATATATATTACATCCTTTATATCAAATTACATTTTGACCACGCTCGTTTGTTTCACTCGCTTGCAACATTTAGAAAGATGATAATTATTCTGACCAATGAGAAGCCCGAATCTC
This sequence comes from Strongylocentrotus purpuratus, assembly GCF_000002235.5. Classification (NCBI taxonomy): domain Eukaryota; kingdom Metazoa; phylum Echinodermata; class Echinoidea; order Camarodonta; family Strongylocentrotidae; genus Strongylocentrotus; species Strongylocentrotus purpuratus. The sequence continues at coordinate 11,361,553 of NW_022145610.1, forward strand.
TTCATGTTCGTGCATCGAATTGACCGCATCAAATGATTTTGGCATTCATGTTTTCTGCAGCGAGATGCTCGCACTCTTAATTCTATATTTTATCACGTGTGTTAATCATAAGGTACATTTGTTATCATAACAAAAGTATCATAATTTTTTGCTCGCTTGCTCCGGTCGCTCGCAAAATTTAGAAGATAAAAATTGCCAAAGTGTAGATGGTACTTGACGCGTGTTAGAGGGATCCTAACTGAATCTTCTGTAAAGTATTTAGGAATGGGGTGACGATAAACTGTTTCATTTCTTTGAAAGAAGTGTCATGCGGATTATTTAAAAAAAAGGTTGAAAAACGCTGCTTTAGCCTGTATTTACATGTAGGCTTTTTAGTGTTTGCAAACCGCCATAAAAATTATATTTATTTTACGCGTAACTTATAATAATCATGCGTACGCATATAGTCAGTGTGAAATGTAACCACCGGAGGCGGTGTTACACAGAAAAATCCCTTAAAAAATCCCTTGAAAAATCCTTTCAAGGGAGAATTTTCTTGCTTCGTTAGTGGATTTTTAATGAGATAATTTATGACAGACAGCAATTAAGAGGATAACTAAAATCCGGATAACTAAAATCCGGATTTTTGGCCTCTGCGTGACACCGCCTCGGGAGTGGCAATTTCTTGCATACAAATATTACAAAAAAGCAGGGACGGATTAGCTTTTTGCCAAGGGGGGGGGGGGTTGACCCAATGACGATGCAGAGCATCGTCTACGAGCCGCAAAGCTGCGATCCGATTTTTGTTGCTATTTTGAACGCCCGTAAGTGATGTTTTCTTGGCATGTACTAACATGCGGAGCATCGTCCACCTTATTTGCTTAAAAAATAAGAATTTGATCAATTTCCACCCTTAGCACGTTTGTTTAGTTAGTTGCTTTATCTACTTAAATTGTTTGGGTTTTTTTCTCGAAAATCTTTGCCGTCGTGTTTGAGAAGATTTTTCAATATTTGTTTTCTTCACACAGAATCGTTAATCATGTTGGCAGTTTGTCTCCTCACTTTCATCGCAATGTCGATTACCGCAGTCCCCGCCACGACCCCGACCCCGACCCCTACCCCACAGCCCCATAGTGTAATTCAACAATGTGAAAGTGAGTATTTCAATAGATATATTAATTTATTTGTATATGTGTATTTGTGAATTTAGTAGACTATGTATGCAAGTATTTATTTATCTATTCATTTATTTATCTAGTTGCGCATTTATTTATTTATTTATCCATGTTTGTTTTGATTTTGTTTTCATCTATTAACATATCTATCAATTTATTTAATAATCTATCTGCAGGCTTAGAGTGCCCCACCACTACTATATTAGAAGAATTTGGTTCAAATATGTGGAAGAGACGGTTAGAACCAACTGTATGGGCGTATAAGGTCGCTCCAACCTGCAACCAATCTGCAGCAACAGGTTTAGTCTTCAGTTACCTCCAATCCTACTTTGTGGGTAAGCTTTGAGAATCAGACTTTTGTACATTTTGTTATAATTCCGAAGAAAGCATAGAACACTTATTTTGAGATTGCCAAATTTATAAGAAGGTTTATCCAAAATTTGATTTTAGATGATAAAATTACTTTAAATAAGGTCAACTTTTTTTTGGATTTTATGGAAGTGAATGAATTCGATCTTATTTGATTATCTTATACGCCAAATACTACACGCTTTCCATCAAACGTAAATTTAGCTTATCGTTGATCAATTATTTCAAAGCCATTTTAAGATATTATCGTTCATTACGATATTAAACCTATGTTAAAAACAATAAGTTTAAACGGGTATTTGATAATAATTGGAAACATTGGTTAGCTGCTGTAAAACAAAAACAAACAAAAATTAAGTTTATGTGCACTAGCATAATGCATTCTACTCCTAAAAAAGACGTACCCAATCGGATTTAACAAGTAATTAATAATCATAACTAGGCAATAAATTGATAAAATCAAAATTATCTTCTTCATAATTTTTTGATCATTATGTCTTGATGAATTTCATCTATTCGAATTATACATGGGGAAAACCTTTTCGGTTTTTTTTTTTAGTCTCGTTTGATTTCCTACGTCTAGCTTTTCTTTACGTTAGCTTTGGAAGAATATTGCCATAATTTATGTATTCGTATATTGTGTGTACAATGTACCTCTAATTATTAAGAATAATATATAGTAAGCATTATCCAAAATAGAAAATAGCAGCCCAGTCGCCTATTTCCTTATCTATTTGAATATAAAAGCCTTTTTAAAGAGAAAGTAAGAGAAAAGATATGGAGGGGAGGAGGGGCGGGGAGGGGGACAAGCCGAGGGAAGAAAATGGAATGAGGACTTCTACATATATCTTACTATGCCTACTTTATCTTTTTTAAATAAAACAAACAAGAAAAATGACTCCCTCTCCTCCTTTAAAATATTGGCATAGATATCATTTTAAATCAGTCATTTGACATGGGATAAAAGTGAAGATGGCAGATTAGATTTTGAACTTCCGCTTCCTAAAATGAAACGGCAATTTACATTCCTTTTTGGCAATGTAATATTCCGTTTCTTTTTGTAATCTTGATGAATTGTTTCAAGCCAATGTGGGAGGGATGTATACTATGGCACTTGTAAAGATAAATATTGTATTAGGCCTGCTTCGTAATTTTATCAACATTTCTTTCATGTCGAATTGTTTTGCTAGACAACAACATAAATGAGTCAACACCAATCATTTTGAAAGTCGCGGAAAACATACCCGGGCCAAATTCTTCGTGTACCGGCCAATCAGGATCTTTCCCGTGCTGTGACCAAATCTACGAACTTTTCCACTTCATCCCTGTAGCTTCGCAAGAAACCGCCCCAATCCCATCACAGGTACAAAACTAAAAGCCCAGGTAGTGTATCCCTTTTTCAGCCAACATCAAATTATGTAGAACTTTGCAGGAATTATGAATATAATATACATAATAATACGTATATCCTATCGGTAATATTTAAACGTTAGCAGTGTCCTAGTATTCAAATTATGCAAGGAAACTCGTTTACTTTCTACACTTCACTGTCAGACACTAGTTGAGTGACTGACTGACTGACTTCTTTTTTTTCTGTGGTGATAACATACAGTAGCCTACATGAGCATTTGTCTACATCCATTACACACTTCTTGTAATAGCCAAAATTAAACTGATTGAATCTTTGCGCAGCACAAAACGTACGACCATTGGGTACAAGGGTCTGAAAATCAGACTATTTAATTAAACGAGTGCGCTCGCTTAATTCGATTCAACAGACATTTTCAAGTCCTTTTATTTTAAAGGTAAAGACCAGTATTGGAAACGCCCCAATTTCACAAAAAAAATTGCGCCGGCCGCCAAGGGATCATGGCAGGACGTACTAGTTCCCGACAGCATATAAAGCAGCCAGACCTCGAATATTAAAGCAGTCGATATACCTTTTATATACCGAAACATAAATATTGAAACAAAAATCTATCATAAATTCTTACCTTATCCATTTATTGAGTAGAGATTGGTTAAAACATCACTGAAATTCTGAGACACTGTCTGTAATCTTTGCTTTAAAAATGACTGAAATTACAATCATTGGGAATCGCAGACAAAAGCACTGTATGGTGTCCGGCTCGCACAAGGAACATTTTAACACGCAAATTAATGGGTATCGCAGCAAAATTTTGCTATTTTAATGGTAACCGGAGTTTTGAGGGATCTCACTCTTGGACTAAACCGGTATTGACATTTTTCACGTCTCCAATTCCGACCAATCAGACGGATGGATTTCTTATAGCTGTAATTGATATGGCACGTTCCGCCTGCCATCCCTGCCTGGTCCGCTATAGTTGCTGGCATCCTTACTTTCTAATTAAGCTATCCTTTACATCGGCAGTTTTGAGGATCTAAGGACTAGTTATTTCTTTCTTTCTCACTATCATCTTGTTGAAAGGCAGTGACGGCCCAAATGTTACTTAAATAATCTTGAATAAGGCTGAACCAATCGGGGGAACGTTTGAAACCCCCCTCCCCCCCCCCCCCAAAAAAAAAGCTACAACTTCTGTTTGAAAACATGATAATCAACGGGAAATGTTTCAAATCTATTAATCTCTTTGAAAGATTGAAGTACAAAATGACTTGATCTTAAGTCATTTTGTTCAGTAGAATTAATCGATATCGTGGCTTTCATTTTTTCTAAAGGACTCTGGGATTCAGCTACTGCACTTCGATGCTTTTGAGCTCTACGGCATCACCTTTCTTGGGCCCAATCACAATGCGGTGGAGCAATACGAACAGCTTCGTGAATACCTCGACGAGCAGGGCATTTTATACTATGGAACCTTTTATTATATTGCAAGTGAGTAATTATGTAGTACATATGGCAATCATCCACTGAGGAAATTTTTCCCGATAACCGTCCTCTCAGGACAACATACAACAATACTATTATTATTTTCTTTATTGTTTGTTATTGTTGATGGTGATGGTGATGATGATTACTATTATTTATTTTAGTAGTAGTAGCATTTATTATTATTATTATTATTATTATTATTATTATTATTATTATTATTGTTATTGTTATTATTATAATCATTATTATTATTACTGTCATTATTATTATTATTATTATTATTATTATTAGTGTTAATCATTATTACTGTCATCGTCATCATCATCACATCATGCAGTTGTCGTGGTATAGTGGTTCATTCACTCAATTTATATCCAAGGGTTGAGGGTTCAAATCTCAGCGTGCCGGCACTAACGTCCTTTGGCCAGACACTAATCCACGTGTGCTACTCTCCACCTCGGTGTGAATGTGTAGCTGAAAACAAGTCCCTCGGAGAGGACCTAAAGCCTTCGGTCCCCTCCTTGCTTCCTTCAAACATACACATGGCTTTTTAGCAGTCCGGTAAAACAAACAAACAAGCAAACAACAATAACAAATTGCAGGGCCATCAGGATGACAAGCGTGAAGCTGATGAGGCTACGTATACCCTTAGTTAAGAAAAATTAAACGTACAAGTAATTTGATGTACTTATTTATTTATTGTATTTTTCTTACAGTTTATGACTTTCCATCGGACCCTCAGCCTCATCGTACTGAAATCCTGATTTCTATTTAGAAACCCAGAAGAATGAATAATATGAAGGCACCGATAACCCGAACGACAGCCCAAGAAAACCAATGGGATCGCAGTGGGCGTGGTGGTGGTCAAAGACCACACCTATCTCATTCTGTTTTGAGCTGGTCGGCAAACGGCTCCAACCAAGATTTTAATGATTTTATGCCATTTCATTTCATTTCTTTCATCACATATGATAAGATTAGCTAAAGAATACAAAATAAATACAACTGCGAAGCACTCGTTTTTTTTTTTTCTTCACATTTCCAAGGTGTATAATCATAGTAGTTTTCTATCTTAATTTATTATGAGATAAAATACAGTGCATGCTTTGCTTTTTAACTAGTTTTGAAATACATCATATTATAAACCATTTCCAAGGCGTATAATCATGAAGTAGTTTGCTATCTTAATTTATTATGAGATAAAATACAGTGTTTTGCTTTTTAAGTAGTTTTGAAGAAAAAAATCATATTATAAACAATTTCCAAGGCATATAATCATAAAGCAGTTTGCTATCTTTATCTATTATGATATAAAATACATAACTTTGCTTTTTAACTAGTGTTGAAAAAAAATCATATTATTAACCGTGTCAGACATCTGAGCAAGGCAATTTTCAAGTTTTTATTGATAAGCCAACAAAACTACGGGCGAAAGAAATATTATTGAATAATAATACACAATTAACCAATGAACAAATACTTTTGCCCGATCACAAAAGTCAACGGCAAAATGCGTGTTAAACTAGCGGGCAATAATGTAGAGCCAACATCCAGGTATTTGTAATTTTCATTGCGCATATATTAACTGCTTAATTCAGGGCAATACGGCTTCTCATATCCATACAGTTGTATATCACCCTCACCTTCGGTTCTGGCGATTATGTCGTATTGCCCTGAAGGCAGTCAATATTATTTAATTATTATCCCAGTAATATGACGTATCATAATCAGCATGATCAGGGAACCATATTTTCCGGCATTGTCCATTTCAGCCGTTTCGTGGTGTCCCATTACCATATACATGTAGTTTCGTTATACCCTGTAAATATATTCTTTTCAGAAATGGTAACAAATTCATTCATTCGTTCGTTTTTCCGAAAGTTAAATTTTCCAAATGCTCATGATAATCCGTAGGTTCATCATCATAATTATGGTTATTCCTAAACCCAAATTTCCCATACCAGGGGGTCATAATTCCGAAAAAATGAAATAGGGTTTCATACATTTTGTTGCGTTATTCCGAAGTTTCGTTTATTCCAAAAGTGAAATAGGGTTCATTATTCCGAATGTCTATACTTTCAAAAATGATAATATAAGTACTGTATATCTGTTTGAGATATAGTGTTTACGTGTAATATATAAACATGACGTAATCGTAATGTCGTTCTCTTTGGTATAGTTTTTCTCGGATTGGTATTGGAATTTGTTTGGGCCTATTGATTAATAAATACTTCTACCCGCATATTTCTCTGCATTCAATTTCTTTACACCTCTCTGCGAAAATCACAGGTATTTATATTGGAGATAATGATGTAGATTATGTTAATGATGATGATGTTGATGATGATGATGATGATGTTGATATGATAATGATGATGATGATGATATGATAATGATGATGATGATGATGATGATGATGATGTAGATTATGATAATGATGATGATGTGATGATGATGATGATGATGATATATAATGATGATGATGATGATGTTGATGATGAAAACGATAATGGTGGTATAATAGTAGTGGTGATAATGCTGATGATATATTATTGTGACGATGGTGATGATGATGATAATAAGGAGGCGGGGGAAGGGTACGACATAGGCGCCGGAAGTGGGCTGGCGGGGGGGGGCACTTGCCCCCGCCTCTCCACCCCACAACCCGAACCAAAACAGTGGGGTTGGGGGGTAAGAAAAGCAGTAAAGGAGTAAAGATGGTTTGTATTTTTAAACCCAAAGAACATAACAATAATAAAACAAACCTGAATTAAATCACATATAAAATTCCATTCAAAGAAAAGTTAACAGGAATTAATTTTCCTAAACATTCCGCATGCCACCCATATCAATGGAGGTTTTCATATTAGGGATACGTGCATATCATGAGCCCCTGAACGCTGGCGTACTGATGGGGGGAGGGGGGGTACACAGTGGCGGATCCAGGGGTGGCCGAAACGGCCGCGGCCCCCCCTATTGGCGGCGCAAAAAAAAGAGAAAAAAAAGAAAGGAGAAGAGAAGAAAAAAAGGAGAAGAGAAAAGAAAAGAGAAGAGAAAAGAAAAGAGAAGAGAAAAGAAAGAAGAGAGAGAGAAAGAAAAAAGAAGAAGATACCCCCCCCCCCCCCCCACCTCACTCCCACTCCGGGGTCGGAGGGACCGATTTTGTGTTCCCAAAATTTCCGATAAAGGGTTACTTTTCACGCAACAAAGTCCGGCCCGTAATACACACAAATCCGGCCCGCTCTGACTTTACACACCGAAGATAAAGGGGTGCTTTTAAACTAAGAGAGGGAACATACATGCGCGTACCCTAGATAACACTGAGTGGGTGGGGGGGAGGGGGAAGGTGGGAAGGGGAAGAAAAAAGTCGGGTGAGAAAGGGGGAAAGACAAGGAAATGGCGCTAAGTGACAGTAACGACGAATATTAGGGAAAAACTGTAATCGGGAGATTTGGGGTCATTCCAGAAGGCTTGGAAAACGTTATTGAATAGAGGGGGCCGGGCCGGCCGCATAAAATCTCGAGCCACGGATTCAAGTTAAACGTTACACACAGCCCCTGCTTTTTGAAAAAAATTAAAAAGGGCACAATATTTTGGATGTCTTTCAAATAGAAGCTATATACTAAACAGTCAAATTTTAAATTAACGGTAGGGCCGCTTCACAACTCTTATTTTGCCCTTCATTTGGATTCAGCTCATACCAACTCGCTTGTGCTTATATTTGAACTCATGTTGGTAGTGATAATGGACAGCGGCGGCGATCCTGGGCCCGATAGAGGGACACGTCCCCCCGGAAATTTAGATATTTAGCTAGAAAGAAATATACATGTAGCGGAAAGAACGTACATATTGGACTAAAGGATTTTCTAGAATGCATAATTTCAGCATTCTACATTGCAAAATCTCGCTTGGTCGCTACGCCCCGGCCCTCGCCCGATAACACAAAACTAAGATATGACGCTCCCGGTTGCGATTATTTCATGGTTGGTGTATAAATAGAACTTTTTTTTCCCTTTCATTTCTACTGACCTTATTGTTTGCTATCACAATCATGTTTGTTTCATTTTCCCTTTAAAGCATGCGTAGCTAGGGGCGGTAGGGGCAGTAAGAGGACATAGGACGAAAAAAAGGGGCAGACAAAGAAACATTTTTGACAAGTCTAAAACGGCACAACAAATCATCTTCTTTCTCTAATAATTTAATGAAACATTAAGCTTCTGCACTTTGCGCTGGAGGGGGAAACTGAATTCAGAGAAAGATTAAGAGTCGGGAATGGAACAACGAATTATTTTCTTTCTCTAATAATTTCATTAAACTATGAAAGGTCTAAGCTTCCGCGCCTCGCGCGGAAGGGGGAAAATGAATTCGAACAAGGATTAAGAATCGAGAATGGGACAACGAATCATCTTCTTTCTCTAATAATTTAATGAAGCGTCAGAAGCTTACGCGCTACGCGCGGGAGGAGGAAAACTGAATTCAGACAAGGATTTAGAGTCGAGAATGGAACAACGAATCATCTTCTTTCTCTAATAATCAGGGCTCAAATTAATTTTTTGTCCACGGGGGCTCTTCCCCCCCCCCAAAAAAAAGAGCCCCCTGAGCCTTCTCACGGGGGCTCTTTTAGTGCTGACGGGGGCTCTTATTTTAATACAAATTTACATTGAATTGGTAACCATGAAACTCCTGAATTCCTTGGTATTTAATCATTATCATTTATTTAAGTCGGCATTTTCCCTCTTAGAAATTTACTTGTTACATAGCTGTATACTTTATCCCCGTGATCAGTGGCGGATCCAGGGGGAAAAAAGAAAGGAAAAAAAGGGGGGGAAAGATTTTTTTTTTTTTGCTGTTGAAAAAAAAGTGTTCCCATCCCACTTGTATCACAGAGAAACAACAGTTTAAGTTAAGTCTAACGTTAACGTTAATTTGTTATTAAAATGTAGAGTACAGCCCTTGGCCTTAGGCCTAATTTAGGTCGTAACTGTTACTGTTTGAAAATCTAAAGTAAATTAGACGGTTTTCATGGTTATAGACCTAGTAAGTGAGAAGAAAAAAAGTTTACCCGTCACTGAGACCAGGTCAATCAATCTTTTAGATCCATTTTTAGGGTCTAATGTTAGTAGATATAATGTAGATACAGGCGCGGATCCAGCGGGGGTGAGCGGGCCTTGCCCCCCCCCCCCCCCTCCGCAAAAGAGAGAGAGAGAGAGAGAGAGAGAGAGAGAGAGAGAGAAGGAAAAGAAGGGAAAGGGAAAGAGCAGAGAAAGGAAAAGAAAGAAGATGAAGAAGAAAAGAAAAGGGGGAAGAAGGAGATCGGGGGGAGTACGAAATGGTCTTGCCTCCTAGGCTGTTGCCTCCCCCCGCCCCCGCTAAAAAAAAGAGAGAGAGAGGAAGGAAAAGGAAAAAGGAGAGCTAAAAGGGACCAAAAAAGAGGAAGAAGAAAAAAAGGGTGAAAAGAATTTCGATGCGGTGTTCGAGTAGAATTCTGTAAGATGATGATATACTTTCTCATAGCTTGATGTGACGAGATGTCTCTATCCAGATATCTGTTGATAGTATTATAGAATATAGAAGCCTGAAATGACCTTCTGCTCGTAACCGACAAGTCACCGCATTAAAATTAAATTGCAAATAGTGTTCAACAACACGATGGTGAATGAAACTTTCTAATATTCGAAGATATATGACCTTCAGACCATATTGTTTCATTATTTTTTATTCAATCAATCAACGTCAAAGAATTGATTTATCATCGCTCTTCAATTTATTATTTCACCTTTTAATGTACTTTCATTCTTATGAATCACGAAAGAACACTGAATTGCATTCTTCAATGTTTGTTTTGATTAATTTCCTCCCCTTTCCTTCTCCCTGTTTAATACTGATAAAATTTCAATTTTTCTTAATCAAGGCAAAATATTATTTTCATATTTTCTTTATGCAAGACAGGAAGAGAGAGAGAGAGAGAGAGAGAATATGTTAAGTGAGAATTATCGAGTACAACTTTGAATTGCATCCTTTTCAATATTATCCAATTCGCTGAAAATATTCAGAATATGAATATGATAAATCCTCAAAATACACCAACGCTGTTCAACGCATCCAACGCTCCAACCATAGCCCATACGCCAATGCACCATATTTCTCAATATGAAAAGATTTTTAAATGAAATTTGAAGAAAAATCAAATTTACAATGCACTGACAGGCATCAGTTGAAATCATGAATTCTCTGTGACTCGCTTAGCACTAGTTTCTGAGGGACCAGTCACTAAAGAGGAAATAAAGGGAAGGAAAATTGAGAAAGAAGTAAATAAAAGAAAGGGGATATCAGTTGCAATTTTCCAGCCAACAAGTTGCGGATCGGGATGGGGGTGGGGCAAAAGGCCTTTGCCTCTCCCCGCCCCCGCTAAAAAAAAGAGAGAGAAGAAGGAAGGAAAGGAAAAAGAGGAGAGCTAAAAGGGACCAAAAAAGAGGAAGAAGAAAAAAAGGGTGAAAAGAATTTCGATGCGGTGTTCGAGTAGAATTCTGTAAGATGATGATATACTTTCTCGTAGCTTGATGTGACGAGGTGTCTCTATCCAGATATCTGTTGATAGTATTATAGAATATAGAAGCCTGAAATGACCTTCTGCTCGTAACCGACAAGTCACCGCATTAACATTAAATTGCAAATAGTGTTCAACAACACGATGGTGGATGAAACTTTCTAATATTCGAAGATATATGACCTTCAGACCATATTGTTTCATTATTTTTTATTCAATCAATCAACGTCAAAGAATTGATTTATCATCGCTCTTCAATTTATTATTTCACCTTTTAATGTACTTTCATTCTTATGAATCACGAAAGAACACTGAATTGCATTCTTCAATGTTTGTTTTGATTAATTTCCTCCCCTTTCCTTCTCCCTGTTTAATACTGATAAAATTTCAATTTTTCTTAATCAAGGCAAAATATTATTTTCATATTTTCTTTATGCAAGACAGGAAGAGAGAGAGAGAGAGAGAGAGAATATGTTAAGTGAGAATTATCGAGTACAACTTTGAATTGCATCCTTTTCAATATTATCCAATTCGCTGAAAATATTCAGAATATGAATATGATAAATCCTCAAAATACACCAACGCTGTTCAACGCATCCAACGCTCCAACCATAGCCCATACGCCAATGCACCATATTTCTCAATATGAAAAGATTTTTAAATGAAATTTGAAGAAAAATCAAATTTACAATGCACTGACAGGCATCAGTTGAAATCATGAATTCTCTGTGACTCGCTTAGCACTAGTTTCTGAGGGACCAGTCACTAAAGAGGAAATAAAGGGAAGGAAAATTGAGAAAGAAGTAAATAAAAGAAAGGGGATATCAGTTGCAATTTTCCAGCCAACAAGTTGCGGATCGGGATGGGGGTGGGGCAAAAGGCCTTTGCCTCTCCCCGCCCCCGCTAAAAAAAAAGAGAGAGAAGAAGGAAGGAAAAGGAAAAAGAGAGAGCTAAAAGGGACCAAAAAGAGGAAGAAGAAAAAAAGGGTGAAAAGAATTTCGATGCGGTGTTCGAGTAGAATTCTGTAAGATGATGATATACTTTCTCGTAGCTTGATGTGACGAGGTGTCTCTATCCAGATATCTGTTGATAGTATTATAGAATATAGAAGCCTGAAATGACCTTCTGCTCGTAACCGACAAGTCACCGCATTAACATTAAATTGCAAATAGTGTTCAACAACACGATGGTGGATGAAACTTTCTAATATTCGAAGATATATGACCTTCAGACCATATTGTTTCATTATTTTTTATTCAATCAATCAACGTCAAAGAATTGATTTATCATCGCTCTTCAATTTATTATTTCACCTTTTAATGTACTTTCATTCTTATGAATCACGAAAGAACACTGAATTGCATTCTTCAATGTTTTTTTTGATTAATTTCCTCCCCTTTCCTTCTCCCTGTTTAATACTGATAAAATTTCAATTTTTCTTAATCAAGGCAAAATATTATTTTCATATTTTCTTTATGCAAGACAGGAAGAGAGAGAGAGAGAGAGAGAGAATATGTTAAGTGAGAATTATCGAGTACAACTATGAATTGCATCCTTTTCAATATTATCCAATTCGCTGAAAATATTCAGAATATGAATATGATAAATCCTCAAAATACACCAACGCTGTTCAACGCATCCAACGCTCCAACCATAGCCCATACGCCAATGCACCATATTTCTCAATATGAAAAGATTTTTAAATGAAATTTGAAGAAAAATCAAATTTACAATGCACTGACAGGCATCAGTTGAAATCATGAATTCTCTGTGACTCGCTTAGCACTAGTTTCTGAGGGACCAGTCACTAAAGAGGAAATAAAGGGAAGGAAAATTGAGAAAGAAGTAAATAAAAGAAAGGGGATATCAGTTGCAATTTTCCCGCCAACAAGTTGCGGATCGGGATGGGGGTGGGGCAAAAGGCCTTTGCCTCCCCCCGCCCCCGCTAAAAAAAAAGAGAGAAGGAAGGAAAATGAAAAAGGAGAGAGCTAAAAGGAACCAAAAGAGAGGAAGAAGAAAAAAGGGTGAAAAGAAGGGGAGATAGAAAACCTAAAAGAGAGAGAGAAGGAAGGGAAGGAAAGGGAAAGAGGAGAGAAAGGGAAAGAAAAAAAAAGAGAAAGAAAAAACGTAGGGGAGATCACTTGCCAACAAAGTGTAAATCAGGGGGGGGCACTGGCGTACTAATTGGGGAGGGGGCTCGGGGAAAATAAAATTCAAACGTGGTTTATTTCTAATTCCATAACGGTGGTTTACACATAATACTGAAATGACATAATTTTCCGAGATTTTTTAGTAAATTATACTTTTTTATGCGTTTGTTGTAAAATGACACATTCCTTAATTTACAGCCAGGCAAGAATATGCTTCTTGAGATGCCTAGGGGCCTACACGTCAGGGCCCGCGGAACGGCGGGGATCGGGAGCCTTGAGGTCCCTCCCCCCCCCCCCCTCCTCTTTTTTTGAAATAGTATATAAAGAGAAATGGAAAGAAAGAGAGCAAGTAAGAAAAAATAGTTAACTGCCAGTGTCACAACAAAATAAGGTATTAACCGTAACTAAACGCCTAAAATCCCTGAGCTTCCGGGGCTCTGGCCCTGGACCCAACCGAGGGCCCTAAGTCGGGCCTCTTGATACCCAGCTGTCCGTAATTTAGTGCCTAAAACCCTTGAGCCGAGTTGAGAACGGTACAGCGAATCGTCTTCTTTCTTTAATAATTTTAATGAAACGTCAAAGCTTTCGCTTCGAGCGGGAGGGGGGGGGGGTGGAACCGAATTCAGACAAGAATTAAGAATCGAGAATGGTACAACGAATCGTCTTCTTTCTCTAATACTTTAATGTAACGTCAAAGCTTCCGCGCTTCGTGCAAGAGGGGGGGGTAAACTCTATTCAGACGAGGATTATTTTCGAGAACGGGCAACGAATCGCCTTCTTTCACTAATGATTTAATGAAACGTCAAAGCTTCGGCGCTTTGCGGAGGAGGGAGTGGGAAAATCGCCCCTCCCTGCACCCCCCCCCCCCATTACGTCAATGCCGGTCACCATTACGTACCAATATTTGGCTCACATAATTTCAAATTTGCCCCCCCCCCCCTAAGAAATCCTGGATCCGCGCCTGCCCGTGATGACATTCTCTCCATTTCTTCCCGTTTTGCACATAAATAAATAATAAATAATACAATATTTATATAGCGCAAAATAAACATAAGTTTCTCTTTGCGCTGTACAAGCATAATTATAATCACATAAAATGAATCAACACAATGTCCTCTTCATTATTCGGAGCAACCGTATTTACATTCTTTCTTTACTTTTAGTCTTTACCATATCCTTCCAAAACACAGGGGCGGATCTAGCTTTTTGCTAAGGGTGGGGGGGGTAAACCAAATACGATGTGGAGCATCGTCCACGAGCCGCGAAGCGGCGAGGCGATTTTTTGGTGCTATTTTGAACCCCCGTTAGTGATGTTTTCCTGGCATCTACTGAAATCTACTACTACTGTGTAGGTCTGGACACATGAGAGCATTTTTCTATGCACATCACATTTTCACTTGGCAGCCCAAGGGGGATCGGGGATTAAACCCCCTAAACCGCATAGATCCACCCCTGCAACATCTTTGCTGATCTTCTTCTCAATATTGATTTATTGGTCGAGTTACATTATTTGCTGGTCTTTTAGAACAACCAGATTTCAGAGGATTCACACTTTTCACGACGAAAAACTTCTCCATGTTTCAGTCCTTGCGCGATCGTCTCCAGCTCCAGCAGATATTGGGCGTCAGCGTGCACACCGATACGTACTACCGGCGCAGTATGACGGCCGCATTAGCTGTGCACTGCGAGCTTCCGTTGTTTGTATCGGTAATACTCATAGAGATGGGAGAGAAAGCGCCATCTAAGTTCCATTTCATTGGTTTAAGGTTTGAAAATTGATACTCAATATTGTGTTAAAGTTATATAAGAAAAGATAATCTTTTTTTTATAATTCCACGGGGCAATTTTTTATTTTGCAATCGCCCCCGTGGGCAACCTGACGGGGGCGATTATGGAGCTCACGGGGGCGAATCGCCCATCGCCCCGTGCATTTTGAGCGCTGCTAATAATTCAATGAAACGTCAAAGCTTCGAAGCGCGGAAGGGGGAAACTGAATTCAGACAATGATTAACAACCGAGAACGGTACAACGAATCGTCTTCTTTCTCTAATAATTTAATTAAATGTAAAAGCTTCCGCGCTTCGCGCGGGAGAGGGGGGGGAGCTCAATTCAGACAAGGATTAAGAGTCGAGAACGGTACTCTTTCTCTTATGATTTAATGAAACGTTAAAGCTTCCGCGCTTCGCGCGGGAGGGGGTATGGAAACCGAATTCAGACAATGATTAAGAATCGAGAACGGTACAACGAATCGTCTTCTTTCTCTAATAATTTAATGAAACGTCAAAGCTTCCGCGCTTCGCGCTGGAGGGGGGGGAAACTCAATTCAGACAAGGATTAAGAGTCGAGAACGGTACTCTTTCTCTAATGATTTAATGAAACGTCAAAGCTTCCGCGCTTCGCGCGGGGGGGGGGGGTATGGAAACTGAATTCAGACAATGATTAAGAATCGAGAACGGTACAACGAATCCGTCTTCTTTCTCTAATAATTTAATGAAACGTTAAGCTTCTGCGCTTTGCGCTGGAGGGGGAATCTGAATTCAGAGAAAGATTGAGGGTCGAGAATGGAACAACGAATTATCTTCTTTCTCTAATAATTTCATTAAACTATGAAAGGTCAATGCTTCGCGCGGGAGGGGGAAAACTGAATTCAGACAAAAGGAATAGGAGTCGAGAATGGTACAACAAATCGTCTTCTTTCTCTAATAATTTATATCAATTAATGAAAGGTCAAAACTTCCGCGCTTCGCGCGTAATGGGGGGGGGGGGGGGGAGGGGGAGGGGAACAGCGAGCTGCCCGAATATGAATTTGTTATATCTTTTCTCGTATATTTTGCTAATAAATAACACTTTCACAAAATACATATTATCCTCAAATTTTTGCTCGCTCGCTTCGCTCACTAGCCAAATTGTGAAACTAGAAAATTACTTTTCGGGCGAGAGGCTTCAGCCCCCCCCCCCCCCCCCCCGATGAAAATGTCAAAAAATTACATATGGTGCTTCTAATATGACATTGTCAGTTTTGGTATGTTGAGTTGAAAAACGGTCTGCGCAATTTTCAAATTTCCGGCCCCCCCTATTGGAAAATCCTGGATCCGCGCCTGGGTACACACTACAAAATAATGGTACAAATTTGAACCCTATAGGGTGCAGACCGCTGCTACAATAGCAGCCACCTATAGGTTGCAATTTTACACCCCCAATTTGGGTGCACCCCTACGGGTGCTCGTTTGCACCCCAATTTGTGGTGCAGACTTGTCCCATATAGGGTGCAGGGGTTTGGGTCCACAATTGTTCCCTGAAGGGTGCATACATACACCCCTTGGGATGCAAGCAAGCACCTTTAGGGGTGCAGATTTGCAACCTTTATATGGTGTAGAATTGCACATTGCAGGGTGCACATGCACTCTTTACATCACATTATAATTAATAAAATCATAAGATTAAACAATTTGTTTTCATATCAAAATCACATTTTATTGACAACATGAATGACCGGTTTCAGTTTCCACTATGCATAGTTGGTAAGAGAAAATAACCACATATGACACTGTAGCACAATTACTGCATTCCTGCATAGCCTATATTTGCTTCTCTTAATTAATATAGACATAGGGCTCCTTGGCTCCAATCAAATAGTTCAACAAATCACCAGAAACATTATGTCCCTTTCATCAGACGAATAAAAGGAAAGGACATATTACTCGTGACTTTTTGGATTCAAATCCATTGTACAATCTGACAGTTTTATCCGTTCTCGTGACAACAGTAGTCATATCAAAATCACCTTTCTTACCATGCTGTTTCTTTGTAGCTTTCAGCTTTGCCTGTAAATGACTATTCCTCTGTTGTAGATCTTCAATTTGTTTTTGCTTTGCAACACAGCCAAGGCAGGTACATAATCTTTTATCACAATGTAGCCCATAATTGTGATCAGTGAGATGTGCAGCAACAATATGATCAGATCTTTTCTCCTTATTACTTGAAGCTGTCTCATCAATTTCTTGGTGCTCATCAAGAGTAGAGGATCCATGAAAGTCAGATCTCCTGTCAAGTCGACATCCTTTCTCTTCCGTTTACATGTTGGTTTCCTCTTTTCTTTACTTGAAGCTGTCTCACTGACTTCTAGGTGCTCCTCAGCCGTAGAGGTTTCATATGAGTCAGGATCTCCTGTCAAGTCGACTTTCTTTCTCTTCCGTTTACTTGTGGATTTCTTCTTTTCTGGGCACTGAGGTCTTTCACTTGGAGGCAGACGGGGAGATTTATGTGAAGACTGGTGTGCTGAGCTGTATCCCAGATTCATTGTCGGGTCTGGCCACGCTGCACTAGGTTGTCCATCTCGAAAGTGATATGAGCAAACCCTATCTCCATACGTTGGTTCCCAGTTTTTGCCATTTGGACGTTTTTCGATTTATCGCCTTTATCCATCGTCGACGGCCGTCTGCATCTTTATTTTGCAAAGGAAAAGGGAATGGTACAAAAGGTGGTGTGCATACGCAGGCCCCATATTTCAGGCCATGTCTGTCACACAATTGTGAATACCATTTATTAAGCTTGAATGTACTGTTCGAACACCCAATAACAGCACAGATTCTCCCCATGATGATAGTCTGATTGTAAAAAAGAGAGAAAAATATTTCATGTTAACACAAATTATAATGATTTCTATTTGGGCAGGAAAATATTTCTTCTTTCTTGGAAAAAAAAATCACAGCCGATAGTCTCAATCCCCCCCCCCCCCTAAGAAAGGAAGATTATTGCCTTAATTAAGGTTAAAATCCCATGATCATACAATTTTACCAAATAAATCTGCCTTGTTCCCTATAATACCCCCTTCACATACTTGGATTTTTCTTACGAGTCCTTTCGGATCGCACACACTCACGGATCTTTCACGGATCCTTACGATTTGGCCACTTTTACGACCGGTTAAAGAGTTATTACGAGCTTTTTGCGGTATATTACGGATTATTACGAGTTAGTAATAGTCCACGATTAGTTACGAGTTGTTACAGATAACTACGTGTAACTAACGCGTTAGTTACGACCTGTTTACGTGTTGTTACGAATAGTTACAAGTAAGTTACGAGTATTTACGAGTCCTTACGATTTTTAGCAAAATAACAACTGAAAATGAAGTGTTCGAATTTGCAGCTTTTATACCTTTCCCCAAATCGTAAAAAGTTTGTAAGCATACGTAAAGTATGCGTATCCATTCGTAAAGTACTCGTAATAACATTTAAAATTCTCGTAATATCCCGTTTCAATCCGTAATGCCATCGTAAAATGACCCAAATAAAATCGTAAACAACACGTAATCACACGTAACCATCTGTAAACTGCTCGCAATAATCCGTAAATAATCCGTAAACAAATTGTAAACTAACCGCAATGAATCGTTATAAAAATCTGTTACGAGTCATTTACGGATTCTTGCGAGCAGTTAACGGATGGTCACATGTTGTTGCGAGCGGTTTACGGGTGTTTACGGATTGTTACGAGCTATTTACGTACAAATCAATCCGTGGACAATCGTAAGAAGATTTTTGACATGTCAAAAAATGTGCCTCTCCTTTCACGGATCCTTAAGAGTGTCTACGATTTGTTGCGAGTTGTGACGAGTATTTTACGGATACCAGCAAGTTATTTACGGATTCTTGCGATTGACTACGAGTTGGCGATCCGTAAGGACTCGTAAGCAAAATCCGTGTATGTGAAGGGGGTATAACACATGCTAGCTGTAATGGAATAAACATCCCATTGGCATTGCCAAGAGAACATCAGCACTGCTTATGATGTCTTTGGGCAAGCAGGACAGTGAAGGTGAATTTACAGCTGGCACAGTGGCAGCATTCATTGTCATTGATTGAAAGAATTTTAACAGGAAGTGAAATGAAACTACTTATTTTAGTCAATGGATAGGCATAACTAGAAGTCCAGTCCTTGTTATACGGTTTGTATACATTTTTTAAATTCAAATCGGTCTCAGTGTCTTTTGTTTCGATTACATAGACTAGAGATCTAGCTTTAGTCTGAATTTAGTCACTCTTTTTCTTCACTTCAGTTCAATCAACATGATCAGGCAAAACAAACAAAATATGCGTAATCAGGTAAGTTTAGATCATGTAGGCCATAATTATTTTAAGTGATATACAGGCTGAACTAGCATGGAAGAGCCTTCATATGAGTTATTATTAACACCGGTTATCAAATTTTAAGGTCAGAATCACGACCTTTTTTAACGATTGCCATGCGAAGCAGACGGCTTACACAAAATATACTATATGGGGCACCAGTCGGGACACGGCATACTTTCGCCTCTGTGGAGGCAACTGCCGATTGCAAAGAAGAAAAATACTTAATCATTTGCTGATCACGTACAAAACAAAAGGAAAAGAAGGAAAATATATCCAGTTACCAGCTCAAGATGATTTGTAGAAAAGGAATGATGTCATGATGTAAAAAAAATCGTATCTAGTACGTGATAAATGCTAACATTCCCCGTTCACTGTTGTGTGTAAGCACAGCACCGACCAATATGTATCCAATTGATCCAGCGAAAAGGTCACGGAGGATTTTTCGCGCATGCGCAGAATCTAACTCGCTTATTAAACTCGGCAGTTGAACGAAATTAAAAGTCTCTGCAAAAGATCGACTGACTTAAACTTGTTTCATAAAACTTATAGTCCATGATTTTTCATGGAATAATAATAACGATGCATAAAAAAGGGTATAATTGTTTATTGTTGTGTTATGTTGTTCTTGAAATATATACACAGTAAGTATTAAGTAATCTTCTTTTGTGTATCGAAAGATCGAGGTTTCACGGGTTTATTTAGGAAAATGTAAATTTAATACTGTTAAGATGCTCGATAACATCACTATTAAAGTCTGATTTGATTCGATATATATCTCATTAATGAAACCATCTAAAGGCTTTATAGTCTCAAACAAACCAACACCTTTAGCCGAGTGCCAATTACCCCATTAAACCATGCGCCAAATTTAGTAATCTTCTTTTGTGTATCGAAAGACCGAGGTTTCCCGGGTTTATTTAGGAAAATGGAAATTTGATTCTATAATAGTGTTCGATTACATCACTCAGTATATGATTTGATCTGAGATATATCTCATTAATGAAACCATGCAAAGGCATTCTAGTCTCAAACAAACCTGGACCATTAAACCGAGTGCCAATTTAGTAATCTTCTTTTGTGTATCGAAAGACCGAGGTTTCCCGGGTTTATTTAGGAAAATGGAAATTTGATACTATAATAGTGTTCGATTACATCACTCAGTATATGATTTGATCTGAGATATATCTCATTAATGAAATCATGCAAAGGCATTCTAGTCTCAAACAAACCTGGACCATTAAACCGAGTGCCAAATTTAGTAATCTTCTTTTGTGTATCGAAAGACCGAGGTTTCACGGGTTTATTTAGGAAATGGAAATTTAATACTGGTAAGATATATATAGGCTTTTATTGAAATCAAAACATCAAAAACCAAGAGCAAACAGTCCAAAGACTGACAACTGTCTTGGGTACAAAATAAAATTTAAATCAAATATACATAATAAAATAGCAGTAATTAATAAATACACAATTTACATAAGTTAAAATATCAAATAACTGAACTATTATCAGTAAATATTGCAAAAAGGACATATAAACAACAACAACAATAAGTATACATCATTACAATTTCATCAAAGAGGGCTCTCGAGCTGTGCAATAACTAAATCAGGCACAGACCGAGAGTCCAATAAAAAGAAATTAAAATGCATAAGAATTAAAATACAATAAAGATATTCCCAAGAGAGCATAGAAAGATAAGAGGGTAAGATAGAGGGAGAGAGAGCGGGAGAAATGAGAAAAAGACAAAAAAGACAAGAAAGAGAAGAGAGAGAGAGAGAGAGAGAGAGAGAGGAAGAGGATAGGAAGAAAGTTAGGGAATATCAGTACGATCTGTAGACTCGGTAAAATCAGCCCAAGTATTCAACATTGTAGACATCATTGCAATGAACCTGAAATAAATGTAACATACTATAAAGAAATTCCCAAGAGAGCATAGAGAAAGAAAAGAGAAAGACAGAGGGAGAGAAAGAGGAAATGAGAAGGGGGAGAGAGAGAGAGAGAGAGAGAGGGAGAGAATGAGATAGAGAGAGAGAGAGAGAGAAGGAGATAGGAAGAAAGTTAGGGAAATATCAATACGATCTGGTAGGGAAGGGGCCAAAATCGTGAGAAAATATTTACCGGCGAAATTCGCATAGTACTAAAATTTATTGTGCAAAATGTATGACTCCGGAGAGTCTTTGCATTCTAGAGTACTTAGTTAATATGCTTTCAATAATACTCTCATACATTACCTTTCTTACAAAGCCTGCTTATTCACTCTTTCAATTCAATACTTGAATTTCTCTGTGCATTAACTTGTACAATTATACTATAATTACTTTTACCTCATTTATCTCAAATCTTTTTTTTTGAAGAGCACCTAAAAATATTGTGAAACAAAGGTGTTTTTAGTATTATTATAATCGTGAAGTTTTTATCGTTATGCACATCAGGCGCGTACGCAGGATTTTTTCAAGGGTTTTTTTTAACATTTATAAATCGGGCCGAAAATTTCGCAACGACTCAGGCCAGCCGCTGAATAAGCGAAATATCGAAATTTGAAAATTTGACATTTGGCTCCGTTGGGGGGGGGGGGGGGGTAAGGTCACCTTTTCAGATCAGCCATGGGATTTTTTTTTTTTTTTTTTTTTTTAATTAAAAAAAAAAAAAATCCAAAGGGGGGGGGGGCGTTTAGGGGGTGATGGGGGTTTTACACATATAAAAATATCAAAGGGGGGTTTAACCCCCCCCCCCCCCCTGTGTACGCGCCTGATGCACATAATCAAGAAAATAAGGTTACCTGTTTACGATTCTATTCCATATGGTGTTTTAATTATTATGATAATCAGAAAGGTTTGATTGTCATGCACATAATCAAGAACCCAACGTAACCTGTTTACAATTCTATTCCATATATGGTGTTATTATTATGATGATCAGAAAGGTTTGATTGTCATGCACATAATCAAGAACCCAACGTAACCTGTTTACAATTCTACTATTCCAAACGGTGTTTTTATTGTAGCTTGTATTATATGCTAAGAAAAATATTATCAATCCCACGGAGTGAAAACATGATTGGAATTAGTACATACAAACCATGATTGTCCAAATCGATATCTGGGGCAGGCAACGTTCGGTCAGATTTTAGCTTTATATTCAAACAACGTTTGCGTAACCTTTTAAAGTTTTGTTAACCAAAAAACACTTATAGACGCCCTGTATATATTTGAAATGTTGGTTTATTTGGCTGGGAGAATATAAACAAATTGTTGCTGAGACATGTTGAAGAAAAATGGTCTAATGGAAAAAGGAACAGATTACACTTTTCTGCTCATTATTGAATACAGGGAGGGGAAGTCCACCCTGATATTAAGTTAGCTTCATTAGAAGCAGAACAATAATTTTGGTTTTCTGTTGTACGCAGAAAATCTAAATTTTGTATTCTCTCATCAATATTCCACTTAAAAACGCATTCGTTTTGAAAACCTTTGCAGAAATATGGCCTAAATTAGATCCTCTTTCACATTATAATACAATTTGAGTCAAATTTTGCATTCAAACTTTTGGGGCTCCCAACGCTTAAGAGGCTCTACAATGATACTGATACCCCTTTCACCTCCTTCTCCACAGTCCTCCTCCTTCTCCTCCCGCTCCTCCTCCTCCCACTCCTCATCTCGTGTGCTCCACCTCCTCATGTCAGGGACTGCAGAACGGCTGAGACTAGAATGCCTTTGCATGGCTTCATTAATGAGATATATCTCGGATCAAATCATATACTGACCGATGTTATCGAGCATTTTACGAGTATTAAATTCCCTTTTTCCTAAATAAACCAACACACAGAATGATATTACTAAATATGATGCCTGGCTGGATATCAGTCGGACTTGTGTGAGTCTTTGAACCAGGCGCATACGCAGGGGGGGAAGGGGTTGGGGGGGTTAACCCCCCCCCCCCCCCCTCCCCTTTGGTAATTTTGTGTATGTAAACCCCCCTACAAATACCTAAAAAAAAACCCTCCCCTTTTGATTTTTTTTTTTTTTTTTTTTATATATAAAAAAAAAAAAAAATATGCCCACGGCCGACCTAAAAAAGGTGACCTTACCCCCCCCCCCCAACTGAGCAAAAAAAAAAAGTGTCCTCCTTTCCCCCCCCCCCCCCCCCCCCCCCCCCCCCCCCCCCCCCCCCCCCCCCCCCCCCCAGGTGGTGAGCAGGTGGTGAATGAATATGACAAGTCTATCTGTCACACATATTATGTGCAGGGGCGTAAATCCGTACCGTGGAGTGGGGGGGATGATCGGCGATAGCCATCACATACTAGCAAGAGCACACGATCACACTAATTTACGAAAGCGCGCGCGCGATCGCGCACGCACAAACACACAACACACACACACACCCACCACACACCACACACACACACAAACGAACAAACAACAAACATACACATATCCAAACACATGTACATAAATTTATACATGCATTCATACATGCACGCACATGTCAAATTTGACAACCATAAAGTAAAAGAATTTGACATATTTCGAAATACTGACAGCTGCAGACTGTAGTGTTTTATTATAATGAACTACGAAATAAGACGACACACTTTCAAGTAGTAAGATAAAGATTGAGTATTTCGTCAGGAAGATGCGAACTCTTTATTGTGAGTCCCATCACTTAGAAAATGATGTATAATGGTCAGGGGCGTCACTAGACCTTTTTTTAGTGGGGGGGGGGGGGGGTGTAGAGGCCAACGATTACCGACAAAACTAGCCCCCAATTACCGACAAAATGAAATGTCCCAATATTTACAAATTTAACCCTATATACCCGGGGCCGAAGGCTAAATTGTTTTTCCTACGGACTATCTATAGTACTTGCGTATGCGCAAAGGGTCATTTTCCTCGACGACATAAATAGACGAATTATTCCGTCAACTAAATCAGCATCATAGCTATATATTTTAATGCAAGCGCGGAGCTAGGATCTCATTTTAGGGAGGGGCGGTAGTGAGAAGGCGGATCACTCAAAAAGCGCGCGAAGCGCGCTTATTAGGGGTGTGGGTGATAGGCCTACCGCGCGAAGCGCGGGAGCTTAGACGTTTCCTTAAATTATTAGGAAAAGAAGACGGTTTTTTGTACCGTTCTCGACTGTTAACCCTTGTCTATATGAATTTTCCCCCCTCCCGCGCGAAGCACGAAAGCTTTGGCGTTTCAGTAAATTATTATAAAAAGAAGACGATTTGTTGTACCGTTCTCGACTGTTAATCCTTGTCTGAATTCATTCCCCCCCCCCCCTCCCCCCTCCCGCGCGGAAGTTTTGGCGTTTCATTAAATTATTAGAGAAAGTAGACAATTCGTTGAACCGTGGTCAACTCTTAATCTTTGTATGAATTCAGTTTCTCCCTCTCTCTCTCCCGCGCGAAGCGCGGAAGCTTTGGCGTTTCATTAAATTATTATAAAAAGAAGACGATTTGCTGTACCGTTCTCGACTGTTAATCCTTGTCTGAATTCATTTTTACCCCCCCCCCCCCGCCATTGAAAGGGGGATTCAGAAATGTTGGCAGTCCTGAGATAGGGGGGTGCTTTCAAAGGGAGGGAACGAGCATACGCGTACCCTAAATAACACTGAGTGGGGGGAGCCGGGCATCTACTGTACACGATTGCACTTTTTAAGCGCTCGCGCACTGGCGCATTTTACGTCTGGGCTATAATAATACCTTGAAAAATAACGAAAAATTATTCTAAAGTTCATGAAGTGCTTGTTCGCGCACGTCGCGCAACTACTCTTAATGATCGTGACATACTGTATACGTGTAGGCTATACAGTTATACATACATTAAAAAAATAACTCATTTCTCGTGCATTATGCTGAAATTGAAACAATCACTTTTTTTCTTCTTCTTCTTCCTTTTTTTTTTTCTCTCTTTTTTTTTGTAATCTCAGGGGGGATATCTGTACAGGCCACCCCCCCCCTCCTTCAAGCGAGGGGGATGCATCCCCCATCCCCCCCCCCCCCGAGATTTACGCCCCTGATTATGTGACATCGGCACTGAAAGGATACACAAGAAAATAACAACCTTCACATCACGGTATTTACGTCTGTGACGTAGAGACTAATGAATATTCATGACTCCACTAAAGCTCGTGCTAATATATTATGCTACCTTATATATTCGCTCCCACTGCACTCTGTCTGTGTGTTAAGGGGTGCACTGTTTAATGTATACGTGTGTTCTATGTGCTTTTTGATGGTGTCACGTGACACTGTCATGTGACTGTGTAAATGTGGTCGCCCCCTTGATAGCAGACGACGTTGCAAATGTTTATTTTGCTCTTTACAGGTTCTTTGTAGGCTACTCAGACAGGGGCGGCGATACCGGGGGGACGGGGGGACACGTCCCCCCCCCCCCCCCCCCCCTCCCCCCTGAAAATTTGAAAAAGTGCAACAAAATAATGTGTAGCAAATACTGACTAAAGACTGCAACAAACTTTAAGGCTGTGGAAGGCCCGAGAGTGCAGCGTTTAGACAAATAAAAATGCAAAAATCTTCTCTTTCGGGAGCTACGCTCCCTTGCATAATTGTGAAAGTGTGAGAAAGTTATAGTGCTTGTTGTATACTATTGTTTTGCTAAGGAATGTAATTTGTTAATACAACAAAGCTTTGAGGGGATAGTCACTTCCTTCACCGTCACCCCTCTCGTTCACTATACTCCCTCACACTGGACTAATGATGGGGGGCGGGGGCTTGCCCCCCGAGTAAAATTCAAGCGTGGTTTATTTCTAATTCCATACCAGTGATTTACAAATGTTGCTGGAACGACATGATTCTTTCCCTGAACTTCCGGGGGCTCTGCCCCTTGGACCCCACCAAGGGCCCTAAGGAGTGCCCTGGTTGCTCATCTGACCGTAAATGAAATGCCTTAAAACCCTGTGCTTCCGGGGGCTCCGCCCCCTTAACCCCACGAGGGGCCCTGAGGCGAGCTTATCTCAACGTAATTATATGCCTAGAACCGTAATTAAATGCCTAAACACCCTGAGCTTCCGGGGGCTCCGCTCCCAAAACCCCACAGGGGCCCTAAGGCGAGCTTATCTGACCGTTATTAAATGCCTTAAAACCCTGAGCTTCCGGTGGCTCCGCCCCCTGGACCCCAATCGGGGCCCTTATGCGGGCCCCGGATGCTGACCTATCCGTTATTACATGCCTAAAACCCCGCCCCATGACCCCCGCCAGGGCTTTGCCACTTGACCTCAAGCCAATTTACGCTCCATTTACTTCCCTCGATTTGCTCTACCTGACCGAAAACATTTTAGCCCCCCCCCCCTTCAAAAACGTTCCGCGGGGCCTGCATGTACCATGTTAAAGTGGTGGTGATGCGGATTTTTTTTCTGGTGCCCACCCTCCCCCCCCCCCAAAAAAAAATGTTTTTACTCATTACTACACTGCTCCCTGTCCCTAGCATTTCGTCCCCCCCCCCCCCTCGGTCATGAAAAGAAATCGCCGCCCCTGTACTCATAGTCATCATTTTAGTCATCTACATATCAAATTAAAGCTCTTAGTGACACTAGTAAAATATTGCAGATGAAAACCTATAGTTTTGGTTTACTTTAGTTTATAGACCTATTTGGTCTGCCTAACAAGGTTTGTCTACTACTACTCGCTGTAATTTGAAAAATAAAAATATGAAGTGAATAGTGTACGTGTTTATCATTACGCATTATAAGTGGAGAGGGCTAGCATAAAATCAATGTTATTTATTTTAACTTGCATTATTATGTTCTGCTATATTCGTGCTGTAAATATTGTAATACATCAGCGGTGGATCGAGGATTTGAAAATAATAGGGGGCACAGTCGGCAAATTTGAAAAATGTGGGGAGAGGAGGCAGCCGGATTATTAAAATGCATCTCTCCCCCCCCCCCCCCCCCTGGATTCGCCACTGATACATTGTACAGTTGTATATTGTTAACTGGTAAAAAAAATACTATAATATAGACGTTTGATGGATTAAATGCATATGTTTTTTACCTTCTTTTTAAGTCGGAATCCTGGAGAAATCTCTTAATCAAGTTTATTTTAATTGATTTAAATTATTATATGAAAAGACTTTTTGAAACACAAAGGATGTGCATTATTCGAATAGAGGGGAATAGCTCTGACACAGTACTCCCACTAAACCTCCTGGCACTAGCCTGAGACTGTTAGTCCAAATCAGCTGTAAAATATTAATGTTTTGGTTGGTCTTGTTTAAACCGATTTTTAAATTTTTTAAATATAATGTTCACTCTATTATCACCATCCATCGATATCAGCACTATCATCACATCTCCATCACCATCATTACAATCATCATTTTCACCACCATCACCACTACTATCATTATCAATCAGTCTCGCAAACACTACCACTGCTTTCATCATCACTATGTGGCATAACACAATCATGGTCATCCCCACCCCTGTTCATTGCCCATCATCTCGAGTGTAAATTAATGCAATAAAGTTCTATGAAGAGAAACATTATTGTACACTAACAGGGGTGTTTTTTGTGCGAACCAAAATCGTGGCACGCAATCCTAGACAACATATTCAAGCAGAAAATCCACAACATTCCAATTAGCTTCAATGTTATTCTTCAACACTCTTCTCTTACCATCAATGATATTTCAAACTTAAGAACGCGATCGATGACACTTTCGTCATCCAATTTTATAATTATTACAAACTTCATTTTCTCATTTAATTATTTAGAATCCTTCAGATTTTGATCAGTTCTGTAAAGTAGGATTTCCTTCCAGAGCTTTAGTTAATACACTCCATCATCAATTGTCAGTTCAGTTAAGACTTAATCGTCCATCATTTTTTTTCTGTCACTTTGTCTAAAATAAGAAGTTATGCCATGCAAGGAATTTTTTTTTATTTGATTTGATTTGATTTTCTTCTGCATTCATGTAAGTACACAGTTTATTGATAACAATAATAACATATAGTACAATAAGTATTTTTCTGACAGTGAATCATAAATAGGCAAATACATATATGTATATATATATATATATATATATATATATACACTGTTGCTCATAACGGTGGAATATTTTTTTTAATCCCAATTTATGGAATTATTTTAAAATAATTTAAAAATACTAGATCTAGATAATAGTATACAGTCTCAGATTTTATTGAATAATAATTTGCCAATATGTGTTTTGCGTGACTGCTAAAGCATGTATATTATGCTACTATGTTTATCAACCAGGGGACCTATGCCCTTAAGTCATAAATGACAGTAATGAGGATTAATGCCTCACAAAAGGGCACTAATATAGCACATCGACACGGTGTTGATCCTGGGGCCTCACAGTTACGAGGCCATTGCTTTGTCACTGAACCATGACTGTACGCAGCGGGGGCTAGGGTAGGGGGCAGTTTCCATAAATTTAAAAAAAGAAAGAAAATGCAATAAATTTTCAATAATTTATTGCATTCTACCCCGGTCCCCAACATAAAAAAATCTTCTGTGTGCCCATGCCTTGAGCCATAATGCATGGCCGTCCAGAGTATTTTTTTATGTTGGGGACCGGGGTAAAATGCAATAAATTATTGGAATATTTATTGCATTTTCTGTGTTTTTTTTAATTTATGGAAACTGCCCCCTACCCTAGCCCCCGCTGCGTACAGTCATGGTTCAGTGACAACGCAATGGCCTCGTAACTGTGAGGCCCCAGGATCAACACCGTGTCGATGTGCTACATTAGTGCCCTTTTGTGAGGCATTAATCCTCATTACTGTCATTTATGACTTAAGGGCATAGGTCCCCTAGTTGATAAACATAGTAGCATAATATACATGCTTTAGCAGTCACGCAAAACACATATTGGCAAATTATTATTCAATAAAATCTGAGACTGTATACTATTATCTAGATCTAGTATTTTTAAATTATTTTTAAAATAATTCCATAAATTGGGATAAAAAAAAATATTCCACCGTTATGAGCAACAGTGTATATATATATACATTGTTATTTTCAAAATCGAAATGATAAACTGTCATTAATATTAAATTTCCTCAAACATTTTTACACATTATACAATTTTTTGCGGAAGAAGGACTGTCATTGTAAGCAGATTGCTTGATAATACGACAGCCCCAGACAAAACTCATGAAATAGATTCACACGGTTATTAGGCAGAAACGGATAGGTAATTGAAAATACAAATTTTGATGCTGATGATGATGATGATGATGATGACGATGATGATGATGATAATGATTCGACTAAAAGAGGAAATGACATTATAATAAAGACTAAAGAGTTTACACAGAGATTTTACCTTGAATATTCTGATAATAACATTGTTTTAACTTTGGCCTTAAGTAAGTAGAGGGAGCAACATGATTTAATAGATTCTGGGAGAGAGTTCCATAGGTCATGACCATGGTGTCTTATGGATCTATGGGCAATAAGTAATTTAATAGATGAAAAATTGAGGAATTACGGGTAGGGTATAGAGTAAATGGCTTTATTCATAAATAGTGTAACAGTATTGAAATGAAAGAGGGGGCATATTATTTAAATACTTAAACATGATCAGTTAACTTTGTAGCGAATTTATGTGGAATACTATTAGGGTTTTCAGTTTGTAAAATATTGGACTTGTGTGAGACAAATATGGTGAACCAGTAAATAAACGAAAGGCTTTCTTTTGCAATAAATAAATAGAGTTAATTTTAGTTTTGGCGTTGAGGCCCATACTAAATTGCAATATGTTATATACGGTTATTTCAATGAATTATAAAGCATAACAAGCGTATAACATGGGATAAATAGCTTCAGACAAAGAAACATTTACCGATGAGTGCAAGTCGTAAAGCTATTTTTTTTTAAAGATAAATAAGTAAACAAATATTTTTTGAAACAAAAGTTCACAAATTTTACATAACTTTAATCTGTCGAATCTTCAAAAGAGATAGAACACACCAATAATAAAATAAACAACAAATATGTATAACAAATTCCTGTCTTAAAGATACTGTTTCCCTTTTGCAGCCAACATCAAATTCTGTAGAACTTTGCAGGAATTATGAATATGTCATGTAATGTATGTCCTATCTGTAAAATTTAAACGTTAGCAGTGTCCTAATATTGATATTATGCAAGGAAACCTGTTTACTTGCTAAGTTCACTGTCAGACACTATTGAGTGATTGACTGGCTTTCTTCTTCTTTGGTAATAACATACATAAAATGAACTGTAAAGGGTACATGAGCATTTGTCTACATCAATAACCCACCATTCGATACAACGGTCTGAAAATCAGACTATTACTTACTGGCTCTATAGCTCTTAAGTCGTTTCGACAACTAATAGTCGTTATTTTCCCACTTAAAAACATTTTCAAGCCCCCCCCCCCCTTTTTTTTTTTTTTAAGGAGGTTCTTATTTAGTATTTACTTTCAAATGCCGGTGGAATTTAACCTTTTAGTTTTTTTGACCTGCAAATGGGACATAGTACCTTTAAGGGTATTATCTAATTGCATTTGCATATACTTTGAATAACACATTTCCAAATTGAAACTAGCTTTAGTTTTACTTTATATTTTGTTGAGAACGAAAATTAAAATAAAGAAAAAACACTGGATACAGACATAGCGTCCCAAAAAAAAAAGTTCTGTTGCGAAAAATGTCTTGTCAAATAAATATTTCAAATTTAACTACCAATGCCTATACATTTTAACTTTGACTAGAACTATTATCATTATTATTATCAATTTATTCGTTAAACAAAGTGCATATAAAAAAATTACATAGAAAAACAAATCATACAAAAACAAAGTAAGAAATATCATTTTTAAAACATTATCGTGATTCTCAAGAGCATTTACAAGTTGCCGGAAATGATTATGGGAACCACTGATTCCCATATGAAATAATAATATATCATTAACGTAATTCACCCTCATGTTTAGTGAAACATAGGCATATACTCTTGTTGACGTGTCGAAAGCTCATATTTATCAAAGTCCCGCTTTTAACGAGATGATATTAGTGCTTTCCGACGTTTTAATTTTTCAAATTACAGCTAGTAGAGACGAACCTTGTCAAGCAAACCAAATAGACCTAAAGTAAAGGAAACCGAAGCTAAAGGTTTTCACTTGCAATATTGTACTAGTGTCAGAGCTTTAATTTGATGTATAGATCGCTACAATCGGACCTCTGAGTAGTCTACAACAAAGTGAAGAAACCTGCAAAGAGCAAAATAAACATTTGCAACGTCGTCTGCTATCAAGGGGGCAACCACATTTACACAGTCACATGACACCAACACACCGCACAAAGAGCACACGTACAGTGCACCCCTTCCTCACACACAGACAGCTAGATTACAGGTAGAGGGATTTTCGAGAGTTGTCTTTGACCAAGTCGCTCTGCGGAATAAAATTGGCCGATATGACGCGTTATGCCTGGATTACATTTACCCCGGGCGCCGTACGATAAATTAGTCTACGATTTTTCGTAGACATCGTAGGAGGCTACGGGCTACGATGTTTGTGTTTACATTATCTACGAACATCGTGCCATTTATTGTAATGGCCCTAGGGGGCAGGCCGGGGCAAATCCGTACAGAGGCTGCTCGGAGATTGTACGAAATTCGTGCAATTTGCATGCAGTAGCCGTGCAGTCTCCACAGCCTCCGCACGGAAATCATACAGAGCCCGTGCAGCTTCCGTGCAAAGGATTCACGGAGAAGGCGCGGTGACCGTACAGCAACCTTGCGATAGCTGTGCAATTGCCGTGCGAATGCCCCATGAGTCTACAATCTCCGTACGATTTTCTTTGCCCCCATGTTCACCGAAAAATTGTACGTTTGCTGCACAATCAGTGCGAGGCTTCCGGGCGATGCCCGTGCGGGAATAGTGCAATGCCACCTACGGCATGTATACGGGCTACGGGCTTACGATTTTTTTTTAATTTGTTTAACTTATCGCGAAACATAGTC
Source organism: Strongylocentrotus purpuratus (assembly GCF_000002235.5). Taxonomy (NCBI): domain Eukaryota; kingdom Metazoa; phylum Echinodermata; class Echinoidea; order Camarodonta; family Strongylocentrotidae; genus Strongylocentrotus; species Strongylocentrotus purpuratus. The sequence goes on from NW_022145610.1 coordinate 11,393,749, forward strand.
GTAAAGGCTGCGGACCCCGAGAATCCGTACTAAAAATCTCACGGCCGCCTCCTGCCACTGCACAGAGGCCGCACGGAAAAGGGGATACGAGCAGGATACGGGCTCCATAGACTAATTGCAGGCCAAATGTAATCCAGGCATAAGTGGTACGGAAAAATTAATCGCTGCCCGGACGGGCCCCTCACGATTTTTTCTGTTAATTCTCAATGGAGGTGCGGATGTCAGAGGACAAATAGTTCAGTGCACCGCAAGGCACCCAGCCGGGCGCCTTGAGGACCCCGGCCGGGCATCGGGAGCCATTGGGAGCACCGGCACCCTAATGGGGCTTTCACATAAACACTCCGGGACCCGTACGGCGAGTAAAAACAGACATTTTGGGAATTTTCGACCGGTGTTCGGCCGGCAACCATAAAGATCCTACGGGCGCCGGGACAGTTTTTGAAGCCGTACGGGCACCGTGGTGCTGAGTCAGCTGCTCCCAATTCCCCCGGCGTTTTTATCTGACCGTTAGGTCGTAAAAAGCATGTGAAGGGTCCCGTGCGGGCTCCAGACGATGTCCGGATGGGCCCCTTACGATTTTGGGGGATCAATTCTCATGAAAAATCTTTACGGGCACATTGCGGTGCTAAAGGGTGCCGTACGTGTACCCTACGATTGCCTCACAGGCCCCTCAAGAGCCATATGCACAACACCGGGCGTCTGCCGTCTGGGGGAAATTCGAAATGAATATTGCCTGTGCGGGCCCCTCACGGCTGCATCTCAAAATGTACAACGCAGCATTAAATACAGGAGGTGCGGATGTCAGAGGACACATAGTTCAGTGCTCCGCACGGGACCCGGCCGGGCGCCTAGAGGACCCCGACCGGGCGCCTTGAGGACCCGGGCCAGGCCCCGGCAGGATACCTCCAGGGAGCCACGGGTGCACCTGCTTTTCGTACAGAGCCCGTAAGCGTACCGGCCGGCATCCTAACGGGCGCCTTGCATTTTACTTGTCCAATTTTCACGGGGCACCTCCCGGGCGCCGCAGAATATGTGACCACACATGCCGTAGAAAAGAAATTCGGAAGGTTCCCGTACGGCCTCTAAATCCATGGCAAGCCGCTGGGTAGGGAAAATCGTACGGGGCCCGGTTTATATGTGACCTAGGCATAATGGGGCTTTCACATAATACACTCCGGGGCCCGTGCAGCGAGTAAAAACAGACATTTTGGGAATTTTCGGCCCATACCCGGCTGGCAGCCGTAAAGATCCGACGGGCGCCGGGACAGTTTTTTAAGCCGTACGGGCGCCGTGGTGCTGAGTTGGCTGCTCCCAATTCTCCCGGCGTTTTTATCTGACCGTTAGGCCGTAGAAAGCCCGTTAAGTGCCGTAGGATATGTTACGGGTTCCTTACGGGCTCCGGACGTTACCCTGACGGGCCCCTCGCGATTTGGGGGGTCAATTCGCATACAAAATCTTTACGGGCGCCTTGCGGTGCTCAAGGGTCCGTACATGTATCCTACGGCCCCCTCACGGGCCCCTCAAGAGCCCCGGGTGATATGTACAACAACAGGTGTCTGTCGTCTTGAAATGAATATTGCCTGTGCGGGTCCCTCAAGGCGGCATCTCAGAATGTACAAAGCAGCTTTAAATACAGGAGGTGCGGATGCCAGAGGACACATAGTTCAGTGCACCGCACGAAACCCAGTCGGGCGCCTTGAGGCAGGGCACCTTCCGGGAGCAATGGGTGCCCCTGTTCATCGGACGGAACCCTTAAGCTTTCCGGCCGGCACCCTTAAGGGCGCCTTGCATTTCACTCGACCAATTTTCACCGGGCGCCGCAGAATATGTGACCACACATGCCGTAGAAATTAAAATCGGAAACGTCCGTACCGTCTCTAAAATCCACGACAAGCCATCGGGTAGGGAAAATCGTACAGGGCCCGCACGGTGTTTATGTCACCTAGGCATAACGAGAATTTCGTGGTTACATCAGAGCAAGAAGCTAGATGCCTCAACAAGTGTGGCTACCCGGATTAATGGGTCTTCAGAAGAATGGAAGCAGCCATGAAACCCACAACCCCTGGATCAGAACCAACCCGTAACACTAGACGAAAAGACATGGTTACCATCACATATGTCAAGGGAACATCAGAAGCCTTCAAGAGGGTCCTCAAGAAGTACAACATTGCCACCACGATGAGGCCCTTCTCAAAAACTTCGTGGTTTCTTAGTGCATCCCAAGGATGAGCGCACAATGAAAGACTCCTCGGGGGGTTTGTACAACATCCCATGTAACGATCGTAACGAAGTATACGTATACATAGGAGAGACATGCAGAAAGTTTGGAGTAAGGAAGACCAAATACCAGCAAAAAGCCGAGTCTATACCAAGGGAACACTTCACAAGAGCCACGAAGAAAGAGTCCGGCACAATCTTCAACAAGTCAGCCATTAGCGATCACGTAGCACAGCACAACCACATCATTAACTGGAAAAGGAGCAAAATCCTAACCAAAGATGACAACAAATTCAGCAGATGGATCAGAGAGGCGGTGCATAACCAGAAGAAACGCGACCATGTCATGAACCGCGACATGGGCCAGTTTAACCTATCATCACTGTACATTCCCATTCTCTCGGACTGTCGTATTACCCCATCTAGTGTCGATAAAATGTCATTCTGATGATGCCTGCAGCAACGAGTAGGCGAATGTGTCACAGGTGAAACAACCTTTTTGATTCAATTTATGGAATCACTACCAATCAGATGAACCTCTTCAAGGATGAATGTTTACGTTTGCTTAATATTAGCAATGATGCGTGCAATCATCTGTAACCCATTCTCACTTCAACCCCACCCCCTCTCTCTCTCTTCCTCTCTATCTCTGCCCATAGACTGTAGTTTTATGAAAACCGTTGAGCAAACGGTTTTCAAAATTTGTAATTCCAATCATAAATATGTTGATAATCAAACAGGCGATCGGCTTGTAAAAGTCATGGAGTTCCTGACTGACCTAAAGGTTTATAATTATCATTTCAGCATGATCTAAATCCAGAATATCGTTTAGGAATCTGAGACAAATTCACCGGATCCCTATAAAGGGGCAAACGTTTTAGTGAGGAAAGGACACACTTACTATATCTGTGAAAACAAGCACGATTATGTTTCTAAAAGGGGCACAGATCGTTCATATAATTTTTGGGCATTGTATCCCCTGCCCCCTCGGCTACAACCTTTTATTGTGGTTTTAGAAGGGTACCTGATCCTACAAAAAGCTGCTTTGATTCTTTGAAACTAGTTATGGCTCTTTAGATGACCGCAAAGGGGTACAATTTTTAAGCTACAGTGGGATATATAGATAAAAAGGGGTACTTATATTTTATATAATTATACTATATTTAAAAGAGCACTTATCAGAGCTTAAAATGGGTATTTCTCATACGTAAAATGGGGCACGCATCAGAGATGTAAGGGGACACTTCTTTGAAGAGGAAATGCAATTATGACAAGCTAAGGAAAGGGGCACTTTTCAGAGGTAAACAGGAGCACTTCTTGCACCTAAAAAGGCGCACTTATAAGATGTGAAATGAGTGCATTTATTACAATTTATTACAACAGTGCACTTGTCAAAGTAAAAAGGGAACCTATTAGATAAGAATAGGGAAATTATCAGAAGTGAGATGGGGCACTTGTTAAAAAGGGCACTCACCTGTACAAAGTACAAAGTACAAAGATACAATCTTCCTATTTAAAAAAAGGGCACTCATCAGAGGTGAAAAGGGGCACTTTTAAAAAAGGGGTGGGACACTTATCTGATGTAAAGGGGCATTTTCCAGAAAGAAATAAAGGGGTACTTTTGGGGGTGCTCGAGAATGTGGGGCGCATTCTGTTTAAAGTGATCCAATTTGTCTAAGCTTTTAAAGGACATAGTTTCAATCGACAGGATAACCTAAAATTATTTGAAACAGCCTACTAACGTCTTGTCTTATTATCTAAGATCTACCTGTTCACTTGCCCGTTGCATCATTTCAAATTGCATAAGATGTGTATTAAAGGTGCATGAAAGTTTTTGTCACGAACAGCACATGAAAACTCATAAGTGTACTAACCTCAAAGATTTAGTAAGTACAAGAAAGAAAACTCGTTGATAAATTACCAAAGAAATTGAAAATATACTTTCATGAAAAAGATATTCAAGATTATGTGATCATTGCAAAGAGAATATCATGAATTGTGCTTGTAAATGAGCATTTTCTTAAGAGACAATCTAACCCTTGTAATAAGTTCATTAGTATTAAAGCATTAAAAAAAAGATAAACACAATGGCGAAAGTTTAAAACAAATCGGACCAATGATAAGAAAGTTATGGATGTTTGAAATATGAGATCACTAATTATATTTGGTATTGTAACGTAGTCGCGGGTAAGTCTGCCGTTTGTCATGTGCAAAATATCATTAATTGCTGTTTTTCTTCTAAAGGCCTTCACTCTTGGGGCACTTTTAACAAATATCGATGGATTGCATATTATTATAAGTCCACTTAACAGCACAGACCCTCCTAAGGCGCCTTGGATTAGTTCTCATGTGCGAGAAGCTGCAGCCTTTTAACCTGAGAGCGCATGCATGAAAACTGTATTGAGTTAACCCGGATGCGCGATTTGCCCACGAAAAGCCGCATTGTGTGTGTCCGAAGACCGTGACGTCTTTTTCAAGCCAGAAAAACCGCGATTAATTTTCAACCCATTGAAAGATTCGTCGTACTTGTTTAGCTCCCTCTGCGGCTAAACTAAGTTATTTTATCTGAGCTTGAGTTCGTGTCTAATTAGCACTGTACTCTGTGGCCCGAATTCACAAAGCAAGGTTTGAGCTCAGACCAAGGTTTGAGCTCAAACCTCCTTTTGTTTCGCCAAACCTCCTTTTGTTCTTTACAAACCAGGTTTGTAAAAAAACGCGTAAAACGCGTCACATGACGTACAAAAACCAAGGTTTGTCGACAAACCTCCTTTGTGAATTCGGGCCTATATGTTTGGAATGGATCATTATGCACAATCAAAACACCGTTTAAAAGGGTTGTTTACAAATAATAACACCTGTTTAAAAAATTCAACAAGCTGTTGTATTGTAATGAACTGTTAGCATTTTAAACAACGTTTTATCTGTGTATATATAACCGAATGAATATTTAAAAAGTAGATCTTTTTCGGGGAGGTAACTTGGAGGTGTATCTAGACACACGGGTTATGGGAGCCCCATTCAAATTTAATTCTCCAGCAATTCATGGAAATAAAGACTAGTGTTTTATTTTCTCTCTCGCCGGTATAAACAATTGCGTGCTGGCCATAAAGCCAATGTGTTGATTCATGAATTCTTGTTTGGAGACTATGCTATTCCATTGTCATTTAACTCGTTGAGGCAAAACACATTTTACGGAAGGTTTTAAATACATTTTTCGGGGCAATGTTGCAAGGAAAACGACTTTAACATAATAACGGGCAGAATCGGGCAGCCAAATCTGGTATCAACTTAAAGCTTAGACATCAGAGAAAATGTTGGTAATAAAATTTAAGCGAAAATCCCTGGAAATCCAAACATTTCCTCTGGCTTAATAAAAAAATTAATCCCCATACATGAGTTTTGGCGCACTTTGGTTCTTCCCTGGCCCACTTTGCGCCGTGGTGCTTAGTCGGCTGCTCCCAATTCTCTCGGCGTTTTATCTGACCGCTAGGTCGTAAAAAGCATGTGAAGGGTCCCGTGCGGGCTCCAGACGATGTCCGGATGGGCCCCCTTACGATTTTGGGGGATCAATTCTCATAAAAAAACTTTACGGGCACATTGCGGTGCTAAAGGGTGCCGTACGTGTACCCTACGATTGCCTCACGGGCCCCTCAAGAACCCCGGGTAATATGCACAACACCGGGCGTCTGCCGTCCGGGGGCAATTTGAAATGAATATTGCCCTTGCGGGCCCCTCACGGCGGCATCTCAAAATGTACAACGCAGCATTAAATACAGGAGGTGCGGATGTCAGAGGACACATAGTTCAGTGCACCGCACGGGACCCGACCGGGCGCCTAGAGGACCCCGACCGGGCGCCTTGAGGACCCCGGCCAGGCCCCAGCAGGATACCTCCAGGGAGCCACGGGTGCACCTGCTTTTCGTACAGAGCCCGTAAGCTTACCGGCCGGCATCCTAACGGGCGCCCTGCATTTTACTTGTCCAATTTTCACGGGGCACCTCCCGGGCGCCGCAGAATATGTTACTACACATGCCGTAGAAAAGAAAATCGGAGGGTTCCCGTACAGTCTCTAAATCCATGGCAAGCCGCTGGGTAGGGAAAATCGTACGGGGCCCGGTTTATATGTGACCTAGGCATAATGGGGCTTTCACATAATTATACACTCCGGGGCCCGTGCGGCGAGTAAAAAACAGACATTTTGGGAATTTTCGGCCCATCCCCGGCCGGCAGCCGTAAAGATTCGACGTGCGCCGGGACAGTTTTTTAAGCCGTACGGGCGCCGTGGTGCTGAGTTGGCTGCTCCCAATTCTCCCGGCGTTTTTATCTGACCGTTAGGCCGTAGAAAGCCCGTAAAGTGCCGTAGGACTTCTTACGGGTTCCTTGCGGGCTGCGGACGTTGCCCTGACGGGCCCCTCAAGATTTGGGGGTTTAATTCGCATACAAAATCTTTACGGGCGCCTTGCGGTGCTCAAGGGTTCCGTATATGTATCCTACGGCTCCCTCACGGGCCCCTCAAGAACCCCGGGTGATATGTACAACAACAGGTGTCTGCCGTCCCGGGGCCATTTGAAATGAATTTGGCCGTGCGGGTCCCTCAAGGCGGCATCTCAGAATGTACAACGCAGCTTTAAATACAGGAGGTGCGGATGCCAGAGGACACATAGTTCAGTGCACCGCACGGAACCCGGTCGGGCGCCTTGAGGCAGGGCACCTTCCGGGAGAAATGGGTGCCCCTGTTCATCGGACGGAGCCCGTAAGCTTTCCGGCCGGCACCCTTACGGGCGCCTTGCATTTCACTTGACCAATTTTCACCGGGCGCCGCAGAATATGTGACCACACATGCCGTAGAAATGAAAATCGGAAAGGTCCGTACCGTCTCTAAAATCCACGACAAGTCACCGGGTAGGGAAAATCGTACGGGGCCCGCACGGTGTTTATGTCACCTAGGCATAACGAGGATTTCGTGGTTACATCAGAGCAAGAAGCTAGATGCCTCAACAAGTGTGGCTACCCGGATTAATGGGTCTTCAGAAGAATGGAAGCAGCTATGAAACCCACAACCCCTGGATCAGAACCAACCCGTAACACTAGACGAAAAGACATGGTTACCATCACATATGTCAAGGGAACATCAGAAGCCTTCAAGAGGGTCCTCAAGAAGTACAACATTGCCACCACGATGAGGCCCTTCTAAAAAAACTACGTGATTTCTTAGTGCATCCCAAGGATGAACGCACAATGAAAGACTCCTCGGGGGGTTTGTACAACGTCCCATGTAACGATCGTAACAAAGTATACGTATACATAGGAGAGACATGCAGAAAGTTTGGAGTAATGAAGACCAAATACCAGCAAAAAGCCGAGTCTATACCAAGGGAACACTTCACAAGAGCCACGAAGAAAGAGTCCGGCACAATCTTCAACAAGTCAGCCATAAGCGATCACGTAGCACAGCACAACCACATCATTAACTGGAAAAGGAGCAAAATCCTAACCAAAGATGACAACAAATTCAGCAGATGGATCAGAGAGGCGGTGCATAACCAGAAAGAACGCGACCATGTCATGAACCGCGACATGGGCCAGTTTAACCTATCATCACTGCACATTCCCATTCTCTCGGACTGTCGTATTACCCCATCTAGTGTCGATAAAATGTCATTCTGATGATGCCTGCAGCAACGAGTAGGCGAATGTGTCACAGGTGAAACAACCTTTTTGATTCAATTTATGGAATCACTACCAATCAGATAAACCTCTTCAAGGATGAATGTTTATGTTTGCTTAATATTAGCAATGATGCGTGCAATCATCTGTAACCCATTCTCACTTCAACCCCACCCCCTCTCTCTCTCTCTCTCTTCCTCTCTATCTCTGCCTATCTCTTTTTCTCTCGTTCTCTTTCTCTCTCTCTCTCTCTCTCTCTTTCTCTCTTTTATTTATTTATTCCGTTTTATTTAAACAGGGTAGCCCCATCAGTAATCACAGTACTGTTTTCTAGGGGGCCCTGTAAACAAATGCAACATATATGAAGATACAAACTACTTGAACAATATAAAAATCATCGAAAACATCAATACATAGGAACATATAACAGAAAATAAGTAAAGAATAAGAGTGAATAATGAAACAAAGCCGTAGTAAGAATGATAAATTTCAATGAGCAATTTCAAATCGATAACAAAAATACTCTGATTATTATCAATGATCTGTTCAGATTTTAACAAATTATTATATTGAAAAATTTAAGTAAATATTCATGAAAGAAATAAAGAAAGAAAGGAAAATTGGTAGGAGACCAGTCTGTAGGTCCCGTGACCAATCTCTGGGAACAAAGGTTTGAAAGTGTTTTTGTGTTCCCTGATGAATACCGAACTATTTTTACTTGGGCTGCCCCCTTGAAAATCCCAGGCATTTTCGTGAGGGGCCAACAAAGGTCATACAGGGGTAGATATACAAATATATTCCAATCGTTTCGATATGCATATCAAATTACTCGGCTGGTCATGAGGATTCCAAAAATGTATAGTTTGCTATACCTCCGACCTTAAATGAGGGCGCTAGGATCAAAAACCTTGAAAGGTCAACACACTTTTGACTGGTGGTAAAATGCACCGACACAGTTAACCTTCTCAAATTGCATATGAAATTACTCGTCTGGTCATGGGGATTCCAGAAATGTTTAGTTTGTTACACCTCCAACCTTAAATGAGGGCGCTATGGTCAAAAAGGTCAATGCACTTTAGACTGGTGGTCAATTTCACCAACACAGTTAACATCGTCCGATTCTAATAATTTTAGTGTCTAATAATATGTTTTCTGACATAATGAATTCAACTAAACAACTTTTAAAATCAAAGGTGGTTTCCATAACCTTGAAATTTCCCCCAAGTGACAACAGATTTAACTCCGTTTCGTTGACAATCAGCCATGCATGAAGTTTTTCGTCTACGGCTGATTGTCAACGAAATGGAGTTATATAAAGTCTTTTGTCAACTCTGTTTGTTGCTATGGCAGGCACCCAGTGAAAACGAATTTGTTCGATAAAATTATGGAAATGCAAGCACTACTTTAAATAAACAGAACTTTGTCATTCCTTGCTCATTTTTCTTGATTGAGGTGTTATATGAAAGGGCAGAACCTCAACTTTCTAGAAATGTGATTTTCTCCTTGAAATTCAGATACCGTCCGCCAAATGACTTTTTGGTTTCCTTCATTTTAATCACTCATGCGTGAAATATGTATTATATGAATTGCATCACATGAAAGAGGAGGATCTAAGCTTTCCACATATGTGTCATTTATCAATTCGATAATTCCCGGTTTCGTTTTTTCTGGGACGCACTGTACAAGGCACGCAACAGACCAATGAGATAGTGACATGTAGACGTTTTCTTGCTATTTCCAAATTGATTTGGATCAATTTTGGCTGAAATATCTTCCCACAGCCATTTTGACGCTGATGAAGTAGATGATGGTATTGGTAATAATAGATCCAAATTTGTAGTCGTATACAAAGCAATTCACATATACAATGCAAAATAGATGTCATACAGTTTAGAAGCGAACAAAACATATTCCCAGACATACCAGCAAAATAATGTTTACAAATTGTGTAATTCTAATACCCAAATATTAATTAAATAGCAGTCAGTAATTAGATAGGTGTTCCAATGACCTTCGGTGGAAAATTGTGTGATGCCTACTGAATAATAATAATGCAATAATTGTTGTTCTGTGAATGTACAATTTAGCTGTTAACATCTGTTATTACAATCTGTTATTCTAAACCTTTACATTCACGGACAAAAGCAATTGATTACCTAGGAATTTTATGAATTTCAAAAGAGCATGAGATTTATAGGATGGTGGGTAGGAAAATGCGTGTTTTAGCAGTTGTATAGAATATGCCAAGGTAGTTTAACAATGTAAATTATGAGATGCACGGCCCAATGTGTTATCAGTGTCTGTGATACGGTGTAATATTGGTTCCCTTAAAAAATGGCGCTTCAAAATAATCAAGAAGTGCCTCAAAAAAATTAAAATCTTTGAGTGACCGGTTTTACCATACTCGTTTTCCCCCATAGACTGTAGTTTTATGAAAACCGTTGAGCAAACGGTTTTCAAAATTTGTAATTCCAATCATAAATATGTTGATAATCAAACAGGCGATCGGCTTGTAAAAGTCATAGAGTTCCTGACTGACCTAAAGGTTTATAATTATCATTTCAGCATGATCTAAATCCAGAATATCGTTTAGGAATCTGAGACAAATTCACCGGATCCCTATAAAGGGGCAAACGTTTTAGTGAGGAAAGGACACACTTACTATATCTGTGAAAACAAGCACGATTATGTTTCTAAAAGGGGCACAGATCGTTCATATAATTTTTGGGCATTGTATCCCCTGCCCCCTCGGCTACAACCTTTTATTGTGGTTTTAGAAGGGTACCTGATCCTACAAAAAGCTGCTTTGATTCTTTGAAACTAGTTATGGCTCTTTAGATGACCGCAAAGGGGTACAATTTTTAAGCTACAGTGGGATATATAGATAAAAAGGGGTACTTATATTTTATATAATTATACTATATTTAAAAGAGCACTTATCAGAGCTTAAAATGGGTATTTCTCATACGTAAAATGGGGCACGCATCAGAGATGTAAGGGGACACTTCTTTGAAGAGGAAATGCAATTATGACAAGCTAAGGAAAGGGGCACTTTCAGAGGTAAACAGGAGCACTTCTTGCACCTGACAAGGCGCACTTATAAGATGTGAAATGGGTGCATTTATTACAATTTATTACAACAGTGCACTTGTCAAAGTAAAAAGGGAACCTATTAGATAAGAATAGGGAAATTATAGAAGTGAGATGGGGCACTTGTTAGAAAGGAAAAAAGGGCACTCACCTGTACAAAGTCCAATTAAAGTACAAAGATACAATCTTCCTATTTTTAAAAGGGGCACTCATTAGAGATGAAAAAGGCACTTTTGAAAAAGGGGGTGGGATACTTAACTGAAGTAAAGGGGCATTTTCCCGAAATAATATAGGGGTACTTTTGGGGTGCTCGAGAATGTGGGGCGCACTATGTTAAAAGTGATCCAATTTGTCTAAGCTTTCAAAGGACATAGTTTCAATCGACAGGATAACCTAAACTTATTTGAAACAGCCTACAACCATCTTGTCTTATTATCTAAGATCAACCTGTTCACTTGTCCATTGCATCATTTCAAATTGCATAAGATGTGTATTAAAGGTGCATGAAAGTTTTTTTCACGAACAGCACATGAAAACTCATAGGTGTACTAACCTCAAAGATTTAGTAAGTACAAGAAAGAAAACTCGTTGATAAATTACCAAAGAAATTGAAAATATACTTTCATGAAAAAGATATTCAAGATTGTGTGATCATTGCAAAGAGAATATCATGAATTGTGCTTGTAAATGAGCATTTTCTTAAAGGACAATCCAACCCTTGTAATAAGTTCATTAGTATTAAAGCACAAAAATAAGATAACCATAATGGCGAAAAAGTTTAAGAAAAATCGGACCTATGATAAGAAAGTTATGACCTTGTGGCAGAAAGTTGGACCTTGTGGCAGAATAGTCTTGTGCTAAACAAGTTATCCAATAAAGTCTACTACTACTACTACCACTTTGGATGTTTGAAATATGAGATCACTAATTATATGCGAATCTCAAATTGGCAGTTTGGTCAGTGGATTGTGACGTAGTCGCGGGTAACTCTGCCGTTTGTCATGTGCAAAAATATCATTAATTGCTGTTTTCTCTTAAAGGCCTCCACTCTTGGGGCACTTTTAAAAACATCGATGGATTGCATATTATTATAGGTCCTCTAAACAGCACAGACCTTCTAAGTCATAAATTTCTGAAAAAGTGAATATTATTAATTTTGTGTGTTGGAATAAATGGGGAAGTTGTCCGCCACTATATCACAGATACGTGACCGATTCAGCCAATTTGAAGAGCCCATACCTAAGGCGATTACATTTTTCAAAAGTTCATAATTTTCTAATTCTTGTTTGGGTACACATGATAAACAAACAAATTTGAAATATAACATGTAGAAAAGCTAATTAGAAACGAAAGTGTAATACAAATGGATGAAAAGTCAAATTATCAAATACCTATAGTTTATTACATTATACTCATTCCAAGCGGACATTCACAGAAAATCACAAAGATGTCAAATAATTTGTAACTACAAACTGGTAAGTTAACAGATGGCCATATTACAAGTTTTAGGTCAACTATATCGGGTGATTGATAAAAATACAAATAAAACCACCTCCATAGCATCTGGGATATACGATAGATTCGCCAGAAAAAATAACGATGTTTTAATATAATGCACCAATACTGCCAAAGCAGACGACATCCCATAAAGAATGAACATAGTTTCAATGCTTTTATTTCTCAAATTATAATGAATTTAGAGTATATAAATGTGAAGGCATCCACACCATTCAAAGGGGAATGTGAAACCTATTCCGATAACTAAAATCTTTTGTTTGTAAAGAAATAAAATTAAAAAAAATAAAAACATAGGATAGAGACTTTCAAATTGAAAAAACCCCGATAGCATAGACGGCATTTGTTCCCTCTTGAAACGCTGAACATACCGCGGTGTATGCAGCAAAAAAAACAATGTCGTCTTACTTTGTTTACAAGCGACAGATTCCTTTATTTTGTAATCGCTGCATTTTTTATCAAAATAATACCATGTGCTGGTGCAAGTTGCTCTATATGGGATTTTGACCTACATTAAGTGTGCTTCATCCCGAACTTGTCAGAATATGATTTTAACAATCATTTTTAAAATGGCAGTTGTTCCAGTCATGCGTAAAAGCAAAGTTATTAATAAGGTATCATTAAACAGGATATTAGTTATTCTTTGAAATTAAATACATGTTTAGGTCACACAGCTTATAAGTCTTATATGGGAATTTACCAAAGTTGCTTATAATTTGTGATACTCACTGTATAATTATGTGGAGTTAATGAGATGCTTAATGGAGTTGGTTCTAAGCTGGATGGAGTTGGAAGTAGGGTGGATGTATTGGGTAATTAGTGAGAGGCTGGAACCGCTGGATGGAGTTGGTAGCTTAAATGAGAAAGATTGTATCTGATTGATTTTCTTCTCCTGAATGAGTTTGACATCATTTATATCAATAGAATCATATTTTTAAGTCATTCATAGTTCCGTATAATCTTTTGGTAATATGCTGGTGCAAAGCTGGAGCGAAAATACTGAATGATAGTTCTACGAAATGGCGAATATAGAATTACGAAAATTATGAGTAAATACACATAGGGATGCTACATAATTATAACTCCAACGATCCTTTGCATTGCATTCAGCGCAAGTTGAGCGATGCGGATGACGGGAAATATTAGCATTGGCAAACCTGTTTGGGAAAAAAAAATTAGCCGCCCGGCTGTTAATTTTTTTCCCCCAAACAGGTTTACCTATGAGCGTAAAATCCTGCCTCCTGACTGAACCAATCAGGTATACGCATCATGAATATTCATGAGCTGAGCTCACAGAACTGTGGCTGTGCTGCAAATGCCTAGTATAGTATTACGCATGCGCGTGGACTACAGTTTCACTTGCCATTTAGGGTGTACAAAATGTATGTGAGCTGTGGTGTGAACATTTCTGGTTGTTCTGGTGCATGCTTGGTTTGTATAGTTTTCCACATCTATTTTTTACACAGCGGATTTTTTGACAAAGAGTTCACTTAATACAGTACACACACTAATATTCCAATGTCACACATAGGCTATACATACAAACACTCTCTCTCTCTCTCTCTCTCTCTTTCTCTCTCTCTCTCTATCTCCCCTCTCCTCTCTCTCTCTCTCTCTCTCTCTAAACACATACCCACCCATCCTCATGTATTTACAAACACATAAAGCAACAAATGCACACACTAGCTGTCAAGAATAAACAATAGACACACACAATGCAGTATGAATTATCTTATCAGGATTAATCAAATTATCTTAATCAAAAGTGGTTGCCATAACCATGAAATTTTCCCCGAACCCATGGATAAGAAGTTGTTAAAGGTTTGTCACCGAAACGGCAGCCATTTTGAATGTTCATGGTCAAGGTGAGCACTTTTACTTTTTAAAGTTGTATAGTTGAATTTGCCATGTCAGAAAACATATTTTTAGACACAAAAATCATTAGAATCGGACGTGTTGGTGAATTTGACCACCAGTCTAAAGTGCATTGACCTTTTTTACCATAGCGCCCTCATTTTAGGTCGGAGGTATAACAAACTATACATTTTTGGAATCCTCATGACCAGACGAGTAATTTAATATGCATATCGACACGATTTGAATATATTTGAATTTCGACCCCTGTTTGACCTTTGTTGGCCCCCCACGAAAATGCCCGGGATTTTCAAGGGGGCAGCCCAAGTCAAAATTGTTCGGTATTCATCTGGGAACACAAAAACATTTTCAAACCTTTGTTTCCAGAAATTGGTCACGGGACCTACAGGCTGGTTTCCTACTACAGGAACCAATTTGCTAGGGCTCACAAGGCATCAAGCTTCGCTTACCTTGGCGTCCTGACCAGTTTTGTTTGTAAGTTTATATTTCTCAATATATGTTTTAATGTATACTGATTTTATGTGTGTATTCAGAACTGAAAAGTAAATGAAATGAAATCATTCTTATCATTATTATTATTATTATTGATATTATCATCATTATCATCATCATCTTCCTTATTTTTATTTTGTTCTAATGATCCTTAATTGTATGAATAGCATGCCTACAGGCCTCTTCTTTATCAAATCTCAACTCTGCTGAACAATAATGATGATAAGGACACGCTAATCGAAACTTAAAGTCCCCACTAAACGGTCTTACTTCGTTGTTTTATATGTTAGTACTTACTCTTCTGTTTAAGTCATATTGCATAAGTAGCTGACATGTGGTTGGGATCAAAGCACATTGCACAAAAATTGTAAGCAAACTTTGTACAAAAATAATTAGCATTCATGCTATCTTCTCTGTTGATATTTTGTGGTTCCTAATTGTAATTTATCCGAATATTCATGATATTGGTTTTTGCATTACGTATTAGTTTTCTCTCACTTGCTATTAGATTCTTTCTCTATTTAATTTTGTTCATTATGTTCCTTTTCCGCTATGATATTATATTTTCTGTAATGAGCTGTTCGGTTTTCTGTTCATGCGTCTTTTAACTTTTCATCTTACTTTTACTCCATTGAACGAAGCACGCAATATCTTTTATTTAATTTCTTTCAAATAACTGCGGGTACTGTAAAAAGAAAAATCATCTTACATGTACTTCAGTATAAGAGTATGAAATCCATTGGTCTATATTAGATATAATATATCTCTCAACTCAGCTTAACAAAGCGTGTATAACATTTGCTACTTTTTAATGCCTACATAATGAGCTATATAAACTTTAATATAATGATTCAATCCAATTCAATCAAGGCTTATTAAAGACATGAATGGCAGTCATATACTGAATTGTAAATGCTTTTACAGAGCAGGTAAAATAAAATGCAAGCATAAAATAACAACATGAGATCAGGAAAATAGAATTAAATATAATGTGTACAAGCATAATTAAAAAATTGATAGGTAATAAAATATATACGGAATGTTAAAATGACTGATTTATATTGCCCCACTGTTAAAAAGAACATAATATTGCACAGTTCTTAAGGCAATTATAAGCTTGGATTTGCATAGTGACAGTGTAACATACGTGTGAGATTGGGAAGAGCACTGTTCTGGAATCGCTTAGTTTTACAAGAAAATCCTTGATACTTATTGACGCTTCGTACATTGTATTTGTTGGTTTTCTGTGATGTAACCATTGATTTGCACAATACATTTGTTTCTAGTGCAATAGCCAGATCTTTTGTGAGTTGTTCTCTTCAAGTCACAAGGGTTGGCAATTTCAGTATTTCAAAAGCATTGTCATATGAAGTATAATTGGATCTTAATATTATCTTACAGGCTCTTTTTTGTATACTTTCTATAACATCAATCTGTTTACGAGTCAAACTACCGGAGAATAGAGGTACACAGTATTCTGTTACTGGTCTTATATACCCTATAAAATTGGGCCAAGTTTGTCACTTTGAGGCACGCCTACACCATTGTATTTTGATTCTGATAACTGACCTCTATACCTGACGGTTTGTTGACGATTACTCAGAAAATCTAATACTAATGAAATTACACAAGGACGGACATACATTTCACATAATATAGCATGGTGATATTATGGTTAATCCGATCGAATGCTTTGGAAAACTCAGTCAGAATGAGTGTTGACAGTGACTTAGGTTTGTCAGCATTACTATACAAGGCATGCAACAGCCCAATCAGATAGTGACATGTAGACGTGTTCTTTCTATTTCCAAATTGATTTGGATCAATTTTGTCTGAAATATCTTCCCACAGCCATTTTGATGCTGATGAAGTAGATGATGGTATTGGTAATAATAGATCCAAATGTGTAGTCGTATACATAGCAATTCACATGTACAATGCAAAATGGATGTCATACAGTTTAGAAGCGAACAAAACATATTCCCAGACATACCAGCATCCATTGATTACCTTGGAATTCTATGAATTTTAAAAGGGCATGAGATTTATAGGATGGTGGGTAGGAAAATGCGTGTTTTAGCAGTTGTATAGAATATGCCAAGGTAGTTTAACAATATTAATTCTGAGATGCACGGCCCTATGCGTTATCAGTGTCTGTGATATGGTGTAATATTGGATCCCTAAAAAAATGGCGCTTCAAAATGATCCTGAAGTGCCTCAAAAAAGTAAAAATCTTTGAGTAACCGGTTTCACCATACTCGTTTTCCCCTATTGACTGTAGTGTTATGAAAACCGTTTAGCAAACGGTTTTCAAAATTTGTAATTCCAATCATAAATATCTTGATAATCAGACAGGCGATCGGCTTGTAAAATTCATGGGGTCATATAAGTCATATAATTATCATTGCAGCATGATCTAAATCCAGAATTTTGTTTAAGAATCTGAGACAAAGTTACCTGATCCCTTTAAAGGGGCAAACGTTTTAGTGTGGAAAGGACACACTTAGAATAGCTGTGAAAACGAGCACGATTATGTTTCTAAAAGGGGCACAGTTCGTTCATATAATATTTGGGCATTGTACCCCCTGCCCCTCGGCTACAAGCTTTTATTGTGGTTTTAGAAGGGTACCTGTTACTACAAAAAGCTGCTTCGATTCTTTGGAACTAGTTATGGCTCTTTAGATGACCGCAAAGGGGCACAAT
The DNA here is from genome assembly GCF_000002235.5 of Strongylocentrotus purpuratus. Classification (NCBI taxonomy): domain Eukaryota; kingdom Metazoa; phylum Echinodermata; class Echinoidea; order Camarodonta; family Strongylocentrotidae; genus Strongylocentrotus; species Strongylocentrotus purpuratus. The sequence continues at coordinate 11,411,308 of NW_022145610.1, forward strand.
TTGTAAGCTACAGTGGGATATATAGATAAAAAGGGGTACTTATCAAAGGGAAATTACATCAAAAGTAATACGGGGAACTTATATTTTATATAATTATACTTATATTTAAAAGAGCACTTATCAGAGCTTAAAATGGGTATTTCTCATACGTAAAAAGGGGCACTCATCAGAGATGTAAGGGGACACTTCTTTGAAGGGAAAATGCAATTATTACAAGCTAAGGAAAAGGGGCACTTTTCAGAGGTAAACAGGAGCACTTCTTGCACTGAAAAGGCGCACTTATAAGATATGAAATGGGTGCATTTATTACAATTTATTACAACAGTGCACTTGTCAAAGTAAAAAGGGAACCTGTTAGATAAGAATAGGGAAATTTATCAGAAGTGAGATGGGGCACTTGTTAGAAAGGAAAAGGGGCACTTACCTGTACAAAGTACAAAGTACAAAGATACAATCTCCCTATTTAAAAAGGGGCATTCATCAGAGGTGAAAAAAGGCACTTTTGAAAATGGGGTGGGACACTTATCTGAAATTAAGGGGCATTTTCCAGAAAGAAATAAAGGGGTACTTTTGGGGTGCTCGAGAATGTGGGGCGTACTGTGTTTATAGTGATCCAATTTGTCTAAGCTTTCAAAGGACATAGTTTCAATCGACAGGATAACCTAAAATTATTTGAAACAGCCTACCAACATCTTGTCTTATTATCTATTATATGTATTAAAGGTGCATGGAAGTTTTTGTCACGAACAACACATGAAAACTCATAGGTGTACTAACCTCAAAGGTTTAGTAAGTACAAGAAAGAAACTTGTTGATAAATTACCAAAGAAATTGAAAATATACTTTCAACAAAAACATATTCAAGATTGTGTGATCATTGCAAAGAAAATATCATGAATTGTGCTTGTAAATGAGCATTTTCTTAAAGGACAGTCCAACCCCTGTAATAAGTTCTCTAGTATTAAAGCAGAAAAATAAGATAAACATATTGGCAAAAGTTTAAAACAAATCGGACCAATGATAAGAAAGTTATGGATGTTGAAATATGAGATCACTAATTATATGCGAATCTCAAATTGGCAGTCGCGGGTAATTCTGCCGTTTTTGTCATGTGCAAAAATATCATTAATTGCTGTTTTTCTCCTAAAGGCCTTCACTCTTGGGGCACTTTTAAAAAAAAATCGATGGATTGCATATTATTATAGGTCCTCTAAACAGCACAGACCCTTCTAAGTCATAAATTTCTGAAAAAGTGAATATTATTAATTTTGTGTGTTGGAATAAATGGGGAAGTTGTCCGCCACTATATAATAATAATAATAATAATAATAGCTCACATTTATAATGCGCCTAATACTACGTTTCTATATCACAGATACGTGACCGATTCAGCCAATTTAAAGAGCCCATACCTAAAGCGATTACATTTTTCAAAAGTTCATAATTGTCTAGTTCTTGTTCGATTTCATTCAAACTTTCACCAGTCTACATCTCCTAATATTTTTGCTTTCCTCTAGAGTGGTTTGTTATCAAAGGGATTTCCCTTTAGGTCCGACATTTTCACCCTTTCTTTTTAAAATCACAAAATCGATGTGAATATGTTAGCAAATGTTTTGAGACTCAAATAACAGTGCATAAGGGCTTCTAAACTTCAACTGAACTTAAATGTTATTATCCAATAATAAACACATAACAACATTTTAAAACAATTATCATAAAAGGATAAAAGGAACCAGAGAAAAGCATGAATAAAAATCGAGCCTGGTACCTTCGAATATATGAAAAACATTGCTTGGGACACATGATAAACAAACAAATTTGAAATATAACTTGTAGAAAAGCTAATTAGAAACAAAAGTGTAATACAAATGGATGAAAAGTCAAATATCAAATACCTATTGTTTATTACATTATACTCATTCCAAGCGGACATTCACAGAAAATCACAAAGATGTCAAATAATTTGTAACTACAAACTGGTAAGTTAACAGATGGCCATATTACAAGTTTTAGGTCAACTATATCGGGTGATTGATAAAAATACAAATAAAACCACCTCCATAGCATCTGGGATATACGATAGATTCGCCAGAAAAAATAACGATGTTTTAATATAATGCACCAATACTGCCCAAGCAGACGACATCCCATAAAGAATGAACATAATTTCAATGCTATTATTTCTCAAATTATAATGAGTTTAGTGTATATAAATGTGAAGGCATCCACACCATTCAAAAGGGAATGTGAAACCTATTCTGATAACCAAAATCTTTTGTTTGTAAAAAAAAAAAAAAAAAAAACAGGATATGGGTTAATCAACAATCAAGAAACAAGACTTTCAAATTGAAAAAACCCCGATAGCATAGCCGGCATTTGTTCCCTCTTGAAACGCTGAACATACCGCCGTGTTTGCAGCTAAAAATACAATGGCGTCTTACTTTGTTTACAAGCAACAGATTCCTTTATTTTGTTATCGCTGCATTTATTATCAAAATAATACCATGTGCGGGGTTTATAATGAGGCAATAGATTAAAAATTTAGCCTAACGGAAGTAAAGTAAGATAAAGAACTGAAGAAAATGACAAAACAGGCACTGAAAATGTGTGAGATGTCATGGCCTCATGGGACATCGTCTGCTCGTTCAAATCATGTCCAACCTGTGATGTCACACATCTCAGCAGCGTTCGGTGAGCTCTTCAGGTGCTATGCCGGGGTTGTATTTAAGCGTTTGTAATGGATAATAATCATTACTTCGAATGTTTCCATGCATTGAATTTTGATAACCTTTTCAATCAAAGTTTCACCTTTGCAATAATTAAGTTAGTTTTTAAAATCCATAAATATCTACATTAAAAGTTGCTCTATGGGGGATTTTGACCTACATTAAGTGTGCTTCATCCCGAACTTATCAGAATATGATTTTAACAATCATTTTTAAAATGGCAGTTGCTCCAGTTATGCGTAAAATCAAAGTTATTAATAAGGTATCATTAAACAGGATATTAGTTATTCTTTGAAATTAAATATATGTTTAGGTCACACAGCTTACTAAGTCTTATATGGGAATCTACCAAAGTTGCTTATAATTTTTGATACGCACTGTATATGTGGAGTTAATGAGAGGCTTAATGGAGTTGGTCCTAAGCTGGATGGAGTTGGAAGTAGGGTGGATGCATTGGGTAATTAGTGAGAGGCTGGATGGAGTCGATAGCTTAAATGAGAAAGATTGTATCTGATTAATTTTCTTCTTCTAAATGAGTTTGATATCATATACATCAATATAATCATATTTTAAAGTCATTCATAGTTCCGTAAAATCTTTTGGTAATAGGCTGGTGCAATGCTGGAGCGGAAATACAGAATGATAGTTCTACGAAATGGCGAATATACAGTGCGTCCCAGAAAAAACGAAACCGAGAATTACCGATGTTTTATCATAACTTAACCACAATTATAATTGATAAATGACACATATATATCATATAATGCATATTTTACGCATGAGTAATTAAAATGAATTTGAAGAAAGGAAACCAAAAAGTCATTTGGCGGACGGTATCTAGAAAGTTGAGTTTCTGCCCTGTCATATGACACCTCAATCAGGAAAAATGAGCAAGGAATGACAAAGTTCTGTTTGTGTAAAGTAGTGCTTGCATTTCAATAATGTTATCAAACGAATCCGCTTTCACTGGCTGCTGCCGTAGCAACAAACAGAGTTGACAAAAGACTTAACTCCGTTTCGTTGACAATCAGCAGTAGACCAAAGACTTCATGCATGGCTGATTGTCAACAAAACGGGGTTAAGTCTGTTTTAGAAACTGTCCGCCAAATGACTTTTTGGTTTCCTCTCTTCAATTTGATTTTAATCACTCATGTGTGAAATATGATGAGTTGCATCAAAATGAAATAAGAGGATCTAATCTTTCCAAATATGTATCATTTATTAATTATAAATGAGACTCAGTTATGATAAAACACCGATAATTCTTGGTTTCGTTTTTTCTGGGACACACTGTATAATTACGAAAATTATGAGTAAATACACATATGCTACATAATTATAACTCTCACGATCCATTCCATTGCATGCAGCGCAAGTTGAGCGATGCTGATGACGTTCATTACGTCATATAATAGATCATGTTTATTCATGACCGCCCGGCCGCGATTTTTTTTTCCCCAAACAGGTTTACCTATGAGCGTAAAATCCTGCCTCCTGATTGGTTCAGAGGTATACGCATCATGAATATTCATGAGCTGAGCTCACAGAACTATGGCTGAGCTGCAAATGCCTAGTAATTGAATTGAATTGAATGAATTGAATTGATTTATTGTCCATAATATGGAAATTCATTGTTCACTGGTACAATTGTGTGTTACAAGGAAATGTACAAAATTAAACAGATTATAAAACATAATATCAATGGCGTTTCATCTAAAGATAAGATCTGACTACTTGTATAGGAATGGAGGAACGCAATAAAATAAAAAGGGTACAGTGTCTACATTGATTGCCCTCGTTTTACCATACTGTTGAACATGTGAGTTGAATCTGGTACAAATGAGCGTCTGAAGCGTTCCCGCCTAGTGCGGGGAACGCAGAGGCGAATTCCTGAACGGTTGAAATTATAATTATGGAACAAAGGATGTGACGGGTCTTTCATAATACGAGTAATCTTCAGCAATGTACGATCAACATATATACTTTCTAAACTGGGCAATTCCAAACCGGTGATGCGCTGAGCAATTTTCCTTATTCTTTCTGTTTTCCTTTTGCTAGCACGTGTTCCATTACGAAAGTAACAAATGAGATTGAATGTCAAGATAGACTGAATGATTGATTTATAGAACAGAACAAGAAGTGTATTATCTATGTGGAGTTTCTTAAGTTGTCTAAGGAAATAAAGCCTTTGATTTGCTTTCTTCTGGATAATGTTGACATTTTTTGACCAATCCAATTTACATGATATAGTAGTGCCAAGATATTTGTACTCGCTAACCTGCTCGACTACGGAATCGTGAATACAAAGGGGTGCATGATCCACTACAGTTCTCTTACGAAAATCTATTACGATCTCCTTCGTTTTTGCTACATTTAGTTGTAAGTGGTGCCTGTCACACCATTCAACAAACTGTTGGATCAATGAAAAATAACGTTCAGTATTATCATCTGAAATATACCCTGTAATCACCGTATCATCGGCATATTTAATCATAGAACAATTGTCGTCAGTGCTCACGAAATCATTGGTGTAAATGGAAAAGAGCACCGGGGATAGTACGCATCCCTGAGGTACACCAGTACTGATAGAACGAACACATGAGATTAGCTTTCCTATTTTCACCTGCTGACATCTACACAACAGAAAGTCTTGTATTGTCATTATAAGTTGTGGGTGTACATTTAAATTACTCAACTTCCTAGTAAGCAGGTGTGGTATCAAGGTATTAAATGCGCTAGAGAAATCTATGAAAACTGATCTCGTGTACATTTTCATTGTGTCTAAGTGGGAATACAGTTTGTGCAAGAGTATCAAAACTGCATCTTCTACGCCCCTATTTTTCCTGTAAGCAAATTGCATGGGATCTAAGAAGGGGGAGACTTGATTCAGCAAACGTTTCAGTACAATTTTCTCAAGACATTTCATAATACTACATGTTAGAGCTATAGGACGATAGTCATTCATTTCTAATGGGTTTTTCACTTTAGGAAGTGGTACAACAGTTGACATTTTCCACAATTTAGGAATTGTTCCTCGATCGATAGAAAGCTGGAAAAGCTTTTGAAAAACACTGGCCAATTGATCCTTGCACGTTTTTAATACCTTATTGCAAATACGATCAGGGCCCGGGGTTTTATTCACATTAACATCACCTAGCACCATTCTAACTTCGTGTTCAGATACCGTAATTACTTCAAAATCCCGGGTGAGGCTCTCTCTAAGGTTTTGCATGGTTTCAACATTCTTCGTTGCAAAATCACTATGGTCAAATCGACAATAAAAATCATTTAGGCTATCAACAAATGTTTGATTCACTACAGACTCATTAACAGATGACTTCCTTTTATAACCTGTAACATCTTGTAAGGTCTTCCATGCAGCTTTAGGATTGTTTTCCTGAAAGCCTCTTTCAATCTTCTCTTTATACAACTGTTTTGATGCTATAACCTGTCGTTTAATTTGTTTCTGTAGATTTCTTACTTCTGAATTATCACCGGCAACAAGTGCCCGGTTTTTTGCTTTCAACAAGTCCCTCAGTTCTTTTAGTATATGTATTACGCATGCGCGTGGACTTCAGTTTCACTAGCCATTTTGGGTGTACAAAATGTATGTGAGCTGTGGTGCGAGGGGATTTTTATTGGGGGAAGGGGGGGTGTCTGTGTGTTTGTGAATATTTCTGGTTGTTTTGGTGCATGTTTGGTTTGTATAGTTTTTCCACATCTATTTTTTACACTGCGGATTTTTTGACAAAGAGTTCACTTATAGTACACACACAAATATTCCAATTTCACACATAGGCTATACATACAAACACTCTCTTTCTCTCTTTCTCTCTGTCCAGTGGAGTGGTGGATCCAGGGGCACAGGGGGCACATGCCCCCCCCCCTGTCAAAAAACTATGTTAAAATCAGCCCTAAATTCGCCCAAAATATACTGAAAAACATGGACGTGCCCCCCCCCCCCCCGGCACAAAAAATGTATTGAAAATGTTATTTAAACAAATATTATAAAAAAAATAAAGAAAATATGCCAATGGCTGATCTAAAAAGGTGACCTTACCCCCCCCCCCCCCCCCCCCCCCCAACGGAGCAAAATGTCAAATTTAAAAATTTCGTGACCAAAAAGTTTCCTCTTTGCAATAATTTGAGCTTTCAACAATAAATACAATCAGCAGGTTCCTATTTTCATGAATTTAAGCTTTAAAACATTCCAATTTTAATTAAAACCTGAACTCTCACTATTTATTCTCAGATTCAGACGCCGCCATAATTGCTCATGTAAAAGTTACATCTTTGAACCAATCACTGCGCATGCATGCAGTGTACATACGTAAGTACACAATTAGCTAGCATATAGCTGCATGCTATGAGCAGCTTCGACTTGTGTCACGCGCATGCGTAATACTACTAGTAACTTTGCAGCTCAATCATGAATATTTATGATGCGTATACCTCTGAACCAATCAGGAGGAAGGATTTTACGCTCATAGGTGAACCTGTTTGGGAAGAAAAAAAATCGCCGCCCGGCCTGCCCCTGGCATCTTCATACGCTACTATTTGAAAGCCATAAAACCACCAGTATCCTCATCTTGGAGTCAAAGCTGTTGATACGGGCAGACAAGAACGTCATACACTGAGCAGCACAAAGGGTGGCCGTTTGCAAGACTCTTTACAAATACAGTAGACGATTGGTGAGTTACGTTTTGTGGACGCAGTGATGCCAATTCATTTTCAACAACTGTTCTAAAGTGTTCGATCACGATGGTTAGCGCGGAGTCAATAATTTAATGACCCTTTAAGTTTGCATACGTTCAAGAATATTTACCTCAATACGTACGTGACCCCTTTTTAATTTCACAAGTACAAAATGGGAACTATATAAATTATAGGTCTAACCCTATTTTTGCTTATTGAGTACACATTCAAAAGAGTGCCATGTTTTATTTGCAACATACACACAAAACAAAACAACAAGATACATACCTATTCACATGTCGACCTGCGAAGTTTGCGAACATCGATACTGAGAATATGAAGCTTTTCCTCAAATTAATTGATCTTTACAAAGAAATACCCGTTTTCAAATTCGTGAACATTGAGCGCATTGAATAACATTTTATTAGATTTTGTGATTTTTAGATCTAAGAAGCACTTAATTTTCAACCGGGGTGCCGGTTGAATTTGAGAATTTGAGTAACACTTTAAAAAAATCATTTTTTGGGCATAACGTCGATTATGTGAAAACCAATTTATTAAAAACCGTTAGAGTATGTTATTTCATGAGGAAATAGCATTTTGAAGGTGATAGAGTGTCTTTGTTCGTCGCTCGCTTCACTGCTCACAACTTTTAAAAACAGGATGATTTCTGGCAGCGTAGTGCCTGAATACCTTCATCGTTGAGCAATGAAGTGCCCATTAAATAGACTTTTATTTAATAGAGAGTTGCCTGAATATATATTACATCCTTTATATCAAATTACATTTTGACCACGCTCGTTTGCTTCACTCGCTTGCAACATTTAGAAAGATGATAATTATTCTGACCAATGAGAAGCCCGAATCTCTTCATGTTCGTGCATCGAATTGACCGCATCAAATGATTTTGGCATTCATGTTTTCTGCAGCGAGATGCTCGCACTCTTAATTCTATATTTTATCACGTGTGTTAATCATAAGGTACATTTGTTATCATAATTTTTTGCTCGCTTGCTCCGGTCGCTCGCAAATTTAGAAGATAAAAATTGCCAAAGTGTAGATGGTACTTGACGCGTGTTAGAGGGATCCTAACTGAATCTTCTGTAAAGTATTTAGGAATGGGATGACGATAAACTGTTTCATTTCTTTGAAAGAAGTGTCATGCGGATTATTTAAAAAAAAGGTTGAAAAACGCTGCTTTAGCCTGTATTTACATGTAGGCTTTTTAGTGTTTGCACACCGCCCTAAAAATTATATTTATTTTACGCGTAACTTATAATAATCATGCGTACGCATATAGTCAGTGTGAAATGTAACCACCGGAGGCGGTGTTACACAGAAAAATCCCTTAAAAAATCCCTTGAAAAATCCTTTCAAGGGAGAATTTTCTTGCTTCGTTAGTGGATTTTTAATGAGATAATTTATGACAGACAGCAATTAAGAGGATAACTAAAATCCGGATAACTAAAATCCGGATTTTTGGCCTCTGCGTGGCAATTTCTTGCATACAAATATTACAAAAAAGCAGGGACGGATTAGCTTTTTGCCAAGGGGGGGGGTTGACCCAATGACGATGCAGAGCATCGTCTACGAGCCGCAAAGCTGCGATCCGATTTTTGTTGCTATTTTGAACGCCCGTAAGTGATGTTTTCTTGGCATGTACTAACATGCGGAGCATCGTCCACCTTATTTGCTTAAAAAATAAGAATTTGATCAATTTCCACCCTTAGCACGTTTGTTTAGTTAGTTGCTTTATCTACTTAAATTGTTTGGTTTTTTTTCTCGAAAATCTTTGCCGTCGTGTTTGAGAAGATTTTTCAATATTTGTTTTCTTCACACAGAATCGTTAATCATGTTGGCAGTTTGTCTCCTCACTTTCATCGCAATGTCGATTACCGCAGTCCCCGCCACGACCCCGACCCCGACCCCTACCCCACAGCCTCATAGTGTAATTCAACAATGTGAAAGTGAGTATTTCAATAGATATATTAATTTATTTGTATATGTGTATTTGTGAATTTAGTAGACTATGTATGCAAGTATTTATTTATCTATTCATTTATTTATCTAGTTGCGCATTTATTTATTTATTTATCCATGTTTGTTTTGATTTTGTTTTCATCTATTAACATATCTATCAATTTATTTAATAATCTATCTGCAGGCTTAGAGTGCCCCACCACTACTATATTAGAAGAATTTGGTTCAAATATGTGGAAGAGACGGTTAGAACCAACTGTATGGGCGTATAAGGTCGCTCCAACCTGCAACCAATCTGCAGCAACAGGTTTAGTCTTCAGTTACCTCCAATCCTACTTTGTGGGTAAGCTTTGAGAATCAGACTTTTGTACATTTTGTTATAATTCCGAAGAAAGCATAGAACACTTATTTTGAGATTGCCAAATTTATAAGAAGGTTTATCCAAAATTTGATTTTAGATGATAAAATTACTTTAAATAAGGTCAGCTTTTTTTTTATTTTATGGAAGTGAATGAATTCGATCTAATTTGATTATCTTATACGCCAAATACTACACGCTTTCCATCAAACGTAAATTTAGCTTATCGTTGATCAATTATTTCAAAGCCATTTTAAGATATTATCGTTCATTACGATATTAAACCTATGTTAAAAACAATAAGTTTAAACGGGTATTTGATAATAATTGGAAACATTGGTTAGCTGCTGTAAAACAAAAACAAACAAAAATTAAGTTTATGTGCACTAGCATAATGCATTCTACTCCTAAAAAAGACGTACCCCAATCGGATTTAACAAGTAATTAATAATCATAACTAGGCAATAAATTGATAAAATCAAAATTATCTTCTACATAATTTTTTGATCATTATGTCTTGATGAATTTCATCTATTCGAATTATACATGGGAAAAACCTTTTCGGTTTTTTTTTTAGTCTCGTTTGATTTCCTACGTCTAGCTTTTCTTTACGTTAGCTTTGGAAGAATATTGCCATAATTTATGTATTCGTATATTTTGTGTACAATGTGCCTCTTATTGTTAAGAATAATTGTAAGCATTATCCAAAATAGAAAATAGCAATCCAGTTGCCTATTTCCTTATCTATTTGAATATAAAAGCCTTTTTAAAGAGAAAGTAAGAGAAAATATATGGATGGGAGGAGGGGCGGGGAGGGGGACAAGCCGAGGGAAGAAAATGGTATGAGGACCTTTCACAGATATCTTACTATGCCTACTACATCTTTTTTAAATAAAACAAACAAGAACAAATGACTCCCCCTCTTCCTTTAAAATATTAGCATGGATATCATTTTAAATCAGTCATTTGACATGGGAGAAAAGTGAAGATAGCAGATGAGATTTTAAACTTCCGCTTCCTAAAATGAAACGGCAAGTTACATTCTTTTTTGGCAATGTTATATTCCGTTTCTTTTTTTAATCTTGATGAATTGTTTCAAGCCAATGTAGGAGGGATGTATACTTTGGCACTTGTAAACATAAATATTGTATTAGGCCTGCTTCGTCTTATTCTATCAACATTTCTTTCATGTCGAATTGTTTTGCTAGCCAACGGGATTGATGAGACGAAACCAATGATTTTGAAAGTCTCGGAAAACATACCCGTGTCATCTAATTCCTCGTGTTCCGACCAATCAGGATCTTACCCTTGCTGTGACCAAAGCTACGAACTGCTCTTCTTCATCCCTGTAGCTTCGCAAGCAACCCCCCCAACCCCATCACAGGTACCGTAAAACTTAAAGCCCAGGTAGTGTATCCCCTTTTCAGCCAACATCAAATTATGTAGAACTTTGCAGGAATTATGAATATAATATACATAATTATACGTATATTCTATCTGTAATATTTAAACGTTAGCAGTGTCCTAGTATTCAAGGAAACATGCAAGTAAACCCGTTTACTTTCTAGACTTCACTGTCAGACACTAGTTGGGGTGACTGACTGACTGACTTCTTTTTTCTTTGGTAATAACATACAGTAGCCTACATGAGCATTTGTCTACATCCATTACCCACTTCTTGTAATAGCCAAAGTTAAACTGACTGAATCTTTGCGCAGCACAAAACGTACGACCATTGGGTACAAGGGTTTGAAAATCAGACCATTTAATTAAACGAGCGCGCTCGCTAAATTCGATTCAACAGACATTTTCAAGTCCTTTTGTTTTAAGGGAAGTTCTAAATTAGTTTTATCTTTCAAATGCCGTTGGAATTTCTGGCGATGCTCAGTGGCTGCCGGGCTCACGATCAATTGGGCAAAAAGAATTTCCGTTTCGGTTTAATAAAATTTGGAGTGGACTATTAGGCTATTATTATTATTATTATTTAATTTGTTTGGCCTGCAATTGGGACATAGTACCATATAGTAGTTAATATACATGTGCATGTATTGCATCATAATTCGCTGACACCAGATTTCGTTGGGCTTAAACATCTTAAACAGACAGTGAACCCGTTGTCCCGCCAGAAAAACTTCAGCTTGCCAATCCATATCTCGATGATGAGGGAAGCTTTATTTTTATGAGAATTCCTTATGGCGGTAGGTTCAGGGCACAGTGCAGACCCCGTTGCATAAAACTTACCACTGATGGAACTTTGCCATCAATAGCAAATAAAATAGTAACAGGGCTCAACAGCCAATCAAAATCAAGGTTCCCATGGTAATTACCATTGCGGGCACAGTTACCATCAATGGTAAGTTTTGTGCAACGGGGCCTGCACTGAAAATGTCCGGGGAAATAGCCGAGAAAATAGAAAAGAAATAAGCAATGAAATTCTCCTGCTCAAGAGCAGGTGAAATTCTTGTGTGACTCTGATGAAACTCTGTATATGAATGGGTTTGGGAGAAAAACTGCGGGGGAATTGATCAAAGGTGCAGCGCTGAATAGCCACAACCCCCGCGCTCGAGATCGGCAAAACTGTTGCTTCCTCCTGCGTAATTTGGCCTCATACTGAGTATGAAGCCAAATTACGGATTTGCAGCCAGACAAATTACTTTTTTTTTTAAATGCTTGTTATAAGCTGTAATGTCCGTAATAAAGGAAATAGAAGCAACCGCCGTAGATCCATGATTGTATTCCACCAGTGCGATATGATCTAGCGCTTGTAAAATTAATTGATGACCATTTCGCTGACTTCAATCAAGCTGCATTGAGCTATAGTGCTAGCTAGTTGGGCTGCCGACTGAATCCAAAATCAAAGCGCGCCCAGCTAGCAATCGACTGCGCAATAATTATTCACTTCCGGCGGCCGAGGCTCGCCCAAGCATGGACCTACGCGAGTGAATTTCTCCGGCAGTATGAAAAGCATACACGGCCTAACTTTGTGTTCATAAGACAAATTCTATCGGTGTTTTTTTTTTTTTTTTTTTTTTTTTATAGAGTCACTATGAAGAGGGTCCTTTTATTGGGTAAACATCGTGATGGTGAAAAATTCCCCATGAGACCCCACTCCTATAGGCCCGAATTCACAAAGGAGGTTTGTCGACAAACCGAGGTTTATGTACGTCATATGACGCGTTTTGACGCGTTTTGACGCGTTTTTTACAAACCTGGTTTGTAAAAACGGGTTGAAACGCGTCATATGACGCAATGGCAATTGGTCTTAATTAATTCATCGATTGTAGGTGGGTAAGACTTTGCGGCTTTTATAGCAAAGATTACCTTCTTTCTTAAGTGACGCCAAAGGACTTGGTTATGTACATGCCAAGCTTGTTGTCTTTGTACAATCAGAGATTTAACATTACTCTTTGGGTTATTATTAACCACCCCCTGTAAATGGAAGCAATTGAAAACGAAAGTTACTGGAACCAGTAAATTTTTATATGAATTAATGAATTACTGAAAATATTATTGATATCAATTTAACAATTTTGATATAAGAAAAAAAAGAGATACATAAAGACAGTATTGAACTAATAACATGTTGTGTGCACATACCTAAATTAATAACTACTTCAATTCTATTTACACATATGAGTAAAGGACATTGTTAATTTAAGAAAGTGCTAGAATTGCTGCCTTTGTCCTCAAATAAAGACTAAATTTATATAGTATTTTATATGTATGTGTAGGCTTTCCCACCAGCGCACTTTTACGAGTATTATTGCGAAACTGGCCAGGCTAGCGTGTAAAAAAAAATTGCGCCGGCCGCCGAGGGGTCATGGCAGGACGTGCTAGTTCCCGACAGCATATAAAGCAGCCAGGCCTCGAATATTAAAGCAGTCGATATGTCTTTTATATGTCGAATTGAAACAAAAATCTATCACAAATTCTTACCTTATCCATTTATTGAGTAGAGATTGGTTAAAACATCACTGAAAATCTGAGACACTGTGTGTAATCTTTGCTTAAGAAATGACTGAAAATTTCAATCATTGGGAATCGCAGACAAAAAGCACTTGCACAAGGAACATTTTAACACGTAAACCAATGGGTATCGCAGCAAAATTTTGATATTTTAATGGTAACCGGAGTTTTGAGGGATCTCACTCTTGGACTAAACCGGTATTGACATTTTTTTTTTCTTTACGGGAATGGCTAAAATCACGTCTCCAATTCCGACCAATCAGACGGCTTGATTTCTTAAGTGAGGTATATAAAGTTGTAAAGCTGTAATTAATATGGCACGTTCCGCCTGCCATACCTGCCTGGTCCACTATAGTTGCTGGCATCCTTACTTTCTAATCAAGCTTTTCTTTACATCGGCAGTTTTGAGGATCTAAAGGGCCTATCTCACTGAGCAGCGAATGCTTGCGAACGTTGCGAATTTGGATTCGCCAACTTTTCTGACAAATGTTGGCGAAAATCAGCGACATTAAGTGACGTTTAGCGACAATTAGCAACATTTGAGCGAATGTCTCCGAAAGTGTTTGCGAAAGGCAGTTGGCGACTATTAGCGACTGTAAACAAATGTTAGCGACAACTTTTGCGAAGATTAGCAACTATTTGCCAATCCTTTGCCACTATTTATGAACGTTTCAGACCTTTTGCTAACTACTGGTACTCAATGGCTTACGACTGTTTTGCAAACGCCTGCAACTGTTTGCGGAAAAATAAATTCGCAAAGAAATTTTGAACATGTTCAAAATTTCTTTGCGACAAGAAAGACTGTTTACAACAAAGAAAACTGTTTGCGATCTTTCTTGCAACCTTTTACAACATTTTACAAACTCTGGCGAAACCCCAAATTCGCTACGTTTGCAAGCATTCGCCGCTCAGTGAGATAGGCCCTTAAGGACTCGTTATTCCTTCTTTCTCATTATCATCTTGTTGAAAGGCAGTGACGGCCCAAATGTTACTTAAATAATCTTGAATAAGACCGAACCAATTGGGGGTACGTTGTAACCCCCCCCCCCCCCCCTACCCTCCCAAAAAAAAAGCTACAACTTCTGTTTGAAAACATGATAATCAACGGGAAATGTTTCAAATCTATTAATCTCTTTGAAAGATTGAAGTACAAAGTGACTTGATCTTAAGTCATTTTGTTCAGTAGAATTAATCGATATTGTGGATTTCATTTTTTTTAAAGGACTCTGGGGTGACGATACTGCACTTGGCAGATTCTCTGGAGTTCTACGGCATCACCTATATTGGCGAGAATCACAATGCGGTGGAGCAATACGAACAGCTTCGTGGATACCTCAACGCGCAGGGCAAGACATACTTTGAAGACTGGTACTTTATTGCAGGTGAGTAATTATGTAGTACATGTGGAAATCATCCACTTAAGAAAACTTTCCCGATAACCATCCTCTCAGGACAACATACAACAATACTATTATTATTCTCTTTATTGTTTATTATTGGTGATGATGACGACGATGATAAAGATGATTACTATTATTTATTTTAGTATTAGTAGTATTTATTATTATTATTATTGTTATTGTTGTTGTTATTATTATAATTATTATTATTACTGTCATTATTATAATAATATTATTATTATTATTATTGTCATCATCATCATCATTATCATCATCACATCATTGAGGTGTTGTGGTAAAGTGGTTCATTCACTCAATTTATATCCAAGGTTTGAGGGTTCAAATCTCAGCGTGCCGACACTAACGTCCTTTGGCCAGACACTAATTCACATTTGGTTCTCTCCACCTCGGTGTGAATGTGTACCTAGCAATAACAGGTCCCTCGGAGAGGACCTAAAGCCTTCGGTCCCCTGCTTGCTTCCTTCAAACATACACATGACTTTTTAGCAGTCCGGTAAAACAAACAAACAAGCAAACAACATTAACGAATTGCAGGGCCATCAGGATGAACAAGCGTGTGAAGCTGATGAGGCTACGTATACCCTTAGTTAAGAAAAATTAAACGTACAAGTAATTTGATGTACTTATTTATTTATTGTATTTTTCTTACAGCTTATGACAAACCAACGGACCCTCAGCCTCATCGGAATGAAATCATGGTTCTTATCTAGAAACCCAGAAGGAATTATAATAATGAAGGCACCGATAACCCGAACGACAGCCCAAGAAAACCAATCACATCGCAGTGGGCGTGGTGGTCGTCAAAGACCACACCGATCTCATTCCGTTTTGAGCTGGTCGACAAACGACTCCGACCAAGATTTTAATGATTTTATGTCATTTCATTTCATTTCTTTCGTCACATATGATAAGATTGGCTAAAGAATACAAAATAAGAACAACTGGATGGGAAGCACTCGTTTTTTTTTCTTCACATTTCCAAGGTGTATAATCATAGAAGTTTGCTATCTTAATTTATTATGAGATAAAATACAGTGCTTTGCTTTTTAAGTAGTTTTGAAATACATCATAATTATTATAAACCATTTCCAAGGCATTTAATCATAAAGCAGTTTGCTATCTTAATTTATTATGATATAAAATAAAGTGCTTTGCTTTTTAACTAGTTTTGAAAAAAAAATCATATTATTAACCGTATCAGACATCTGAGCAAGGCAATTTTCAAGTTTTCAATGATAAGCCAACAAAACTACGGGCGAAAGAAATATTATTGAATAATAATACACAGTTAACCAATGAACAAATACTTTTGCCCGATCACAAAAGTCAACGGCAAAATGCGTGTTAAACTAGCGGGCAATAATGTAGAGCCAACATCCAGGTATTTGTAATTTTCATTGCGCATATATTAACTGCTTAATTCAGGGCAACACGGCTTCTCATATCCATACAGTTGTATATCACCCTCACCTTCAGTTCTGGCGATTATGTCGTATTGCCCCGAAGACAGTCAATATTATTTAATTATTATCCCAGTAATATGACGTATCATAATCAGCATGATCAGGGAACCATATTTTCCGGCATTGTCCATTTCAGCCGTTTCGTGGTGTCCCATTACCATATACATGTAGTTTTGTTATACCCTGTAAATATATTCTTTTCAGAAATGGTAACAAATTCATTCATTCGTTCGTTTTTCCGAAAGTTAAATTTGCCAAATGCTCATGATAATCCGTAGGTTCATCATCATAATTATGGTTATTCCTAAACCCAAATTTCCCATACCAGGGGGTCATAATTCCGAAAAAATGAAATAGGGTTTCATACATTTTGTTGCGTTATTCCGAAGTTTCGTTTATTCAAAAAGTGAAATAGGGTTCATTATTCCGAATGTCTATACTTTCAAAAATGATAATATAAGTACTGTATATCTGTTTGAGATATAGTGTTTACGTGTAATATATAAACATGACGTAATCGTAATGTCGTTCTCTTTGATATAGTTTTTCTCGGATTGGTATTGGAATTTGTTTGGGCCTATTGATTAATAAATACTTCTACCCGCAAATTTCTCTGCATTCAATTTCTTTACACCTCTCTGCGACAATCACAGGTTTTTATATTGGAGATAATGATGTAGATTATGATAATGATGATGATGGTGATGATGATGATGATGTTGATATGATAATGATGATGATGATGATGTTGATGATGAAAACGATAATTGTGGTATAATAGTGGTGGTGACAATGATGATGATATATTATTGTGACGATGGTGATGATGATGAAAATAAGGAGGCGGGGGAAGGGTAGGACATAGGCGCCGGAAGTGGGGTGGCGGGGGGGGGCACTTGCCCCCGCCTCTCCACCCCACACCCCGAACCAAAACAGTGGGGTTAGGGGGTAAGAAAAGCAGAAAAGGAGTAAAGATGGATTGTATTTTTAAACCCAAAGAATATAACAATAATTTAAAAAAAACCTGAATTAAATCACATATAAAATTCCATTCAAAGAAAAGTTAACAGGAATTAATTTTCCTAAACATTCCGCATGCCACCCATATCAATGGAGGTTTTCATATTAGCGATACGCGCATATCGTGGAAATATTGTAAAAGCGTATGTGTTTTTTGTTATAGGGGTGAGAAGACATGAGCCCCTGAACGCTGGCGTACTGATGGGGGGGGGGGTACACACTACAAAATAATGGTACAAATTTGCACCCTATAGGGTGCAGACCGCTGCTACAATAGCAGCCACCTATAAGGTGCAATTTTACACCCCCAATTTGGGTGCAAAATTGCACCGCTATTTGGGGTGCAGATCTGCACCCTATAGGTGGCTGCTATCGTAGCAGCGGTCTGCACCCCTACGGGTGCTCGTTTGCAACCCAAATTGTGGTGCAGACTTGTCCCATATAGGGTGCACGGGTTTGGGGTCCACAATTGTTCCCTGAAGGGTGCATACATACACCCCTTGGGATGCAAGCAAGCACCTTTAGGGGTGCAGATTTGCAACCTTTATATGGTGTAGAATTGCACATTGCAGGGTGCACATGCACTCTTTACATCATATTATAATTAATAAAATCATAAGATTAAACAATTTGTTTTCATATCAAAATCACATTTTATTGACAACATGAATGACCGGTTTCAGTTTCCACTATGCATAGTTGGTAAGAGAAAATAACCAGATATGACACTGTAGCACAATTACTGCATTCCTGCATAGCCTATATTTGCTTCTCTTAAGTAATATAGACATAGGGCTCCTTGGCTCCAATCAAATAGTTCAACAAATCACCAGAAACATTATGTCCCTTTCATCAGACGAATAAAAGGAAAGGACATATTACTCGTGACTTTTTGGATTCAAATCCATTGTACAATCTGACAGTTTTATCAGTTCTCGTGACAACAGTAGTCATATCAAAATCACCTTTCTTACCATGCTGTTTCTTTGTAGCTTTCAGCTTTGCCTGTAAATGACTATTCCTCTGTTGTAGATCTTCAATTTGTTTTTGCTTTGCAACACAGCCAAGGCAGGTACATAATCTTTTATCACAATGTAGCCCATAATTGTGATCAGTGAGATGTGCACCAACAATATGATCAGATCTTTTCTCCTTATTACTTGAAGCTGTCTCATCAATTTCTTGGTGCTCATCAAGAGTAGAGGATCCATGAAAGTCAGGATCTCCTGTCAAGTCGACATCCTTTCTCTTCCGTTTACATGTTGGTTTCCTCTTTTCTTTACTTGAAGCTGTCTCACTGACTTCTAGGTGCTCCTCAGCCGTAGAGGTTTCATATGAGTCAGGATCTCCTGTCAAGTCGACTTTCTTTCTCTTCCGTTTACTTGTTGATTTCTTCTTTTCTGGGCACTGAGGTCTTTCACTTGGAGGCAGACGGGGAGATTTATGTGAAGACTGGTGTGCTGAGCTGTATCCCAGATTCATTGTCGGGTCTGGCCACGCTGCACTAGGTTGTCCATCTCGAAAGTGATATGAGCAAACCCTATCTCCATACGTTGGTTCCCAGTTTTTGCCATTTGGACGTTTTCGATTTATCGCCTTTATCCATCGTCGACGGCCGTCTGCATCTTTATTTTGCAAAGGAAAAGGGAATGGTACAAAAGGTGGTGTGCATACGCAGGCCCCATATTTCAGGCCATGTCTGTCACACAATTGTGAATACCATTTATTAAGCTTGAATGTACTGTTCGAACACCCAATAACAGCACAGATTCTCCCCATGATGATAGTCTGATTGTAAAAAAGAGAGAAAAATATTTCATGTTAACACAAATTATAATGATTTCTATTTGGGCAGGAAAATATTTCTTCTTTCTTGGGAAAAAAAAATCACAGCCGATAGTCTCAATCCCCCCCCCCCCCCCTAAGAAAGGAAGATTATTGCCTTAATTAAGGTTAAAATCCCAATGATCATACAATTTTACCAAATAAATCTGCCTTGTTCCCTATAATACCCCCTTCACATACTTGGATTTTTCTTACGAGTCCTTTCGGATCGCACACACTCACGGATCTTTCACGGATCCTTACGATTTGGCCACTTTTACGACCGGTTAAAGAGTTATTACGAGCTTTTTGCGGTATATTACGGATTATTACGAGTTAGTAATAGTCCACGATTAGTTACGAGTTGTTACAGATAACTACGTGTAACTAACGCGTTAGTTACGACCTGTTTACGTGTTGTTACGAATAGTTACAAGTAAGTTACGAGTATTTACGAGTCCTTACGATTTTTAGCAAAAAAATAACAACTGAAAATGAAGTGTTCGAATTTGCAGCTTTTATACCTTTCCCCAAATCGTAAAAAGTTTGTAAGCATACGTAAAGTATGCGTATCCATTCGTAAAGTACTCGTAATAACATTTAAAATTCTCGTAATATCCCGTTTCAATCCGTAATGCCATCGTAAAATGACCCAAATAAAATCGTAAACAACACGTAATCACACGTAACCATCTGTAAACTGCTCGCAATAATCCGTAAATAATCCGTAAACAAATTGTAAACTAACCGCAATGAATCGTTATAAAAATCTGTTACGAGTCATTTACGGATTCTTGCGAGCAGTTAACGGATGGTCACATGTTGTTGCGAGCGGTTTACGGGTGTTTACGGATTGTTACGAGCTATTTACGTACAAATCAATCCGTGGACAATCGTAAGAAGATTTTTGACATGTCAAAAAATGTGCCTCTCCTTTCACGGATCCTTAAGAGTGTCTACGATTTGTTGCGAGTTGTGACGAGTATTTTACGGATACCAGCAAGTTATTTACGGATTCTTGCGATTGACTACGAGTTGGCGATCCGTAAGGACTCGTAAGCAAAATCCGTGTATGTGAAGGGGGTATAACACATGCTAGCTGTAATGGAATAAACATCCCATTGGCATTGCCAAGAGAACATCAGCACTGCTTATGATGTCTTTGGGCAAGCAGGACAGTGAAGGTGAATTTACAGCTGGCACAGTGGCAGCATTCATTGTCATTGATTGAAAGAATTTTAACAGGAAGTGAAATGAAACTACTTATTTTAGTCAATGGATAGGCATAACTAGAAGTCCAGTCCTTGTTATACGGTTTGTATACATTTTTTAAATTCAAATCGGTCTCAGTGTCTTTTGTTTCGATTACATAGACTAGAGATCTAGCTTTAGTCTGAATTTAGTCACTCTTTTTCTTCACTTCAGTTCAATCAACATGATCAGGCAAAACGAACAAAATATGCGTAATCAGAGGCGGTTCTCCCGGGGGGGCAGGGGGGGCACAGTGCCCCCCCACTTTTTCAGATACCCCAAAAGTGCCCCTTTTTACATAGGAAAAGTGCCCCTTTTATTTTGTAAGAAGTGCCCCTTTTACATAGGAAAAGTGCCCCTTTTACTTTGACAAGTGCCCCTATTACTAAATAAAAGTGCCCCTTCCCCCTTTTCACCTCTGACGAGTGCCCTTTTTATTTTTGACACGTGCCCCTTTTCCTTCGACATGTTCCCATTTTCCTTTGCAATAAGTGTCCATTTTCCATTCTCATAAATCTTGAAATTATCTTTAATAAGTGCCCTTTTTAATCTCTAGTAAGTGCCTCTTTTCAGGTACGAGAAGTGCCCCTTTTCACTTTTGATAAGTGCCCCCTTCACCTCTGATAATTGCCCTATTCAAAACTGAGAGGTGCTCCTTTTACTTTGACAACTGCCCCTTTTTTCCTTTGTAAGAAGTGCCCCTTCTCCTTTTAATAACTACCCCTTTTTTAAACTCGGATGAGCACACCTTTAATTTTAACATGTGCCCCTTTTTTTCTTCTAATAAGTGCCCCTTTTCCTTATGATAAGTGCCCCCATTAAAAAGAGAGAGCTCCTTCCCCTTCTCATAACTACCGCTTTCCCTTTCTAATAAGTGCCCCTTTTCCTTATGATAAGTGCCCCCATTAAAAAGAAAAAACTCCCTCCCCTTCTCATAACGGCCCTTTTTTAAAATTTGAACGGTGCCCCCTTTTCATTCAACAAATGCACATTTTCCTTTATTATAAGTGCCCCTTTTACATTTTCATAAGTGCCCCTTTTCATATCTGGTCAGTGCCTCTTTTCACCTCTGATAATTCCCTTTTTAATAATGATACGTGCCCCTTTTCCTTTCTAATAAGGGACCTGTCCCCTTTTCACCTCTTATAAATGCCCCTATCAAAATCTGATGGGTGCCCTTTTTCCGTCAACAAATGCCTATTTCCCATTTTCGTAAACGCCTCTTTTTCATCAGGTGAGTGCCTCTTTTCAGGTGAAAAAAAATGCCTCATGTTCACCTCTTATAATTATCCTTTGTACTTTGACACGTGCTTCTTTTCTTTTCTAATAAGTGTCTTATCCCTTTCGATAATTGTCCCCTTTTCATGAAATCATTAAACATGCCCCTTATTTAAAGCGACTAAGAGCAATTTCCCCCAAAGTTCGCTCGCTGCGCTCGCTCGCATTTAAAGATGATATAATTATGTTAGTTATCAAAGGTCTTTTCAGTCTTCCGTTAAGAGAATGTGCTTATAACCCCATCACGATTGGCTTTTTTCCTCTTTATAAGATGTAATTTTTCGCACTGCGACCTCGCAGATCTTTAACATTTTTCTCGCTCGCTTCGCTCGCTCGTAAATGCATATTCAGACATCCCACCCAACTGTAAAGTATGATGCTTAAGCGATATCTTGTATGATGTATGAAGAGAAACAAATATTGAAATCATCCCTGATAATGTAATCACAATGCAGGGGTATGTACCAATGTCTAAAAAATTGTATATTTTCGCTTTGAGATTTCCCACTGTAGGTGCCCTTTTTTCTTCAGAAAGTGCCCTTTTTTGTTGGTGCCCCCCCCCCCCACTTTGGAAGTCGCTCGACCGCCCCTGTGCGTAATCAGGTAAGTTTAGATCATGTAGGCCATAATTATTTTAAGTGATATACAGGCTGAACTAGCATGGAAGAGCCTTCATATGAGTTATTATTAACACCGGTTATCAAATTTTAAGGTCAGAATCACGACCTTTTTTAACGATTGCCATGCGAAGCAGACGGCTTACACAAAATATACTATATGGGGCACCAGTCGGGACACGGCATACTTTCGCCTCTGTGGAGGCAACTGCCGATTGCAAAGAAGAAAAATACTTAATCATTTGCTGATCACGTACAAAACAAAAGGAAAAGAAGGAAAATATATCCAGTTACCAGCTCAAGATGATTTGTAGAAAAGGAATGATGTCATGATGTAAAAAAAAATCGTATCTAGTACGTGATAAATGCTAACATTCCCCGTTCACTGTTGTGTGTAAGCACAGCACCGACCAATATGTATCCCAATTGATCCAGCGAAAAGGTCACGGAGGATTTTTCGCGCATGCGCAGAATCTAACTCGCTTATTAAACTCGGCAGTTGAACGAAATTAAAAGTCTCTGCAAAAGATCGACTGACTTAAACTTGTTTCATAAAACTTATAGTCCATGATTTTTCATGGAATAATAATAACGATGCATAAAAAGGGTATAATTGTTTATTGTTGTGTTATGTTGTTCTTGAAATATATACACAGTAAGTATAAAGTAATCTTCTTTTGTGTATCGAAAGATCGAGGTTTCACGGGTTTATTTAGGAAAATGTAAATTTAATACTGTTAAGATGCTCGATAACATCACTATTAAAGTCTGATTTGATTCGATATATATCTCATTAATGAAACCATCTAAAGGCTTTATAGTCTCAAACAAACCAACACCTTTAGCCGAGTGCCAATTACCCCATTAAACCATGCGCCAAATTTAGTAATCTTCTTTTGTGTATCGAAAGACCGAGGTTTCCCGGGTTTATTTAGGAAAATGGAAATTTGATTCTATAATAGTGTTCGATTACATCACTCAGTATATGATTTGATCTGAGATATATCTCATTAATGAAACCATGCAAAGGCATTCTAGTCTCAAACAAACCTGGACCATTAAACCGAGTGCCAAATTTAGTAATCTTCTTTTGTGTATCGAAAGACCGAGGTTTCCCGGGTTTATTTAGGAAAATGGAAATTTGATACTATAATAGTGTTCGATTACATCACTCAGTATATGATTTGATCTGAGATATATCTCATTAATGAAATCATGCAAAGGCATTCTAGTCTCAAACAAACCTGGACCATTAAACCGAGTGCCAAATTTAGTAATCTTCTTTTGTGTATCGAAAGACCGAGGTTTCACGGGTTTATTTAGGAAATGGAAATTTAATACTGGTAAGATATATATAGGCTTTTATTGAAATCAAAACATCAAAAACCAAGAGCAAACAGTCCAAAGACTGACAACTGTCTAGGGTACAAAATAAAATTTAAATCAAATATACATAATAAAATAGCAGTAATTAATAAATACACAATTTACATAAGTTAAAATATCAAATAACTGAACTATTATCAGTAAATATTGCAAAAAGGACATATAAACAACAACAACAATAAGTATACATCATTACAATTTCATCAAAAGAGGGCTCTCGAGCTGTGCAATAACTAAATCAGGCACAGACCGTGAGTCCAATAAAAAGAAAATTAAAATGCATAAGAATTAAAATACAATAAAGATATTCCCAAGAGAGCATAGAAAGATAAGAGGGTAAGATAGAGGGAGAGAGAGCGGGAGAAAATGAGAAAAAGACAAAAAAGACAAGAGAAAGAGAGAGAGAGAGAGAGAGAGAAGGAAGAGGATAGGAAGAAAGTTAGGGAAATATCAGTACGATCTGTAGACTCGGTAAAATCAGCCCAAGTATTCAACATTGTAGACATCATTGCAATGAACCTGAAATAAATGTAACATACTATAAAGAAATTCCCAAGAGAGCATAGAGAAAGAAAAGAGAAAGACAGAGGGAGAGAAAGAGGAAATGAGAAAGGGGGAGAGAGAGAGAGAGAGAGAGAGAGGGAGAGAATGAGATAGAGAGAGAGAGAGAGAGAAGGAGATAGGAAGAAAGTTAGGGAAATATCAATACGATCTGGTAGGGAAGGGGCCAAAATCGTGAGAAAATATTTACCGGCGAAATTCGCATAGTACTAAAAATTTATTGTGCAAAATGTATGACTCCGGAGAGTCTTTGCATTCTAGAGTACTTAGTTAATATGCTTTCAATAATACTCTCATACATTACCTTTCTTACAAAGCCTGCTTATTCACTCTTTCAATTCAATACTTGAATTTCTCTGTGCATTAACTTGTACAATTATACTATAATTACTTTTACCTCATTTATCTCAAATCTTTTTTTTTGAAGAGCACCTAAAAATATTGTGAAACAAAGGTGTTTTTAGTATTATTATAATCGTGAAGTTTTTATCGTTATGCACATCAGGCGCGTACGCAGGATTTTTTCAAGGGTTTTTTTTAACATTTATAAATCGGGCCGAACATTTCGCAACGACTCAGGCCAGCCGCTGAATAAGCGAAATATCGAAATTTGAAAATTTGACATTTGGCTCCGTTGGGGGGGGGGGTAAGGTCACCTTTTCAGATCAGCCATGGGATTTTTTTTTTTTTTTTTTTAATTAATTAAAAAAAAAAAAATCCAAAGGGGGGGGGCGTTTAGGGGTGATGGGGGTTTTACACATATAAAAATATCAAAGGGGGTTTAACCCCCCCCCCCCCCCTGTGTACGCGCCTGATGCACATAATCAAGAAAATAAGGTTACCTGTTTACGATTCTATTCCATATGGTGTTTTAATTATTATGATAATCAGAAAGGTTTGATTGTCATGCACATAATCAAGAACCCAACGTAACCTGTTTACAATTCTATTCCATATATGGTGTTATTATTATGATGATCAGAAAGGTTTGATTGTCATGCACATAATCAAGAACCCAACGTAACCTGTTTACAATTCTACTATTCCAAACGGTGTTTTTATTGTAGCTTGTATTATATGCTAAGAAAAATATTATCAATCCCACGGAGTGAAAACATGATTGGAATTAGTACATACAAACCATGATTGTCCAAATCGATATCTGGGGCAGGCAACGTTCGGTCAGATTTTAGCTTTATATTCAAACAACGTTTGCGTAACCTTTTAAAGTTTTGTTAACCAAAAAACACTTATAGACGCCCTGTATATATTTGAAATGTTTGTTTATTTGGCTGGGAGAATATAAACAAATTGTTGCTGAGACATGTTGAAGAAAAATGGTCTAATGGAAAAAGGAACAGATTACACTTTTCTGCTCATTATTGAATACAGGGAGGGGAAGTCCACCCTGATATTAAGTTAGCTTCATTAGAAGCAGAACAATAATTTTGGTTTTCTGTTGTACGCAGAAAATCTAAATTTTGTATTCTCTCATCAATATTCCACTTAAAAACGCATTCGTTTTGAAAACCTTTGCAGAAATATGGCCTAAATTAGATCCTCTTTCACATTATAATACAATTTGAGTCAAATTTTGCATTCAAACTTTTGGGGCTCCCAACGCTTAAGAGGCTCTACAATGATACTGATACCCCTTTCACCTCCTTCTCCACAGTCCTCCTCCTTCTCCTCCCGCTCCTCCTCCTCCCACTCCTCATCTCGTGTGCTCCACCTCCTCATGTCAGGGACTGCAGAACGGCTGAGACTAGAATGCCTTTGCATGGCTTCATTAATGAGATATATCTCGGATCAAATCATATACTGACCGATGTTATCGAGCATTTTACGAGTATTAAATTCCCTTTTTCCTAAATAAACCAACACACAGAATGATATTACTAAATATGATGCCTGGCTGGATATCAGTCGGACTTGTGTGAGTCTTTGAACCAGGCGCATACGCAGGGGGGGGGGGGGAGGGGTTGGGGGGGTTAACCCCCCCTCCCCTTTGGTAATTTTGTGTATGTAAACCCCCCCCCCCCCCTACAAATACCTAAAAAAAAAACCTCCCCTTTTGATTTTTTTTTTTTTTTTTTTTATATATAAAAAAAAAAAATATGCCCACGGCCGACCTAAAAAAGGTGACCTTACCCCCCCCCCCCCAACTGAGCAAAAAAAAAAAAAGTGTCCTCTTTCCCCCCCTTTTTTTAGAGGGGGGGGGGTGTAGAGGCCAACGATTACCGACAAAACTAGCCCCCAATTACCGACAAAATGAAATGTCCCAATATTTACCAATTTAACCCTATATACCCGGGGCCGAAGGCTAAATTGTTTTTCCTACGGACTATCTATAGTACTTGCGTATGCGCAAAGGGTCATTTTCCTCGACGACATAAATAGACGAATTATTCCGTCAACTAAATCAGCATCATAGCTATATATTTTAATGCAAGCGCGGAGCTAGGATCTCATTTTAGGGAGGGGCGGTAGTGAGAAGGCGGATCACTCAAAAAGCGCGCGAAGCGCGCTTATTAGGGGTGTGGGTGATAGGCCTACCGCGCGAAGCGCGGGAGCTTAGACGTTTCCTTAAATTATTAGGAAAAGAAGACGGTTTTTTGTACCGTTCTCGACTGTTAACCCTTGTCTATATGAATTTTCCCCCCTCCCGCGCGAAGCACGAAAGCTTTGGCGTTTCAGTAAATTATTATAAAAAGAAGACGATTTGTTGTACCGTTCTCGACTGTTAATCCTTGTCTGAATTCATTCCCCCCCCCCCTCCCCCCTCCCGCGCGGAAGTTTTGGCGTTTCATTAAATTATTAGAGAAAGTAGACAATTCGTTGAACCGTGGTCAACTCTTAATCTTTGTATGAATTCAGTTTCTCCCTCTCTCTCTCCCGCGCGAAGCGCGGAAGCTTTGGCGTTTCATTAAATTATTATAAAAAGAAGACGATTTGCTGTACCGTTCTCGACTGTTAATCCTTTTCTGAATTCATTTTTACCCCCCCCCCCCCGCCATTGAAAGGGGGATTCAGAAATGTTGGCAGTCCTGAGATAGGGGGGTGCTTTCAAAGGGAGGGAACGAGCATACGCGTACCCTAAATAACACTGAGTGGGGGGAGCCGGGCATCTACTGTACACGATTGCACTTTTTAAGCGCTCGCGCACTGGCGCATTTTACGTCTGGGCTATAATAATACCTTGAAAAATAACGAAAAATTATTCTAAAGTTCATGAAGTGCTTGTTCGCGCACGTCGCGCAACTACTCTTAATGATCGTGACATACTGTATACGTGTAGGCTATACAGTTATATATACATTAAAAAAATAACTCATTTCTCGTGCATTATGCTGAAATTGAAACAATCACTTTTTTCTTTCTTCTTCTTCTTCCTTTTTTTTTTCTCTCTTTTTTTTGTAATCTCAGGGGGGATATCTGTACAGGCCACCCCCCCCTCCTTCAAGCGAGGGGGGATGCATCCCCCATCCCCCCCCCCCCCCCCGAGATTTACGCCCCTGATTATGTGACATCGGCACTGAAAGGATACACAAGAAAATAACAACCTTCACATCACGGTATTTACGTCTGTGACGTAGAGACTAATGAATATTCATGACTCCACTAAAGCTCGTGCTAATATATTATGCTACCTTATATATTCGCTCCCACTGCACTCTGTCTGTGTGTTAAGGGGTGCACTGTTTAATGTATACGTGTGTTCTATGTGCTTTTTGATGGTGTCACGTGACACTGTCATGTGACTGTGTAAATGTGGTCGCCCCCTTGATAGCAGACGACGTTGCAAATGTTTATTTTGCTCTTTACAGGTTCTTTGTAGGCTACTCAGACAGGGGCGGCGATACCGGGGGGGACGGGGGGACACGTCCCCCCCCCCCCCCCTCCCCCCTGAAAATTTGAAAAAGTGCAACAAAATAATGTGTAGCAAATACTGACTAAAGACTGCAACAAACTTTAAGGCTGTGGAAGGCCCGAGAGTGCAGCGTTTAGACAAATAAAAATGCAAAAATCTTCTCTTTCGGGAGCTACGCTCCCTTGCATAATTGTGAAAGTGTGAGAAAGTTATAGTGCTTGTTGTATACTATTGTTTTGCTAAGGAATGTAATTTGTTAATACAACAAAGCTTTGAGGGGATAGTCACTTCCTTCACCGTCACCCCTCTCGTTCACTATACTCCCTCACACTGGACTAATGATGGGGGGCGGGGGCTTGCCCCCCGAGTAAAATTCAAGCGTGGTTTATTTCTAATTCCATACCAGTGATTTACAAATGTTGCTGGAACGACATGATTCTTTCCCTGAACTTCCGGGGGCTCTGCCCCTTGGACCCCACCAAGGGCCCTAAGGAGTGCCCCTGGTTGCTCATCTGACCGTAAATGAAATGCCTTAAAACCCTGTGCTTCCGGGGCTCCGCCCCCTTAACCCCACGAGGGGCCCTGAGGCGAGCTTATCTCAACGTAATTATATGCCTAGAACCGTAATTAAATGCCTAAACACCCTGAGCTTCCGGGGCTCCGCTCCCAAAACCCCACAGGGGCCCTAAGGCGAGCTTATCTGACCGTTATTAAATGCCTTAAAACCCTGAGCTTCCGGTGGCTCCGCCCCCTGGACCCCAATCGGGGCCCTTATGCGGGCCCCGGATGCTGACCTATCCGTTATTACATGCCTAAAACCCCGCCCCATGACCCCCGCCAGGGCTTTGCCACTTGACCTCAAGCAAATTTACGCTCCATTTACTTCCCTCGATTTGCTCTACCTGACCGAAAACATTTTAGCCCCCCCCCCCCTTTAAAAACGTTCCGCGGGGCCTGCATGTACCATGTTAAAGTGGTGGTGATGCGGATTTTTTTTCTGGTGCCCACCCTCCCCCCCCCCCCAAAAAAAAAGTTTTTACTCATTACTACACTGCTCCCTGTCCCTAGCATTTCGTCCCCCCCCCCCCCCCCCCCTCGGTCATGAAAAGAAATCGCCGCCCCTGTACTCATAGTCATCATTTTAGTCATCTACATATCAAATTAAAGCTCTTAGTGACACTAGTAAAATATTGCAGATGAAAACCTATAGTTTTGGTTTACTTTAGTTTATAGACCTATTTGGTCTGCCTAACAAGGTTTGTCTACTACTACTCGCTGTAATTTGAAAAATAAAAATATGAAGTGAATAGTGTACGTGTTTATCATTACGCATTATAAGTGGAGAGGGCTAGCATAAAATCAATGTTATTTATTTTAACTTGCATTATTATGTTCTGCTATATTCGTGCTGTAAATATTGTAATACATCAGCGGTGGATCGAGGATTTGAAAATAATAGGGGGCACAGTCGGCAAATTTGAAAAATGTGGGGAGAGGGGGCAGCCGGATTATTAAAATGCATCTCTCCCCCCCCCCCTGGATTCGCCACTGATACATTGTACAGTTGTATATTGTTAACTGGTAAAAAAAATACTATAATATAGACGTTTGATGGATTAAATGCATATGTTTTTTACCTTCTTTTTAAGTCGGAATCCTGGAGAAAACTCTTAATCAAGTTTATTTTAATTGATTTAAATTATTATATGAAAAGATTTTTTGAAACACAAAGGATGTGCATTATTCGAATAGAGGGGAATAGCTCTGACACAGTACTCCCACTAAACCTCCTGGCACTAGCCTGAGACTGTTAGTCCAAATCAGCTGTAAAATATTAATGTTTTGGTTGGTCTTGTTTAAACCGATTTTTAAATTTTTTAAATATAATGTTCACTCTATTATCACCATCCATCGATATCAGCACTATCATCACATCTCCATCACCATCATTACAATCATCATTTTCACCACCATCACCACTACTATCATTATCAATCAGTCTCGCAAACACTACCACTGCTTTCATCATCACTATGTGGCATAACACAATCATGGTCATCCCCACCCCTATTCATTGCCCATCATCTCGAGTGTAAATTAATGCAATAAAGTTCTATGAAGAGAAACATTATTGTACACTAACAGTGGTGTTCTTTGTGCGAACCAAAATCGTGGCACGCAATCCTAGACAACAGATTCAAGCAGAAAATCCACAACATTCCAATTAGCTTTAATGTTATTAACACTCTTCTCTTACCATCAATGATATTTCAAACTTAAGAACTCGATCGATGACACTTTCGTCATCCAATTTTATAATTATTACAAACTTCTTTTTCTCATTTAATTATTTAGAATCCTTCAGATTTTGATCATTTCTGTAAAGAAGGATTTCCTTCCAGAGCTTTAGTTAATACACTCCATCATCAATTGTCAGTTCAGTTAAGACTTAATCGTCCATCATTTTTTTTCTGTCACTTTGTCTAAAATAAGAAGTTATGCCATGCAAGGAATTTGATTTGATTTGATTTGATTTTCTTCTGCATTCATGTAAGTACACAGTTTATCGATAACAATAATAACATAAAGTACAATAAGTATTTTTCTGACAGTGAATCATAAATAGGCAAATACATATATATATATATATATATATATATATATATATATATATATTGATATATATATATACATTGTTATTTTCCAAATCGAAATGATAAACTGTCATTAATATTAAATTTCCTCAAACATTATACAATTTTTTTGCGGAAGAAGGACTGTCATTGTAAGCAGATTGCTTGATATACAACAGCCCCAGACAAAACTCATGAAATAGATTCACACAGTTATTAGGCAGAAACGGATAGGTAATTGAAAATACAAATTTTGATGATGATGATGATGATGATGATGATGATGACGATGATGATGATGATAATGATTCGACTAAAAGAGGAAATGACATTATAATAAAGACTAAAGAGTTTACACAGAAATGTTACCTTGAATATTCTGATAATAACATTGTTTTAACTTTGGCCTTAAGTAAGTAGAGGGAGCAACATGATTTAATAGATTCTGGGAGAGAGTTCCATAGGTCATGACCATGGTGTCTTATGGATTTATGGGCAATAAGTAATTTCGGGTTTACTAGATGAAAAATTGAGGAATTACGGGTAGGGTATAGAGTAAATGGCTTTATTCATAAATAGTGTAACAGTTTTGAAATGAAAGAGGGGGCATATTATTTAAATACTTAAACATGATCAGTAAACTTTGTAGCGAATTTATGTGGAATACTATTAGGGTTTTCAGTTTGTAAAATATTGGACTTGTGTGAGACAAATATGGTGAACCAGTAAATAAACGAAAGGCTTTCTTTTGCAATAAATAAATAGAGTTAATTTTAGTTTTGGCGCTGAGGCCCATACTAAATGGCAATATGTTATATACGGTTATTTCAATGAATTATAAAGCATAACAAGCGTATAACATGGTATAAATAGCTTCAGACAAAGAAACATTCACCGATGAGTGCAAGTCGTAAAGCTATTTTTTTTAAAGATAAATAAGTAAACAAATATTTTTTGAAACAAAAGTTCACAAATTTTACATAACTTTAATTTGTCGAATCTTCAAAAGAGATAGAACACACCAATAATAAAATAAACAACAAATATGTATAACAAATTCCTGTCTTAAAGATACTGTTTCCCTTTTGCAGCCAACATCAAATTCTGTAGAACTTTGCAGGAATTATGAATATGTCATGTAATGTATGTCCTATCTGTAAAATTTAAACGTTAGCAGTGTCCTAATATTGATATTATGCAAGGAAACCTGTTTACTTGCTAAGTTCACTGTCAGACACTATTGAGTGATTGACTGGCTTTCTTCTTCTTTGGTAATAACATACATAAAATGAACTGTAAAGGGTACATGAGCATTTGGCTACATCAATAACCCACCATTCGATACAACGGTCTGAAAATCAGACTATTACTTACTGGCTCTATAGCTCTTAAGTCGTTTCGACAACTAATAGTCGTTATTTTCCCACTTAAAAACATTTTCAAGCCCCCCCCCCCCCTTTTTTTTTTTTTAGGAAGGTTCTTATTTAGTATTTACTTTCAAATGCCGGTGGAATTTAACCTTTTAGTTTTTTTGACCTGCAAATGGGACATAGTACCTTTAAGGGTATTATCTAATTGCATTTGCATATACTTTGAATAACACATTTCCAAATTGAAACTAGCTTTAGTTTTACTTTATATTTTGTTGAGAACGAAAATTAAAATAAAGAAAAAACACTGGATACAGACATAGCGTCCCAAAAAAAAAAAGTTCTGTTGCGAAAAATGTCTTGTCAAATAAATATTTCAAATTTAACTACCAATGCCTATACATTTTAACTTTGACTAGAACTATTATCATTATTATTATCAATTTATTCGTTAAACAAAGTGCATACAAAAAAATTACATAGAAAAACAAATCATACAAAAACAAAGTAAGAAATATCATTTTTAAAACATTATCGTGATTCTCAAGAGCATTTACAAGTTGCCGGAAATGATTATGGGAACCACTGATTCCCATATGAAATAATAATATATCATTAACGTAATTCACCCTCATGTTTAGTGAAACATAGGCATATACTCTTGTTGACGTGTCGAAAGCTCATATTTATCAAAGTCCCGCTTTTAACGAGATGATATTAGTGCTTTCCGACGTTTTAATTTTTCAAATTACAGCTAGTAGAGACGAACCTTGTCAAGCAGACCAAATAGACCTAAAGTAAAGGAAACCGAAGCTAAAGGTTTTCACTTGCAATATTGTACTAGTGTCAGAGCTTTCATTTGATGTATAGATCGCTACAATCGGACCTCTGAGTAGTCTACAACAAAGTGAAGAAACCTGCAAAGAGCAAAATAAACATTTGCAACGTCGTCTGCTATCAAGGGGGCAACCACATTTACACAGTCACATGACACCAACACACCGCACAAAGAGCACACGTACAGTGCACCCCTTCCTCACACACAGACAGCTAGATTACAGGTAGAGGGATTTTCGAGAGTTGTCTTTGACCAAGTCGCTCTGCGGAATAAAATTGGCCGATATGACGCGTTATGCCTGGATTACATTTACCCCGGGCGCCGTACGATAAATTAGTCTACGATTTTTCGTAGACATCGTAGGAGGCTACGGGCTACGATGTTTGTGTTTACATTATCTACGAACATCGTGCCATTTATTGTAATGGCCCTAGGGGGCAGGCCGGGGCAAATCCGTACAGAGGCTGCTCGGAGATTGTACGAAATTCGTGCAATTTGCATGCAGTAGCCGTGCAGTCTCCACAGCCTCCGCACGGAAATCATACAGAGCCCGTGCAGCTTCCGTGCAAAGGATTCACGGAGAAGGCGCGGTGACCGTACAGCAACCTTGCGATAGCTGTGCAATTGCCGTGCGAATGCCCCATGAGTCTACAATCTCCGTACGATTTTCTTTGCCCCCATGTTCACCGAAAAATTGTACGTTTGCTGCACAATCAGTGCGAGGCTTCCGGGCGATGCCCGTGCGGGGATAGTGCAATGCCACCTACGGCATGTATACGGGCTACGGGCTTACGATTTTTTTTAAATTTGTTTAACTTATCGCGAAACATAGTCGTAAAGGCTGCGGACCCCGAGAATCCGTACTAAAAATCTCACGGCCGCCTCCTGCCACTGCACAGAGGCCGCACGGAAAAGGGGATACGAGCAGGATACGGGCTCCATAGACTAATTGCAGGCCAAATGTAATCCAGGCATAAGTGGTACGGAAAAATTAATCGCTGCCCGGACGGGCCCCTCACGATTTTTTCTGTTAATTCTCAATGGAGGTGCGGATGTCAGAGGACAAATAGTTCAGTGCACCGCAAGGCACCCAGCCGGGCGCCTTGAGGACCCCGGCCGGGCATCGGGAGCCATTGGGAGCACCGGCACCCTAATGGGGCTTTCACATAAACACTCCTGGACCCGTACGGCGAGTAAAAACAGACATTTTGGGAATTTTCGACCGGTGTTCGGCCGGCAACCATAAAGATCCTACGGGCGCCGGGACAGTTTTTGAAGCCGTACGGGCACCGTGGTGCTGAGTCAGCTGCTCCCAATTCCCCCGGCGTTTTTATCTGACCGTTAGGTCGTAAAAAGCATGTGAAGGGTCCCGTGCGGGCTCCAGACGATGTCCGGATGGGCCCCTTACGATTTTGGGGGATCAATTCTCATGAAAAATCTTTACGGGCACATTGCGGTGCTAAAGGGTGCCGTACGTGTACCCTACGATTGCCTCACAGGCCCCTCAAGAGCCATATGCACAACACCGGGCGTCTGCCGTCTGGGGGAAATTCGAAATGAATATTGCCCGTGCGGGCCCCTCACGGCTGCATCTCAAAATGTACAACGCAGCATTAAATACAGGAGGTGCGGATGTCAGAGGACACATAGTTCAGTGCACCGCACGGGACCCGGCCGGGCGCCTAGAGGACCCCGACCGGGCACCTTGAGGACCCGGGCCAGGCCCCGGCAGGATACCTCCAGGGAGCCACGGGTGCACCTGCTTTTCGTACAGAGCCCGTAAGCGTACCGGCCGGCATCCTAACGGGCGCCTTGCATTTTACTTGTCCAATTTTCACGGGGCACCTCCCGGGCGCCGCAGAATATGTGACCACACATGCCGTAGAAAAGAAATTCGGAAGGTTCCCGTACGGCCTCTAAATCCATGGCAAGCCGCTGGGTAGGGAAAATCGTACGGGGCCCGGTTTATATGTGACCTAGGCATAATGGGGCTTTCACATAATACACTCCGGGGCCCGTGCAGCGAGTAAAAACAGACATTTTGGGAATTTTCGGCCCATACCCGGCTGGCAGCCGTAAAGATCCGACGGGCGCCGGGACAGTTTTTTAAGCCGTACGGGCGCCGTGGTGCTGAGTTGGCTGCTCCCAATTCTCCCGGCGTTTTTATCTGACCGTTAGGCCGTAGAAAGCCCGTTAAGTGCCGTAGGATATGTTACGGGTTCCTTACGGGCTCCGGACGTTACCCTGACGGGCCCCTCGCGATTTGGGGGGTTAATTCGCATACAAAATCTTTACGGGCGCCTTGCGGTGCTCAAGGGTCCGTACATGTATCCTACGGCCCCCTCACCGGCCCCTCAAGAGCCCCGGGTGATATGTACAACAACAGGTGTCTGTCGTCTTGAAATGAATATTGCCTGTGCGGGTCCCTCAAGGCGGCATCTCAGAATGTACAAAGCAGCTTTAAATACAGGAGGTGCGGATGCCAGAGGACACATAGTTCAGTGCACCGCACGAAACCCAGTCGGGCGCCTTGAGGCAGGGCACCTTCCGGGAGCAATGGGTGCCCCTGTTCATCGGACGGAACCCTTAAGCTTTCCGGCCGGCACCCTTAAGGGCGCCTTGCATTTTCCTCGACCAATTTTCACCGGGCGCCGCAGAATATGTGACCACACATGCCGTAGAAATGAAAATCGGAAACGTCCGTACCGTCTCTAAAATCCACGACAAGCCATCGGGTAGGGAAAATCGTACAGGGCCCGCACGGTGTTTATGTCACCTAGGCATAACGAGAATTTCGTGGTTACATCAGAGCAAGAAGCTAGATGCCTCAACAAGTGTGGCTACCCGGATTAATGGGTCTTCAGAAGAATGGAAGCAGCCATGAAACCCACAACCCCTGGATCAGAACCAACCCGTAACACTAGACGAAAAGACATGGTTACCATCACATATGTCAAGGGAACATCAGAAGCCTTCAAGAGGGTCCTCAAGAAGTACAACATTGCCACCACGATGAGGCCCTTCTCAAAAACTTCGTGGTTTCTTAGTGCATCCCAAGGATGAGCGCACAATGAAAGACTCCTCGGGGGGTTTGTACAACATCCCATGTAACGATCGTAACGAAGTATACGTATACATAGGAGAGACATGCAGAAAGTTTGGAGTAAGGAAGACCAAATACCAGCAAAAAGCCGAGTCTATACCAAGGGAACACTTCACAAGAGCCACGAAGAAAGAGTCCGGCACAATCTTCAACAAGTCAGCCATTAGCGATCACGTAGCACAGCACAACCACATCATTAACTGGAAAAGGAGCAAAATCCTAACCAAAGATGACAACAAATTCAGCAGATGGATCAGAGAGGCGGTGCATAACCAGAAGAAACGCGACCATGTCATGAACCGCGACATGGGCCAGTTTAACCTATCGTCACTGTACATTCCCATTCTCTCGGACTGTCGTATTACCCCATCTAGTGTCGATAAAATGTCATTCTGATGATGCCTGCAGCAACGAGTAGGCGAATGTGTCACAGGTGAAACAACCTTTTTGATTCAATTTATGGAATCACTACCAATCAGATGAACCTCTTCAAGGATGAATGTTTATGTTTGCTTAATATTAGCAATGATGCGTGCAATCATCTGTAACCCATTCTCACTTCAACCCCACCCCCTCTCTCTCTCTTCCTCTCTATCTCTGCCTATCTCTTTTTCTCTCGTTCTCTTTCTCTCTCTCTCTCTCTCTCTTTCTCTCTTTTATTTATTTATTCCGTTTTATTTAAACAGGGTAGCCCCATCAGTAATCACAGTACTGTTTTCTAGGGGGCCCTGTAAACAAATGCAACATATATGAAGATACAAACTACTTGAACAATATAAAAATCATCGAAAACATCAATACATAGGAACATATAACAGAAAATAAGTAAAGAATAAGAGTGAAT
Source organism: Strongylocentrotus purpuratus (assembly GCF_000002235.5). NCBI lineage: Eukaryota > Metazoa > Echinodermata > Echinoidea > Camarodonta > Strongylocentrotidae > Strongylocentrotus > Strongylocentrotus purpuratus. The sequence continues at coordinate 11,448,513 of NW_022145610.1, forward strand.
AATGAAACAAAGCCGTAGTAAGAATGATAAATTTCAATGAGCAATTTCAAATCGATAACAAAAATACTCTGATTATTATCAATGATCTGTTCAGATTTTAACAAATTATTATATTGAAAAATTTAAGTAAATATTCATGAAAGAAATAAAGAAAGAAAGGAAAATTGGTAGGAGACCAGTCTGTAGGTCCCGTGACCAATCTCTGGGAACAAAGGTTTGAAAGTGTTTTTGTGTTCCCTGATGAATACCGAACTATTTTTACTTGGGCTGCCCCCTTGAAAATCCCAGGCATTTTCGTGAGGGGCCAACAAAGGTCATACAGGGGTAGATATACAAATATATTCCAATCGTTTCGATATGCATATCAAATTACTCGGCTGGTCATGAGGATTCCAAAAATGTATAGTTTGCTATACCTCCGACCTTAAATGAGGGCGCTAGGATCAAAAACCTTGAAAGGTCAACACACTTTTGACTGGTGGTAAAATGCACCAACACAGTTAACCTTCTCTAATTGCATATCAAATTACTCGTCTGGTCATGGGGATTCCAGAAATGTTTAGCTTGTTACACCTCCGACCTTAAATGAGGGCGCTATGGTCAAAAAGGTCAATGCACTTTAGACTGGTGGTCAATTTCACCAACACAGTTAACATAGTCCGATTCTAATAATTTTAGTGTCTAATAATATGTTTTCTGACATAATAAATTCAACTAAACAACTTTTAAAATCAAAGGTGGTTTCCATAACCTTGAAATTTCCCCCAAGTGACAACAGATTTAACTCCGTTTCGTTGACAATCAGCCATGCATGAAGTTTTTCGTCTACGGCTGATTGTCAACGAAATGGAGTTATATAAAGTCTTTTGTCAACTCTGTTTGTTGCTATGGCAGGCACCCAGTGAAAACGAATTTGTTCGATAAAATTATGGAAATGCAAGCACTACTTTAAATAAACAGAACTTTGTCATTCCTTGCTCATTTTTCTTGATTGAGGTGTTATATGAAAGGGCAGAACCTCAACTTTCTAGAAATGTGATTTTCTCCTTGAAATTCAGATACCGTCCGCCAAATGACTTTTTGGTTTCCTTCATTTTAATCACTCATGCGTGAAATATGTATTATATGAATTGCATCACATGAAAGAGGAGGATCTAAGCTTTCCAAATATTTGTCATTTATCAATTCGATAATTCCCGGTTTCGTTTTTTCTGGGACGCACTGTACAAGGCACGCAACAGACCAATGAGATAGTGACATGTAGACGTTTTCTTGCTATTTCCAAATTGATTTGGATCAATTTTGGCTGAAATATCTTCCCACAGCCATTTTGACGCTGATGAAGTAGATGATGGTATTGGTAATAATAGATCCAAATTTGTAGTCGTATACAAAGCAATTCACATATACAATGCAAAATAGATGTCATACAGTTTAGAAGCGAACAAAACATATTCCCAGACATACCAGCAAAATAATGTTTACAAATTGTGTAATTCTAATACCCAAATATTAATTAAATAGCAGTCAGTAATTAGATAGGTGTTCCAATGACCTTCGGTGGAAAATTGTGTGATGCCTACTGAATAATAATAATGCAATAATTGTTGTTCTGTGAATGTACAATTTAGTTGTTAACATCTGTTATTACAATCTGTTATTCTAAACCTTTACATTCATGGACAAAAGCAATTGATTACCTAGGAATTTTATGAATTTCAAAAGAGCATGAGATTTATAGGATGGTGGGTAGGAAAATGCGTGTTTTAGCAGTTGTATAGAATATGCCAAGGTAGTTTAACAATGTAAATTATGAGATGCACGGCCCTATGTGTTATCAGTGTCTGTGATACGGTGTAATATTGGTTCCCTTAAAAAATGGCGCTTCAAAATAATCAAGAAGTGCCTCAAAAAATAAAAATCTTTGAGTGACCGGTTTTACCATACTCGTTTTCCCCCATAGACTGTAGTGTTATGAAAACCGTTGAGCAAACGGTTTTCAAAATTTGTAATTCCAATCATAAATATGTTGATAATCAAACAGGCGATCGGCTTGTAAAAGTCATGGAGTTCCTGACTGACCTAAAGGTTTATAATTATCATTTCAGCATGATCTAAATCCAGAATATCGTTTAGGAATCTGAGACAAATTCACCGGATCCCTATAAAGGGGCAAACGTTTTAGTGAGGAAAGGACACACTTACTATATCTGTGAAAACAAGCACGATTATGTTTCTAAAAGGGGCACAGATCGTTCATATAATTTTTGGGCATTGTATCCCCAGCCCCCTCGGCTACAACCTTTTATTGTGGTTTTAGAAGGGTACCTGATCCTACAAAAAGCTGCTTTGATTCTTTGAAACTAGTTATGGCTCTTTAGATGACCGCAAAGGGGTACAATTTTTAAGCTACAGTGGGATATATAGATAAAAAGGGGTACTTATATTTTATATAATTATACTATATTTAAAAGAGCACTTATCAGAGCTTAAAATGGGTATTTCTCATACGTAAAATGGGGCACGCATCAGAGATGTAAGGGGACACTTCTTTGAAGAGGAAATGCAATTATGACAAGCTAAGGAAAGGGGCACTTTTCAGAGGTAAACAGGAGCACTTCTTGCACCTGACAAGGCGCACTTATAAGATGTGAAATGGGTGCATTTATTACAATTTATTACAACAGTGCACTTGTCAAAGTAAAAAGGGAACCTCTGATAGATAAGTATAGGGAAATTATCAGAAGTGAGATGGGGCACTTGATAGAAAGGGCACTCACCTGTACAAAGTCCAATTAAGTACAAAGATACAATCTTCCTTTTTAAAAAGGGGCACTCATCAGAGGTGAAAAAAGGCACTTTTGAAAAAGGGGGTGGGATAGTTAACTGAAGTAAAGGGGCATTTTCCCGAAATAATATAGGGGTACTTTTGGGGTGCTCGAGAATGTGGGGCGCACTATGTTTAAAGTGATCCAATTTGTCTAAGCTTTCAAAGGACATAGTTTAAATCGACAGGATAACCTAAAATTATTTGAAACAGCCTACAACCATCTTGTCTTATTATCTAAGATCAACCTGTTCACTTGTCCATTGCATCATTTCAAATTGCATAAGATGTGTATTAAAGGTGCATGAAAGTTTTTTTCACGAACAGCACATGAAAACTCATAGGTGTACTAACCTCAAAGATTTAGTAAGTACAAGAAAGAAAACTCGTTGATAAATTACCAAAGAAATTGAAAATATACTTTCATGAAAAAGATATTCAAGATTGTGTGATCATTGCAAAGAGAATATCATGAATTGTGCTTGTAAATGAGCATTTTCTTAAAGGACAATCCAACCCTTGTAATAAGTTCATTTGTATTAAAGCAGAAAAATAAGATAATCATAATGGCGAAAAAGTTTAAGAAAAATCGGACCAATGATAAGAAAGTTATGACCTTGTGGCAGAAAGTTGGACCTTGTGGCAGAATAGTCTTGTGCTAAACAAGTTATCCAATAAAGTCTACTACTACTACCACTTTGGATGTTTGAAATATGAGATCACTAATTATATGCGAATCTCAAATTGGCAGTTTGGTCAGTGGATTGTGACGTAGTCGCGGGTAACTCTGCCGTTTGTCATGTGCAAAAATATCATTAATTGCTGTTTTCTCTTAAAGGCCTCCACTCTTGGGACACTTTTAAAAACATCGATGGATTGCCTATTATTATAGGTCCTCTAAATAGCACAGACCCTCCTAAGTCATACATTTCTGAAAAAGTGAATGTTAGTAATTTTGTGTGTTGGAATAAATGGAGAAGATGTCCGCCACTATATCACAAATACGTGACCGATTCAGCCAATTTGAAGAGCCCATACCTAAAGCGATTACATTTTTCAAAAGTTCATAATTTTCTAGTTCTTGTTCGATTTCATTCAAACTTTCACCCGTCTACATCTCCTAATATTTCTGCTTTCATCTAGAGCGGTTTGTTATCAAAGGGATTTCCCTTTAGGTCCGACATTTTCAACCTTTCTTTTTAAAATCACAAAATCGATGTGAATATGTTAGCAAATGTTTTGAGACTCAAATAACAGTGCATGAGGGCTTTTGAACTTCAACTGAACTTAAATTTATTATCCAATAATAAACACATAACAGCATGTGTAAACAGTTTTATTCATTAACATAAAAGGATAAAATTAACCAGAAAACAGCATGAATACAAATCGAGCCTGGTACCTTCGAATTTATGAAAAACACTGCTTGGGTACACATGATAAACAAACAGATTTGAAATATTACATGTAGAAAAGCTAATTAGAAACAAAAGTGTAATACAAATGGATGAAAAGTCTAATATCAAATACCTATAGTTTATTACATTATACTCATCCCAAGCAGACATTCACACACAATATCACAAATATGTCAAATAATATATCACTAGAAACTGGTAGGTTAACAGATGGCCATCGTACAAGTTTTAGGTCAACTACATATCGGGTGATTTACACAAATACAAATTTAACCACCTCCATAGCATCTGGGATATACGAGAGATTCGCCAGCAAAATAACGATGTTTTAATATAATGCACCAATACTGCCAAAGAAGACGACATCCCATAAAGAATGAACATAATTCAATGCTACTATTTCTCAAATTATAATGAATTTAGTGTATTTAAATGTGAAGGCATCTACACCATTCAAAAGGGAATGTGAAACCTACTCCGATAACTAAAATCTTTTGTTTGTAAAAAAAAATTATAATTTTTTTTTTTTAAAACATAGGATAGGGGTTAATCGACAATCAAGAAACCAGACTTTCAAATTGAAAAAACCCCGATAGCATAGACGGCATTTGTTCCCTCTTGAAACGCTGAACATTCCGCGTTGTATGCAGCAAAAATACAATGTCGTCTTACTTTGTTCACAAGCGACAGATTCCTTTATTTTTTTATCGCTGCATTTTTTATCAAAATAATACCATGTGCTGGTGCAAGTTGCTCTATATGGGATTTTGACCAACATTAAGTGTGCTTCATCCCGAACTTGTCAGAATATGATTTTAACAATCATTTTTAAAATGGCAGTTGCTCCAGTCATGCGTAAAAGCAAAGTTATTAATAAGGTATCATTAAACAGGATATTAGTTATTCTTTGAAATTAAATATATGTTTAGGTCACACATGCTTATAAGTCTTATATGGGAATCTTCCAAAGTTGCTTATAATTTTTGATACGCACTGTACATGTGGAGTTAATGAGAGGCTTAATGGAGTTGGTCCTAAGCTGGATGGAGTTGGAAGAAGAGTGGATGTATTGGGTAATTAGTGAGAGGCTGGACGGAGTCGTTAGCTTAAATGAGAAAGATTGGATCTGATTGATTTTCTTCTTCTAAATGAGTTTGACAACAAATATATATATAGAATCATATTTTAAAGTCATTCATAGCTCCGTATAATCTTTTGGTAATAGGCTGGTGCAATGCTGGAGCGAAAATACTGAATGATAGTTCTACGAAATGGCGAATATATAATTACGAAAATTATGAGTAAATACACATAGGGCTGCTACATAATTATAACTCCCATGAGTGCATGCAGCGCAAGTTGAGCGATGCGTATGACGTTCATTACGTCATAGATCATGTTTATTGATGACCGTCCGGCCGAGAATTTTTTTTTTCACAATCAGGTCTACCTATGAGCGTAAAATCCTGCCTCCTGATTGGTTCAGAGGTATACGCATCATGAATATTAATGAGCTGAGCTCACAGAACTGTAGCTGAGCTGCAAATGCCTACTATATGTATTACGCATGCGCGTGGACTTCAGTTTCACTGGCCATTTAGGGTGTACAAAATGTATGTGAGCTGTTGTGTGAGGGGATTTTTATTGGGTGAAGGGGGGGTGTCTGTGTGTTTGTGAATATTTCTGGTTGTTCTGGTGCATGTTTGGTTTGTATAGTTTCCCACATCTATTGTTTCCACTGCGGATTTTTTGACAAAGAGTCCACTTACAGTACACACACTAATATACTAATTTCACACATAGGCTATACATACAAACACTCTCTTTCTCTCTCTCTCTCTCTCTCTCTCTATCTATCTTTCTCTCTTTCTCTCTCTTTATCCCCCCCCCCCTCTTTCTCCCTCTCTCTCTCTCTCTCTCTAAACACATACCCACCCACCCTCAAACACATAAAACAACAGATGCACACACCAACTGTCACACAATGAGTATGATCTTATCAGGATGGTCCTTGAATACATGAGATGGTTGGGTGTGGGTCAAAGCTACTGTGTTGCTCTGGGCATGATATCCTGACATATCAGTGGTTCTGGTTCCTTTGTGACAGAGGAACCTGGCCAAAGAACACAAAGGACAAAAAGTTATACATACAGGCTCTACACATGTCAAGCTTTTATTATTAATATGCATACCTAGTCACATTATCCTGATCTATCTCTTAACAGGAGTATCTGACTAAGTCCCTTTTCAATCTTTTATATATCTTAAAACTTCTTTTCTCAAGATCATCCAACTGAAATCAGAATCAAAACAATATTTAAAGGACTTCCATTTCTTTGCATTAATTTGAGCTTTCAACAATAAATACAAACAGCAAGTTCATAACCTTTGACCTACTTTCATGAATTTAAACTTGATATGACATGCACAGGATATGATTGTACATTTTATGTTATTAAGATACAATCCTCATACACATTTTTTTCACTGCCTCTGTCAACTAAATTTGAGACCCTATATAATTATATTGCATGCATGTGTCACCGCTTTTGAGACTAATTCAGAATACATAATACATAACCTAACATTTCTTTGCCACATGCATGTACTGACACTATATACTGACTATTTCTAAGCATTAACAACAAATCCAAATTTTAATTAAAGCCTGAACTCTCACTAGTTATTCTCAGATTCAGACGCCGCCATAATTGCTCATGTAAAAGTTACACCTTTGAACCAATCACTGCGTATGCATGCTGTGTACGTCCGTACGTACGCACACAGCTAGCTAGCATATAGCTGCATGCTATGAGCAGCTCCGACTTATGTCACGCGCATGCGTCATACTACTACTATCTTTGCAGCTCAGTCATGAATATTCATGATGCGTATCCCTCTGAACCAATCAGGAGGCAGGATTTTACGCTCATAGGTAAACTTGTGTTTGGGAAGGAAAAAAAATCGCGGCCCGGCCTGGCATCTTCATACGCTACTATTTGAAAGCCATAAAACCACTAGTATCCTCATCTTGGAGTCAAAGCTGTTGATACGGGCAGACCAGAACGTCATACACTGAGCAGCACAAAGGGTGGCCGTTTGCAAGACTCTTTACAAATACAGTAAGCGATTGGTGAGTTACGTTTTGTGGACGCAGTGATGCCAATTCATTTTCAACAACTGTTCTCAAGTGTTCGATCACGATGGTTAGCGCGAAGTCAATAATGACCCTTTAATTTTGCATACGTTCAAGAATATATACATCAATACGTACGTGACCCCTTTTTAATTTCACAATTACTAAATGGGAACTATATAAATTTTAAGTCTAACCATATTTTGGCTTATTGAGTACACTTTTTTAAAAAAGAGTGCCTTATTTTATTCGCAACATACAAACAAAACAAAACAAAAAGATACATACGCATTCACATGTCGATCTGCGAAGTTTGCGAACATCGATACTGAGAATACGACGCTTTTCTTCAAATTAATTTATCTTTACAAAGAAATACTCGTTTTCAAATTCATGAACATTGAGTGCATTGAATAACATTTTATTAGATTTTGTGCTATCTTAGAAGTACTTAATATTCAACCAGGGTGCCGCGAGGGAATTTGAGTAATACTCTTAAAGAATCATTATTTGGGAATAACGTCGATTTCGTGAAAACAAAATTATTAGAAACCGTTAGAGTATGTAATTTCATGAGGAAATGGCATTTTGAAGGTGATAGAGTGTCTTTGTTCCTCGCTCGCTTCGCTGCTCACAACCTTTAAAAATAGGATAATTTCTGGCAGCGAAGTGCCTTAATACCTTCATCGTTGAGCTATTTAATAGAGAGTTGCCTGAATATATATTACATTCTTTATATCAAAATTACATTTTGACCACGCTTGTTTGCTTCACTCGCTCGCAATATTTAGAAAGATGATAATAATTCTGGCCAATGAGAAGCCCGAATCTCTTCATGTTTGTGCATCGACTTGACCGCATCATATGATTTTGGCATTCATGTTTTCCGCAGCGAGATGCTCGCACTCTTAATTCTATATTTTATCACGTGTGTTAATCATAAGGTACATTTTGTTATCATAACAAAAGTATCATAAAAAAAAAAATTGCACGCTTGCTTCGGTCGCTCGCAAAATTTAGAGAGAAAAAATTGCCAGAGTGTAGATGGCACTTGACGCATGTTAGAGTGATCCTAACTGAATCTTCTGTTAAGTATTTAGGATTGGGGTGACGTGAAACTGTTTTATTTCTTTGAAAGAAGTGCAATGCGGATTATTTTTTTTAAAAAAGGTTGAAAAACGCTGCTTTAGTCTGTATGTACATGTGGGCTTTTTAGTGTTTGCAAGCCGCCCTGAAAATTACCTTTATTATACACGTAACTTATAATAGTCATGCGTACGCATATAGTCAGTGTGAAATGTTACCACCGGGAGTGGCAATTTCTTGCATACAAATGTTACAAAAAAGCAGGGGCGGATCTAGCTTTTTGCCAAGGAGGGGGGGTGACCAATTACGATGCAGAGCGTCGTCTTCGAGCCGCAAAGCTGCGATCCGATTTTTGTAGCCATTTTGAACACCCGTAAGTGATGTTTTCTTGGTATCTACTAACATGCGGAGCATCGTCCACCTTATTTGCTTAAAAAATAAGAATTAGATCAATTTCTACCCTTAGCACGTTTGTTTAGTTATTAAAGTTGCTTTATCTACTTAAATTGTGTGTTTTTTTTTCGAAAATCTTTGCCGTCGTGTTTGAATAGATTTTTCAATATTTGTTTTCTTCACACAGAATCGTTAATCATGTTGGCAGTATGTCTCCTCACTTTCATCGCGATGTCGATTACCGCAGTCCCGGCAAAGACCCCGGCCACGACACCGACCCCGACCACGACCCCACAGCCTCCTAATGGAATTCCCCAATGTGCAAGTGAGTCTTTTAATAGATATATTAATTTATTTGTATATATGTATTTGTGCATTTAGTAGACTATGTATGCAAGTATTTATTTATGTATTCAGTTATTTCTCTAGTTGTGCATTTATCGATATATTTATCCATGTTTGTTTTGTTGTTGTTTTTATCTATTTACCTTTCTATCAATTTAATTATCTATCTGCAGTCTTAGAGTGCCCTGTCTATACTACATTAGAAGAAATTGGTTCAGATATGTGGAAGAGACGGATGGTACCAGGAGTATGGGCGTATAAGTTTGCTCCAACCTGCGACCTAACTGCAGCAGTAGGTTTAGTCTGTCTTGACCTCCATAACTACTTTGTGGGTAAGCTTTGAGAATCAGACTTTCGTACATTTTTTTTATAATTCCGAAGAAAGCATAGAACACTTATTTTGAGATTGCCAAATTTAGAAGAAGGTTTATCCAACATTTGATTTTAGATGATAAAACTACTTTAAATAAGGTTAGCTTTTTGTTTGGATTTGATGGAAGTGAATGAATTCGATCTAATTTTATTATCTTATACGCCAAATACTACACGCTTTCCATCAAACGCAAATCTAGCTTATCGTTGATCAATCATTTCAAAGCCATTTTAAGATATTATCGTTCATTGCAATATTAAACCTATGTTAAAAACAATAAGTTTAAACGGGTATTTGATAATAAATGGAAAACATTGGTTAGCTGCTGTAAAACAAAAACAAAAAACAAATATTAAGTTTATGTGCACTAGCGTAATGCATTCTACTCCTAAAAAGGACGTACCCTAATCGGATTTAACAAGTAATTAATAATTATAACCAGGCAATGAATTGATAAAAATCAAAATTATCTTCTACATCATTTTTTGATAATTATTTCTTGATGAATTTCATCTATTCGAATTATACATTTATTATATTTTTTTAGTCCCGTTTGATTTCCTACGTCTTGCTTTTCTTTACGTTAGCTTTGGAAGAATATTGCCATAATTCGTATATTTTGTGTACAATGTACCTCTAATTATTAAGAATAATATATAGTAAGCATTATCCAAAATAGAAAATAGCAGCCCAGTCGCCTATTTCCTTATCTAATTGAATATAAAAGCCTTTTTAAAGAGAAAGTAAGAGAAAAGATATGGAGGGGAGGAGGGGCGGGGAGGGGGACATGCCGAGGGTAGAAAATGGAATGAGGACTTTTACAGATATTTTTTGATTTTATTTGATTTGATTTCTGCATTTTTTCCAAATAAAATATAACTGAATAACAAAGAACATATAAATGTAAGGTATAATACAACATAAACAAACAATAATTTCTTCATGTCAAAATGTTTTTTTTACATAATATATGTACATATAATAACGAAAGTTATTATTTCCATAACAAATTATTATAAATTTAAAGTATTATCCGAACTATTATGTTGGAAAAGTGCAGGAGACCGCAATCATAAGCAAAGCTTGACAAGGATGGCGGCCAAAAAGTTGGGGAGTGTGTTGTGCAAGTGTATATATATATATATATATATATATATATATATATAAACTTGCTTATATATACAGTATATATATATATATATATATATATATTGTGTGTGTGCGTGATTGTGTGTGTGTCTGTTCAATATTTTATGAACCTCGGTATGAAAGGTAATAATTTGCTTATGATTATTGATATTTATGATGCGATACCCAGGTTATGGAAGGATGATTCAGGGTTAATACAATTCCTCGAGGTTGATTTGATAAGCTTTAATACTTATTTCCATATTTTTAGTAAAAAATTACAGTTTGTGGATGTAGGTTCAAGAACAATTTATGATTATTTTATCAAAGCACTGCAACAAACTTTTGATTTGCAGGTAATGGATGGGCAAAATGATTATGATTTTGTAGATAAAGAAATAAAAGAAATATTTGTTAGACCAAAAATTACTATACTCATTAGAAAACAACGAGAATTTCAATTTAAATTATTTCATGGAGCCATATAAACTAATGAGCATCTTCATAGATTTGGTTTTGTAGGTGATAATTTATGTTCGTTTTGTAAGCAGAAAATAGAAACATACAAACATTTATTTTTATCTTGCGGGAGCGTTCAAAGGATATGGCGGGCTTTAATACAACTTTTTGAGTTAGATGAAATCAAATATTTAGAATGGCGAGATATATTTGTTGGGTTGGTAGGTAGTTCATATAGAATAAAAATGTGTAATACTATCATTTTCATGGTGAAGTTTGTAACATTTATGTCAAGATCGGGGGGGCGAGTACCAACTTTAGAAAAGATGAAGAAAAAAAAATTAAGTATAGGGATAAGGAAAAGAAAATAGCAATTAAAATGGGAAAGCCGGATCACATTTCTTAAAGTGGGAGCAGCTTAAGATTAATTAAGATTGTTATTTTCTTCTCCACCGTGAGTCTGTTAAAAGGGTAACTCTATTTTGCGGCCTGGATAACTTATTTAGTATATTTTTCTTGAGTTGAGAATGTTAGCAGACATCCACTGAGTGAGTAGTGTGTGGGGGGTGGGTGGGTGAGTATGTGTGTGGGTGGGTGGGTGAGTATGTTTGTGTGATGGAGGGGGGCAGGGAGGGGGCAGGATTGTTCCAGTAAAATTACCTCCAGATTTGTTTAAGTTTTTTTTTTTTTTGTATATAAGTGTTTAGCATTTACAATTGACATATTATGTGTAGGTACTTATAAGTTTACTTTGTTGCTAAGTTATATATACTGCAAATAAATTTGTGTTTAATTATGTATATGTAAAAGCATCAATATTGAAAACAAAATTGTTTTGTTTTGTTTTTTTAATTTTAAAAGTGTGAGTGTGTGTGTATGTGTGTGCGCGTGCACGCGACCGTGCGTGTTTGTAACGAATATTGGAAGTGCACGTAGCTCTTTGTGGTATAGTCGAGTGGAAACAAATGCAGCCTTAAAATAAAGGAAACTAAGAGTACGAAATAGAAAACAAAATTTGCAAAACTGAGTTGCAATGTGACCAATATTTGACAATTGCCTACTGCATGTTGAAATCAGTTATGTAGATACTTCGATATAAGAGATTTTGAGAGATGCTTTAAAAGAATAGAGAGATGAACAATGCCTTATTGAATTAGGTAAGGAGTTTCAAACATCTGGTCCATGATGTCTTACTGATTTTTGTGCTCAAAGTATTCTAGGATTTTCTAAGTGATAATTTGTTAACGTTAATAACGTGTGGGGTATGTGTGAATGTTTGAGCTTAAACTGTAAATATTGTGAAATAGGGATTGTAATTGATTATGAGAATATTTATACATAAAAATGCATGTCTGAAAAATGTGAATATCTTGTATTTTTAATGTTTTTAAACGCTGAAATAAAGGTTCCGTGTGTGATATATGATGTGAGTTTGTGATCATGCGAATCGCTCTCTTTTGAAGCAAAAATAAGGAATTAATTCTTGTTAAACTACAATTACCCCATACAATATTACAATATATCACATGTAATAATATTAGAGAATTGTATAATATAATCATAGATCTTTCAGAAAGAATTTGTTTTAACTTATACAGTATTCCAATATTGCTTGATATTGATGTATGTATATTACGTATAAAATGCTCATTAAAATTTAGATGAGAGTCAATAGTGACTCCTAAAAAATTAACAGATTGTTTTTCAATGAGAGGCAAGCCATCAATCTCAATATTACAATTTATTATATCATGTGCGTTGGTCTGTTTAGAATAAATTAAATTTGTTTTACTAAGATTTAATAACAACTTATTAGATTTAGACCACCTAGAAATTTTCATTAATTCACAGTTTAACCGCGTTATGAGCGTATCAAAGTTTTTATGGGAATAAGTAATACTTGTATCATCAGCAAAGATGATTAAATTTTAAAGTGAAGAGGTTTCAATAATATCATTTATATAAATAATAAATAGCAATGTACCCAATATAGATCCTTACGATACTCCACATTTAATTGTTAATTTTGTTGATTCATGATTTTGGAAAGATACGTATTGTTGTCTGTCTTGTAAATAGTTAGTAAACCATGAAAGAGCTTGACCTCTTACGCCATGGTATTGTAATTTATGAATTAATATTTTATGATCAATCGTATCAAAAGCTTTTGACAAGTCCATAAATACTCCAACAATACGTTCTCTGTTCGCAAAAGCCTCAATTATTTTATTATACATATGCAAAATTGCGTAATCGGTAGAATGACCAATTCTAAATCCGAACTGGTTAGGAATCAATGAATTATTTTTTTGTAAGAAAGTGTTATGTCTTTTATATATTATTTTTTCGAGAGTTTTAGAGATTCTTGGTAATAATGAGGAATCGTACTTTTTATAAATAGGAATCACTTTAGCGATTTTAAGCAAATGTGGGAATACACCGTTGAAATATATAAATCAAATATATATGTCAGGGGGCTACGATATTAAAGATTATTTGTTTCAATAAGTGAACACTTATACTATCATGGCCACTATATTTTGTAGAATTAAGGTGTTGAACTACATTAATAATTTCATAATCATTGGTTGGAGTAAGAAATAAGGAATTTTCACGTGTGAAATTCAAGGACTTATTGTAATCCATGTCACCTGAATCAATATTAGCTGCTGATTTGGGTTCTACATCTATATAATAAAAAGCTTTTGACATTTTAATTGGATCTGTTATTTGTTGTTCATAAATTAAGAAACATTTATTACTTTCTGTATTTTTCTTGCTTAAGAGTTCCTTTACAGTTTTCCATAATAAATTATTGTTACTTGTATTACTTTCTATGTTGATAGAGTAATATAACTATCTTACTATGCCTACTTCATCTTTTTTAAATAAGAAAAAATGACTCCCCCTCCTCCTTTAAAATATTAGCATGGATATCAGTTTAAATCAGTCATTTGACATGGGATAAAAGTGAAGATGGCAGATTAAATTTAAAATTCCGCTTCCTAAAATGAAACGGCAATTTACACTCTTTTTTGGCCGCAATGTTATATTCCGTTTCTTTTTTTGTTCAATCTTGATGAATTGTTTCAGGCCAATGAAGGGGAGATGTATACTTTGGCACTTGTAAACATAAATGTTGTATTAGGCCTGTTTCGTCTTATTCTATCAACATTTTTTTCATGTCGAATTGTTTTGCTAGACAACAACATAACTGTGACAACACCAATGGTTTTGAAAGTCTCGGAAAACATACCCGGGCCAAAATCCTCGTGTACCGACGGATTAGGATCTTACCCTTGCTGTGACCAAAGCTTCGCACTTCACCATTTCATTCCTGTAGCTTCGCAAGAAAACACCCCAATCCCATCACAGGTACAAAACTCAAAGCCCAGGTAGTGTACCCCTTTTTCAGCCAACATCGAATTATGTAGAACTTTGCAGGAATTATGAATATAATATACATAATTATACGTATATCCTATCTGTAATATTTAAACGTTAGCAGTGTCCTAGTATTCAAATTATGCAAGGAAACCCGTTCACTTTCTAGACTTCACTGTCAGACACTAGTTGAGTGACTGACTGACTGACTTCTTTTTTTCTGTGGTGATAACATACAGTAGGCTACATGAGCATTTGTCTACATCCATTACACACTTCTTGTAATAGCCAAAATTAAACTGATTGAATCTTTGCGCAGCACAAAATGTACGACCAATTGGGTACAAGGGTCTGAAAATCAGACTATTTAATAAACGAGCGCGCTCGCTAAATTCGATTCAACAGAGATTTTCAAGTCCTTTTATTTTAAGGGAAATTCTAAATTAGTTTTATCTTCCAAATGCCGTTGGAATTTCACCATTTAATTTGTTTGGCCTGCAAATGGGACATAGTACCTTTAAAACCACGTAGTAGTTAGTGTCCAGGCGTATTGCATCATAATTCGCTGACACCAGATTTGGTTGCGCTATAACATCTTAAACAGACAGTGAACCCGTTGTCCCGCCAGAAGATACTTCAGCTTGCCAATCCATATCTCGACGATTAGGGAAGCTTTATTTTTATGATTTGATTTGATTTGATTTGATTTATTTATTTCTGTTTGATTTTCTTTTTCTTTTGAGAATTCCTTATGGCGGTAGGTTCAGGGCACAGTGAAGACCCCGTTGCATAAAACTTACCACTGATGGGAACTTTGCCATCAATAGCAAATAAAATGGTAATAGGTCTCAACAGCCAATCAAAATCAAGGTTTCCATGGTAGTTACCATTGATTGCACAGTTACCATCAATGGTAAGTTTTGTGCAACGGGGCCCAGAATTTCATCGGATGCGTCTAGTGCAGACGCATCAGAAGAAACGACCACTGTGAAAGGGGTAAAGTGAAAAATGTCCAGTGAAATAGCCGAGAAATAAGAAGAGAAATTAGCGATGAAATCTATGTACGTCATATGACGCGTTTTGACGCGTTTTTTTACAAACCTGGTTTGTAAAAACGCGTCGAAACGCGTCATTATGACGCACGAAAACCAAGGATTGTCCACAAACCTCCTTTGGCTTTATGAATGTGGGCCATAGAGTTTATAATAGTCATCGTTGTATATTGTACGAATACAGCAGGAAACTGTACTTTCTTTTACAGGTTTGAACCAATCAGAAAGCAGGAAACTGTACATGTTTACACTATACAACCGTGCGACTATATACGACTATACAGCCATCGAATGGATTTATAGTTGTATATATAGTTGTATAGATGTACAATTTCCTGCGTTTTGATTGGATGGCTGGATAGACGTATAATCGTACAGGTGTACGCATATTGGCCTGCTTGGCCCGTTATGGTGTATATTCGTACAGTTTCATACGTTCTGATTGGTTAAAACTATACATCCATATAATGGATATCGACTGCTTGGAGAGGCCTGGCTATTTTTTATGCTCAAGGGAACGCGCGCACCTCCTGCCATGACCCTGAGACGCACCTGGGTTGGCGGCGCGAGCAAATTGTGTGTACACGCTTGCCTGGCAGTTTTTGTGATAAATACCATGGAAGCGACTAATCTTATAGTAATAATGACTGCTATGAGAGACATAGTTTTTTTATACGCTCAAGGGTAGGTTACATCGTGCTTTCGCCCTGAGGCGTGCTGAGGAATGATAGCACGATTTTATCTCCCCGAGAGCCTATAAAAACAACTATGGTCGAATATTAAAGCAGTCATTATAACTTGTATATACCAAAAAGGGTCCGATTACAGTCATGTGCGATCACTAATCATGGTAATCAAATTTGTTTACGCTATCGAGAGCTAGTCTTAATAGGGTGTCTGATCACGCATCACTCGAGTTTGTGTGCTAAAATCCTTCCCATTGAGATTGCACGCATATACGTAACATGCCAAAAACGGTCGATAGTCTTTTGAAAAGTGCCCTAGGGCGTATTTCAAAAGACTATTGACCGGTTTTGGTATTTTACGTTTCTTTACGGGAATGGCTAAAATCACGACTCTAATTTCGACCAATCAGATGGCTGGATTTCTAAAGTGAGGTATATAATAGAGTCTAGCAGCCTCCATGCTAGGTGCATTATACACATCATACATGCCAATCATCAGTGAGCAACAAATGACAATGACAATGTATTCTCATGTCACCCACGTTGGGGTATCGGAGAAGTTTACTCTCTCTCTCTCATATCAAATCAAATCAATCAAGGTTTATTAAAGACATGAATGGCAGTCAAGACTAAATTGTACATGCTTTCACAGTGCAGGTAAAATACAATGCAAGTATAATATAACAACATGAGGCCAGGACAAATGAAATTATGTATAAAGTGTACAAGCATCATTTAAAATTTGATAGGTAGTACATTTAAATTTAAATTTAAAATGACTGATAGAAATTGCCCCAGAATCTATTCACATAATTTAGCAATGATGATATTATGGTTAATCCGATCGAATGCTTTGGAAAAATCATTCAGAATGAGTGTTGACAGTGACTTAGGTTTGTCAGCATTACTATACAAGGCATGCAACAGCCTAATCAGATAGTGACATGTAGACATGTTCTATTTCCAAATTGATTTGGATCAATTTTGGCTGAAATATTCTCCCAAAACCATTTTGCAATAAATGACTCTGCAATCTTCGCAAAATATGAAGTGAGTGCAATTGGTCTTAATTAACTCATCGATTGTAGGTGGGTAAGACTTTGCGGCTTTTATAGCAAAGATTATCTTATTTCTTAAGTGACGCCAAAGGACTTGGTTATGTGCACGCCAAGCTTGTTGTCTTTAGACAATCAGAGATTTAACGTTACTCTTTGGGTTATTATTAACCACCCCCTGTAAATGGAACCAATTGAAAACGAAAGTTACTGGAACCAGTCAATTGTTATATGAATTAATGAATTACTGAAAATATTATTGATATCAATTTAACAATTTTGATATAAGAAAAAAAAGAGATACATAAAGATAGTATTGAACTCATAAAATGTTGTGTGCACATACCTAAATTAATAACTACTTTAATTCTATTTACACATAGGAGTAAAGGCATTGTTAATTTAAGAAAATGCTAGACTGGCTGTCTTTGTCCTCTACAAATAAAGACTACATTTATTAAGTATTTTATATGTATGTGTAGGCTTTCCCACCAGCGCACTTTTACGAGTATTATTGCGAAACTGGCCAGGCTAGCGTGTACAAAAAAATTGCACCGGCCGCCGAGGGGTCATGGCGGGACGTGCTAGTTCCCGACAGCATATAAAGCAGCCAGACCTCGAATATTAAAGCAGTCGATATGTCTTTTATATGCCGAATTGAAAAAAAGATCTATGATAAATTCTTACCTTATCCATTTATTGAGTAGAGATTGGTTAAAACATCGCTGAAAATCTGAAACACTGTCTGTAATCTTTGCTTAAAAAATGACTGAAAATTTCAATCATTGGGAATCGCAGACAAAAAGCACTGTATGGTGTCCGCGCTCGCACAAGGAACATTTCAACACGTTATCCAATGGGTATCGCAGCAAAATTTTGCTATTTTATTGGTAACCGGAGTTTTGAGTGATCTCACTCTTGGACTAAACCGGTATTGACATTTTTCTTTTTCTTTACGGGAATGGCTAAAATCACGTCTCCAATTCCGACCAATCAGACGGCTGGATTTCTTAAGTGAGGTATATAAAGTTGAATAGCTGTAATTAATAGGCACCGTGCGTTACAAAATTAAAAGATCACTGCGCACGCACGCCGAGTAGCCGAGAAGCCTGTTTCAAATCGGACATTTTTCTATGCAATCGAAACCGGGCTGACCAGATTAAACATTAAAAAAAAGCAGAAACACGAAGTTGCAAACCATCCAGAGACTCCTAATAAATTGCGTTACTGATTAATCAATTATATCATTACAAATCTTTATTCTCAGTTTTCTTATGTATAACTGATTTTCTTATAAAATTGAGGATATTTATGGCGTTTATATTCAATACTGAATGAACGCCATTAAAGTATTACCAACAACAACAAAAACAACATTAATATGGCACGTTCCGCCTGCCATACCTGCCTGTTCCGCTATAGTTGCTGGCATCCTTACTTTCTAACTGAGCTATCCTTTACATCGGCAGTTTTGAGGATCTAAGGACTCGTTATTTCTTTCTTTCTCACTATCATCTTGTTGAAAGGCAGTGACGGCTCAAATGTTACTTAAATAATCTCGAATAAGGCTGAACCAATTGGGGGTACGTTGGAACCCCCCCCCCCCAAAAAAAAAAAGCTACAACTTCTGTTTGAAAACATTATAATCAACGGGAAATGTTTGAAATCTATTAATCTCTTTGAAAGATTGAAGTACAAACATTTTGTTCAGTAGAATTAATCGATATTGTGGATTTCATTTGTTTAAAGGACTCTGGGATTGAGCTACTGCACTTGGAAGAATCTATGGAGTTCTACGGCATCACCTTTGTTGGGCCCAATCACAATGCGGTGAAGCAATACGAAAAACTTCGTAAATACCTTGACAAGCAGGAAATTATATACTATCAAGACTGGTACTATATTTCAGGTGAGTAATTATGTAGTACATGTGGCAATCATCCACTTTCCCGATAACCATCCTATCAGGACAATATTCAACAATACTATTATTATTTTCTTTATTGTTTATTATTGTTGATGGTAATGGTGATGATGATTACTATTATTTATTTTAGTAGTAGTAGTATTTATCATTATTATTATTGTTATTGTTATTGCTATAATCATTATTATTAATAATGTCATTATTAATAATTATTATTATTATTATTATTAGTGTTATCATCATCATCATCATCATCATCATCACATCATGGAGTTGTCGTGGTATAGTGGTTCATTCACTCAATTTATATCCAAGGGTTG
The DNA here is from genome assembly GCF_000002235.5 of Strongylocentrotus purpuratus. Classification (NCBI taxonomy): domain Eukaryota; kingdom Metazoa; phylum Echinodermata; class Echinoidea; order Camarodonta; family Strongylocentrotidae; genus Strongylocentrotus; species Strongylocentrotus purpuratus. The sequence continues at coordinate 11,468,102 of NW_022145610.1, forward strand.
AGGGTTCAAATCTCAGCGTGCCGGCACTAACGTCCTTTGGCCAGACACTAATCCACATGTGCTACTCTCCACCTCGGTGTGAATGTGTACCTGGCAATAACAAGTCCCTCTTCTTCTTCTTCTTCAAAATAATCTGCCTCCTTCACTGCTGAAGATTCTTGCAGATGTGTGCGAGTGCATGTGTGTGGCGACATGGGGATGTCCAGGTGTGCAGGTGAGAGGTGTATATATACATAGTCAACCAAAGAGTAGTGCATCTTGTACAGTAAGGTGAGACGTTGATGCTCTCTTCTCTTCTGGAGGGAGGTCCATCCAAGTTGAATCAGCATGTCAGAGACGCTAGATGTATGATGATAGCGGTTGAGAACATATCTCGCTGCTCGTCTCTGGACCATCTCCAACTGGTTTACACATCTGATGGTGTGTGGATCCCAGACAGCACTCCCGAACTCAAGAAGAGGGCGAACGAGAGCCTGGTATGCAGTAGTCTTAAGCCGAGTGGAGTTGACACGCAGGTTCCTTCTAAGAAAGGCTAGGGTGTTGTTTGCCTTCTTGCAAGTGGCAGATACATGCTGTGTCCAGTTGAGGTCAGCAGTGAGAGTAATGCCAAGGTATTTGGCAGCTGACACAGACTCCAAAATTTCTCCATTGAGTGAATAATGATGGACATACTTGGTCTTCTTCCTTGGAGACAGTTATGACCTGGCATTTCTTTGGATTTAGTGCCATCATCCACTTGCTTGACCACCTACAAAGCTGATCAAGATCCTGCTGTAGCAAGTCTGCATCCTCAGGTGTCTGGATGGTATGGTACAGAACCGTGTCATCGGCGAAGAGTCTGACTTTCGTTGAAAGTTGGTTTGGTATGTCATTTATGTAGAAAAGGAAGAGGCAGGGTCCGAGTACTGACCCTTGAGGCACACCTGACTGGACCTTTACCGTTGATGACGTATGACCATCCAGAACAACTTGCTGCTTACGGTTGGAGAGAAAACTGGATATCCAGTCAATGTTGTGGCCTCTCACATCATAGTATTCCATGTTCTTCAGAAGCCTCTGGTGACCAACCTTGTCGAAGGCTTTACTGAAGTCTGTGATTACTATGTCCGTCTGATTGTTGTCCTCCATGTTGTTCAGGAGGTCGGTGACAAAGCCAGTCAGTTGGAGTTCACACGACTTCTTAGCTTGAAAACCATGTTGAAGTGGGCAGAGGATACTGTTTCTGCGTGCATGACCCATGATGTTACTTGCAAATATGTGCTCCATCATTTTGCAGATGATACTTGTGAGAGAGATTGGGCGGTAATTCTCAGGATCTGTTTTATCTCCCTTCTTGTAGATGGGGACCACGTTCGCAAGGCGCCAATCATCTGGAACTTCACTGGTCCTGTATGAGACTTCAAAGATGGCACGCAGAGATGGAGCTACCACTCTTGAAAGCTTGCGGAGTACCAATGCTGGTATTCCATCTGGTCCCGGGGCTTTCCGGACATCTTAACAATGCCTTCGGTTGAGATGTGGATGTCTGGCATGGTGTCATACGGAGATGTTTCAGGAAGGAGATCAGCGGGAACATCAGTTTCATTGGTGAAAGCCATCTTGAATTGTTTGTTCAGTGCTTCAGCCTTGTCCTGGGGGCTAGTGATAGTATGCTCATCAGTTTTCAGAGTATGTATCCCACAGCGGTCAGTACGATTGTTCTTCACAAACTTCCAGAACCTCTTCATTCCCTCGTACTCATTGGGTCCATCAGCAGTGAAGATTGACTCAAGATGGCTCCAATATGCCTTCCTTGATTCTGCTTGGATGAGGCGTTTCAAATGCTGCAATTCTGTCTCGAGCGGGAAAGGGACCAGCATGTTCTGTTTCCTGAGCCTGGTCACTTGCTTGTGTAACCTATCTCTCTTATAGATGAGTTTACGGATACCGCTAGTAATCCATGGCAAGTCTTGTTTCTGTTTGAGCATCTTGTGGGGGACGAATGTTTGAATACCCCCTTCAATTCCACTCTTGAAGAGTTGCCACAGGTCATGGACTGATGCACTGGATGACTTGCTACAAATGTAGTCTACCACATGTTGCATGAGTTCTGCAAGGCCCTCCCAGTCTGCTTTCTTGTACATAAGAACTTTCCTCTTTGGCTGGTATCTTCGTGGGGGTGACATGTCTATATCAGCAACTGGACAGTTGTGATCCGAGATACCAGGCACTACCTTCACAGAGTTGACCAAGGTTGGATTGCTGATAAGTATCAAGTCAAGAGTGCTCGCTTGTCGAGTAGGCTCTTTGACAAGTTGGGTAAGACCGTGATCGTTTATAATTTCCCCAAACTGATGATGAAGGGCAGGGTAAGCACAGGGACCAACATAACGGCCACCCCACTTCCATCCAGGTAGGTTGAAATCTCCTGCGAGTACAACCAGGTGTCTTCTATCTAACCTGGAAAGAGACCGTTGCAGCTCAGCGAGGCTGGCTTCATCATCTTCTTTTGGTCGATAGTAAGCTGCAACATGAAGTGTTTTGCTCCCTGCCATTTCAATACGACACCACAGTATCTCACAGTCAGTCTCCAGTTCTTTCTCTCTTGTAACGATCAAATCAGTCTTGGTGGCAAAAACTGGCAATAAACACCCCTCCATGTGGGTCATTTGGACGGTCCCTACGTAGGATGCTGTATTGCTCATCAAGGAATACTTCATTGCTGTTGATGCCATCAGACAACCAGGACTCTGTACCAATGACTATGTCAGGGTTGTGTTGATAAACCAAGATGGAAAATGGTTGCATCTTAACACGTATACTCTGGCAGTTCACATTGAGAAATCTTAGCACTCTAGGTCGAGGTTTGTGCTTTGATCGCCTTTGCTTGATGTTTTGGGGCGACGATGAGTAGGCGGGTGAACCAGGAGATGATGGGTTTGATGAGTCGCTTGTAGGCCTACATGAATTTGAGTTTTCCTCGCTGATGACATTTTGGCCATCAGGATCAAGCACTCCAAATCTGTTGGTGTCTGGAATGAGTTGTAAGCTTGAGAGACAGGAATGAGCCAAATTTTGAGCCCCACAGTGGTTGCAGATCCATACGATAGAGCTAGAATCAAATGCTACATACTCGGTAGATGTTAAGCCAATGCATTCGGTGTGAAACCATTTCAGACAGGTTCCTTCACACTGCACTCCTGTAGTCCTTGTAGTAACTGCCCTGGAGCATACTCCACAAGGATATTTAGGCTTTCTACCCATTACACAATATCTAATTATGAAGAACTACTACTAATAATACATACATTACTTGCTGGCAGGAACAGATCAGTAGGGTCAGTACACATGTAGACTACTACAGCTATCAGAGAAAATCCACACGAGCTTAAATAAAGCAGTTAAAATTCCACATCAGAGGCTAAGCAGTCAAGTGTCGTGTCATGCATTGATTAGAAGTAAATAGATCCTTGCATGAATGATGACTAAAGAAATCTTGAACTTTGAAGGAAATCCAAAGTAGACCCTGGTGCAAGTTAAAACAAAATTCATGGAGATCCACCATGAAGTGCTATGAGTGGGACTGCCCTGAGAATATACACAAAGCTCCATATGAACAATGAAGATCAATTTCCCCAAATTCAGGTTTATTTCCACACAAAATCCAAGAATATCACATCCAGGGATCTGTTAGATGTAAGTACACCTATAGCTGGCATCCATGAATACAAAAAGTGGTATTTTGTTGGTGGATTAAGTGGATTTTTTGGCAGCTACCAACACAACAACACATCCCCATATGCACTCAGAGAGGACCTAAAGCCTTCGGTCCCCTCCTTGCTTCCTTCAAACATACATATGAATTCTTAGCAGTCCGGTACAACAAACAAACAAGCAAACAACATTACAAATTGAAGGGCCATCAGGATGAACAAGCGTGAAGCTGATGAGACTACGTATACCCTTAGTTAAGAACAATTAAACGTACAAGTAATTTGATGTACTTATTTATTTATTGTATTTTTCTTACAGCTTATGACAAACCAACGGACCCTCAGCCTCACCGTAATGAAATCCTGATTCTTATCTAGAAACCCAGAAGGAATGATAGTAATGAAGGCACCGATAACCCGAACGACAACCCAAGAAAACAAATGATATTCGCAGTGGGCGTGGTGGTCGTCAAAGACCACACCGATCTCATTCCATTTTGAGCTGGTCGGCAAACGACTCCAACCAAGATTCTAATGATTTTATGTCATTTCATTTCATTTCTTTCGTCACATTAAGATTGGCTAAAAGAATACAAAATAAGAACAACTGGATGGGAAGCACTCGTTTTTTTTTTCTTGACATTTCCAAGGTGTATAATCATAGTAGTTTGCTATCTTAATTTATTATGAGATAAAATACAGTGCTTTGCTTTTTAAGTAGTTTTGAAATACATCATAATATAAATCATTTCCAAGGCGTTTTTCATAAAATAGTTTGCTATCTTAATTTATTATAATATAAAATACAGTGCTTTGCTTTTTAACTAGTGTTGAAATACATCATATTATTAACCATTTCGAAGTCGTATAATCATAAAGTAGTTTGCTATCTTAATTTATTATGAGATAAAATACAGTGCTTTGCTTTTTAAGTAGTTTTGAAATACATCATATTATAAACCATTTCCAAGGCATTTAATCATAAAGCAGTTTGCTATGTTAATTTATTATGATATAAAATGAAGTGCTTTACTTTTTAACTAGTTTTGAAGAAAAAAAATCATATTCTTAACCGTATCAGACATCTGAGCAAGGCAGTTTTCGAAATATCCCCCCCCCCCCCCACCTTGCCAGCCCACCAGGTATTGTGGATCTGCTACTGGAGACCATCCACGATTCTATGAAGAAGTTGCGCTCATAATTTTGATTTGTGTCATGATTAGAGATGATAACGACTGGTGATTGGTTGTAAAAAAAAAGAAATATGATTATTTCAATAAATTTAAAGTACCTAGCACTGCAATCAGTGATCGAGTTACATATATGTTATTAATATTAGTACTGTAAATCTGTTTGAGACATAGTGTTTACGTATTATATACAAACATGACGTAATCGTAATTTCGTTCTTTTTAATATATTTTTTGTTTGGATTGGTATTGGAATTTGTTTGGGCCTATTGATTAATAAATACTTCTACCCGCAAATTTCTCTGCATTCAATTTCTTTACACCTCTCTGCGAAAATCACAGGTTTCTATATGGAGATAATGATGTAGATTATGATAATGATGATGATGGTGATGATGATAATGATGATGATGATGATGATGATGATGATGATATGATAATGATGATGATGATGATATGATAATGATGATGATGATGATGATGTTGATGATGAAAACGATAATGGTGGTATAATAGTAGTGGTGATAATGCTGATGATATATTATTGTGACGATGGTGATGATGATGATAATAAGGAGGCGGGGGAAGGGTAGGACATAGGCGCCGGAAGTGGGGTGGCAGGGGGGCAGTTCCCCCCCCCCCCAAAAAAAAAAGTGTGGGGGGGGGTAAGAAAAGCAGTAAAGTAGTAAAGATGGTTTGTATTTTTAACCCCAAAGAAAATATCAATAATTAAAAAAAACTGAATTAAAATCACATATAAAATTCCGTTCAAAGAAAAGTTAACAGGATTTAATTTTCCTAAACATTCCGCATGCCACCCATATTGGAGGTTTTCATATTAGCGATACGCGCATTTCGTGGAAATATTGTAAAAGCGTGTGTGTTTTTTTGTTATAGGGGTGAGAAGTCATGAGCCCTTGAACGCTGGCGTATTGATGGGGGGTAGGTCATTTCTTTTTCAATATCAGTGATTTACAAATGATGCTGAAACTATGAATGACATAATTTTCCTGGTAATTCATACCTTTTTAATGCGTTTGTTGGAAAATAAGAAATGTACAGTCGGGCGAAATATATGCTTATTTAGAAGCCTTTGTGTCAGAGCCTGCAGAACGGCTGGGCTCGTATGTTACAGAGAAAAAGAAAGAAAGAGAGAGAGAAAAAATAAGTGACCTGCCAACGTCACAAATGAGATATCAAAATATGCTCATCTGACCGTGATTAAATACCTAAAACCCCCGAGCTTCCGGGGTCTCTGCCCGCTGGATGCTCATCTGACCGTAATTAAATACCTATAAAACCCTGAGCATCCGGGGGCTCTGCCCCTGGACTACATCAATGACATTAAAGAGTTCCCCTGAGTGCTCATCTAACCGTAATTAAATACCTAAAACCCTTGAGCTTCCGGGGGGCTCTGCCCCCTGGACTCCCCACAAATTAGTGACCTGCCAGTGTCACAAATAAGGTATCTAAATATACTTATCTGACCGTAATTTAATGTCTAAAAAACCCGAGCTTCCGGGGACTCAGCCCTTGAAACCCTATCGAGGCTCAGGCCCTGGACCCCATGCTATAATTTACGCTCTACCTGATACTCCACTTTGAAAAACGTTCCGCGGGGCCTGTGTGTAACGTGTAAGAGTGGTGGTGACGCAGATTTTTTTTCTGCCCCTCCCCCCGTTCCGAATGTTTTTGCTCATTACGCCACTTCCCCTGGAAGGTGAACCCTCTGGAATGTTTGCCCCCCCCCCCCATCCCAAACTGCTTCCGGTGCGCCTGGGGTAGGAGGAGGTGGAGCACACGAGATGAGGAGTGGGAGGAGGAGGAGCGGAGGAGGACTGGGGAGAAGGAGGTGAAAGGGGTATCAGTATCATTGTAGAGCCTCCTAAACCTTGCGAGCCCAAAAAGTTTGATGGCAAAATTTGACTCAAATTGTATCATAATGTGAAAGAGGATCTAATTTAAGACATATTTATGCAAGGGTTTTCAAAACAAATGCGTTTAAAGTCGAATATTAATGAAAGAATACAAAATTTAGATTTTCTGCGTACAACAGAAAACCCAAATTATTGTTCTGTTTCTATAATGAAGCTAACTTAATATTAGGGTGGACTTCCCCTCCCTGTATTCAATAATGAGCAGAAAAGTGTGATCTGTTCCTTTTTCCGTTAGACCATTTTTCTTCAACATGTCTCAGCAACAATTTGTTTATATTCTCTCAGCAAAATAAATCAACATTTCAAATATATACTACAGGTGTTTTTTTTATACAAAACTTTAAAAGGTTACGCAAACGTTGCTTGAATATAAAGCTAAAATCTGACCGAACATTGCCTGCCCCAGATATCGATTTGCACAATCATGGTTTGTATGTACTAATTACAATCATGTTTTCACTCCGATGGATTGATTATACTCCTTAGCATATAAAACAAGCTACAATAAAAACACCGTTTGGAATAGTAGAATTGTAAACAGGTTACGTTGGGTTCTTGATTATGTGCATGACAATCAAACCTTTCTAAATATCATAATAATTAAAACACCATATGGAATAGAGTTGTACGCAGGTAACCTTAGGTTCTTGATTAGTGCACGACAATCAGACATTTCTGATTATCATAATAATAAAAACACCATATGGAATAGAATCGTAAACATGTCAGGTAACCTAATTAGGTTCTTGATTATGACATTGTGCATGACAATCAAACTTTTCTGATTATCATAATAATTAGAACACCATGTGGAATTGAATCGTAAACAGGTAACCTTGGGTCCTTGATTATGTGCATAACGATAAAAACTTCATGATTATAATAATGCTAAAGACACCCTTGTTTTACAATCTTTTTAGGTGCTCTTCAAAAAAAATGAGATAAATGAGATAAAAGTAATTATAGTATAATTGTACAGGTTAATGCACAGGGAAATTCAAGTCCATTGAATTGAAAGAGTGAATAAGCAGGCTAAGGTATGAAAAGCATATTATTTAGGTACTCTAAAATGCAAAGACTCTCCGGAGTCATACATTTTGCATAATAGAAATTTAAGTTATTTTTTGAAAAATTGTTGGACACTAGTGGTGTATCCAGAGGGGGGGGGGGGCCTGAGCGAATTATCGGCCGGCACGATTTTCATATTTTCGGGAGCAAAAAAATAAATAAATTAGTGCTCACTACCCCCCCCCCCCCCCCCCCCCCCCCCCCCCCCCCCCCACTATGCGAATTATGGGCCGGCTGTTTCGCCACTAAATATTTGTTCACGAATTGGGCCCCCTCCTCTGCCGCCGGCTGGATCCGCCCCTGGTATAGTGTGACTTGGCCATTTCAAAATTCTGCATGAATGCTTAAAGGTAAAGACCAGTATTGGAAACGCCCCAATTTCAAAAAATGAAATGGAAGCTCTCATTACCAATCATGTGAAAGAATATGTTTTGACTAATACATGATGATAAAAAAATTGCCGGGAAACCGCCTACTAATTCATATATTTGGTAAATGTGTTTCTCTCATGGTCTGTGAGAGATATAGGGTAGTCCCATATACATCTTTCCGTGTATAGTGCTTGTAACTTTACGAAGAATGGGCCACATTTCTTATCAATTTGATGATTCCAGAACCTTGCAGATGCTAGATGCTAGATGATCAACCTTTTCTGATCGATTCCACAACGTTTCTTTCACAATGCAATCGCATGACCATAACTGGTCTTTACCTTTAAGGTTCGGCATGAATAAAAATGATATCGACCGTTTTATAATAATATGCAATATTTGTTTGCTGATATCATCAAAAAGGCAATGAGCCGCATAACGCAGGCGCGGATTCAGGATTTCTTAGGGGTGGGGGCCCAAATTTGAAATCAATTTGAAATTTAGTGTGCTGAAATATGAAAATCGTGCTGGCCAATATTTTGCTCAGTGGGGGGGGGGGGGGGAGTAGTGAGCACTAATTTTTTTTTTGGTACTCGAAAATTTAAAAAATTGCACCCCCCCCCCCCCCCCAACCTTGAGCGCCAGGGGGGGGGGACCAATGGTAGTTCGCATCAAAATGGTAAGTAGCAAATGCAAAGTACAAACAGTGGATCGTTATAATATATATGTCGTCAAAATACACAAGGTACGTGTATTGCGCATTCTTTGTAATTAAATGCTTGGTAATAATTGTGCATGAGTCATAAATGTTTATATTTCTGGGGGAAATGCAAATTAAATACGCAGGCCTATAAGTAGCAACATTGTTTTTGCACTATATCACCACTTTTTATACAACTTGTCATATATCAAACAGATTAAAAATTGTTACCCTTCCAAAGTTTCGAAAACCCAATCCAAATCTTAATTGTTTCACGATTGATCATGATGGGATTTTGGGGGGACAATATAGATCTAGAGCTCCTAGAGAGATCTAGAGATCTTGTATTTAGCGCCAGCTACGACAATTTTTAGACAATTGTTTACAGAGCAACGATCGACGCCCAGCTTCAGCAATGTCAGATGTGAATTAATTATTGCAACTGTTGGATTTTTAACTCATATTACGCAAATATCATGGGCTAATTTAAGGTGACAATCATAGCGATGGGTTTTAATGATGTCGGCATCTTCAGATGGTTCAAATGCTGGTAATGGCACAAAGTTGGAGCCGATATATCCACGATCTACGCATGCACAAATAGCATATGAAGAATGCCTGAAAAATCAAATAGCACAACTCCTCGTAGAAAATCAACGGGAAGCTAAGGCTATCGCGGGCCGCCCCAGGCCCAGCACCGATGGAGATGCAGGTTTGAAACCGACGCCGAACTATAAATCCCTAGCATTTAACAATCCCAGTTCACGTTTAACCGCTGACGATACATCGAATGTCAAATCGAAAACACAAGGAAAGAAAAATGAAAGAAGTACAAAAGATGAACAGAAATCTCGTAGTCGAAGTGGGAGAAGGAGACGACGTCAAAACATCTTGATGGTCAACACCTCAAAAGCAAGATCAAGTGGAGAAGTTTTGAGAGTTAGTCTCAATGAATTAGGATGGCGTTGGAAAGAGGTAAAGAGCGAACATCATTTACTTGCCCAGCTAGCCGCTAGGGTCTCACACAGACAACTTGCATGATTTTATGAACTAGGCCTAAAGTCACTTGTTTTGTTATGTATAATTAAATTGTCATGAATAATGAAAGGGTTAAATATATAATAACAATCATTACAGACAAGTCTTGACAGGGAATCAGATAATCATGGAGTAAATATCCTTAGTAAATGATCATACTCAAACTCAGTCAAAGTCATACTCGTTCTTGATGAAAGTGAAACAAACTTCTCTCAGTTAATTCATTCATTGTCATAACTCGACGCAACATTCAGCTGCAGCAGAATCACCCAACTCTGACTCTGAGTCATGGTAATGGTATTTCCATCCCTTTTCTTGCCCAAAATTACTTTCTAAGCAAACAAAAGTCTCAAGCATTTTGAAGTAAAATTTCGTAGACTTTTCCTCAAAATAATAAACTTAAATTTCCTTTGAACAGCAGTCGCAGTCGAGACTCGAGTATCATTTGACAATTGTCTGCAATTAAAACTTTGCCGAAAAGTAGACCGAAAGCTTCAGTCTCTATATCGTCGGTTATTCCACTGAGACTACGTCTGGATATCCGGAGGTCTAGTGGAGCCAGACGTAGTCTCAGTGGAACAACCGACGATATAGAGACTGAAGCTTTCGGTCTAGCCGAAAAGGTGATAACACTCAAGGTTAAACTCTTGAAAATTCCTTAATTTATCAATTATGTTATATCCTATCATGATTTTGACTAGGCCTACCGGTATCAATATTTATGTTAACATTTTATCTGCTTCATGATGATATCTGAGTATAATAAGTGAATGTAATTCATAAAATCAGGGGAAAACAAAGTGGGTCGCCCTACCCTGGAAAACTCGACCAGGTCGAGTTGTTCTTGGTAGTTGATAGGGATATCCAGGGTCAGGGTGTCCGGGCGCCTTATTTTGTGGCAACAGATTACTCCACTCCAACTCCAGCCTCCCCGCTCTTTCTGGCCAATATTATCCATTTCCCTGTATTCACCTGCTTTCTACTCCCATGACTCTGCCAGTCTACCGGTCCACTCTAAAAATTTAAAAAATAAATTATCTAAGATTAGGTTAGGATCAATATCTTATTTACCATCTTAACTTAAGTGTTAATAATTAGTCTAGATTTCTATTCTCTAGCTATTTAAAATTCTTTGTCACTTTTACTTTCTGTATTTAGATAAAAATGTTGTTTACATCAATGTATTTAATGAATTCGCTTTTATGAAAAGTAGACCTAGACCTACTACCAGTACACCTACATGTATAGCCGCCATCTACCCTGGCGACAGGTGGGTAGATCTATCAAACTAACCCAGACCGAGACTAGAGGTATTATCTAGACATTTTTTTTTATATGATTTCTTTAGCTTAGAGTATGCATAATTTGGCTGCTTTTTTAATGTTATCACAGGTGCAAAGCAAGTCCTTAAATGTCTCAATGTTCTTTCTCTTCCACTTTACTCAGTCTACTGGCAGTCAGCGCGTACCGTGTGATCTCTTCTGGAATGGAGTATCCTTCGATGATTGTGAAACTAAACCCCTTGGAGGAATGGTCAATAAATTCCCAGGTAAGAAAAAGAAAAAGATTTTCAATGATTGCATGTTTGTCTTATCATCAAATTGGCAATCTTAAGAAGGGGAAATTAACGAATTCATAATAAATACATGTAAAACATTGAATGCTGCAATAAATTCCCTTTTTTTTTTTTAGTGCGTTTAGTTGTTGTTAAAAGAGAATGGGAAATTTATACAATAAATTAGCCGTACAGTACATGATGGAAACTTTTCATTCATCAAATTGCAAAGTTTTTTTCTTACACTTCAGACTCTTTACATACATGTTGCCTCCCTAAATATGTTTTTAAGTATTATTGATGACAAGGAAATACTATACTACAAAGATATTCCCTACCCATGAATAGATATGTACATGATGATGTAAGCTATCTCCTGTAATTAAACAGTACAGTGAAACCACACATAGGAGCATCACTAATATCCTGACTGTGTAGTAAAAGCAGTGCTTTTGATTCTCAACATTTCAAACACCACTGTACAAAACTCAACTGATTTCACTCAAAATCGGAACTTTAGTGACAATTGATGACACCTAAATAGCAGTAAAATACATTTTTTTCAACTTACTGATGTTAAAAAGAATAATTTAAAAATTCAAATTGTAAGTCTACTGTCAAACTTTGCTTACAGCGGCATCGGCATGATTGTATGCAGTCTATGCAATATTGTGTGATGTATATATTTGTGTATAGGTCTAATAATACCTGCCTCACAGCAAGCATGCAGTGCTAGAGGTCAATACGCATTAGCATTGACTCTCTATGCTTTGCAGGAGTGAGTGAAACCTGTATATATTTGAAGACTGCTCAAGGGAGACAAGAAAAGCAACCCATTTTAGGCAGGTGGTCTTTATGTACAGGTTCCTTTAGAAGTTTAGTACATGTGTTCTTGAGAAACCATTTCCAAGGGAAGTGAAAGATGCTCAGTGTCTTCCTATAAAGGTGGTCACTAAAGCAGGCTTGACTGTACTTACGATTTATGCCTTTTAATTACGAGTTGCTGGTATTTAAAACTGAGGTGTTGCAACTGTGAGTGTGCTGTGACCGTGAGGTTTCTTCTAAGAACAAATTTTTTATTAGTTTTTTTATTTATGTTTTATTGATCATTCATAATCACATTTTTTCAGACAATCATAAGAGTAATTACAGTAAAACTTCTAAGAACAACTTCCATATTACTAACAGGTCTGTTGGAACTCGTACGCAAGGCCCAGCTCTCCAAACTACTGCATCAAATGAGACAACTCTTCCCCGATGAGTACAGCTTCTACCCACGCACCTGGATCCTTCCCGAGCAGTACCATGTTTTCTGTGCGGAGGTGGCGACCTTCACCCAGAAGTACCCTCGAGCCAAGCCAGTCTTCATCGTCAAACCAGATGACGGGTGTCAGGTAAGACTGCCAAATTTTGACTCAATCAAAAAAATTTCCTTTAGCACTACATTAATCTCCATTTTCCTGTCTCCACCCAGGTGTTAAATGAGTACCGGGCCAGGGGTGGGGGGTACGTGTTTCATAAAGCTGATTTGTAAAGTTACGCATGACTTTACGAACGACTTGAATATGAAGTGCCTGATACATGTAGGATGCCCAAAGTTTTTCCTGATGTTTTCACAAAGTGTGACTATATTTCCAATAACCTCAATTAATCTATGGCAAAAAATATACATTGTATTAAAGGCCCACTGCACTACTTGTAGCTACTTGCGCCCTTTATATAACAACCAAAGCCTAATTGGTGACCATTGGTCCCCCCATGATCCTCTCTTTCTTATGTTAACTGAGAGCTGAGTTGATGAGATAACCACCAGTGACCCTGCAGAGCGCTCTAATCCCTCCTGTAAACTATGGCAGATAAGCTTTAAAATGTTTGTTATAATAAGAATGTTAAGTTACATCTGCACAGTTCAACTTTAGTTGATGCAGTTAAAAAAATAATTGAGCATCCCATTTGGCTTTTCATATAGAAGTCATTCCTAAAGTCATACGTAACTTTATCAACGGCTTTATAAAACGTCCCCCAGGTATAAAGGAATTCCTTGAACGCTGAAGGGACAAAAAAACGATAGTCCAGCTGAGCCGGGGTAATATTGGAGGATTTGGAGGACCTTGAACACCTAGCCCAGTATTGTTTTTTTTAATGTTTTTGGTGCAATCTTGACAAGGACAAATATTAGATCTGAAAGGCTGTTAGTGTGTTTGGATTGGCACGTGTACACTTGTAGAGTGACTATCATTATTGAGTATAATAACCTAAATTCAATTAATTGTGTTTCAGGGCGAAGGGATCTACTTAATCTCTAACCCTCACCATATGTCCACTACCGGCCTCACCAAGCCTGCCGTTGTCCAGGAGTACATACCAAGGCCGCTCCTTCTAGAACGCCTCAAGTTTGATCTACGCATCTACGTCATGCTTGCCTCCATCGACCCACTCAGGATCTACATCTGCAAGGAAGGCATGGCTCGGTTCTGCACCGTGCCGTACCAAGAACCAACCACACGCAACCTCCACGTCACCTACATGCACTTGACAAACTACTCCCTCAATAAATTCAGCAATAATTTTGTGCACACCGACTCGACGGATCGGGGCAGCAAGCGGACCATGACCAGCGTGTTCGGTACCCTGGCCAATAGGGGCATGAATACCCCACGAATGTGGGAGGAGATCCAGGAACTAGTTGTCAAGACGATCACGGCCATGCTGCCCGACCTACGTGTCGTGTGGGAGGCAGAGTTTCCTCCGAAGAGATCCAACCCAACGTGCTTTCAGGTAGTTTTCTTATCTGGAGTATTGCATCATCGATATCTCAATTCTGAATCAATCTGTATTGAAAGCAAGAGGTGTAAAGCTCTGTGTGCCTACATGTCATCCTTACATTTCAGGGGAGTGTTTCACAAAGACTAAGATCGACTTTAAATTGGACTTAAGGATGGTAGGCCGTTCATGCCACTGTTTGCTTTCATCGTTTACTGGCCATAGTCTCTTAAGGGACGTCAAATCATGATCACAAATCTACAGAATTTATATATTTGTTGATAATTCATTATTGAAGAAAAAAATATTTGTTAAAGATCATAATGGTGAGAGCAAAGAGTGGCATGAACAACCTGCCATATTTAAGTCACTTAAAGTCAATCTTAGTCTTTGTGAAACACTCCCGTGATTTGATGGCTATATAAGTATGTATTTATTAGGCTGTTCTGTGGGTTATCTTAAAAATACTTTTAATGGGCCATTTCATTATTACATGGACAAAGAACATTTGTTATCACAAAGAAGAAAGCTAAAGACACACCTTTATTTTCCGGTACAGGAAATCCCATTGGTCATCAAATAGAACTGAAATCGATTTACATTCCCATGTTTAATACTAACCATGCAATAATGCAATATTCATCTTTCGGATATATGAAAAGCAAACATCAAAAATGTATTTATGTCGGCCTAGAGCAGATTGGGGACTTGTATGATATATTGATTTCTGTTTATCCTCTGTGCTGTTTCCTGCATAGGATAAGACAAGCTTAGGCCTCAATGTGTGAAGGTCCAGAAAATATAGGACTGCTAATTTCAGTTAAGCTGCTAGATCACTGGGCTGCCTCGGTACATTTATCTTCCCACTCTAGAGGGTCCCCCCCCCCCCCCCCCCCCCCCAATTCATTCAAGTGTAAAGTGAACTTAGTGTACCAATCACCAAGAAATAGGTTGTTCAATATGTCAGTAGTTCCATGTCACAACACTATATTAAAATTATGAGCTTCAAATATTAGTTTTGTTTAAGAGATTTTCTAATTTGAAATATACTCTCAATTAAAGTAACATGTCAGTAATAATAATAATGATATTTAGCTTTTATATAAATGTCTCAATAGGGCCCTCACGGAACGCAAGTCAGACCTGTGGTTTTGTGTTCGTTATGTTATGTAATTCTTTATTTTCTTATACTCCTTATCCATTAACCCACAGAATGCTGGATAAAGCACTGGAGGTTGATTTTATGCATTCTAGCTGTAGACAATATATATTTTAGGATGAGTGGTACACTTTAATCTTTGGATGTACACTATCCATCCTAAAACCCTTTATTGCACTTTGTTTCCTTATACTAGATCATGGGCTTTGACATCCTCCTGACGAGCAAACTAAAGCCTGTCCTGCTCGAGGTCAATGCCAATCCTAGCCTGAGACTGGACTTTGAGCATCATCTTCCTAACGGTCTGGTGGAGATCCTACCTAGTCCGGTCGACGAAGAGATCAAGATACCGCTCATCACGGACGTGCTCAGGCTTCTGAGACCAGGAAAGTTCTCCAAGGGTCTCAAGTAAGATATCTTTTTGTCTCCCCCACAGAAGGTTCAGACGAGACTTAAAGGGATCGTTTAACAATGTTAAATCTAAGATACACGGCCCCACGTGTTATCAGTGTCTGTGATATGGTGTAATATTGAAGCCCTACAAAATAGCGCTTCAGAATTAACAAGAAGTGCCTCAAAAAAGTAAAAATCTTTGACCGATTTTACCATACTCATTTTCCCCAATAGACTGTAGTGTTATGAAAACCGTTAGTCAAACGCAAAATTTGGTTTCGATTTCCAATCATAAATATCTTGATAATCAAACAGGCGATCAGCTTGTAAATATCATAGGGTTCCTGACTGACCTAAAGGTTTATAATTATCATTGCAGCATGAGCTAAATCCAGAATTTTGTTTCAGAATCTGAGACAAAGTTACCGGATCCCTAATTTAAGCCTCTTTGGATGTGACGCGGCAAAACTGGAGCGTTTTTTTTCTGTGATGACATGAAATGAAATGTATTAGCTTCACATTAGGCCTAAAAAAAAAAATTGATGACTTGGCGTAACCCGCCCGACCCTATTTTTATCGCCGACCCTACGCTTTTTTTTTTTTTCTTTCTTTCTTTTTTTTTTAATTTTTTTTTTTTTTAATTTTTTTTTTTTAATTTTTTTTTTTTTTTTTTTTTGGATAAAGGATTCTGAAATACTGGAGACATTTTTTAACTGTTTGTTATTACAGAGCCATTCACAATTGTAAATATTTTCACAAGTTGTAATTGGCTACTCTTTTCAACCCTCATTCTTCAAGATTTTGGATACATGTTAACATGTTAACATGTTAACCTCTAGACAAGTTATAAAAATGCTAGTCAATACATTGTGAAAATACTAATATTTGTGAACAGCCCCTTCTAAACCTACATATTCACCTGTTTATCCTGTTGAAGACAGTGTCTGAGATATCTCAGGCTGGGGTCTGTTGGAAACCTATTAATGCGTTCGTATGTTTGCATTTTATGTGCATGAGGGTGTATGTACATGTACATGTATGTATGCAGGGGGGGGGGGGGGGCAGGTGTATGTATGCATCCCCCAGGTCCCAAGGTGATCAAGATTTCAACAATTTCTTGCTCACTTTACTCACACAGTGTGTGTGTCCATATATGTGTGTGTCCATATATGTGTGTGTGTGTGCGTGGAGTTATTTGAACATATTGTGGTCTACCCCTCTCATCAGATCATCCCCAAGGTCTGAGGACCTATCTACGCCACTGTATGTATGTATGTGTATGAATGGCTAATTTCATGTATGCAAATATAAGCAACAACAAAAAAACAAAAAAAAACAAAAAAAAACAAAAAAAATCGCCCTACCTACCCTAATTTTCAGTGACCCGTTACGCCAAGTCATCAATTTTTTTTTTTAGGCCTTACTGTTTCTTCTATCACAGAGCTCATGGAATATGCGCGAGACACTTTTTGCGTGCAGTTGTCCTTTCATTTTTACACGATATAATAAAGGCAGGTTTTTCTTGCGGCAGTTTACTGTGTGGTATCGGAATGACCCTAATGGGGTCTAAATGACCTCGGTCAATTATCATCCGACGTTCGACAGTGCAACTATTAAAGGGTTTATCTGCAAGACTCTTTTGCCCATGTGATTAGTTATTATTGAACTTTTTGTATTTATGTTATGTGCACATATTTGTGTGTTATTTCTAATTGAAATAAATAAAGGAATTGAATTGAAAATTAATATGAAAAAGTTGCATACACTTTCTTACAATTGATTCTCATCCTCTGAATGAGCCCTATGGGATTGAAATGACCTCGGTCAATTGTCATTCGTCATCAGTGCATATGTTGAAATTTATCTGCAAGACTCTGTTGCCAATGTGATATGTTATTATTGAACTGTTTATATTTATGATTTGTGCACACATATTTGTGTGTTATAATTGAAAAATTGATAATAATAATACTCAGTTTTTATATAGCGCTTATTGCAATCACTAAGCACTTTTAAACTTGGAGATTATTACAGCGTTAGCTGTGCTGCCATTACGGTGCTCTAGCATTTCAAAGAATTAATTCCTGCCAGGTACCCATTTTCATCACCTGGGTTGAGTGTGGCAAATGTAGATCAATGTCTTGCCAAAGGACATTAATAAATAAATGAATTGAATTGAAGTTCATGAAATTGAAAATTGGTATTCAAAAAGTTGTGTACATTTTCTTACCAATAACTCCTGCAGGAGTGCAGCGAGACGAAACCAGATACCGGTAGTCAATCTGGATGCGGGAGACGTTCCAAGTCATCGACTCGAGGTTGAACCGACGTCCGAAGACGAGGAGGACCCCCTCTACGACTCCTGCTTGGAGGAGATCTGGCCGCGGAAGTTCAGCAGCAATTACGAGCATCTACGCATCATGGAGCGTGTGGCCGCATTCTTTAACCTCTTTCTTGGGGTGCGAGGGGCTCATCGAGTGGGAGCCACTGGCTTTAGGACCTTCTGCAGGTACCCTCATTTGGTTACTCTCATTAATCCATTGACTACTGAATTGATTAAAGATAAACTCCAGGGGGGTGTTTCACAAAGATCCTAAGTTGAACTTATCTCTAAGTTGAACTTAAAAATTATGGAAAGCCATTAGCATCTTTGAAAATATTTTGTAAAAGTTATTTTAAAAGGCATAAAATGTTGATTCAAATCATTCATATTTTCTATCATCAAGGAGATTGCATGTTCTGGATGTGGAATTTATAAAAAGTCTTAAATACTTGAATTTCTGCTTTTCAATATATTTCATTTTAAGGCTCCAATGGCTGTCCATAATTTTTATGTCCCACTTAGTGTTAAGTTCTACTTAGGATCTTTGTGAAACACCCCCCAGTTCTGGTAAAAAAAAAGAAAATTAATTCTCACAGAATCAAACGAAACGTACACTGAATGTTCAAGATTACAAATAAATGACATGTGCCAAACAATTGTGGAAGAAAATATATACTGGCTGAGTAATGAGCATAGAAAGCCAAGGAAATCAAGGTAGTACTATAGCCCCGACACCATGTGTGTTGTCCCATATATAGCTTTCTGTGTACAGTGCTTGTTACTTTACCAAGACTTGGTCAAATTTATGATGATTTTGATGACTCCAGAACCTTGCAGTGCACACCAATTAATACTTACATGCTGCATGATCAACTGTTTCTGATCCTTTCCACACCTTTTCTTTCACAATGCAATCGCATTACCAGTACTAAAGTTTATCTTTAATTTCCATTGGCTTAGTATACATGTAGGAGCCACCCGGTTCCCGGAGTCAATGGGTTATTAAACCCATTAGCAACTAGAGATTTTGTAAAAATGGCCTATTACTCACTGAAAGGTGTTGCAATATTGCTCTCATTTTGACATTGTTGTGAACAATATGAAAGGTGAGCTATTTTTCTATGCAGAATCCTACCGTAGACATCGTAAGGATTACGCATGTATAACATTATCACGGTAGACCCTAGAACGGATAATATAGCGCTTTGAAAACGGACGAGCTGGTTTCGGGCAGTTCAGTGAGTAAAAGGAGGGGCGGTTTCGTTGCTAAAGGGTTAAGGCCTCGTTCAAATATGAAGCGGTAAACGGCCCTGTTTGTTTTATGAAAATGTTAAGTGTAATATGCTTCACTTTTCTGTATCTTATAGCACTGAGCTAGGTGAATATGTGCAGGGGGTTGTTTCACAAAGATCCTAAGTTGAGCTTATCTCTAAGTTGGACTTAAAAATTATGGAAAGCCATTAGCATCTTTGAAAATATTTTGTAAAAGTTATTTTGAAAGGCATTAATTGTTTATTCAAATCATTCATATTTTCTATCATCAAGGAGATTTCATGTTCTGGATGTGGAATTTATAAAAAGTCTAAAATACTTGAATTTCTGCTTTTGAATAAGACTTCTGCTTAAGACTCCAATGGCTGTCCATAATTTTTAAGTCCAACTTAGAGTTAAGTTCTACTTAGGATCTTTGTGAAACACCCCCCTGGACCTGTTTTGCGCGCAAGTGCCATTCATTTACTGATAAAAGAATCCATGGTCGTATATGAATTAGCTCTAAGTGTGTGTGTGTGTGTGTGCGTGTGTGTGTGTGTGAGCAGACAATGTGACCTGCCAGCTTAAAGTGTCCTAGTCAGGAGAAAATATTCTGCTCTGTTACGGTTGCCATGTTGCTATACTATATTCTGAATATGAGCTTCAAATATTACTTATGTTATGAGATATTGTGAGTTCAAATACACAAAATAAACTGCAAAGCCATTAGTAAGTAGACTATTTGATGCATTCATACTTGCACAGAACCAAACTCTGACCTGGGTTACAAAAATTCTGACTTGGGCCAGGTTTAATGTTATACTTACTGTTTTCTCGTATTTTGTTTTATTTATGCATATGTCCAATATATCGTCACATAGATAATTCAATGAACTTCTTCTCACTTTTAAAAAGCACACTTATGGAAATGTTCTTCAGTGAACAGTGATCTTGACAAGCCTACAGATATTTCATATCTTTCAAGAGTTTTATATCTTTTCTTTTGTTTGGCAGAAAATGTAAGTTGTGTGGAGGGGGTTTCTCCACGGCAGCTGCTGATATCATGTACATTGATGTAGCCCGTCGTTGGAACGAACGAACCTGTGAGGGCGTGGCAGCGGGCATGTGCTTCGGCGCTTTCCTAGAGGCCTTTTTCCTGATCGCAAAGCGGAAGATGCGGGGAGAAACCCTCTGCGAGAGGGTCGTAGCCCTTGTAGAGCACTGCGAGGTCAACCTGAATGACTATCAAGACTGGGACACCAAGAATCCGCGCCCCGCGCAACGTCGCCTTGGTCGACCGTCCATGGCAGGAAGGACCCTAACACGCGGGAAAAACAGCTCAGAAAATTGAAATGCGGCTGCTGCAGATGTGCTTTAATTACAAAATTAGGCTCAGTCAGTGGCGTAGCTGGAGCTACCGGAGGCACACCACCCCCCTCCCCCCCCCCCTTCCTCGTCGAATGACAAAGAAAAAGAAGTAAAGGGATGAAAAAGAAGTAAAGGGATGAAAAAGAGAAGTGATAAAATGATGAGAAAAGAAGACTTTGATGCTCGTGCCCCCTCTAAGGCTGGACATATGCTACGCCACTGGTTAGGCCTATGATGCTTTATGTTAAGTGCATCATCAATTCCCAATGCAACTGTGTGCTTGCTGGCCTATTGTTGCTTCTTGAAAAAGCAATCTTTGTTTTACTTTACCAAGTTTGATATTTTGGGCAGATAAATGGTTTCACTGTGTGAGTTTGTGTCCGTAATTTTGAGATTGGTTAAATGATGGATTGGATATGTTTGGTGCTTTACGTTATGACTCGTCTATTTCAATGTGCAATGTTTATTCCGTCCTTTGCTTCGTTATTTTTATTTTTTATATAAATTTTGTATCTGACATCATTTGAAAAATTATGGATTCACATAAGGCCAGTTATGATAAAGAACCTATAATTCTTACCTGTATTAATTAAGAAGCAATATTTTTTTCCTGTTTTCTTATAGGAAATAGGAAAAAAATAGTCTGAAAAAAAATATAGGTGAAAAAAATAGGGAAAAAATAGTTTGTACTTGAAAATAGGAAAAAAATAGGACTATTTTTTTCCTGTTTTTTTATAGGAAATAGGAAAAAAATAGTCTGAAAAAAAATATAGGTGAAAAAAATAGGGAAAAAATAGTTTGTACTTGAAAATAGGAAAAAAATAGCCCTATTTTTTTCCTATTTTCTTGAAGGAAATAGGGAAAAAATAGTCTGCATTTCCAGAAAATAGGGAAAAAATAGGAAAAAAATAGGGAAAAAATATATTTTCTCAACACACAAAACTACTAGGGTTGTCGCCTCAGGCTTTCTAGCTTGGCAACAAAAGTACAAGTGTAAATTTGCGTGAAAGATCAAGAAAAGGGGTATGTGCATATGTGTTATCCAAAAAAAACTTACTCAGTGTGATATTCTTTTTGCATTTTAGTTAGAATATTAAAGACAATTCAATTATAGTCGGTTTTCTTAAATGTGCTTTGAAAGCTGTAAGAAGAGTAATTTGTGGAACAAATCAGTTTTCCTCATTTTTTTTCTCAGAAATTCAGATTTTAGTCGCTGTTGCTTATGTTTTATTTCGACATAAAAACAACACAAACATGTAAATTATATGTTCAGAAACATTTTCATCTGCAAGATGTTTGAATTTGGTGAATCAGCCAAGATATTTATCGTGATGGATAAATCCTGGATATACCATCATCTAACATACAATTTTTGTTTTAATGTAGGAATTCTGAAGCAGGGTTGTGTACTTGTCTTATAGATTTCACCAAAATTCAAGTTATGAAGGAAACATTTTTTTTTTGTCTGTTTGCATGGAGCAAGAAGGATGTCCAAGTTTTCATAAAGACGGAGTTGAATGCCCTTCTAGCTCTTAACCCATTGCTTACTGGAACCTGGTGGTCTCTGTGTTAAGTCTATGGGGATTAGATAATTCAGTAGTCAACGGCTTAACAGATTATTTCGTCCCTTTGATGACTTTGACCAACACTGTATGACCATGATCAGTGACTGATGTACGTGGATCGAATAATAGGTGAATTGTCGTTTGGTCTACAATCAGTTCATCTACTACCCAATTTGTCTGTTCCCATATGGTCTACACCCATCCCGTCTACTTTCCACATGGTATAATAATCATTCAGTCATATATTATGACAATCATCAAATGATTATTAGACTATAAGGGATTGTAGACAAAATGGGCATAGACACATTGGCAATTAGACCAACTGAATATTAGACTAAATGGGTAGTAGACTTATTGAAGATTAGACCAAATGACTATTAGCCAAAATGGTCATTAGACCAAATGACTATTAGCCAAAATGGTCATTAGACCAAATGACTATTAGCCAAAATGGTCATTAGACCAGATGATGAGTAGACGAAATGATTATTAGACCATGTGGAAAGTAATTTTTTGGTGTAGACCATATGGCAATAAACCGTTTGGGTAGTAGACAAACCGGTTGTAGACCAAAACGGATATAAACCCAATATTAAACACACCATGCCACTTTGCTGTGCTTGATGTTTGCCAGTTCACAGGTTTGTACTTATAACATAATTTAAGAATTTGAAGTTGAGTAACGGGTTACGGGTATTTAAATATCTGGTTATGGGAATGATTGCAGTGAACTCTCTCAGGGTGGCCCACAAGAGGTTTAAACATGTAACAGCGACATGTTTGAGTATCAGCAACAGGTCGATATTCATTCTCAACCAAATTTATTTATGAAATATTAGTCATAAAATGCGTTTATGATGGAATGCTTCAAAAACCGGGATCAGATTGCACCAGAGTGCATATAGAAAAATACAGTGTGGAGGCCGGCCACAAGGTTTTCGTGCTTCACATGCTGAAAGCTAGGCCATACTCCTTCCACATTCCAGTTACATGTTTGAACCTTTGTTTGTGGGCCACCTTGATTCTTTGTTGAGAGTATGGAGTGAGACTTGACATTGAATGGGCATATCAAGTTGAAGTGGGGTTCTGCTGTGTATGGGAAGTTGAAGTGAAATACAACAAGTTGAATGTACTCGTAATCTTGTCCATATGTATGTAATAGAAAGATATATCTGTAAAATTATATTTTTAAGGCAGAACTAATGTATCCCAAAGCTGGTTGGCGATCAGGTGTTCTATTAAAGGATAACAACTTAGGAAATATAACTCATGACTATTTAAAAGAAATCTGAATATGAAATATGACAGAGAGAAATGCAAACTGTGTTAAAAAGATTTTTTTTAAATATCATAATATAAAAGAGAGAAAAGAACAAAGGATGTTGCATTTGGCAGACATGAGTAATGCTATTCATATTTTTACTAAATAATAATTCATCTTTATTTCATTAAAATAAAAACAATAATGTTAAATTGAAAATTCCCAGCTTTTCTGCTAGAAGAAAGAGGTTTTACAATTATCATGTCTCTATTAAATTATTTCAGAACCAGTTAATTTGGTTATAATGTTGTAAACTCTAAAATCATTGGATTATCTCTGATTTTTTAATTACTTTTTCGTGGTGCTCAGGTAATGTAACTCATAAAGTTGCCATTTTGAACTGTTGTTTGAAACTTTGTTGTTTTCTATTTTATTTAAGGAATCGCTACCAAGTGCTATTTATTATACTTATACTCTTTTTATATCATGATTTAAATATGTATGTGTGTAATGTGGTATGTTTTAGGGAGACTGTCTGTTTGTTATGTACATCTATTGGGGCCAGTAGGGTGTCAACTCATATACTTTAAAACAGAGTTATAATGCTAATCTTGAGCTCTGGTATGCATGGGCATCGTATGTGGAGAGAACGTGGCTAAAATTCATTCTGGATTGTTTATCCTGCAGTAGATTGATTGTTTGAATCAGTCAGATAAAAACAACCTCACAAAAACTTGATGGAAATCATCTTCAATAAAAACCACAACTCTCATTTGCACAATCCAGAATAAATGATAGCAATTTAGCAAAAACTTGCTAGAAATCGTCATCAATAAGAACCACAACTCTCATTTGCACAATCCAGAATAAATGATAGCAATTTTCTCTCAAAATAGGATGCCCTTACCAGAGCTCAATATAAGCTTTAATCTGTAAAGTTTGTTCCTCGTCTGCCATGTGATACAGTTATCAATCATCTCATGTTATATAGAGTGAAGAAGTGTGACGTCATCAAAAATCTATTTTTAGAATATCTCAATTTTTCCTTCATATTCCGAAAGAACATCAAAAATAATGTCCAAATGTCGAAAAAATATATGTCCTATGTGAACTCAGTGTTATATGCTCTGGCTCCTAACCATTAGGAGCCAGAGCATATAACACTGAGTTCCTATGGGGAGTATATTTATTTTCAGATGGTCATATCTCAGCCAATACTTAACATATTCAATTGGTTTTCGACATTTGGACATTATTTTTGATGTTCTTTCGGAATATGAAGGAAAAATTGAGAAATTCTAAAAATAGATTTGTATGACGTCACAGCTTCGGTACTCTATAGCAATAGAACAAACACGATCTTCTGGCTCTCAACATGAAGTGTAATTTTTTTCAAATAATAGCATATACGTAACTACTTCTTGTTTGTAAATATAAATGAATTATTCTTCATGATGTATGAATAATTGTTTACAGATTTGATATTTATGGTGGAAAGCTAATTCATGTCACTTATTCATCTTGGTAAATATAAATGAATTATTCTTCATTATGTATGAATACATTTTTACAGATTTGATATTTATGGTGGATCTTGCAAAGCACTGGAATAAACTCACATTTTCTCAGAAGCTTACGTTTCATGATTTATTTTTCTGTGAATACTGTGCGTTCGTAATATTCATAGGATATTGAGACGTCTATAAAACTGAAAGGCAATGGCACATCCCTTTCAGGACATGGTTTTTAATTTTTAGGGCTAAAGTGATCACATATTGATCTTCAAATTGGCAAGAGTCATTTTCTTGTAATGTTATATTGCAAGGGTAAAACCTGAAAAATTAATAATTTCTATTGAAAAACAATGATTTCCAACCACTCGATATGTTGCTTAGTTGATTATTAAAGGTTTTGAAGATTTCCCTTTTTTTGTATATATTTTCGTATGCAGTGTGTTCATGCAAAAGAAATGGGCCCAATACGTGCATGAAGGGAAGTATGTGAGATTATACGTTTATCAAAATTGTTGCATGATTTTGTGATTCCTTAAGATACGCTCTGCACACATTCTATAAAAGGATGATCATTTTTGTTTTCTAGGCAAGCAATATATAATATAGTAATAACCACTAACCAGGGATTTAGTGATAGGAAGCCAAACATGCCATGGAGCGTAATTTAAGGCTAGGACTATAACATGCTTGCAAAATTATTTGGAGCACCCCAACATATGTTCACCTAAACCTAAAAATGTTGCTGGAATGAATACCTGCAGAGAGAGACTGGGGTGAAGGAGGGGATGGAGAGAGAGGGAGAAAGAAATTAATAGAGAGAGAGAGCGTGGGAGAGAGAAAGAGAAAAAGGGGTGAGAGAGAGAGAGAGAAGGGGTGAGACAGGGAGAAAGATAGGGAGAGGGATAGAAAGAGAAAGGGCGGGTGAGAGAAAGAAAGAAAAAAGGGGGTGAGATCGAGATAGAAAGAGAGAAAGGGGGAGAGGGAGAGAGATAGGGAGGGACTTGGTATTTAATCGTATAGGGTAGACCTATGAATATGAAAGGGTAGATTATGGCATACGAGGGAAATTTGGCAGTGGAGAGTATATGATACATAAAGATATATCTGATACTTATCAATTTCAAGCGTTTCCTAAAAACAAATGATTATGGTAATTAACAACGTAAATTCTGACTCGGTAGAAAATGTGATTTCTTTTAACAAAACCAAAAATGTTCGGGAAAAGCATGGATGGGAAAAGTAAGCAATAGAAAACGTCACAATAGAGGTTTGAGAGGGAATTTCTTCTGTTTTGAAATTCGTGGGAAAATCCCTTCCGTTGTGACGTCATCGTGCGTATCATATCCGGAAAGTGCAAGCTAAGGTCACACTAAATTTAGAGCCGTGCTGTCACTGCACCGTACTGTCTCGTAAATCCGGGGGATTTTTAGAGGAATTTTAGTGGAGTCCTGTAACTCTACAAGTTTTTAATATTTCCATTCCAAATTCCTGTCTTAAATAATGATACATTTGCTCATATTGCACGCACAGTCGTGTGGACGAGAACAGACTTAGCGATACTCGAAAGGACAATTTTGTTTTCACATCACACTTCTGAGTACGGTCATCACACAGCACGTCTACGGGAAAGCGTAGGCGCGACCACCCAGCGTTCTACGTGGTTCGTCCTCCATCATTCATAGGTTGTACCTCATTACAGTTACAACTAACACGTTGTCAACAATTGGAAGCTGCCTAATAAACTACTGAGTACTACAAGCCTACATCGCTTTCTCAGACGCGTTAGATTTGAAGTAGAGAAACATCATGTCACTTGAAGATCCATTCTTTGTTGTGAAAGAGTGAGTAAAATCAACGTTTGTGAATATCTTTATCGATATCATTATCATCATGTTGACTTGTTGTTAATTTTCTAGGCACATGCAGTTAAACAAAAAGGTCAAATGGATCTTGCTGGTAATGGTAATATCTCACGTCATTCTGCATGTTCTGAACCCTGTCTTAATAAAGAATTGCATCTCTTTGTAATTAAAGGGCCCTCTTATAATTAACAGTAGACTCTAAAATGTTAACGGTATTATACAGAGCTACCGTCACGCATTTCAAGGGTCTGAAAACGCTCTCACGCACAACGCGCGCGCTAGATTTAAAAAAACGCTATACCTTATACGTGTGTTATACCCTCGCCCGTGCGGTCGCGCGACGAGTCATGAAAATGTCACGCATTACTGATCTTTGAACTTGGCGTCTCTGATTATACGCCTAAGCTCAATGTCAATGACCATATTGGAAATAATACTAAAAATTTGGTGCTTGTTCAGAAACCTATCCAAAATTTGACCCGTAACTCCGGCGTGGAGATACCCTACTAAAACATACCCAAAATGAAGTAAATATTCATTAAATGTCCAAATAAAAATCATGAGTTAAAAGTCGTTATGTTTATTACCTGTTTCGTGTCAATTTTCTTGTTATTTTTTGGAGTATTTTTCAGAAAAACATTGATATTAGTAGTAAACACTTTTTCACAGGTTTCATGGCAAACCGCTGCACAATACAAGTGCATACCGCTGGTGGGTTGCATGTAGGCGCGCGCCTGTGTGAAGTGATCTACCGTAATGAGGATCTGAGACAAATTGTTTGAGCTACATTTTGACCCTGTTTGAGGATTTATTTGATGAGCTTTACATGTATATATGATTAGGGACCCGATCTGTTGTCTGTTGAAGATCGAGCCTTCTTTAGACTACATGTACAGTCAGTAACTGGGCATCATCATACTAGGTAATTCAGATGATTCAGGTTATTTACATTATTAAGTTTGATGTCATAATCATACGATAAATCTACCCCGCCTGCCTACCAATACCAGTCGTCCATCTCACAGTTCTATCAATATAAATAATATTACATGTACAACATGGCTATCCCTCTCTTCTTTGCGCAATAGGGAGGTGGAGAAGGCTGTGAACACATCAGAGGGACTCTACCAGAGATGGACTCAGCTCCTAGAAGACACAAACAGTGTGAGCAAGGAGGAGTATGACTGGACCATGAACGAACTCAGGAATAGTCTTAGGAGTATTGAATGGGACGTAGAAGATCTAGAAGAAACCATCAATATCCTTTTTAGAATCAAATAGTAGAGTCAGGTTGTATGCAAAATGTAATGGATTTGTACATGTACTATTCAGGTTTAGTCTTGTCTTCGGGAATTATAGAAGGTTACATGTATCTTTCACTAGATTCTAGTAAATCATTGATAGTAGACTAGGTAGTTTCTAAACCTTCTATCATAATTATCAACTACATGTACATGTAGAAATAGAGTGGCATCAACTTATAAAAACATGTTTCCTTTTGTAGCTAGTCATCAAACTGTTTTAGAAACAGCTGCTCAAAATATTTGGATGAAGTTAACTTTGAACCAAATGGCTATCTTGAATCCATCAGAGACTCTTCCTTGTTCATTGAGCCTCAAATGTTTACTCAATTGTGTCCATGTGAGGGTATCTCAGGCTTAATATTTAACAGGATAAATCCAGTTGTGAACCATTTTTCAGCAATTGATTCTGATCTTGATGAATCAAGATTACTTAGCTTGATTAGGGCCGAGACAAATCCCCCTTTTTCCTGTCCCTCGCCACTTCCTTTGGTTTGTCTGCCATTGCAATCTTCTATTTTGCCATTCGTGAGTGAGGAATGTGCTATACTATCTTGGTTCTCCCATAGCTGTGGTGCAGGGTTTTCTTATCTTCGAAATTAATCAGCTTTCTCCTCCTCAAATTGACAGCACTTGATCTTTTCCTACACTCCTTCATAGTTTGAAAAATATAAACATGTTCATCAAATCAACAAATGTGAAAGAAAATTGCAAGGTTATTAAACACAAAACACATATTTAACCATAATCATGCTTTATACCGTAGTTCTCACTTGCCAACTAATCCAGTGTTATTGCCAAATGTTTAATAGCAAACTTGCTTTCTTTAACCGTTACTTCACGCATTGTTGAAGCAAATCCAAGGAAGTTCAGGATAGAGCCCAGTGATTTGGACACGAGGAGACTCTTTGTCACAAGGACCAAAGATAGAGTCCGAGAGATGAAAGAGCATATGAGCAGTCCAGGGACCAAGACGAGAGAAGACAAGAAATCAAGACAGGTGTGTCTCAATTTGTTTTCTTGTAGAACCAGGGGGGGGTGTTTCACAAAGATCCTAAGTTGAACTTATCTCTATGTTGGATTTAACAATTATGGAAAGCCGTTAAGTGCCTTTCAAAAATATTTTGTAAAATTTATTTTAAAAGGCATAAAATGATGATTCAAATCATTCATATTTTCTATTATCTAAGGAGATTTCATGTTCTTAATGTGGAATTTATAAAAAATCTAAAATACTTGATTTTTGGCTTTTGAATATATTTCATTTTAAGGCTACAAATGGCTCTCCATATTTTTTAAGTCCAACTTAGAGTTAAGTTTGATTTATGATCTTTGTGAAACACCCCCCAAGACTAAGATTGACCTTAAGTTAGACTTAAAGATAAACTTTAGTACTGGTAATGCGATTGCATTGTGAAAGAAAAGGTGTGGAAAGGATCAGAAACAGTTGATCATGTAGCATGTAAGTATTGGTGTGCACTGCAAGGTTCTGGAGTCATCAAAATCATAATAAATTTGACCGAGTCTTGGTAAAGTAACAAGCACATACACAGAAAGCTATGTATGGGACAACACGCATGGTGTCGGGGTTGGTACTACCTTGATTCCTTGTCTTTCTATGCTCATTACTCAGTCAGTATACATTTTCTTCCAAAATTGTTTGGCACATGTCATTTATTTGTAATCTTCAACATTCAGTGTAAGTTTCGTTTGATTCTGTGAGAAATAATTTTTTTTTTTTTACCAGTACTCAACCTTCTCTTTAACTATGGCAGGCCCTTCATGCCACTGTTTTCTCCCGCCATTTACTGGCATTGGTCTTGCAAGGGATTTACAAATCAAGGTAACAAATCAACAAAATTTACTTTTGTTGATAGTTCATTATTGAAGGAAAAAATATTATCTAAAGATCATAGTGGTGAGAGCAACCAGTGGCATGAACGGCCTGCCATAGTTAAGACCAACTTAAAGTCGATCTAAGCCTTTGTGAAACACTCCCCAGGGGTGGTAATCTGAAAACAATGTTATCTCTCATGTTAGCAAAACATTGTTAATTGTCATAACAAATCCAAAGTGGGACAAGTCATTAGATAATGCCTGCGCAAAGTTGGCTGCGTTTGCATGAAGTTAAAAGAAACCTCTGCGTAAGCACTAATGCTAAGTGTTGGTTCCACGCATTTTGAGTCTGTTATGACAAATAACATTATTTTGCCTAAAATTAATTATAACATCGTTTTTAAGAATACAACCCTACATGTAGATATTTCCACGAAATGGAACCACAGCAATTTTTACGTCAAGAACCTTTAGTTAATCTCAGAAACATTTTCTTTGTCGGTTGTGATTTGTTTAAATTGTGGCTTGAATCTTTCGCAAATTGTTAATGACAGCGATTTTCACAGCAAGTATCTTTAAGCACATTCCATAGTCTGACTTTGGTTCTGTGTGTGCAGTTTAATGCCATTGATCATTATTATCCTGACACTCCTTATCTGTTGGCCTTTAGAATGCGGGTTGAAGGTTTTTTTGGTTGATATTGTACATTACATTCTAGCTGTACACAATTTTTTTGTTTAGGTGATTGAAACACACCCGATGTGAAAACATCTGTAACCAAATTGGACTCATTACCAGTAGATTATGAGCGCGTTTATCTAGGCTTGCCACTAGATATGTACATATCGTACCCCACTATCGAACCCCACTATCGTACCCCACTATACGATCGTGATTTGCGGGATGTCGCGTTTATCGACCCTTCACGATTCAAAATAAAGGCCTTGTGTCTGCCCAGCTGTTTTGACCCGGGAAGCAGACAGTTTCTCGGAGGTCAACTTCACACGTATGCTTGTACACAACACCTGGGTGATCATATTTGTATGTGAGGTTCAAAACAGCTTTGCGTTTATCGATCTCTCAGAAACGTGATTCTGGCTGTATGTCACATTCAAAACGCACCTTTTTGCGTCTTTAGATATGCCCATATCTAAAGACGTTTGAAAAAGGCTTTGCGTTTATCTACTTCTAAATTTGCCTGAAAGACGTTTGAGAAACCTGATTCTAGCCAAAAATTTGCTAGATAAACGCAACCTATCTTTAATAATAACCTTGTAGCTGAAGCACACTTAGAAATTTAGGCGTTTTTGGTGTTTGACCCTAATCCTATGTAGGCAACAACCAGATGCTGGTGATTGTACCTCACAGACAGATGCAGATACACTTTTAAATAACTCTCTGTCTCTGCTGACATAGAAATAAATATATGTATTCAACATTGCATGTGACTGGTTCCAATTTTTTCCAACAGTCTCTGTTACCCAATGGCCCAGGACGGCCAAAGCACAAGTACAGTCGACTAGAGCAGGAGGCTGAAGATGAGAACCAACGATTCATCCGAGATAGCAACCAGCAACAACAGGTATACCTTATACAATATCTACTTTTGAATTAAAACACAAAATCTAACAAGCATTGAAACTTGGATGCGGTATTTCACTTGCCTTGATGATTGGCTGAAAGGATCTTGTGATTACACAGATAATTTCAAAGTAATATTTTTGTATTAAAGAAGCATGCTTGCATTCAAGGAACCAAAATACCACGGTTTTGCAATTCATACCAGTATGCGGGCCTCTAATGCATGTGTAATCAATTAAGATTTTCAGTGTAACACCATTTAATACTTTAAAAGGGTTGTTGAGCTCCGCTAAGAGCTTTTTGGTACTCCATGTATCAATGAGTATGCTCTGATCATCTTCAGGAGATGACTGGAACATTGCTCTGTGGAGGCTATTTATTGCCCATGAAACGATCCGATGCACACTGGAAATGCAAATTTTAATCTTGGCGCCATTTACATTCTGGTCACTGTTTGTTGCCATACTTTTCTCTAAATAGAGAAAGCACTGGGCTCTGTTATTGTTTTCTTTGAAAATAGAATAAGCACCAGTCTTTGCTGACATAAGGTATGTATAGTGTTTGATGTGTAGATGTGAATTAAAGCTAGCAAGAAAACATTTCATCTATACATGTTAAGTGCTTCACGAATTTTCATAAGTTTATCTCTGTGTAGAGGTGTTGTGGTCTAGTGGATATGTCACCCGACTGTGCCACTGTGGCACTAATGTCCTTTGGCAAGACATTAATCTGTATTTGCCACTCTCTACCCTGGTGATGTAAATGAGTATGGGGTACCCAGTAGGAAGAAATTTTCTTTCAAATACCAGAGCTCATGAAATGCCAGGGTAACAAAGTACAGCGCTAATAAACATAAGTTAACCTTTCAGAAGACATTGTAATCATATTTCTTGTTTCTAAATTTTACAGCTAATAATGGAATCACAAGATGATCAAATAGATAGAGTAGCAGACAGTGTGGGTGTGCTGAAGAACATGAGTCACTCGATAGGGAACGAGCTCGATGAACAAGCAGTGTAAGTTTGCAAAATTTATTTGTGAATATTCTGTTATGTGTTGTATGACCTTGGCCCTGTATTATAAAGAGATTCAAGTCAGTCACACCTTGAAATTAATTGCAACTGTGTTCTTATGAGATAGGAGTTGCGATTAATTTCAAGTTGCGTTTGATTCAAGTCCATTGCAACGGTTTATAAGACAGGGCCCGATATCTCCTTCTCTTCATACAAGATGATACGTAGATCAGCGCTTTTAACCACAGGCATTGCTAGAGGTCCAAAAAGAGAAATTCAATTATTTGAAAATGTCTTCTGGAATAAAATCAATTTAATGGAAACCAAGTATCAGAAACAGCAAGATGTCCAAATATATATATTTGGGGGGTATTTTGATGGGGAAACAACATTTATAGATAATGAAGTGACAATTCTTTGCTAGCTCCGCTTGCTATTAACAACATTTAGAAATAGCATGGTATCAGACAGTTGCATGACAGTCCTCACTACCTGAATATTGTCATATTTGTACAGCAACCTCCCCCCATAAAAACTTATCTAGTGTTTTTTATTTATCAAAATGAAATTTTTACCACAGTATTAAAAGTTTGTTTCGGGGTGTTTTTTTTTGCTCATCTCACTCGCTCGTAAAATGGTATATTTGCATATCGAGATGCACAAATAGGTAATTATATATCATATCATCTCTCCCTCTTTCTTCTTTCTTCTCTCTCTCTCTCTCTCTCTCTCTCTCTCTCTCTCTCTCCAGGATGTTAGATGACTTCTCTACAGAGCTGGAGAACACGGAATCTAGGTTAGACGGCGTCATGAAGAAAATGGCCAAGGTCACAAGGATGTCAAATGGTGAATACCTTCTTTTCGTCATTCTCTCCATCTGTGCTAGAATAGATGATACATCTTGTATAGCATGTACACAAGGCCAAATATACGTGGGTGGGATAGCATCAAATTTCAATCTAGATTAAGATGTTCTTAGCAAAACTTAATGTTGAGCCACCTTGAATTCAGCCCCTTAGGCCTGTTGTTTCCATTTTACAAAATGGCCCCTTTTAAGGTACTTTTTTTCCTGTGCCCCTCGTCCAATTTTTTTTTTTAAAGAAAAAATAAGGTAAAGAAGTATGTTGAAACCATATTTTCAAAATGTATATTCAGGTGTGTTCTTCAAATTTGGTGATAGCGTGTATCAGCATAGGGACAGGACCTAATTATTTTTTGGTAAGTAGGTCAAAGGTCAAAGCTGGTAGAGGTCAATGAGATTAACTTCTGGGTTTTTGGCCATGTTATAGTGAAGTAGAATGTAAGCTAGGCGAAGGTTTATTAGAGATGCAGTCATATATTTCTTGTTATTCCAGCTTTTTATTTGGCTTGTCTGTGTTTCTTTATTCAGACAAGCGGCAATGGATGGCAATAGCAGTGCTTCTGGTGGTCATGCTCATCGTCATCATCCTGTTCTTCATATGACACTTACGACATGACCGTCTCCAGGATTCCATTAACCCTCCACTGGGAGAGAGCCTCTTCAGAGCCACCAAGGGGTGCAAACTTGCCCCCCTCATCCATGTGAAAGACTCCTGAAAGGAATTTACTTTTTGAGTAAAAAACAATCTTGTGTGGATGATACAATGAACCCCTCTGTCAAGGAATCTCTGTAGGGGTAACTGATGTACCTGTATGCTGTAGGAACCAACTACATTATGCAAACGCTGCTGCTCGTGTGGTCGGAGAGCTTTGAAGTTATATTATTGGACATGGGGCTACCTGAATGCAGACAGCATCGAACTGGCTGGCGTTTCACAAAACTTGTCATCAGTGACAAATGACAGTTTTCGTTATAAGCTACTGAAATCCTTGCTTCTGATTGGTTATCAGCAGATTCGTCACTGATTTTTGTCATTTGTCATTGAAAAAAAACTTTGTGAAAGGGGCCCCTGATTGACGATTAGATGATAGTACTATGTATGACGAATATGCTTAGATGTGTTGTAAGGTACTAGTGTTGCACTGAAGTAGTTTTTTTATTTGTCATAGTTGCAGCTTGCAAGTTTTGCCTGTTTGTGCATGTACAAGGTATAAGGCTTTAACAGGGAGTATTTTTTTTGCATTTTATTACATGGAAACTAGATCTGATATTGCACAACCTGCTTGAGAATTCATCAGGTATACAGTCAGACTTGACTTCTTGGCCACCTGTCAATAGTGGCGAAGCAGTTTGCCTCCCTCGAGAAAGAAATGTGTGTTTAGGAACCTCTCTAGAAAGGCCACCTGTCTACATGTACAGTGGCCTCTTACTCTGTTTCCCTTGGGTGGCCTTAATAGACAGGTTTGACTGTATACACGTTTGCAGACCCTTGTCTTGTAATGAGGGAAAGTGTGTACATGTATGTGGACTCTGCAGGTGATTTTCAGTGTTTTGGACCCTTGCTGTCTTAACGATAATAATAGTATACCATATTTATATAGTGCATATCCCAAATATGTCCATTTGTGTTGTAATGGAGAGAAGAAAGAAGAGTGAGATACGCTCAACATACATCCTTAGGTCATCGTTTAACATTGAAAATTGTTTTAAGACATGTTTTCAAGTTGTTAACAGTATCACAATTTTTAATATATTCAGGCAATTTATTCCAAAGCTCTGCAAATGCAACCTGAAAAATTGTGACCCGTAGAGCTTTGTATTCATTTGACAGATACATGTAAGGAGGGACTTTTGGGAAGACCTGAGGTTTCTGTCGGTACGAACGCTTTGGGTAAACAGTTCTGTTAACTACGTAGGAGTCTATCCTTGGACATTTTTTGTTGCTTTCTTGGACAACATTTGCTCCAGTTAAATGTAGCTAGAGGAGCATAGAACCAACTAAGAATATTATGAACGTGTCAAGACTATGTTAATGATACCCTTGAAATTTGTAAACTTTATCGTGAGACCTGTCTTGGTTTTTTTCTCAGTATTAACACTACAAACATTGCATGGAGATCCGTATGCGCTGTTTTATGTTTTCTTTATTTTCTTCATATGCCTTGTCCACTGGCCTATAGAATGCCATGTAAAGGTTGATTTTTAGGTTTATTTCATACATTCTAACTGCACACTGCACACAATAGGTAATTGGTACCCTATAAAACATATCTACATGAATATATCTACATTTGGCATCGTACAAATTATGTGTACAGCGTTTGTGTATGCATTCCATGTACATGTAGTACCGGTACTCATATTTTTGAGCAATGTAACTTCATAAATTTTATTTTATTGGCAGCTTTGTTACCCTATATAAATCACCAGTTTCACAAAATATATAGTTGGATATATTCAAAATACTGTACAGGCTTGAGTATAGATAGTCATTTTTAATTTACATGGTTCCCATACAAGATTTTAAACTTACTTTTATGTATGATTTATAATGCACCGTTTTATTTAATTCCGATCTCCCTTTTTCAAGATGATTCTGGGCCCCATCTTATAAAAAGTTGTGATCGATCCAAATCAATGGCAAGTTTTTAATCAATAGCAATGTTACAGTCTCCTATCTCTTATGTACAGTCGCGATTGACATCAATCGCAAATCAGTTGCAACTAATCACGACTCTAACAGGGCCCTGATGATATCAAGTTCACTTCAAGTGCCAAAAATCTGGTATTATTATTTAGTTACTCAGGTTTCCAGCATTTGATTCATCAAATGGTTTTATGACTCCTGCAGAAAAGAGGTTTTATTATTTAGGCACATGTGAATACGGTATTAATGGAAAAGAAATTGTATGACTTGCCAATTTGTATTATCATTTTATTATTACTCCATGACAAACTTGATCGTTCTGTTTTATTTTCAGATCCCTAGCTAAGCTTCGTTTTAAAAATATGGTAAAAATTATTTTGTTTGTTTTTAATGCAAGTATACATGCATCCGAACATGTACAAGTTCTCAACATGTTATATGAAGGAACACATACATGCTTTCTGTGAGACATAAAAACATGTGCATGGCATCTCATTCTAATCAATGTTCCCAGATGCCAACTTATTTGTGCTGCCCTCTAGTGGTGAATCTAGGGAAGGTTGTGTGCTTTTATAATGTTCAGCGTATATATGGTGTACATGTATATTCAATTGACATCCACAATTATATAGATTGTATGTATGAGTCATTAGGCCTTTACTTCATGTGGTGGCCCACAAGGGTATTCTACATGTAACAGCGACAGGTTTTACCGGTAATTCTGATCGTCCAGTTTTGAAAATCATAAACAGGTTGTTAAGTGTCGAAATAGTACAGTACATGAAAAAAACACAAGACTTAAAACAAAGGAGTGGCATGACTTGTCTAGTTGAGGTCCAATCTACAAGTGTTTATTCCCAGACCATCAAAGTACTCTATCTGTTTAATGCATACAAGTTACCCATACATGATGATGATGAGTCATAGTGCTGGAATGTCCACTACAGTTTTTACCATGTAGTAGGTCCATGGTTTAACCATGAGTCGTAGCGCTGAAATGCAGTAAGAGGGTCAAATGAAACTAGATTCAACCCAATAGTGTATTACAGTACATGTTCTGTAGACAGACTAGCATTCCAATACACTACACACGTTAACATTCATTCTCAACCAAAATTATCTATGAAATATAAGTCTCGTATAAGGTGTTTGAAAAATGCTTCAAATTATGGCTCAGAGATCACCAGAGTACATCTCTATACATTGAAACCCTAGAGCCCAGTCACAAGGAGCTTTGCATGTATCCGTTCATACTTCTTCCTCGTTCCAGTTTCACATGTTTGAAATGTTTATGGACCACTGTGATCAAGAGCTAAGAAACTTGACATATCAAGTATGTTTTTTAATATAATAACTATTAATTTTAATGTGTGATATTCTGTACCTGCACGTTTATTTCTCTATTTGTGGCTTAGGCCTTGGCATTCATACAAAAAGTGTTGAACGTTTTTAATGTAACTCTGGTCAAGGACATAGGTACGTAAAAGTTCTATTTAAGAACACTTTTTTGTATTGTAAACATAAAAATGAAAAATGTATTAATGTCAGAAATGTCATAAACATAAATGTATTTATAAATGTAACTAGTTAATACAATTGCAGTTTATAAACTTGTATTTCAAGATTGTAGACATCACATGCATGTCATTTTCGGTATATCCATACATGCCAACTGTTCAGATTAAAGAGGAACATTCCTCTTTTTGGGAGAAGATAATTATAATTTTAATGCAGGTGTTCCTCTTCCTGTACAAATTTGTCTGTAGTATTGAATAGGAGAGTTAGGATTGTTCCTCTTTTTTTTTTAAATAGCATAATTTGTACAGATTTCTGATTTTCAAATGTTGGCATGTATGTACAGTATATCATCAAAGGGAACCATAACCTTCATACTTAAGTTACTTAGGATAAAAGTGACAAGATTTTTTTTTTTCTTTTTTTTTTCTTTAATAAATACTGTACAAGAAGAAGTGGAAGTTTCAGGTACAGTGATGGTCTGGGTTCTTTTGAGAGCTACATTCTAAGATGATTAATGTTTTAATTTGATAATTAATGGGAAATGAAATATATTTACCAACAACTGATTATAACAGCTAAACAACTATTTGAAAAAAATCAACCAAATGCAATTTCAATAGCCTTGTAAAGTATGTCAACTATTAAAATGTGTGAATATAACAAGTGACGTATTAAATAATCCTAACATTATTTCTATTGGACATACAATAGTGTATTAACATTTTCCTTGTTTATGGATAATTGTTACCTACAACCTGAGCCTAATTGGAATTAAATTTAATTGAATTATTTATAATATCTATTGCAAAATCGTGTTGTTCACTGGAATTCAGAGCCGTTACTCATTAGGTATTTGAATTCTGTGCAAAAGCTTTATTATCTACAAATTGAATAAAGCCAATAACTAAAACTGTGCATACATGTGCATACATGTGCATATTAATACATCTATATATCTATATATCTATTCAATGAGCCATTTCCATTTCTTCGATTTAAAAGGCATTACATTTCTAAAGTAAACCTAAATTCGTAACAAATTTACTGTACCGTTATAGCTACAAGTGTCATGCAATAGGCGTTAAATAAATACATGTATATTGTGATTGTCATATCTGTAAAGCCATACATACTGAACATGTATAGCCTACAGGAAGGCGGGTGATTGTGCTATTCTCTATGATATATGACAGCTTATGTATGTTATAGCCATCAAAATGTTGTTACTAACTGATCCAAGAGAACCTATTATAATCGTTTCTCCTGCCATTGATACAAATATTTATACCTGTAGGGACACTTTATTTTATGAAACCATATTAGAATAATTATATCGAGGGGTCAGTGTCACAAAGACGTAACTCCACTTTGGCCATTTCGAGAAAAAGTGGTTTAATATGTCACTGAGCACTTGGGCTTCACTAGCCATTGACTTCAATGGGGTGTTGGTAGAGTTAAGTCTTTGTGTTTCCTGTAAAGCCCACATTTTTCTGAACATTTTGATATGTAGTTAGGTCTTTGTGTCACTGAACCCTTGATATGCATACCTTGAATGTGTACTCATGACTAGTCATGTACAGATAAATAGATAATGCCAAGTATTTTGCGTGTACTGTGTGAGTGTAATTATGAGTGTATACATGTATGTATGAATGGACGATTGTACAAAATACCTCACAATGAGGTATGTTCAATTACGTGTGATATCTGTTGCTTGTAACTGCCAAATGAAAGCATTCGTAACAGAGATGTAAACTACCGCTCCAAATAAATGCAATGCATTAATTTGAGTTATATACATGTATGATATTTCATTGTCCATGTTTATTTTGTGGTTGTTGTAAAATGATGGATTTTTGTCATTGCTGAGAGAACAAAATGGAAGAAAAGAATGTGGGAGATGTTTTCTATAATGAATATTAAGAGTCGTGCGCACAAGTGAAAAAATAAAGAGGAAGTGTAAAAGCAAATTATGGAATTATGTAATGCATACTTCGACCGTGATTTTCTATCAGGTTTTCAAGTCAGCGAATGTTAATCATCAGAAGTCCTAAAATAAGCTATGATTGACTATTGACTCTCTTGGACCATAAACTAACCCATATACATACGGTTCCGGGATCATGCCATGGTATTTTGAAGAGGAAAGATTAGTTGAACAAAACCATAGAGGTACAAGTCTAAAATATACAAAATGTGTCGGGCCTATTATAGGCCGCTTACCCGGATTTCCTTAAATCTTTCTATGCTCATTACTTAGCCACTATACATTTTCTACCAAAATCGTTTGGCATATGACATTTATGTGTAAATCTTTTTTATTTATTTTTTGTTATTTATGTGTTTATTAAGAAATCAAATCTTAACATATACAAACTTTCCCAAAAAATACAAATGCTGTGTTACAAAAGAAATTAATGAC
Organism: Strongylocentrotus purpuratus; assembly: GCF_000002235.5. NCBI lineage: Eukaryota > Metazoa > Echinodermata > Echinoidea > Camarodonta > Strongylocentrotidae > Strongylocentrotus > Strongylocentrotus purpuratus. The sequence goes on from NW_022145610.1 coordinate 11,508,295, forward strand.
AAATTAAGATAAATCTTGAACATTCATTGTAAGTTTCGTTGGATTCTGTGAGAATTTATTTTCTATATTTCCCAGTCCGGCACAACGTCACAGTAACATTACCGATTCAGCCAATTTCAAGTACTTCCCATACGTACATAGTGATTACGTATTTTCAGAAATTCAGAACTTTCTTAATTTTTGTCAGATTTCGGTCAAACTTTTACTAGTCTGATTGTCTGCTTTATTTTAGAGTAGTTTGCTTCTAAGGTTACATGCTCCTTTAATTGATGTAACTACGTACCTCTTCCGGGTTTATGTTTATTCGTGAATCCGGTAAGATTAGTTCAAGTATATAGTTTTCCGTTTCACAGGATTCTGAAATATATACCAGTCAATGTACCATTCAAGGTATTATGCACAATTTACGTCATTGCATAGTGTACTTCATGTGTCACCTATATAAGTGAAAATCACAACCAACAAAACAAAATTCCTTTCTCTTATTTTGTTTTTGTTTATACATTTTTTTTAAAGCCATATAAGAAAGCTCAATGACGGCAAGGGTCAAAGTCACACAAAATAATTGGTACATGTTTATGATCGTGTTAATTTTTAGAGAATTCCAATTCCACTGAGACTGGGGGGATGACTTAACAGTTATTAACAGTAATATATTAGGAAGTACTTGTGTGATGGCTCGAAATGATGACGATGATTCGAGAAATCAGGCGAATTACTTTTACAGCGCTTAGTAACAAATAAACAAAAAACAAAAACTGCACCTATCACCGCGATTCCCATCAAAAAAAAAATTCAAACAAAAAATCAACTTGAAGACAATTCCGGTAGTCAGAATTGTTCTTTGATTGCATTTTGAAAATTGCGAGCGTGGCAATGGCACATTAAAAATGGGATAGACAAAAGGGTTTTTAATTTGCTGTTAATTGTCCTGAGTTGATTTCTTGGAAGTTTTGCGATAAAAAACAAATGTCTTCAAGTGGCCTTTTCCTGCAAATCTAAACACAAAGAAAAATGTTTATGTTTGCGCATCAACTGCCTTGGCGCTCACCCAAGGGAATGGCTGATTGTAATCTCTGTGAACAAGGAAGGAAAATAAATGACTTGTCTGTAATTTTGACCTCTCTGAAAAGTACATCGCAATGCCATTTAAGAGATATTCAAGTATCGCGTGATTCCATTTGATTTCCATTTTGTTGATTTTTTTTCTTCAAGCATTCAAAGATGTTTCTGTATATCAAGAAAAAAACAATTTAGTAGAGTATAGGATACAAGTACTATGTTCCTAGAAAAAAAAAGTTTCTTCAAAGGGTAAGGAGACCGTTATCTTAGGCTTTGGACATTCTTTGTCCTAGTACAGTTCATGGGCGGTATATAAAAAATGACTACAAGAAACAAGCAATTATTTTATTCCATAATTTAATTTATTCATCACCAATGGTTGTATCCAGGCGCGTACACAGGGGGGGGGGGGTTGGGCGGTTAAACCCCCCCCCCTTTGGTAATTTTTTGTGTGTAAACCCCCCCCCCCCCCCCCCCCCCCTTTTGGATTTTTTTTTTTTTTTTTTTTTTTTTTTTTTTTATACCGACTTCATTTCGGGCAATTTCATTTCGGGCAATTTGCAAGATAAATCAAATAGTAGAATCACAAAATACAATCGTCTTTCTACTCTAAACTTTTTTCTAACATCGATAGAAGTGTGAGATAATCGTGCATTTTACATCACATGGTTAAAGGTAAACTAATCTTGCTGATAACTCATTAAAATGTTCTAACCTCAGTAGGGATGCGGCGCTCTCACTCCATTCTGAATATTGAGAAGATTTACGATGGTATGTATCAAGACACGTGATCCGTATCTCAACCAATGAGAGGCGACTTTGTCTGGTTGGGAGGGGCAGGTCAAGGTCAGTTGTTCCAGATCGGGGGTTAAACTCAACCCTGCAGATATCAGACGGAGAGCGGGTGGGTAAGTTTAGAATAGGGAGAACAACTATATCTAATATGTATTCTTATTTCAAATAAGTTTTTGATTTTAAAAATGCCATCATAAAAATGTAATGTATTAATTTGTTTCTTAGTTATTTGTTATTATCTATCTACTTACTAAGCTATCAATTCATTCATTTATTTATAAGTGTAATTATTATTATTATTACTATATCTTTATCATTGTTATTATCATAATCGTTGTGATTACCGTTATTACTATTTGTATCATTATTATTATCATAATCGTTGTGATTATTATTATAATTAGTATTCTCGATCATTAATATTATTGTTATTACAATTATGACCATCATCATCATTATATTATCATCATTATCATTTACAAATTATCATAGATATGACAATAGTGATTTCCTATGGAAGGTTGCATTGAGTATAGCTGCAAAAAATTATCTGAAATAATGTATGAAGGGATACTTTGGAGATGTTCTTAAAAGAATGCCCCCTTCTTACCAGTCACAAGATTTGCCGTTTGTATCAGTAACCCTGATGATGATGACTTGGTTCCTGAGCCGACGTCTGTTACGTAAGATAGCTGATAAGCTCATCTTAAAGGTAAAGACCAGTACTGGAAACGCCCCAATTTCAAAAAATGAAATGGAAGCTCTCATTACCAATCATGTGAAAGAATATGTTTTGACTAATACATGATGATAAAAAAAGTTGCCGGGAAACCGCCTACTAATTCATATATTTGGTAAATTTGTTTCTCTCATGGTCTGTGAGAGATATAGGGTAGTCCCATATACATCTTTCTGTGTATAGTGCTTGTAACTTTACAAAGAATGGGCCAAATTTCTTATCATTTTGATGATTCCAGAACCTTGCAGATGCTAGATGCTAGATGATCAACCTTTTCCGATCGATTCCACAACGTTTCTTTCACAATGCAATCGCAAGACCATAACTGGTCTTTACCTTTAAGAAACATCGTACAAACCCTAGGAACTGAAGAAGCCTTCTGTTATAAATAAACAAATAACAAATACTTGAACGTTCATGTTAGGATACAGAATGTGTATCATAATAAAGGATATTGAAGTTTAATGACGATTTATATGAAAACTACTGATTTCATAATCAAGCATTTTATGTCTGTTGTAAAGGACAGAATGTCCTCTTGTTAATGACACCCCGATCATACTACTACTGTCACAGTTGACTGAATAACAAAGCATTGCTGTCCACCATGTGAAAGGTGCACTGTGACAAGTTAGCATTCACAGATAAATTCTAAAGATTAGTGCTTGTGTCAGCCCAGACATATTGAAATGCTGAACAATGAGTGGATTATGTGTCTAGAAATTCACTGAAGCATGGAATGGCAGAATCCTAAAATTGGTGGTCTGGGGTTCAATCGCAACTGGTCAGTGATTCAATCAGAGCAGACTCTTATCTCCTGTAGGCTTACCAAAATGGTTCAACTAACAGATGAGCAAAGAACTTTTGTGGTTAAAACATACTATGAGACCAAAAGTTACATTGCAGTTCAACAGGCTTTCCGGGTACGGTTTCCAAATGGCGAACCACCGACAGGGGCAAATATTCGCAAAAATGTCCAAAAGTACGAACTGAAAGGCACAAGTCGGAACTTGAACAAAGAAGCATCTGGGCGGCCTCGAACAGGCAGATCACAGCAGAACATTCAGTTGGTTCGAGATGCTATTGAGGAGGACCCAACCGTCAGTGCCAGACGCAATGGGACTGGACTGCCATCTGCCACTTTCAACCGAATAACAAGGCTTGACTTGAACCTTCATCCATACACCATCCATGTTCGTCATCAGCTACCCCTTACAAAAAAAATCTCTATGGTACACCATACAAACACCATAGCAAATCTACCATAGATTACCATACAAACACCATAGCAAATCTACCATAGATCTACCATTCATTTACCATAGAACTAATTAAAATAATTGGGACAAATTTATTCATTTATTCAAATTAGGCCACACCTACATATTCTACCATAGAGCCACCATTCATATACCATAGAGCCACCATAGAGTCATCATTCATTTACCATAGAGCCATCATTCATCTACCATAGAGCCACCATTCATCTACCATAGAACCACCATTCATCTACCACAGAGCCACCATTCATCTACCATAGAGCCACCATTCATCTACCATATAGCCACCATTCATCTACCATAGAGCCACCATTCATCTACCATAAAGCCACCATTCATCTACCATAGAGCCACCATTCATCTACCATAAAGCCACCATTCATCTACCATAGAGCCACCATTCATCTACCATAGAGCCACCATTCATCTACCATAGAGCCACCATTCATCTACCATAGAGCCACCATTCATCTACCATAGAGCCACCATTCATCTACCATAGAGTCACCACTCATCTACCATAGAGCCACCATTCATCTACCATAGAGTCACCACTCATCTACCATAGAGCCACCATTCATCTACCATAGAGCCACCACTCATCTACCATAGAGCCACCATTCATCTACCATAGAGCCACCATTCATCTACCATAGAGCCACCATTCATCTACCATAGAGCCACCATTCATCTACCATAGAGCCACCATTCATCTACCATAGAGTCACCATTCATCTACCATAGAGCCACCATTTATCTACCATAGAGCCACCATTCATCTACCATAGAGCCACCATTCATCTACCATAGAGCCACCATTCATCTACCATTCACTACCATTCAAAATACGCAACAAAATGTTAAGCTTAATTGTAGCATTTTGAAATGGTATATTCAGAATGGTAGTTTGGATCTTGATCTATGGTTAGCAGAATGGTGGCTGTAGTGCGTTCTATAGTACACAGAATGGTGACTATAATATATTGAATTTTTGAGAAATCTAAACTTAAATGTTAACTTACAATACACACATGATGCTTATTAAAAAAATGAATTGAATGAAAGTGGCAGGATGTATTTGGTTTATATCAAAAGTTGTTTGCATGTACATATGCTAAAAACTAAAATAAAAGGCAAGTAAAAAAATATATCACATAAACATGTACACTACAAACTAAAATGAAAGGCAAGTTCGTAATTGCAACACATATTACTTGGACTTATTCTACTAAGATGTAATAAATACCCACATATATATCACCCTAGTTCCTCTAAATAATCGGCAAGTTAAAAAGAAACAACTGAAATGTCACATACAGTGTGTACGTAAACATGACTAAAATGAAAGGCAAGTTAAAAATATATAAACATGTACAATAAAAACTAAGGCACTGAGTTGCAGCACAGGATTGTTCTAAAACATTGTATAAACATGTACAATAAAAACTCAAATGAAAGGCAAGTTCATAATTGCAACACATATTACTTGGACTTATTCTACTAAGGTGTAATAAATACCCCCATATATATCACCCTAGTTCCTCTAAATAACTAAAATGTCATATATAGTGTGTATGTAAACATGACTAAAATGAAAGGCAAGTTAAAAATATATAAACATGTACAATAAAAACTAAGGCACTGAGTTGCAGCACAGAAATGTTCTAAAACATTGTATAAACATGTACATGAAGTTCAAGTCAAAGAGGTTGTATATGTGAGTTCGAAGAGGAGCAGAAAATACAAGCCTTGCTGCTCATTTTGGAGTCTCTGAAGGCGATCAAGGTCCCTCTGGCTGAGAACACTGAAGACCCAACCCTTTCTATACTCAAACTGTTTACATGATTTTGATAGACCTTCTGTGTCAAACAATCTCCCCTGTATCGATCGGTATCACTACCCCCACGCCATGATTCGATGTGTAACCTCGTCTATGCCATGTTCCATCGTAGGGCACTGCCACGTCCACATGATCATTTTCCCTGATGGTCAGATCCTTGTCCATGGCCCTTTGACGTAGGCATGCTGCCACCTTCTTCTTCTGATCCTTACTGGTCTGCAACAAAAAAAAGAGTTTGTAATAAATAACAAGTAAATTTCAAGTTCCCTCAGGCCCCTTACTTATTAGACCCTATTACAAATATTTAGATTTGATTAATTTTCATCCCTTGATTTGACAAGAAGGGATATTGATGTACATGTATTATACTGTCTATCGACCATAACTAAGAAATAAAAATATGTTTGGATTAAATGTACGTACAGCTAAGATAATGTAATGAAGAAAACACAAGGCTGGTGACTAACCTCTTGGGATAAGGAAGATAAAGTGGCTATGTGCCTGTTGTAGCTAGGGGCTTCGACTAGTGGGGCTGTTCCGAAGATGGTCAGCAAGTCGCACAAGCTATCCCGTGCCAAACCAACCTCCGTTGCTGCCAGAGTAGCTCTGCGGTTTATTTCTGCAGACTTTCCACGTCCTTCGCATTCATTTTCTGATGAAGAGAATGTCCTCTCCTTCTTGCAAATGAAGCAACCAAGGACCATGGCGCAGTTCAACCCATTCCTCTTTGACAAATTCTCCAGAGGAATGAGATGCCCTGTAAAAGATATCCAAAACACTTTATGGAACAGGGAAAATATTTTGAAAAGCACAATCCCCAAATAATAACAAAGTGCTAGTTATGACATACATGTAGTATATTACACAAATACACATTTTCACAGATTTCACGACAATTCCGATGCCCCCACTTCGATTCACCACAGAGTAAAGGAGGGGTTTTTCGGCCACTTAAGACAAAATCCTATTTTTGGGACTCTTTACTTCCTATTTATTATCATTTCTTGTTCAAATCATGAAGCAAATACTATTATTATTTAAACAAAGAAAGAATCCCAGAAAAAAAATCATGAATTGCTATGACAACATTCATTTCAATTTTCACTGTTTCGGAGGTAGTTTTCGGCCTAGCGAGGCAGTTTTCGGCCGCATGTACAAAGTCAATAGGAAGCAAGCAAGCGCGCCATGCGTTTCTCCACTGATCTATAGCACTAGCGGCCGGAGCAGGTATCCCAAGCCGGAGCTTCCCGTGCTGAAAACTATCTCTGCGGTGATCAGAAATTGGAATCTGAATTAGACAAAGATATCGTGTGTGCGCTGCGGTATCCGGCTGCATTGATTAAATACATGCGATGAGATACTTTTGAGCTTGCGACTCACACAAAATCGGACTCTAAATCTGAAAAATACTTGAAATAAAGCTCATTTTATGGTACCCATACTTAATTTTTCAGATTCGGGGAGCGGGACCGCCGATTACATCGCTAAAATGTGATATTTTAGGATATATTTTCCATTGCAAATGTGGTTCTTCAGTGACTCTGGCATGGTATGGTATGGGTGGGATATATGATATGCTGTTATGCGATGGATTTTACAGGGATTTTACCATGCATCCAACGGATCGGCCGAAAACTGGTGATGGTCGATTACCCCCTCCTTTACTCTATTCTTAATCATTTGATTTGGCTTTTTGAGCCATTCACCCCTTGAGCATGCAATACAATCTCAAAGTAACAGTTTGCAAACTAAAAATATTGTTTGATAGTAAGTACATACCTCCCAGACACACGTGAGCCTTTTGCAAAGCAGCTGCAAGTTGTGGGCCACTAATGACGCGGATCTTCACATGTGGGACCAGGGCCAAAAATAGGGCTGTCCAAACACTTATTCAGGGAAAGCTTCCTCGATCTCTGAATTAGCTGTTAGTTCTTCTGGCACCTCTCCAGCATTCATGTTACTCTTCTGTAATATCTGGTAATGATCTCCTTTGAACACCTTCCTCTTCCTCACATATTTTGGAGTTTTGCGAAGCATCTTCAGTGAGTAGAAATTGGAGACCAACGGCTAGAAGAGTTATTCAAATCTTGGGCACAAGGTGGCAGCAAACAGCCCTTAATTGTTATCTACTTTCTGCTGATATACATTACTTGTTACAATTTGGTTTAGAATTTTTTATTTAATGATTTCTTTAATTGATTGAGACTAATTGAATAAGTGGGGGGGGTGCCGGGGGGGGGGCACCAACAAAAAGGGCACTTTCTGGAGAAAATAAATAGGGCACCTACAAAGGGAAATCTCACAGCGAAAATATATATTTTAAAAAAAGAACCTTTGTATATACCCCCTATATTGTGATTAGATTATCAGGGATGATTTCAATATTTTTTTTATCTTTATAAATAAGATTTGTGAGGTCGCAGTGCGAAAAATTACATCAATTATAAAGAAGAAAAACCCAATCCTGATGGGTTTATTACATTATCATAACAGCAGACTGAAAAGACCTTTGATAAGTACCATAATTATAACATCTAGAAATGCGGGTGTGCTTTGGGTGATATTGCTCTTATAGTAGCTGGAAATTAGGGGCACGTGATGAGAGGAAAAGGGGACACTTATCGAAAAGGGTGACACTTATTAGAAGAAAAAAAGGAGCACATGTCAAATTATAACGGGTAATTATCAGAAGGTGAAAATGGGGCACGTACGTATCATTGTTAAAGGGTAATTATCTGAGGTGAAAAGAAAAGGGGCACTTATGAGAATGAAAAAGGGGCACTAATAATAAGGGGAAATGTTGATTTGTTGTACGAAAAGGGGCACCGATCATTTTTTAATAGGGGCATTTAATACGAGGGGAAGGGGGGGGGATTTATGAGAAGGGGGAAGTGCAGGCTATTATTAAAAAGAAAAGAGGCACATGTCAAGATAAACGGGGCACTTATGAGAGATGAAAAGGGGGTAATTATGGGTAGGGGGTGGGGCACTTATAAAAGAAGGAAAAAGAGCATTTATTAGGAAGGGAAGGGGGCGTTTATGATAAAGGGAAGGGGCTCTCTTTTAAATGGGGCAAAATAAAAGGGGCAGTTATTGAAGATGAAAAGAGCACTTATCAGGAGGAAAAGGGACACTTGTCAAAAATAAAACGAGTACCTCTCAGAATTTAATAGGGTCATTTACTAGAGATGGAACGGGACTATGAGAATGAAGAGGGACTTAAGAATGAAAAGTAACTGTTTTCATAGATGGAAAGGGGGCATTTATGATAAAGGGAAGGGGCTCTCTTTTAAATGGGGGCACTTGTTAGAAAGGAAAGGGGGCACATGTGAAAATATAAGGTGAGCTTATCCGAGTTAAACAAGGGGTAGTTATTAAAAGGGGGAAAGGCCCCTCTCAGATTTGAATAGGGAAATTATCAGAGGTGAATGGGGCACTTATCAAAAGTGAAAAGGGGCACTTCTCGTATCTGAAAAGGGGCACTTATTAGACATGGAAAAAGGGCACTTATGAGAATGGAAAATGGACACTTATTGCAAAGGAAAACCGGAACTTATCGAAGGAAAAGGGGCACTTTAAAAAAAATAATAGGGGCACTTTTTAAAGTAAAGGGGCCCTTTTTATGTAAAAAGTGCCACGTTAGAGCCACCATGGGGTCACTAACCACTAGAAATATATCATAAAGTCATCATCCACCATAGAGCTACTGCTAAAATATCTTACACCACAGGGATATACCATTCAACGGAAATACCATATAATATACTCTACCATATATCATACCATAGAAATACCATACACCATACCCCGCACCATACAGCCACCATAGAGCTACCATAGATCTACCATTCACTTTAGAGCCACCATAGAGTCACTAACCACCATTAATGTACCATAAAGTCATCATCCACCATAGAGCTACCACTGAAATATCCTCCACCATAGGGATACCATTCAACAGAAATACCATAGAAATATATTCTACCATATAACATACCGTAGAAATACCATACACCATACAGCCACCATAGAGCTACCATAGATCTACCCTTCACTTTAGAGCCACCATAGAGTCACATAACCACCATAGATATACCATAAAGTCATCATCCACCATAGAGCTACCACTGAAATATCCTCCACCATAGGGATACCATTCAACAGAAATACCATAGAAATATATTCTACCATATAACATACCGTAGAAATACCATACACCATACAGCCACCATAGAGCTACCATAGACCTACCATTCACTTTAGAGCCACCATAGAGTCACATAACCACCATAGATATACCATAAAGTCATCATCCACCATAGAGCTACCACTGAAATATCCTCCACCATAGGGATACCATTCAACAGAAATACCATAGAAATATAGTCTACCATATAATATATCATAGAAATACCATACACCATAGGACGGCATCAATGATATACCATTGACCATAGAACTCCACCATTCAGCAATTGTGTGGTATACCATAGAAATATATTCTACCATATAATATATCATAGAAATACCATTCACCATAGAGCCGTACCATAGGAATATCATAGATTTTTTTTGTAAGGGACAGCCAAACGACTACCCTAGAAGACTGGCTCTCAGTCGCTGGTTTCTTGACAAATTGACAGATGGAAATGTCAATGCCCAAAGGTACCTTGACATGTTGAATGACTTTGTGGTACCTCAACTGGACCAGGTGTTCCAACGGCAACGACGTGGAGTCTTTCGCAGGGCTTGGTGGGCACATGATGGTGCACCAGCCCATGGAGCAATAGTTGTAAGAGACCGATTGCAGGCACTGTTTGGTCCACGGATCATTGCTCTGCACCAACCACATGAGTGGCCTGCAAGGTCCCCGGATCTGACGCCGTGCGATTTTTTTCTCTGGGGCACACTTAAGGATGTTGTTTTCTCAACACCACCAGTTGACTTAAATGACTTGAGAGCAAGACTCACAGATGCAGTTGACAGTGTACGCCAGGATCAACAGATGATCAGACGGGCTGTAAGAGACATGGAGCGACGATGCGAAGTGTGTATCCAGAGAAACGGTGGCCACGTTGAAGGGCCGGGACCATAATTGGTTGTGTTTGGACCAAGAAAAATGAGAATACGCTTGTTATCAAACTTGGCACAGTGTACCTTTTACATGGTGGACAGCAATGCTTTGTTATTCAGTCAACTGTGACAGTAGTAGTATGATCGCGGTGTCATTAACAAGAGGACATTCTGTCCTTTACAACAGACATAAAATGCTTGATTATGAAATCAGTAGTTTTCATATAAATCGTCATTAAACTTCAATATCCTTTATTATGATACTAATCTTTAGAATTTATCTGTGAATGCTAACTTGTCACAGTGCACCTTTCACATGGTGGACAGCAATGCTTTGTTATTCAGTCAATTGTGACAGTAGTAGTATGATCGAGGTGTCATTAACAAGAGGACGTCCTGTCCTTTACAACAGACATAAAATGCTTGATTATGAAATCAGTAGTTTTCATATAAATCGTCATTAAACTTCAATATCCTTTATTATGATACGCCCTGTATACCTCAAAACTGACGCAACATTGGTGACAGTGTTTTGAGCAAATCACCGTCATAGTATGACTTTCTTCTACAGTAGGGTACATTATGTCATTGAATAATAAGATAAAGAATGAAATGAAGATATAATATTTTTCGGGGTTTATATTTGGAAAATAATTATGCTGAACTACCTGACAACAATTGTAAAATGTAAATGTGAATAATCTTTGCTTGATAAAATAAAAAATTATGTCAAAATTACTCCAGTTCCCGTGATAACCTTTGAAAATGCAAGTTCGATTTTTTTTTTACATGTACATGTTTTACAAAGATGTGAGAACATTTCAACAACAAAAAACAATAAGGGGATCGTATGCAGTAAAAAGTGCTCGAATGGGAATGTATTAAAATGCAGGCTATATTACCTTCGATGTCATCGATGTCAAAGCTGTGAAAACGACTGCGAGTACGAGGAGGACGACGAGTGGTGCATCAACGAAGATAAGTACTTGTTCAATGGTCACTCGACCTCCACACTCCATGGCGTCAGCTACACTGGTCGTAGTCATCTTGACTTCCTTTCAGGAAAAATGACATTTAAATCAGGTTCAATTTCATGTCTTGAATTATTATGTTGGAAAAACTATAGGAATATGCCATTGAGGTCCGATTTTTCGTACCCCGCCCTTTCTCTCTCTCTCTCTCTCTCTCTCTATCTCTCTCTCTTTCTCTTTTCTCTCTCTCTTCTCTCTCTCTTTCTCTGTCTCTTTGATTATTGTATAATCATCAAAGCAGTCAAACAAAATCATGAACTACTTCAAAAAGTAGTGTTGTTAGAGATGTCATAATTAGGTGTTTCATTAAAATGGCAATTTATCATCATTACAAGAATCATCATTACTATTAAGTATTATTATCATATCTTAATCAGAATAAATAGGAATCATTATCTTTACCATGTAATGCCCGGATCCTATAATGCATAGTTAATGATCCCTTTACATTTCTACATCTCATTCTAATCCCTGCACTTGTATATATTATTAATGAATGAATAAATAACATCATACCTGTGTTTACTGACGGTAGAGTTCTTGATTAAAGTTTCAACAGTTTCGACGTGTACTGTAAATTGAAACTCTGATCACTTTGAGAATCTTTACCGTTTCTAAAACAAAACCATAAGTTGAACCTCGAGTGCGCATGTGTATTGCGCCTTTTGCATTGTGATGTCATATGTTGATTATGACGCGAAAATGTATGCGCGTAATGATTATGACGTGTGCACGAAGCTACTGATTCTTTTCTTGTTCTATCATAACTCATATCATAACGTTTTTTAAATATTTCATTACACTAAAGAACATTAGAGAAATTGGTATGATATGAATTTTGAGGGGGAAAAGTCCTTCAAATGGTTTTGACGTTCGAAAATAACATGTGCTTTGAAAATGTTGATAATTATGTGAATATCAGCCGAGCTTTTCACCTATATTTTAGGTCCCTCTCGTATTTACCAGTTTGACATTTTAAATTCTCACATATTTTTACCTTTGCCTTTTTGACCTCTGATATTTTTATTTGTATTTATATGTGTGTTTTAAATGCACAGACAGGGTCCCTTGGAAGATCGATACACTGTATAAAGAAGACTTAAATACACGAATAGATAAATAAATTAAAAAAATAAACAAGTAATGAAATGAACGAATATTAAGAAAAATCAATAAACAAGCTCTCTCTCTCTCTAGCTCTCTCTCTCTCTCTCTCTATTCTGCAACATAATGTAACACGTGTTCATTGTGCGTTGCGTGATATACTGTGCTTTCAATATTCATGCAATCATGTTCTAATATTCACAAAAATCTCACGACCATTAATTATGGTCGTGAGATTTTTGTGAAAAATAGATATCAATTCAATGCAATTCAACATTTATTTCCACTTAAACTGTAAAACAAACAAAAAGTATTATACAGAAATAGTGTAGGCCTATATAATATAGATTCGTATTTTCAAGTATATCGGCTTTCATGGTAGACCTAGTACGGTTACCAAAAAAATATGACCCATGTTTATTTCTAAGTATTCACGCTCTTCAATGCAGTCAAAATTAAAGCCAATACTAGTTAGACCAGGAGGGATTAAACCTTCCATGCGTGGTCACTGTGGCAGGTGGTTATCTCATCAAATCAGCTCTCAATAATTAACATAAGAATAGGGGGATCATGGGGGATCAACGGGTACCGCTTAGGCATTGTTGCCTGTAGAGGGCGCAAGTAGCCACAAGTAGTGCAGTTCCGCTTAAGTGATGTCATATTCCCTTTTTGTTATCATTACACTAGGCAATGCTTAACAAAAGAACTAAATACCCTCCGATGGTTTTGTGTACGTGCTACTTTCAAAGGATACATTCTTGTAACAATGCTTTTGAGAGCGTAAAATTCCTTAGACTTGACCGGCATGACCGCAAAGAAAAACTGAACTAATTTCTAAGAAATGGAAAAGGAAGGCAATCACACACAAAAATCAGCAGTTTGTCGGTAAATTTGAGTTAACGATATGTCCATCCTTCTGTTCAAACGTTTCCGGATTATGGTTTCACATTGTGACATCAAATTTACTTGTGATTTGATATCTTATTTTGAGGTATGATTAAGATGAAACACGAGATTACAATATTATAATGAATAAAAGGGCGAAGGAATAACAAATGGGGATCTTAACTTTGCAATGAGTTAATTTTAAAGATAAACTTGAGTTCTGGTGAGTATAGAAAATAATTTTTCACAGAATCCAACGAAACTTTAAGATTACAAATAAATGACATGTGCCAAACAATTTTTGTAAAAAATGTATAGTGGCTGAGTAATGAGCATAGGAAGATAAGGAAATCCGGGTATATAAAGTAGGCCCGACACCAGGTCACTATGTACAAATGGGAGTTGTGGTTTTTATCGAAGATGATGCCCAGTAAGTTTTTGTGCGTTTTTCCCCCACTGGTTCAAACAACCAATCTACTGCAGAATAAAAAATCCAGAATAATCTTAGCATTTTTCTCTCAGAATACGATTCCCATACCTCAAGATTAGCTTTAATGTATGATAGCAAAAATATAAGAGAAACAGAAAGGGGAAAGTTTGATGTAAATCATACCAATAATGAGAACGTTATGAATGTTTGGTATGATATAGCCTAAATGAGCTCATATATTTATATACGATCTCAAATTGGCAATATCGTCAGTGGATTGTGACGTTGTCACTGACGACTCTCCCGTTTATCGTGTCCTAAATTTCCTACTCCCTTCGGATACTACTTAAAATGTGTTATTATGATTATGGACGTAATATGATTTATAGGTACTATAGGAAGGAAACACCCTCCTGAGTCATACATTTTGAAATATTTACATTTTAGTCATGTTGTGTGTTGAAACAAATGGGAAAGTTGTCCGGCACTACGTCACAGTGACATTATTGAGTCAGCCAATTGGGAGTGCCCATGCGTATAGTGATTACATTCATTTTGGTTTAAGTTTCTTGTTGTTGTCCGATTTTATTCAAACTTTCACCAGTCCGATTTCTTATTTTTCTGCTTTCTTTGTGATCGAGTAGATGTCTGTTTTGGTTGGATTGTCCTTTTAAGGGATGGGAGGGAGAATTGTGATTGACTAAGCCTCATTTTTCTCAAAGCCACCCTTGCAGTGTCCGCACTGTGAGACTAGCCCGACGGCGTACTGCATTATAGTTCTGTACTTTAGCTGACAACAGAGACTACCAGAGCTAGGCTCCGCTCAAAGTTTTAGGTAAATTGTCAAGACTTAGTTAGAGTCTGTGTCGGCAGCTTACTGTGCACGAGTCCTCGAAAAACAGGAGTTGGCATGGGTTTGCATAATGGAAGCGTTGCGAGTATAAACGGAGGGGAATCCCCCCATAATCTGGAATACACAATGACATGAATGACCTTTGATCAGCCTCAGTGTTCACAAGCAAAACAAATATTTTTCTCATCAATATTTGCCTTCTGTTATCTCCAGATTTGATTATAATCATTAGTAGTCAGATAAAAAAGAGTTGTGTGTGCATAAAGCTTTTTTGATGTTTGATTTATAAAATATTTATATACCAAAAACAAAACATAAGCACGAAAACTGAAAGGCAATCAAGGTATAAGTGCGTAAGACTGAAATAAAGACTATTTTAATTACACTGCTAAATACCATTCGTACTTGTGACTTTGAACTTTGGTATTCATTTATCAAGTATTCGCTTTCTGGTAACAAGGACAACTCTATACCTGTGTACGTGTTCACATCGTTGTAAAGGAAGAAACAATCAGTGAGTATTATGTAGATTTCATTTTGTATTATTGTGTCAGTCATACATTTTTGTTAGCTTGTTATTGGTTATTATTAGAGCGATACAATTGGAGAAGGCATCATTACACTGGTTTGATTTGATATTTTGAGGTGGCTTAAAAGTTTAGGGTATCCTCAAGTTGACCGTATACTGCAGTTGCCAAGAGCATTTCGATCTACGTTATTGTTCCATTATAAATATGATGCTGTGTTTTTGTGAGCGAGCACATAATATTATCAACTATAGACATAATATTGCACGTTGAAGTTTCTTACACAATGTTAGATAAAGCATAATGTTGGTGGTGTTTTTTTTTTTTGGTTTTACCTGACTGCTAAGAAAGCATAAATACTTGTTAGTAAGCAACCAGTAAGTAACCAACTAATGTATATTCATAAGTCTTGATTTTATTTAGTGACAATTATTTTCACTAAAGGGACCTGATCTGTTAATTATTTTGAGACTTCAGGAGAAAATTAGATAGGGGGAGACTAGAGAGGGAGAGCATGTGCATGTGTGTGTGTGTGTGTGTGTGTACTTGAGAGAGAGAGAAAGAGAAAGAGAGAGAGAGAGAGAGAGAGAGAGACTAATTTAAAAAAAGAAAACGCTGAATGAGAGAGAGAGAGGGGGAGGGGCAATCATTAACTCCAAATTCAGAGAAATAGGTATTACTAATAACATTGGAATATTATATATTATACAACACCTACGTGGATCCTTGTCATTTGATTGGACGATTGTTGGTCACATGATATTCAATAGATGGTATATTGCACGGTCGTGCATTTTTGGTTATATGCGCCGTGCATTTTTGGCTATATGCAGACTGCGTACCTCTCTGCTGCATGTGCGCGTATCCCTGCGTGTATCTGACGCGAAGGCAATCTGCATGTAATCGAGAAGGCTTGACTCGAACTTTAATTTATCTTTATAACGAGTAAAGCATAATTTGTTGATTAACGTTCTATTAGGTCTTCTTCGATGTTGTATAAAACATATAATGAATGTTTTTCATTCGTTTAATAGTGCAAATATGTTCATTCGTTGAAAGATTAACGTTAATTCTATTCAACTCGGCTGACGCCTCGTTGAATAGAATGTTAATCTTTCAACTCATGAACATATTCGTACTATTGAACTCATAACCATTCATTATTTGTATACTAATTACCTCATAGTGTAGTGGAGCATTCTATAATAACGGACAAAAAAAGAAATAACGTAATATAGCCACAGACTTGCAAAAAACAAACAAACGCACGAAAAACTGAATCACCCTTTTCCTAGCATATTGCACAAGGACAATAAAACAGTAAAGCTTTCCAAAGCAAATTGGTATTTTTATCTCATTATTATTATTTCTTTTTTTGTATAACAAGACCATGATATTGCACACCGGCCTCGTGAGGTATTTATTACAGGGTGCGACACTCATCATCATCATATGATATTTGCACGTATTCATTTGTTTGTTTATTCACAATATTATGCACAATGATTCAAGGGCAAAGCGGTGACAGTCTGTGACTGTACAATCTCGATGATACATGTACATCATACTCTCATTTGCTGTTAATTAATCTTAATTCTTCCTTTGTTTTTTTGTAGTTTCGTTGACGTAAACGAAAACGTAATGTTCTTTGTAAATCATAATAATGCTTCGTCTCGTATTTCATTGTGATGCATTAATTGTTTTTATTTCCGGTTTCCCTGGGGATCGGGAACTCCCTAGAAAAAAATAATGTCGATGGACTAGACTTTCATAACACCCGGAAGTCCAAAGGATGTGCGTATGCAGGATAAGTGGCATGACGCGTGTATATTATTTTACACAATGTTGTTTTGAAAGAACAGAGCGGTTTATGATACAATAATGACCTATGAATTATGCTTCGGCCATTATTAGTGTTGATCCATGTACCTATATTACTCTCTGAGCGATTAATCCTAGACTTGTCGTACCTAAAGACCTAGTTATCCCTAGACCCAACCTGAAATTAATTTCAACCCTATATTATAATTATCTAAGAAATTATACTCTTCGGGACAATTTTTCAGCCGGTTTTATAATGATGCCTTAAAGGGACTATGTCCCATTTGCAGGCCAAAAAAATGAAAAAGTTAAATTCCAACTGCATTTGAAAGATAATACTAATTTAGAGCTTCCCTAAAAAAGGTGGGGCTTGAAAATGTCTTCAAGTGGGAAAATAACGACTATTAGTTGTCAAATCGACTTTATGTTTTATGCTGCGCAAAGATTCAATCAGTTTAATCTTGGCCATCACAAGAAGTTGGTTATTGATGTAGACAAATGCTCATGTACCCTTTACAACTCTTTTCATGTATGTTATTACCAAAGAAAAAAAAAGCCAGTCAGTCACTCAATAGTGTCTGACAGTGTAGCAAGTAAACGGGTTTCCTTGCATAATTTGAATATGAAGACACTGCTAACGTTTAAATTTCACAGATAGGACATACATGACATATTCATAATTCCTGTAAAGTTCTAGCATTTGAGGTTGGCTGCAAAAGGGACATAGTACCTTTAATTAATTGCTATTCTATGACGCTGCAATCTTTAGTCTATATATCGTAAACACCGTTCAGACTGTAGAAACACTGATGTATTAAAATATTAGGACTCTTGAACATTCAATTCAAATGAACTGATACTCCAATATTTAACTGGCTCTCTTTCCAGTTTTTACAGTAATTTGTCCGGGTTTTGTTTTTTCCGGGTTTTCGCCTCCTTCTGCTTTTGAATGTATTCACTGTTTTGTTCTGCTACTAATTGTTGACCATAAGTCCGGGGCTATATAGTCAATGACAAGGAAATACATATGTGAATTCCATTTAAATATACAACCGGAGCGATCATTGTCTGATTACCAAGTATAGATCCGAGAAAACTAAACGTTTTGCCCCCCCCCCCCCCCTTCACGGTTCATACCCACCATTATAAGCTTTTTTGGTAAAGGCATCACGTCCTCCCCCCCCCCCCCCAACCCTCTCACCATTGGGACTTTGGATGGTTCGACAGACAGAATTCCCGCAAGTAAAAATAATAAACATGAGGGGTTTGGGTTGTTATTTTGTTTAACCTGGCTGAAATCAGACTGCAAAAGAAAGTATATACCCTTAATACAGATAACAAAAGGAAAAATAATGTTAATCGATTGGAGTGAAAGTGAGAGAGACGTTTCCTTTTCATTTGCATGAAAGTGTTTGTGTTCTTCTTCTGTATATGTGATGATGTATAATAAACCCGGGTTTTTCCACTCCCAGGGTGAACACCCAGGCTATACTAAACAAAGCCTTGATAATATAGTTTCTATTGATCGCTCCAAGAGAATGTCATGTTTGCGTGGTGAGTCGATGATCAATATATCACATCAATGAGTTATTACACTTGATAACATCAATGACTGATCACGTACTATATTGTCAGCAAGAATCAAACTTGTGTGGATTCCGAAGTTGAAAAGTCGAAAGAGCTACCACAACGATCATGCAGTGCACGATTTCCAATTTCAAGACAATTATTATGCAAAACACAGGGCAATAACATTTTCTCTATTATAATAGTGGAGGTTTAAATTATTATTAATAATTGCAGAGCCATCAGGAAAATAGCATTGAGGCTTCCCTGGATAAACAAAATTGTTACTATTAATATTATCATTCATTATCATTATCATCATTAATATTATCATTATTATATTGTCAATATCATCACCATCAATATTATCATTATCAGTATTATTATCATTACTATTAATTATGTCATGTGCGTAGGTAGTATATGTCTAAGAGTATTTTTGTCTTTTGCTTATGGCTGTATATCCTTGACTTTACAGCTGATGCGATAAAGTAAAAAAAAAAAAAAATCAAATTAAATTAAATTAAATCCCCATGAGAAGCAGGCTTATTATGTTTTCGCCACAGTAATAAAAACATGGTATTATTATATCCAACAGGCATAAAATAAAATCAAGATTTATTTTCGGATCATCATCATAGAAGGGGGAAATTGTCATTATAAAAAACATATGCATGCAGATCGAAACAATTTAATGATCATTAAATGTTAATCTTTCCATCAACTATCGCTATCTAGAACGAAAATAAATGCCCGCTGTTTCAATTTTTCTGGTCTTGTGTATAGAACCCCAAATAAAGATAAATAATACTACCAAGCTTTAATATTAAGGGACAACAAAACAAAAACAAATCAGATTTCCGATTGTTTCCACCGAACTGTAAGATAATGCGAACATTATACTAAAGACAATGGTTTAACGAATTTACAAAATTCCCCGTTTTCCTCAGAGTCCTTTACCGAAATTTCCTTTAAATAAATTCGGAAGGCCGTCTGCCACGCAATGCGAAAATCACAACATTGCGTTCAAATTATGAACTTTAAAAAGTCCCTATAATGTTTCCCGACGTTAACTTTACGAGGCTATTGGGAAAATTGATATTTCATAAGAAACTAAGTTTGGATGGGCTCGTAAATTTACCATCTGACATAATATAGCAGCTTACGCCTAATTTGTTGTACACTGCTATGTAATTTGAACAATCTGTCATACTTGTATGTATCATTATTTGGACTGTTTTTACAATGAATTTTCTTTCATTTAACCGAAATAAATGAATGAATGAATGAATGAATGCTATAGAAGCAGAGATTGGTTATAAAATAAGGTTGCAAAATTCCACCAATTTTCCTACACCAGCAGCAGATTCTGTCCCTTTACTCTTAAAATCGAGAAGGAAAGAAAGCAATTTTGTCAGGAAATCGTTTGGCACGCGAGGTAATAACCACATCTAGATGAAAATATGAACGGAAGTTTCTCGAAACATTTCCGCACTCTGGGCTGTTTAGGGGGAAACTTGACAGCATGAGTCTGCAAACTTTTGATAACCATGAATCAGGGGTAAACTATATCGGATGGACACGGGGAGTTTGCAGAGTTTTCCAGCAACATATACAGGCATGATATTTTGGCTTGCGTGCTGGTTGATCAAAAAATCAATGAAGAAATTATAAGAGCGTCCTTGGACCGCAGGATGTAGATGAAATATGAAGTGAAAGTTTCTGGAAACATTTCCACTTTGGACTGCTTGGGGGAAACTTGACTTCGGTGGTAAGCGCTTTATAAGCACCGTTTTTATTATTGGTATTATTATTAACCTAACAAAATTAGATTGAAGCCTTCTGACAATCAGGGTGAAAGATATTGGATCGTCTTGGGGAGTTTGCGGATTTAATAGTTGCTCCCACAGGCCGCTTAATATTCTGGCTTGCGTGTCGGTTGATAAAAAAGTGAATGTCAGAAATTTTAAGAGGCCCGCCACAAACATTTTCATATGATACCAGTTTGTAATGTTATACGTTTATCATACCCACCCCTCCCAAATTGATTAACTAATGTTGGGAAAACTTAATTAATCAAACTTGCCCTATTCACAACTCAAATTCTTTGAGAGAAAATTAAAATCTTTTCTTTTACAATTTTGAAAAACAAATTAAATGTTCGCGTAATCAATTCGTGTTCAAATTTCCCCTTTTGTTTTATTTTTCACCCCCCCCCCCCCAACGTTCTCATGCCGTTTCCCCCCCCCCCCCCCTCTTCTTCATTACTAGTCATTCTTATCTGCATCATTTTGCGCACTCTCTCTCTCTCTCTCTCTCTCTCTCTCTCTCTCTCTCTCTTTCTCTCTCTCTCTCTTTCTCTCTCTCTCTCTCTCTCTCTCTCTTTCTCTTTCTCTTTCTCTTCTCTTCCCCTTTCTCGTGTGCAATCCTATTTGAACCTTTGTACTTTTCTGTTTAAAAAAAAAAGTATTTTACAGAAACGGTGGGGAATTGGGATTAGTACCGTTGTCTTTCGCAAAGGACAGTTGTTTTGTTTTATTTTCTTCTTCTTCTTCTTCTTCTTCTTCTTCTTTTTCTTCTTCTTCTTCTTCTTCTTCTTCTTCTTCTTCTTCTTCTTCTCCTTCTTCTTCTCTTTCTTCTTCTTCCTTTTATAATTATTATTATAATCGTTGGTGTTATTATCATCATTATTATGATTCTTATTATTATTATTATCATTATTATTATTATTGTTCATTACTATCAATATTGTTTTTATAATCATAATCACCTTTATATTTAATTTGTTACTAATAATATTATAATTGATATTTTTATTGATATCATTTGTTTAATTACTATCATTATTGTTAATTTTTTTTAATCAATATTGTTATCATATTTATTGTGACCATTGATTTTTTTTTTTTTTTTTTATTCGACAAGCTTCCAACATACAACAATATACAATAATAACAGATCAAAAATAAGTCAGCTTGAACAGGATAACCCACGAAAGCTCGAGAGCTTATTTCCAGTGGGGTCCCTTACGGACATGTATACAATTAATAAATTAAAATAGTAATATTTACAGACAGATAAGAAAATTAAAAGAACTACTTATTAAAGATAATAATAACAACATTAAACTGATGATAGAAATGATATTAAGTACAAGAAGAAAAAGAAGAAGGAGAAGAAGAAAAAGAGGAGAAGGAAGAAGAGGAAAATAATGATGAATTTGTAGAATTTCTATAACGTACGAAAACATCAGTATATACAACATGAAAAAGTATGAACCGACAGAAGAATAACAATTTCAATCATATAACATGTCATTCACTTCTCTTCTCTGACTGTCAAGTATTAGGTATTCCTTTAATTTCCTCTTAAAATGATCATAGTTTCCTATTTCTTTTACACCATTGGGAAGGGAATTCCAATGTTTTATGGCATTGTAATAAAACGAATTTCCAATACTACCTACTCTTTCTGGTAAGTTAAAGTTGAATCGTCTATTTCTTGTATTATAATCATGTACGTCAGTAACAAGATCGAAGTTGGATCGAATATAATGATTCGCCCTAGTATGATATATTTTATGCACGTGATGCAATGCGAGTTGTTTTGATCTTTGGTCGACTTCAAGAAAACCAGCTTTAGAAAGTTCGCTATAGCCAACATGAGTTCTTGGACCAGAACAGTTGATAAATCTCACCATTTTGTTCTGTATAATCTTCAACTTCTTTTGATCTGACTTGTTTATGTTACTGTACCATGCAGGGTTAGCATAGTCAAAATAAACAAATTAGTTTTGTTATCATTAATATTATTGTTATTACCATCATAATTATCATTTATTATTACCATCATTATTTCCATTACTAATGGTAAAACCGGGGCAGCTAGAGCAGATGATAAATACATCTTGAAATATCATTTTTGGGCGGTGGTGGTGGCGGGGGTGCTGCAATCCACCCCACCCCTTCCCTCTCCGTTTGTAATTGGTCAAAACTGCAATGAACTGGCACTGGGTGGATTGCCTGTAGAAGCCGCCATAACAATGCTAAAAAAACTACAGCGCGCGCAGTGTGTGTATGCTGTACGTGAGATCTACATTGAAGATAGCGCTACGTAGCTAGCTAGCTAGAGACTCCAAGCCCTGCGCTAAAATTAGCACTGCACATTTGCCGTTCAGTTTGCATTTGACCAGCATACACAACGCACAACTACTGAATCATACATTACTAGCTCACATTCGCAAGTCCTCAGCTCAGTCTAGTTTGTAGCCTAGACAGGTACGTAAGTAGAATAGGTCAATATATTTGTGATCTGCTTTAAAATAGCTGTTACTGTGATTTGTGTTGGAATTGAATTTTCGTGAAAAGGTAGTGTAGACAGCCAAACCTTAGTCTACATTGCATTGTCTCTGCTCATCGCTTATTCACTATCAGTATCGCCATGTTCACTTCGTCCTTGACTGAGGCTTGAGTTGAGACTTGTTGAGTGCCTTGTTGTTTGTCTGTTTGTAATTATGTTGATTGTAACTTTACTCTTTTAACTTTAAGTTTTAGGGCCTAGGCCAGGTGCTATAATGTTTATTGCACAGGCCAAGCCTCTGGCTTATTGAGAGATAATATAGATCTAACCCTGATAACCACTCCCATTTAATTTATTTAACTCTGGGGGGGGGGGGGGGGGGGGGGCGGGGGTACTCAGATTTAGTTTGGACGGGTGTGCTGCTCAAGCCTCGAATAATCATCTGATTCTGATAGTATGGGGAAATAACCTTCCTCATATAATAAATATTGAGAGGCGGTCACGTACTGGATGGATCAAGCCGCTAGCCCAGAAGGCAAGCCAGACGTAAAGTACTTGGTATCATCTCAGTGACAGTGAAACGACTGTCGATAAACATTGTTGGTTCTTGTTTTGGCTTTCGGTTTTCAGTCAAATTTGACTATTTCTAATTTACATGTAGACTACGTCTAGTCTGGCGTCATAATCAGAGACTGGTGAAGCCATATATATAGTCAGGGAGACAGGATGGAGCACTAATGGCAATGACGGTGGATGTAATCAAATATCATTTTAACAACAACAAAATACTCAACCAATTGTGGCATTTTAAAATAATTTTTCTTCTGAAAAAAATACCCCATCTATGATCTACCACCTGTCTACGTCTACACTCTACTGGTGACAGTGAAATTTGAAATTAGACCCCCCCCCCCCCACCTACCAAATAATTTCCCTGGCTATTCCATTTCTAATCTCTACCCCCTTTCTCTCCCCCCCCCCCCCTCTCTCTATCTCTCTCTCTCCCTTCCCCCTCCCCTCTCTCTTCCCCTCTCTCTCTCTCTTCCCCTCTCTCTCTCTCTCTCTCTCTCTCTCTCTTTTTTTGGTCAACCTGTACCTACATTTAGTTCTCTATCTGTATAGTCTTATTAAATTATTTTCTTCATTCTTGTTCTCATTCTCAGTGCAGCTAAAGGTGTGATCATGGCTGGACTTTGTAAGAACCTCTAGCGTCGGCTTTTCTGCTTGCTGATACGGCACAGCAGAAACCATACAGGATCATCCAACTATTATTAGGAGGTCCCCAGACTCCACACACTCCACACAAACGCGTACACCACCAAGCATCCATCATGCCTGTCCAGACCCCGCAATGGACGGAGGTCCTCTCTTGTCCCGTGTGCTGCAAGGACTTCAGCCCGAGCGGCCGTCAGCCAGTCAGTCTGTCGTGCGGTCACACAGCCTGCAGAATGTGTCTCAGCAAGCTGCATCGTCAACAGTGCCCGTTCGATCAGACTCCCATTTCCAAGGATGTGAGTAGAATATTTCGTCCAGCTTTCATTTCAGGATTTCCTTTTGAATGAGAAAACTAAATAATGAGTACCAATCACTTGAAAAATTAAAGGCATTGTTTAATAATAATATTGTATGGCTTTGTTTTCGTGTGATACAAGAATATATTGGCTCAGTCAGTAGAGCGTCCGCCTCACAACCGGGAGGTCGTGGGTTCGAACCCCAGCCGCGTCATACCAAAAGACGTTAATAGATGGGAGTTGTTGCCACCTTGTTTGGCGTTCAACAATAAGGGATAGAGCAACGTCGATCTGGCGCTGCTCAGTGGCTGCCGGGCTCACGATCAATTGGGCAAAAAGAATTTCCGTTTCGGTTTAATAAAATTTGGAGTGGACTATTAGGCTAGGCTATTATTAGGCTATTATACAATGTAGCTCAAGCAATATATTCTTGTATCACACTCAGGGCCATCCAATATTATCATTATTATCTATATTAGTCTGACTAGCGAAAAAAAAAAAATTGACTTCCTTTGTTATATATGGCTTCGTTTTTTTGTGATATTGCCATGATATCCATATATCGATAGTTGAAGTTCCCAGATGACTGAGCAATACAAAAACAATATTGGTCAGTCATCCAGGTATTGCGCTAAAGATATTAAATACACTGATTTATTGTAGCACTGGGAAGCCCTATGTACAAAAATAAAATATTGAAGCCCTAAAAAAAATGCACTTCAAAATGATCCTTAAATGCTTCAAAAAAGTAATATCTTTGAGTGACCGGTTTTACCATACCGTACTCATTTTCCCCAATAGACTGTAGTGTTGTAAAAATTCCTGACTGACCTAAAGGATTATAATGATGATTGCAGCACGAGCTAAATCCAGGATTTTGTTTATAATCTGAGACAAAGATACTCAATCCATATGAGTTCAGCAAGAATGTACAAAATCAACCTCAAAATACTTTACCTGGCATTCTTTAGGTAAACATTCAAAGAGTATGAAGAAAATAAAGGATAACATAAAACCCTGCATGTACAGTATAGTTGCATGGGACACAAGTTGGACTTGGGTGCTGTCTGAGCCCTGTTTATGTTTTCCTGTTCATTTAGAATGTATTTAAATTTCAATATCTCTTTGTAGAAGTAATATTTGAAGCTCATATTTTTCATACAAATATACATGTAGCAACCCCTTAGATCAAGAGAAAAACATGTTTTGGTGATTGGTTCAGTTTTGTCCTTTCCTCTCTTTATCTTGATAGATGGTGTTTAATAGCAGTTATTTTCTAAAACTACCTGTTCTTGATGAATTAGTTTGATTCATTTATAATGTATACATCTAAGGAAGTGTGGAACAGGGGCGATCTGTTGTTAGGCCTAAATAAAAAAGATGTTGTATTGCCCTTTGAGACCAACCCCAAAATCTTGAAATCTACGGTCCACTTTTTAAAAAAAAAGCATTAAAAACTGAGAAATATCCGCCCAAAGAAGGAGGAAAAAAGAAAAAAAATTATTTAAAAAAAAAGATTTCGACAGACCGACCTATGTTTTAGTACCTACACTGTACATGTACAGGGCAATACAACATCTATTTTTTAGGCCTTATGATCATGTCAAATTGTGCTTGTCTCTTTGAAGTTTTAGTATCATTTTCCATTAAGGATTATTGCCTACTGCCCAGCTCGTACTGTACTTCATTGATAAGTAAATCTAGTTCCGCAGAGCATCACCAATACACTCTTCAATTCAATGTACATGTATATTCAGGGGGGGATCTTGCAATGTTACCTTTGCCGTTTTATGCAGATGATTTCTGAGTTCTTTAGAAATGTGATGCTTAATACAGTCAAACCTGCTTTAGCAACCACCTGTACATAGGAAGACCACCACTCTATAAATACCTCGGTTTTGTTTCCTTTAAAATGGTTTCTCATTGAAACATGTACAAAAGTAGCCTATACATGTACATTTAAGACCACGTGCCTACGAGAACCACTCTTAAAGACCATATCCGAACTGATTAATGAAATGGATGAATTATCTATCAACGGAAAGCTTATAAGACATAGATTACAATAATGTCAATTATATGCCATTTTAGTGTCTGTCAAAAAATATCAGCTCTCTGACAACTCAAAATCTAAAGCTTTGAAAATTGGTAGTTGTTGACCTAAAATCTTGCGATCGACTTGATGACATCATCTTACATGTATGTGGAGTACGCATATTCACAATGCCTTTGCATTAATTAAGCACAGCTCATCGCCTTGGCTATATACACTATACTGTAGGTGAAACAATGGGTTCCACAATGTTATGTCGTCACTGTAACTTCAGCAAGTTTGACCCCCGTTGACCCGTAATTTGGAGGGGTGCAGAAAATTTGCTTTTGTGCAATAATGAAAGAGTAATTACTTTTTATTCCTTTACATTTGTACTCTACATTCATTCAGTTTTCCATTTTATATATCAAGTTGTATTTTAATCGAATAGGGTCTTTAAATAATAATACAGGTTTCACTTTCACAGTTGATCCTTATCAATATCATCTTATAATTCATGTGGTAGGTGGACAAGCTTCCTACAAACTTTGCCATTCTTCAGCTCGTGGCTGGTCAGGAAGTGATGAGAGATCCGTCAAGGAAGCGGATTCCAGATGGCCTGAAGCCTGCTGAGTTTGAAAACTATCAGACTACACAGGGCATCATTGAAGAATTGGCTCTCTATCTAAAGGCTCTTAACAAACGTGAGTAAAAACTAATGATACAGTCAGGCGATGCCTTCTGGTACTGTCTTGTCTTACAGTTTGTATATATAATCCCTCCTTCAGATATATGCGTATCAGGGCAATGACCCCCTGGACAATGACCCCCAGAAAATTACCCCTAGGACAAATTTCGTTGAGGTAATTTTTTTTTTGGGGGGGGAGGTAAATTGTCCTCGTGCAAACTCCTCAAGAAGGAAGTATCCCATTTCCAAGGAGAAAAAGAATTGATGCACTTGCCCTATTTTTTATGCTTCCGACCAAATATCACCATAGGAAGACACATTGACTTTGGAGTAACTAGGTCAAAGGTCACAGAGGTCAACTTCTAATATTCCAGCTATCAGCCTTATTATTGCAAAATTTCTAGAACCACTAGAGAAACAAGGCTCAAACTTGGTGATGATATGCACCAGCAGTCCCAATTGTCTTGTTTTTCCTCTGGCCTGTTACTCCAATACAACTTCTTTTTTTAACCTTTGATGATGAGATGATGCGTAAAACTGAGACATATTCTGTTAAAGCATAAGATATATGTGTATTAGCAATGATCTTTATCATAGTGTCTTGACCTCCGGCTAATGTCTTTCAGCATCTTCCGGTAGCCTGAATGGAACCCTGAACGGTAACAGTGGCTCGCCCCTCCTCAGCCGTCCGATCCAGCGTAAACTAGTCACCCTGGTCAATTGTCAGCTGATTGAGGGAGAAGGCAGGGCCAGGGTGGTTCGGGCAGCCCGATCTCTGGGGGAGAGGATCGTTACAGAACTGATCATTCAGCATCAGAACCCGCAGCAGCTCTCTACCAACCTGTGGGCTGCAGTGCGAGCCAGAGGCTGCCAGTTTCTTGGACCTGGTATGTAGTTGTTTTGGACGTTAAAGGCATCGTTTCACAATGTTAAATCTGAGATGCATGGCCCTACATGTACGTGTTATCAGTGTCTGTGATATGGTGTATTATTGAAGCCCTACAAAAATTGCGCTTAAAAATTATCACGAAGTGCCTCAAAAAAGTAAAAATCTTTGAGTGACCGGTTTTACCATACTCATTTCCCCCAATAGACTGTAAAGTTATAATGGTTTTTGAAATTTTGATTTCCAATCATAAATATCTTGAAAATCAGACAGGCGATCGGCTTGTAAAAGTCATGGGAATCCTGACTGACCTGAAGGTTTATAATTATGATTGCAGCATTAGCTAAATCCAGGATTTTGTTTAGAATCTGAGGCAAAGCTACCCAATCCCTTTAATCATGCTTTCAGTGTATTTCATGTCATCATTTATTTATTTCGACCATGACTGTTCTTGTTATTTCTATAATGTTGCATGTAAACATCCCATGTAAATTTCTATTTATTTTTATTTGGATGAGTTAAAATTGATGAAAAAGCACTATTTCTGTTTGATATGCTCCATGCAAATACTCTTCGTTTCTTCTCAATATGATATGTGAAATATCATTCCAGGGGCCAGATTCACAAAGCCTTTTTTCAATGACAAATCTGCTGATAACCAATCACAAGCAAGGATTTCATAGCTTATAACAAAAACTGTCATTTGTCACTGATAACAAGTTTTGTGATACGCCCCCCTGGAGGTTGTATCTATTAAACAAATGATAGAAACATGTGACCAGTCACTCCAAAACCAACAAAATGTCGCCATAAATTATTTTTTAGTTTAGGTCTAATTATAAATATGAGTTTTTCAGCTCATCGTGATTGGATATTCCTCACCCAGTGAACAAAAGAGAAGAATGTCCATACACCTTATTTATAACTATATATGTACAGTATGTGAATATTTATTTAGTAAATGACATGTCACAGTGTGGCTACTTATCCACTAGACCGCATCACCTCTACACTGTTGACATTTGCATTTGTATGTACCGGGTATGCGAATATTTTATTTATAAATTATACATGTCACAGTGTGGCGACTTATCCACTAGACCACATCACCTCTACACTGTTGACATTTGCATTTGTATGTCCTGGGTATGCGAATATTTTATTTATAAATTATACATGTCACAGTGTGGTGACTTATCCACTAGACCGCATGATCTCTACAATGTATATGACTATTTATTTACCAAACTATACATGTCTGTCTTTTACAGCAATGCAGGAAGAAACCCTGAAAATATAACTCCCTTCAGCGGTCAAAAAAATGTTATATTACACCCCTGCCAGTCACTATCTGTATAATATGTATTTGTCTATGTAAATATTGATTTATTAAATCATACATGTCCTGTCTTTTACAGCCATGCAGGAGGAAACTCTGAAGCTTGTTCTGCTGGCGCTGGAGGACGGGACACCTCTCTCTCGCAAGGTCCTGGTCATGTTCGTGGTCCAGAAGCTTGAGATGCAGTTCCCTCAGGCCTCCAAGACGAGCGTAGGTCACGTGGTTCAGCTCCTCTACCGAGCGTCCTGTTTTAAGGTCACCAAGCGGGAAGAGGAGTCCTCTCTCATGCAACTCAAAGAAGAGGTGAGCTCATTTGAATATTAAATTTGAAAGAAATTACATGTGATAACAACAACAGAGCTGCCAACCATTACGTTTTTCCTGGAATTATCATGTTTTTTTCTCATTATTACGGTAGTACGTCTTCATTAGAAAACTTCTATAGAGATTGAAAGGTGTGAATATTCTCAAAAAGAATGAAATGCCTATAATAAAAAAAAAAATTGTACTTAATATAAATTATAGGTCCTAATATGGAAATAACAGCATGAGGAATGGACATTTCTGCATTGGAAGTGTGTCACGTTTTGCTTGAAATTGCTTTTTTTGCCATAATGGTTCCTTTTTTTGGTTGCACAAGGTTGGCAGCTCTGCAATAATGAAAGCTTCATTTATATTGAGCACATATCTATACCAGGGAATGCTGTAAGCGCCCACAAACTACTTGTATAACCCTGTGTTAAGCCCAGCTGCCCTAAGGCGCTCATAGCATACAAGGAATAAGTTCCTACCTAATTTACTACACCTGGGTGAAGAGTGGCGATGCAGATCAATGACATTAGTGGTGCGGCAGGGATTCAAACCCTGTAACCTGTGGTTCACAGAGTGATGACTTATCCACTCATCCGCATCACATCTACAATGTTGACATTGCTTATTTCTTTTATTGTGCAGTTCCGCAACTACGATTCCCTGAGACGCGAGCACGACACGCAGATTGTTCAGATAGCCATCGAGGCCGGCTTGAGGATATCACCGGAACAGTGGTCGTCCCTGCTGTACGGTGATCTCAATCATAAATCTCACATGCAGTCCATCATTGACAAGGTGAGAATGATCGTACTCTTCCACTCCTACCTCTAGGTATCATATTTGTTTGTTATGCCTCCGCTACAAAGTAGCCGACAGATGGATTACTATCAAACTCAGGACATGTATTTATCTTGCAGAGCCATGTATATGAAAAATAGCTTTTAATCACGATATTCTGAGAACCTGTTAATGGATTACAATCAAACTTTGATTTTAAAAATTGCTTCCGTTTTGTTTTGTAAAATGATGGCGGAGGCATCATTTTCAACTGGGTGCAGTCCAAGATCCATCTAGTTTTTTGATGACGTAAAGTGTAATAGATTTCACATTTCTGTATCTTATAATACAGAGCTCAGCCAATACATGCGCAGGGCCATTGTTGCCGTTCATTCAACGTTTTCATTATTAAGCAGCTGGCATAACGTTCTTTCCGTTTCTATTCCGATTTCAGCCTTCTGTGTTCATTCTTGCGATTGAATCTAAAGAGTTCAAGTCAAAAAGCTTCAGTGTGTCTGAATCCGTTGCTATTCTTTGATTTTGTATTACCAGTCATCTCTTCAATTTAATACTTTGTACTAATTTACACATTTTTCCCCAATCCATTACATTTCTACAGCTCCAGACTCCAGCCTCCTTCACCTCCAGTATCCAGGAGTTGACCATTTGTCTCCAGCGCTCCGGAGATCCAGTCCGCTTGGCCCAGCTCCACGCTCAGCTGGAGAAACTGGCAGCCATTGACCCAAGTCCAGGTGGGTACATCTTTGAACCTTTGCATCACACCAATGATTAACCATTCCATATTTTTAAAAATCATGTAACATTGCAGGTTCATTCAGATACAGCCAAACCTGTCTCTAATGACCGCCCAAGGGAGACACAAAAAGTGGTCTTTGAAGACAGGTTGTCTTTGTGGACAGGTTCCTTTTAATGTTTAAATGAGAAATATTTTCAAGGGAAACAAAAAATGTGGTCTTTGAAGACAGGTGGTCACTAAAATAAAAGCAGTTTTGACTGTATCACCAACAAAAATTGCTGCAGATTTGTGTATGTGTAAGTGAATGGCATTATTATTATAATTTTATTATAAAAATTATATTGTTGTTGTTATGGTTATTATTGTTATCATTAGTATGTTATCGATATTATTATTCTCTCTCTCTAAGTGCCATCTCAATTGACTTTGGCGATCATGCTGTTCTACAACCCTTGGTTCATATCCTTCTCTATTAGTTCTTTCACTCCTCTCTCTTCCTACAATTTTTGTAATTTTTTTCCAAAGTATCCTCCTTCCCCCTACTCCTCCTTCCCACAATTTTTCTTGTCAAAGCAAGATTCTCTAGGCCTTCTATTATTATTACTGACATTATTATTACTATCAATGTTATCAACAGGAGCAATGATCTCCTCCTGGGAAGGCATCCTGTCTGCTTTAGACTCTGTCAGGAAGGTCCTCAAGGGGCTGATGGAGTTCCTCCAGAACTACTCCCAGAACAAGAAAGCCCTGGATCTCCAGACCCAGAACATCAAGTACAAGACCAGTCTGTGTCGGGACGTCATGCAGAAGGGAGGCTGCCCTCGGGGGCCAAGCTGCACGTTCGCGCACTCGGAGGAAGAGCTGGAAAAGTGAGTAGAAATGATATTTAGATTAT
Source organism: Strongylocentrotus purpuratus (assembly GCF_000002235.5). Lineage (NCBI taxonomy): Eukaryota > Metazoa > Echinodermata > Echinoidea > Camarodonta > Strongylocentrotidae > Strongylocentrotus > Strongylocentrotus purpuratus. The sequence goes on from NW_022145610.1 coordinate 11,540,797, forward strand.
AAGATTACAAAGTGTTATTTTGAGTACCCTAAACAAAATAGGGAAAATTGGAAAAAGATCTCAAACATACATACACAATCGTTCACAATATACAGCAGACTTCATCTAAGCCTACATTCCTGCATTATTGCAAACTTACGAAATCCAGTGTGTTAAAATTCACTTTCGTCTATTCCAGGTACCGTTCAAAAAGCCGTCAACTCCTGTCCTCGCTGAACAGTCAGAACAAGAATTCAAACGTTTCACGCGGAGATGGCTCCTTATTAAGCGAGGGTAATAATGAGACATCTACCCAGTCCATGCCTGGCAGTTCAAACGGCAAGCCACCAAGGGACCAACCCATATACAGCCTGGAGGAATGCTCCGCTGCCGCCAGGCTGGGGAGCGAGTCTCTCTACAGCAGCGTGTCGGGGCTGTTCTCTGATCAGCAGGAACGCAGCACTGGCTCGGCTGCCATGGGCTATAAATCTGAATCGGGCCGGATCCACAGGCCCCCTCTCAGTGCATTCTCTCAGCTGGCTTCCTCAGAGAGAAATGAGGATGAGCTACGTTTGGATGAAGATATGTAAGTAAACATAGATTCTCCGTTAGATCTAGTTTAGAACTAGTCTAACTTCTTGTACCAAAATTGCGAAAACAAATTACAACTAATTATTTTCTTTTAATGTTTATATGAGTCAATCATGGTCGCTATTCTGTCTGTATCTCAGTATCTTCTCCCGGTTCGGAGGTTGATTGCAACATCTCTCAATTTCACTCTATCTTCTGCCATTCTGGTGCAATCTTGCAGTTTTAGTCCACTCCAGTTCTTGACATTCTCTTCCCAGTTGATTCTGGGTCTCCCTCTGGGTCTACTTCCTTCCACTCTTCCTTCCAATACATCTGTCAGCTATTCTGTCACTAGGGTTCAAATTCTTAAAATCTAAATTTTATTTGATAGGGCTATGTTGATTATATTGATCTTTTTCAAGGACGTCAGGACTTCATGATTTTATTTTCTATCCCTTTCTTGCTCCTAAGTTGACTTCTTGTTGCGTCCCTCTCTTTCTCTGATTATCTCTGTTCTTTCATTCTTCTCTTTTATATTTTATTTTTCACTACATTGTTCTCCTTCAATTGTTCTACTTTTAAACTTATCAAATCTATGTCAACCACACTTCCTCAATACTTCTTCTCAATCTTCCAGCAGTAGAAAACATCATATTCACATTAATCTGTATCAGCCCCTTCCCTTCTCATTCCCGAATCTTGAAAAATAGGCTGGCTTCAAATCCCTTCAATCCATTGCCCCAAGCCTTTCAAAGAGTGCTTCACTTGACTTCTTCAAAAAACATCTGAAATCAAACACCTACAAGTCTTCTTAATTTGTTCAATTCAATTCAATTCAATTTTATTTCACATCTCTTTGAAAACACATCAGAAGATATACAAACAAATCAGTATGAATTAAACAATATAAATATAACAACATTCAGTCACATGGTACTATGAAAGAAGGATGAAGGGTGGTGGATGTGAGGGATCAACAAAGGCCATTGGCCTGTCAAGGCGAATTCCCTATATTACCACACTTCCCTTTGGTGATAGACTTAGGGACAGACAGTTCCTTGTTTCTATTTTATTATTATTTATTTGTACCATTGTATCTCCAGTCAAGCTTCTCTCTATGGACTCAGGGATCGTAACGAGCAGTCAATGACTACCAGGAAGGAGTTGAGTAGCCCCACTCCTGGGCTGCCACCCCACCTGGAGTACCCCAATATCTTACCGAGCAGTAACACCAAGATGTACCTAGCCAGTCGTAGCCTGAGCATGAATGCTAGCGAACCATCGGTGGGCAGAGAGGACTCGGAGAGGACGTCCAGTGTGGGCGGGGGCAGGGTGATGCACCATGAAGCCAAGGGGCGAAGGCCAGGGCCGGATATCGACAGATACGCTCTACCGCCTGAAGGTAAGTGCGCTAAACTAATCAGCGATAGTCTCTCATTGGAAGATATTTGGTTAACTTTGTGCAATTGTGATATACAGAGAATTAAATTTAAATATTTAATACATTAAACAATACTTAATACAGTGTGAGTCCAAAAAAAGTTTACACCTAGAAAATTGCTAATTATTTTAAAAATCATCAATGAACAGTAAATTATTATACATCTTATGAAAGATTGTTTTATTCCAAATCATTTGGTATCATTTTTGTGTGGCATGTGTTTACGCTTGGATGAACAGAAGGCACTGTTTGCGAGAGTGCAAAAATCAACTTGCGCCAAAGTTGCTTATGTGATGTTTAAATAAAACAATTGGGATTCGGTTATTAAATCGGTTTTTGCAGATCCAAATAACATCCCTAACAAAATTAATCATGCTACACATAAAATATCGAATATCAAATATCAACAAATATTTGTACGTGTGTGTGTGTGTGCGTGTGTGACTTTGCAACTGCAAAAAGCATATGCAATGCATTTCATTTGATACATTCAATTCATTCTCTCACTCCGCTAACCCCAACATAACACATGCTGTAGGCATCACTTTAGCGCAAGTCGATTTTTGCACTCTCGCAAAGAATGCCTCTTGTTCATCCAAGCGTGAACACATACCACACAAAAATGATACCAAATTATTTGGGATAAAACACTCTTTCATAAGATGTATAATAATTTACTGTTCATAGATGATTATTGAAATAATCAGCAACTTTCTAGGTTTAAACTTTTTTTTGACTCGCACGGTAGTGAGGAGGCGCGATGGCTCAGTGGTAGAGCAGTGGTCTGGTAACCCTGGTTCAAAACCAAATCAATGCGTTCATGCCCTTTGGTAAGGCATTAATCCTCATTACCAAGGCTCTGAGAAAACTTCTTAAAAGTCAGGTAAACCTATCAAAAATTAAAATATTCAATACATAACGCCTTTGTGGTTAGATACATACATACATATTAGTATTTATTTAGCGCCTTTACATGAACATGCTCAAGGCTCTTTACATTTTAAAATACAAACATAATAGTTATATACTCTCCAAGTGCATTACACTCTAAAAAATGACAATTACAAAGAAAATAAATGAGTTTTTTTTAAATGTCTCTTAAATGATTCGACTGATATATTTATGTATATACATACATGTATATATGTGTACCATTATATAGCTGCAGTAAATTGAGATATTTGGACATAGTCGTTTTTCAACTCAAGAATTGCATGCTGCACAACATTTTGTTTGTGCCTTAGCACTTTTGATTCCGGTACATCCTTTGATGTTAATAGCTTTCTGAAGAATCAAGTCCTAATTTATCAGAGGTGCGGGTACAGTGAATATTAATTCCTTTTTGATGTTAACAGGACCATGTTGAAAAACAGTATACCTGGGGGAGTTTCATAAAGCTGTTCGTAAAGTTACGCATGACTTTACGAACAACTCTTATATGAAGTGCCAGATAGGATGCCCAAAGTTTTTTCTGATATATTCAATAACCTCAATTAAATTATACTTTGCATTAAAACTGTTTGTTATCATAAGAATGTTAATCTACATCTGCACAGTTCAATTTAATTGATGTATTTAATAATGATTGAGCATCCCATGTGGCTTTTCATATACAAGTTGTTCGTAAAGTCATGCCTAACTTTACGAACAGCTTTATGAAACACCCCCCAGAACATATTATCCTGTATAAAGATGTTTTAATAAATAAATAAATTAAATTAATACATTTTTTTCCTTCACAGAAGGGTACTTTTATGAGAGGAGGATGCCATCCAATGAAGCTCCTGCCGCCTATGGTGGCCAGGGGCCTTCACCTCATCCACCACCCCAACCCCACATCCTGGTGCCCACCATGCCGCCGCAACCCCAAGGCGACCCCTATGACCGCAAGCCGGACAAGCACCCTTACCCCTACCACGCCCCCTCCGGTGGTGGTTACCTGTACCCTGAGTCCCAGGTGATGCCCCAGACTCCACCGCCGGAGCCGCCGAGGCAGTACCGCAGACCGGTGGTGCAGCGCTACGTTGATCCTCACACCATGAAGGCGTATGATGTGGTGCCTGTGGATGACTATGTTGAGCCCTCAGCTCCGCCCCCATCGTTGTTGCCGAGCCAGAGGTACAAGCCACAACCCATGTGAGTAGATATTCTATTATGCAATATAAAGTGGTTAGAGAACAAGAGATTAATTTTCCCTCATTTTCCATTTACTGTATAATGTGCAAGTAGTTTGTATTCCTACGCAAAGTGTTTTCTGAGAATTCTGATAATTGATAAGTAGTTTTATATTCGTTTGGGGTTGACTTGATCAGTTTTAATCATGAAAGTATAATATGGGATTCCAAGCAATCCGGGTGTTGAAAAGGGCCTCCCCTCGCCCCCCACTACTTAGTGCAGTAAGGGTATAACATGGAGAGAACCTTCGGCTCACTTTTTTTACATTTCACATGCAGGTATCATGGGGAGCCAGACTTCTACCCTCCGTACGACCAGCGAGGGCACAGGATCACTGACATGAGACATTTACCACCGGTAGGCACACCACAGGGGAACCCCAGCCACCTCATCCCGGATGATAGCTCCAAGCGACCGGAGATGAAGGGGGGTAAATTACCAAGCCACAAGGTTGCAGTCTCACCACCCAAACCAAAGCCTCCTCTTAGATTGGAAAGAGTAAGTCATGTTTTATTTCGCTACAACTTTTTTGCTCTCTAAGCCATGTAATATCATAAATATTTGAGCTGGAGCACAAGAGTTTTAAAGGGTTTTGCATGCATTATCATTAATGAATGTGTTTTCATAAGAATATGTTGTTCAGTTATTTTAACTGCCAATGGGGCTATATTTTCTTTGATGATTTTCTTTAGCAGAGTCAAAATCAATGAGGTTTTATCTGAACAAAACTAACAAAAAAAGATTATGTTTGTCAAAACTTTTGCTCTGTCATAGACTTGTTTATGATGTAGTCTTTTAAAAAGCTATACTCTAGTTAATCCAGTGGAGAAATAAAGAGTACTCTTATAGTAAAAAGTAACGCTCAATTCATCAAGCTAGATGTAAATACGACATATTTTTTAATGTTACTATGCAGCAAGGTACTTATGACTTTTTTGTTTTGTTTGGGGTACACATCGAGGGGTCAGTGACACAAAGACGTAACTCCATTTTGAATATTTTGAGAAAAAGTGGTTTATGTGTCACTGAGCACTTGGGCCTTCAGGAGTTAAGTCTATGTTTCACTAGCCAGTGACTTCCATGGGGTGTTGGGTGGAGTTAAGTCTTTGTGTTTCCTGGAAAGCCCACATTTTTCTGAACATTTTGATATCAAATACTCATTTTGGCAAAATATGGAGTTATGTCTTTGTGTCACTGAACCCTCGACATGGTTTTTTAAAATGGAATCTCTCTTGAATGTTTGTATTAGGGCCCGAGCCTGACAGAGTTGAAGGAACGTCAGACCTACCTGGTGACCAGGCTGGATGAGATCCAGGATGATACCGACACCAAGGATGATGAGCCTGTCACCTCCACCCCATGGAGTAGGCCCGCCACCTCCAGCTCCACCAATCCCCCCACCAGCCTGTGGGCTCATATGGCTGATACCCAGCCATCATGGACAACGTCCAGCAGTAGAGCCCTGTCAGATAGCCTCTGGGGAACGTCCACTGAATCAAAGGAAGCCATATCATCAACAGGCCTTAGCTTTAGTTTCACAGGCATTGAAGACGAGGAGGAGGAGGAGGACATCGACCACCGGAAGAATGGTATCGATGTTGATGCAGAGGAGGAGATAGAGACTTCCAAGTTTACGGATGACGATGAGACTACTGATCAGGCGGATAGGTCGGACAGTGAAGTAGGAAGCTATAATCCTTGGACGAGCACGTCTCTGTTCATGCCTAACACGGGGAAAGCGGTTAAAGAGACGGCGACCAACTACACGATGACTTACAGCAAGGTGTTGGTCCGTCATGTCTCGGCCAACGAGGACGACCCGTCGCAGAGGACACCTCATGGCTCGCACCAGATGGGAGACTATGAGAAGATGTCCATGCATGAGCTGGAGAGAACCTTGAAGGAGGTGGGGCAGCAGGACCAGAGGGCCGGCAGCAGTCACTTTGAGCGGGGACACAAGATCCAGATTGAGATGGGGCGTCGAGAAGAGGACGGTCCCACCCCTTCGCCCCACTTCTCGAGCAACTCCGTTCCCCTGCCAGCCCAGCTTGTCAGCAAGGAACCCATCCTGCATATGTACACCAAGTACCCCCATGCAGGGGCTCTGGCGGCTTCGTATGGACCGGTATCTGGCTCAGCCAGAGCTCTGGGCAGCAACACAGGCCCTCTTAAGGTGAGCGCTGGCATGGTTGAGAATACGATGCCAGTCAACATGACACAACAGGATTGTCAAGTGGCTCCAGGGTTCCAGACCCCCGAGGGTGATGGCTACTACATCAAGACACCCAAAGCACCTTCAGCTGAACTTGAAGCTACAATTCTCAAAGAGTGAGTACAAAACTTCAATCACTTATTATGAGAAGATACCACCATCCTACCTGAAATGGTTTCCCGGTTAGGTCAAAGGTCAAAAGCATATGGCTAGCAAAACATATTCCAAGGGTATATGAAAGTAATTTCTTCAAACTTCCGTCATGTGGGCTGTTGTTACATGTACATGTAGAAGAAAGAGGTACTTGCCTTACTATTATTTTGGTTGAAGGTCAAAGATCAAAGGTTACATTTGTGTAAGATCTACACATGTAAATTCTGTTGAGGTCAAAACTGAGAGTAATTAAAAAATGGTAAAGTCTTTGATTTTGAATTGTAAGGTAAACAACCGAGAAAAAAAAAAGCCACATACTTTAAACATGTAAACGAATGGCAAGTTCCGTGCAATAAAGGTTTTGTGCGTATTCCTCTGTGTTATGAAGTGTAGTTAACTTTACGTCAGCTGTAATCCTTTTAAGACACGATTTGGGCCATTCCATGAGAAGAAGGACATGACATCAAAAAAAGAAATGTACCTCTTATGTTAATTCTTTGATTTATCACTAACCTTATGCCATGGATGTTCATAAAACATTAGGGCCTTTCAAATTCAATACAATTTTTTTTCTCATTTTTGTTGATTTCCTAAGATCTCAAACTATCATCAAAAACGTACATGTGGGACTGTAGCTGAAAAAAACAACAATTTATTGCAGATTACACAGGATTCTTGTAATTTTTTTTCCTGAAAATTTCGCTAAATGGAAAAAGATGAATATATTTCCATATTCTAAGGGGTCCTGTGATATTTAATCTATTACAAAGGGGTAAAAATGGCCTCCGGACAAAATGTAACGCGAGTTACCGTAACGTGAGTTACCGACATATTTGCTTCCTGCATTTTACTAGTCCATTGTTTCTTATCTTTAATATTGTGATCTTATACTAGTAAGTCACAACCTACTATCAAATTAAAATAGGAAAGATTTTGTCAAGATTGTCTAGTATGAGGAGAAAAGAGGGTCTCGTAGAATTGACCATGTCCTTTTTTTGTAACGCGAGTTACCGAAATTCAATAATCCAAGAATCTAAAAATGTTTGTTCTTCAATTTTCTTTTTTGTTTCATTCAGTTGTTCTATATCTACCCTGTCCATGTTTGAAAAAAGTATCTTGTAGATCCTAGCAGTTCTAAAGATATAGGCACATTATCGTGTCAATGTACCCATTAAGTGTAACGCGAGTTACCATGGAATGGCCCATTTACTTTCAGGCCTAAATTGAGCACATACTGTTCTTCAAGTTGGCAACAATAACATTTTTCTTTTATTGGCCCATTAGTAAAATAAAATGTTATGTCTCTAAAAATAATATACATGGGCAGCAACGGAGTCCAAAAAATTGAAAATATATTGAAGAAACAATAATTTTGAATCTCTCGTGTCACCAATTTAAGGATTTTTAAGCTTATATTACTTTTTAAAATTCCTAGCAATATATTCATGGAACAAAAATAGATTGTGCAGAAATTTTTGGCCTTTCTTCTCATGCATTATTAAAGGGATAGTTGAGTTCTGTTTTCAGATCGCAATTGCCTTCAAAGTGCATGGTTATTGCTCTTATTCTTATCTATGACATTTCTAGTGACCTTCGAGGACCTAAAATTGCTATGTAGGTAATTTTAGACCCCCAAAATGTTTGAAATTTACCCAATACGATCATCCACTTTCCCAAAAATATGATGATTGTGAATTAATTAATTAATTAATAATATCAATACATGGGCCAGCTGGTTGGGCTTAATATAACCAACACGAAAAAGCCAACATCGGCATTGGCTGAAATACAACGTAAAAGGCGCTATTTTCAAATTATCGAATACTTGTGGTGTACACAAATATTAGAAATCGTTATATTTATGGATATTTCATATTTCGATCAAACAAAGATGATTTTGTTATTTAAATTGTATGTTCTTTCAAATTTAACACTCGGGTTTTTCATTATCTCACAAAAAATTATTTTGTGTAGCACCCTCTGGCCTCTGCAACAGAACTCAACTATCCCTTTAAGTTATTAAGTTATTGAGCCAAACCACAAAATGTGGAATGATTGTCTCAAAAGGGTTAAAAAGAAACTCATATCTGACCAAGATTTTTGTTTTGTGTGTTTTGACAGTGACTGGGAGACCACTGTAGAGAAGCTTGTTGAGTGTGATCCACAAGCACAGGAGAAACTGAAACAAGCCCTGAGCCAGGTTAGGACCAGGATCCAGGCCAAGGAGACTGCAAAGGTAGGTCCAAAACAAATTTGCAAACCTTGGATAGCGGGGGGAAGGTTTACAAATTTGTAAACCTTGGAACTTGGGCAATGTTTTTATTCCAGATATTTTGGGATGTTTGTACGCTATCTACGAACTGGTCTCAACATAAATGTTTCTGTTCTTTTCAGCATGCCCACAACACGTTTATAATAGACTTTGAAGAGAAGATACTGGAGAACATGAACTGTGAGAAAGACCACCGGCCTGTCGTCGACTGTAGTCATGGCGACTGTAGTCACGGCGGTAACCATGTAACACACCAGGTCAAACCTCCTCAGGTAAATTACCATTCCAATATTGAATTGAATTGAAATGAATTGAATTGGTTTATTAAAAACAACATTACATGCAGCTCTAGACTGATATTATCTGTTTCGTAAAATAATCAGGTATTTATATTATGATACAAACATCACTCCTTTGGGCGCTTGACTCTGAATATTTGAAGATCAGAGGTTCAAAGCCAGTAAATTATTTATATCCTCAAAGAAAGCATGTATTTTCATTGCTTTTCTCTACCAAGCCCAGATGAATAAATAGGTATCCATTTGCGGGCAGACATCATTTAGAATAGGAATGTTTCTACATGTTGTTATCAAATGGAGAATGGCTTAAATGCAATGGAGTGGAGTGGAAAATCAGCAGATGCCTGATTGTAATTGAATTCAATGAACAAGATGATAAATTCACCATAGAAATGTTTTGATTATAAATTGCAAATTGTCAAAGCATTGTACAGTCAAACCTGTCTACATCGACCGCGCAAAGGAAACACAAAAAGTGATCTTTGTAGACACGTGGTCTTTGTAGACAGGTTCCTTTTAATAGTACATGTTTCAATGGGAAACCATTTTCAAGGGAAACAAAAAATGTGCTTGTTGTAGACAGGTGGTCACTAAAGCAGGTTTGACTGTATCACAATCCTTTTTTTCTTCACTTCTAGCAGAATGTTTCAGTCCAACAGCCTGAAAGCAGGGCTGTTCAGATGCAGGAGTCTGGGCTCTCCCGCTACGCCCGCCAGCCCGATCCTCACCACGTCCGCCAGCCTGACCCTCACCCCAGGGACCCCAGGGACCCCAGGGACTCTCATTGGATGCCGCAGCGCGGGGGCAGTCCAGGCCACGCCCCAGGTTACCAGTACGTTGAACCCCACCCCCATATGGATGGGTACACCAGCCCCAAGACTCCTTACCCTCGCCTGGTCCCTGCAGGCAGCAGACAGACCAGGTATGGCCCCCCTCCTCCTGGACCCGCTAGCCATGTACAAGTAGAACGCCAAGGGATACATGCCTCCAAACGCCAGATGGTAAGTCTGAATTTATTTATTTTTGTTCTTCATATGACAGTAAGTGCATCATATGACTTTCAGGGGTCAGTGACACAAAGACGTAACTCCATATTTGCCAAAATGAGTATTTGATATCAAAATGTTCAGAAAAATGTGGGCTTTTCAGGAAACACAAAGACTTAACTCTACCCAACACCCCATTGAAGTCAGTGACTAGTGAAACATAGACTTAACTCCTTAAGGCCCCATTGCTCAGTGACACATAAACCACCTTTGCTCAAAATGGCCAAAATAGAGTTATACGTCTTTGTGTCACTGACCCCTTGATTTGATAAAAGTTAATTGGTGATAATGTGACATGAATCAATGCTGTTTAAAATCTGCCCCCCCCCCCCCTCCCTTAAAAAGATATAATTTTGTTCAAGGTTCTGGTGAGTTTGTAAACATATTGGTTGGTCATACCAAGTGCAGGGACTTCAGGAAGAGAAATACTGCTTTTCAGTTCACCCACACTAAAGGCCCATTTAGATATGATTCAGTCAACCGCTGCCCTAAAACAAGGGTTAAAGGTATAAATGAATGGCACTTGTGCACAACAAAGGTTCTACGTATATTCACTGAGCTCTCTGTTACAAGAAAGGAAATGTGAATTGTATAACACCTTAAGTCTTCTCTTGAGGAGGCGCGATAGCTCAGTTGGTAGAGCAGTGGTCTCGTAATCCGGTGACCCGGGTTTGAAACCAAGTCGATGCGCTAGTGCCCTTTGGTAAGGCATCAATCCTCATTACCAGGTCCCTCGGAGAGGACCGTCGGCCGTCTGTTGCTTACTTACAAGCATTTATGCTTTCTTAGCAGTCAGGTAAAATAATCACCACCACCACAAAGTAAAACGACACAGTTTCGCCGCTTCTTATCTGATCAAAGCATAATTGTGATAAATAATGTTGATGCGTACTTACAGTATGATTGTCTTACCACTTCATAGGTCGGCCAATAAATGTTCTTTTCCTTTTTTGGTCCACGTTTGACTTGCAGGAGGCAGCAGACCTCCAGTATGCCAAACAGGTGCAGGACAAGGAGCGTGAGGAGTACCTGAGGCACCTGGAGGATGTCCAGAGGAGGCACGACCAGATGGACCGTATGGAGCAGCAGAAGCGGACCCAGGAGGAGCGGGACAGGAAGATCGCCAGGGAGCTTGCCATGAGGGAGGCCATGTACAATAATTACCCCTAGTGGTGGAGCTTAGATGCTGGAGGAGGGCAACGTTACCCCCCCCCCCCCCCCCACTACCTAAGAAAGTGCAGCAGAGATGGAGGAAGTTGTAGCTGTTGCTGTAGTAGCGTTATAAGACAGCTACTGTAATGCTGTCAGTTTTGTCACTTTTATTATACAGCATGATGCAGAACTGATATAATATTAAGTGATTCAATATGTTAATTTGTGATGTTCCTTAATTATGTACACATATGGTATACATGTAATGTAAGGAAGAAGATTTTGTAGTGCATAATCTTTCCTGGTTGCTTTTTAGAGTTAGATATTGCTAAGATTATTTACATTTATCTGATAGTGTTAACAGTCTATACCAGTGAACTTCAAAATGATATTGTCAAATATATCTTCTGTATTTCACTGTTTGTATGCTTTTTGACAATCGTATATATTTGGAGGATTGTATGGGAGGGAGAAAAGGATATGTGTGGATATGAAAAATATTGTTCACTCCAGGCTAATGAGATATAGTTATCTACATGTACCAACCCAAATGTTAGTTACATATAATTATACTGCATAAGCAGCTATTTTCGCAGGGGGTTTATTTTCATGAATTTCACAAATTGCTCATTGATGGCGAATTTAACAACACGTGAATATTTCCAGCAAGTATTATGTTGCATGTCGAAATAGCTGAAGAAAGCCCCTTCACTTGTAGCGTACGGCATCTATAGACTATGGACTATACACTATAGCCATCACAGGGTCATCCAGCGAAGTTTAAGACTACAAGGATCATAAGAGATCACTTCAATGGATTATTTTCATTTATTTCTCCCAAAATAATTCTTATGTAATGACGATTTGTGACACGCAGTAATGAGTTGATGATCCACGGAAATAGAATGATCATCATTAAAAAGTATAACATTGGTTATGGCTGCGGCTTTATGTGAAATAATGAGACTCAAATTTGTTCCTGAACAATAGATCAGCGAAATTATCGTTAGGCGAAAATATTTCCATATACAATAAGCAAGGAGGCGAGGGAGAAGAGAGGGCAGTGCGTGATGCCAAAATTATGTCATTTTGTAAATGGCTAAGGTCACTTCTGCAATCAAAGACACCTCTTTGTTGCTTTTTTCCATTAATACGATTTTAGACATCTGAAAATTAAGCAGTATTAATGTTTAATACTATCCTTAATACCATCTTTACTCAAATCATGTTCAATTCCTTACTGGTACTTCAAATCATGTTTAGTTCCATTGAATTTAATGTCGGGTGAGAGGTACAAAAATAGGAATGGATCCTCTTAAATTTTAGGGGGTCTTCATTTTAGCATAATCTGACATCTTGAAGTTCAAGAAATCATTTGCATTTGTTTTAGAATCCAAATGACTCGCATAGCTTCCCCACTCAAGGAAAACACAAGATCAACACAACATCAAGTCTTCACATTGACACTAGTTTTGCTGAACAATTCTCAACTCCTGGTGTTTTTAATTTTAATTTTAATTTTTACCAATACAGCTCCATGATAGCTTTATCTCAAAATCACATTTGGGAGTGAGTGGAGGAACAATATTTCATAGGTGCCAGGCAAATTTACTGTGTAAGAAAGCTTCAACCTCCATCGATTCTTTTGTGGGTTAAGATATGTAATTTGTGGAAATTGGACATGTCGTTGCACATCCACTGACGTTTGGATGGCTACATGTACATGTACCTTAAAACTTTCACAGACGTCAGATAATAATAATAATAATAGTTCATTGTTTTATAGTGCATTTCAGGACCGCAGGCCCTCTCAAAGCACTTTACAATGTACAATGTTTACATAATTACTGGAAACATTCATAAAAAAGGTGAGTTGTTAGCGCTCTCTTAAAAATTCAACATCAGTCATGGAATGACTATTGCTTGTGCAAGATTGCATGTGTGGCTATGGAGCGACCTTGCAGAAAGGCGAGGAAAGCAACCAAAGTGTTACAAAAGCAGCTGGTATCAATCGACAGCTGTACGAATAGTTGTTTTAGGGAATGACATAAAATCATAAAGGTCAGTCAAGTTTGAAAATATTTTTTTTGTCCATGTCTACATGTACTTTGTTTTGACTTTGAGTATTTCGGACATATCCGACAATATCTGGATTGGTTCTTTTACCGCTGTAAGTAACTGTTAATAACAAACATTTATTTTGTGTGTTACCGGGTTTTTTCTCATTCTCTATCCCCTGAAATTTAGTTTCTTTAAATAAATTTCTGAAGTTATGCACCGTAGTACATGTACTCTATATGATTCATGACTTGGTATCATCTTGGAACATTATTTTCCTTATTGTCGCCTTCGATTTTTCAGAAAGCTACACAAAGTGCAGGAGTTCAACAATCAATTAAGCAGGTCGTGTTTTTGTGACATGTACATGCATTCAACCATTGCATGTCATTCAGTAAATCATATCTCATCGTAATTTGAAATGTAACGATACATTATTTTAAATTCTTCTCTATTTCTTCTAGATGGGACGTTGTATAAATATACATGTATTGTGTAGAGTCATCACGTAAAGGATGCCCATTTCTGCGGTTCTTTAGATATTTATTAGCCTTTAGCGTTTAGGGTTTAATGTAACCTTATCATGTTATCAGTCTAAATGCACCTTATTGCTCTAGGAGTATTGCCCCCCCACCCCCCATTTTATTTATCAGATTAAAGCAGGGCACGTGTACAAGACACAGGCATAAGCAGGTATTATGGGCATAGTCTGCATTTGAAGGATGCCCCTTATGTGAGGTTTATTTAGATATTTATTCTGCCCTTATAGCGTTACTTACTTGTAACCGTTTCATTTTTATCGGTCTAAATGCACCTTTATTACTCTAGGTGTATTATCCCTCCCCATTCTTTTTTTTTAAATCAGATTAAAGGAGGTCATGAATTATAGACATAATATTAACAGTACTGTTCTTTATATTAAAGGATTGTCATATCCTGTCATTCATGTGAAAATCACATTTTTTTTAAAAACTTGTCTATCCGTGACATCGGAAAGTAGTCAATTTGTTAATCTTTGGAGCAAAAACTGGGCAGCAGTTCACAAAACCATGAGTATTTGTACGAGTTCACCCTCGACTTATTGAAAAGCATGTGTTAATTTAACATGCGTTCCAATAGTATATCTGTGAACTTGTATGTATGATAATTTCGTTAAAAACAATGCCCTGGTCTGTTACCCCCCCCCCCCCCCTTTCTGACTGTTTAAAAAAGTACAGAAAAAGTGAAAAGGAACAAAGTTCTGCCTGTATTGTGTAAGATGTCCATGTGCTAATGAAAAGAAAACTTAATTTTAGACTGAAGCAAGTTCACAAAGTAAACTTCAGATGATGGTCGAAAAAAGTTTGTTGAAATATTCTGTCATATGTTATGAGAGAATTTTTAAGGTTTCCTCGGTGAGAGGAAACCATTGGGAGTTGATATTTTCTGTTTTCTAGCAGCTGCTCTCCTCTTTAAGAAAAAATTGAACTTGAAGCAGTTCGTAACAGGAAAAGAAGGAGAGGGAAATTATTATTAAAAGAGCCATGTTGGGTCGCTATGTTTTGATAAAACATTTATGTGTACACTTTACAAGTCAGATTTAAAAAACTATGACCATTTAATTCGTTTGTGGGTGCCTTTATATATATCGGTAACTTTTCATTGTGTCGTGTGACACATAGAAGGGATGGAGTTATTTTTAACATTTTATTTATAGTGTAGTGGTTTGGTGGTAGGTTTTACTGTGTGAAATTGAAATCAATCGTGTCTCTATGTTTAAGTTGTGTAAATGTGGTGTAAACATGTTTGTGTAGATGACTAGGCATTTAATATGTTGTTGATATAATTCTCAAATAATAGTGATAGCTAATGTTTTATGATACAAAGAAGGTTTCATTTCACATTAATGCGTATCATATGCATGCTGTGTACATATTGGCTGTGCCGCTACAAATAGTGATCAAGGTGTAGGTATATTGATGTAATTTCTGTAATGCATGTATCATCATTTTTCTCATTAAGTGTGTGTCCTGTAGGCTATACCAACAAATTGCACAATGTTTATTCTATAATTGATACTTTATCAATCTGTGTAGACTGACTTATTAGCATTGTAGCAATCTTATTCAAATATTTAGTAGTGTATTTTCATCTATATATCTGATGGCAGTATACTAGTAGTACACGATTTCGTATTCTCGTTACAAATGCATTTATTTTTTAAACAACAAATACATTATTGAAAATGATATATATTTGTATTAATTTCTTCACCTTGTGTTCTGGATTAAGAAAAGTAAGTTTAAGTTAAAATCCCAAATATATCTACTAATCATTCATAGAAATTAAAACTTACATTTAAAATCATAAACCTTGATTATTCTAGAGATTAATTAAATGCTTTTTTTTTTTCTGTTTCTTCAAATAAATGCAACATTTTTTTGCTATGCTATTATAACGTGAAAGATGGAGTGCAATGCTCTATGAGCTTTGATAACTCCCTGAACTTTTTAATACTTATGCTATACCAGTAGGTGAAAATTATGTAATGAACAGAAAGAAGTGCACACAGCCATCATTTCTTTTTTGTAAAAAGCATTTAATAAGAGAAGTCTTAGTCTACAGATATTAATAATTATACTAATCTGGGTTTATATAGCGCTTTAATTAATGGACGATGTCTCCAAGCGCTTTAACTCCAACTCTCAACTTGGGTTCTGTACGTACCCTATTCTATACAAGCGTGTACGCATGCGTCAAACTAGTCTCCATAACGAGTCATTTTGCTATTTACCTACAGTACATTTAAACTGTAGTATCTCTTTGGTCGAGTAATAATTTGAAGCTCATATTCTGGATACAATATACCGTTATTGACATGGAATCGCTTATTAAATACACAAAGAGGAAAACCCGTTTAGGTGACAGGTGCACTTCAAACCCCTTGAAAAGCAATTTTTATTTTTCAGATGTTTTTATACTTTCCCTTATTTTGAAGACCATGAAAGTGCTTATAGAAATATTAAAATTCTTTGTCCATTTGCCTTTTCCAGTGAAGGTAGAGGCTATTTGCAGAGACTTTTTGCAGAGACTACAATGTAGTTGCCTGTCAATATTATATAAATTATGAGTTTAAGCCCTACATGTAGGTCTCAATATCTTACCCAAACATTGTTTACAATTACCGTATTAAGGATTTTGTTCCCTTATACTAAGAGTTGACAATTTTATTTTCAACTTTTTTTCAATTTGTATTTTTTAATGTATTTATTTTCTTCATTCACTTTGTCTCAAGGGCCAGGAAGACAAATGAATTGCTTTAAATTTGAAATTTTAATTTTAATACGTGAAAGGTTCATATTAGTTCTTCATAAAACCCTTTATGTCCTTCCAGTTATCATTTTAACTAGGGAAATATGATTTACAAAGTACCTGTTAAGGCCTGTTCAGGTATGATGCCAAAACAACACAAAAAAACACTAGTTTTTTTAACATGTAAACGAATTGCAACTGTGCGCAACAAAGATCATGCGCATATTCACTGAGCTCTGTGTTATAGGATACAGACATGCAATGTGTATTGCACTTTTCGTCATCTTAAAAAAAGAAAATCAGTGGTTTTGCCAACGTCATAGCTGAGCGAGGCCTTATGGATCTGAAACTTCATTTATATTTATAATTTACTCTCTTGAACCCTGCCCTTATACATGGTTTATAATAATTTGCATTTTGTTTACAATTATGATGCGAGACATCCGTATACTAGTGTGTTTATCATTCATATCATGAATTAGAAATGTCAGTGTGTGTGTTATCCAAATAAAATTTAATAGCCAGTTAATTGCGTCTATCATGTTATTTCAAAATGTATGTTGGAAGTGGTTGAGTGAATGTGATTTCTTTCTTTCATATCACTACTACGACAATGTATTAAAGAAAAAGATGGAGAGAGCATGATAGATATAAGAGGTGCACTATTTGAAAGGAACAAAGAGAAGAATTGAGATTTGATTGTCGATTCAAAACGGGTCATTTGGTGCTGCAAGGGGGAAGGGTCATTATTTGGTCACATGTAGAGGGAGAAAGGAAGTAAAGAGGAGGGGGAAGAGATAGAGAAGGAACAAAAACTCGCATACAGTCAACAGCCAAATTATTCATATACCTTGTAAAAAAAATTTTTGAGGGGGGGGGGGGGGTAAACAAATTTCGTAACTCAAGAACGAAGGGTACTGGTTGAATAAAGGCCTTTGTTTAACACTTTAAAGATGTAAGCTTTGATACGTCACATTCTCAAGAAACATAAATCCGGGCAAATCAGTTTTCAAAAACTTACAAAAATTGGAAGGGGTATGAATAATTCAGTTGTTGACTGTACATTCAGAATATAAAAAGGGAAGCTGTCATGTTCAGTTGAGTACAAGAATTTTTATTACAAATTAAAATGTTCAACTCTTGGCACAATATTTTTCATTTTTGCTCAATTTCCTTTTCACGCTGATCTCACCGATTTCATTCGCATAAATCATACAGAAATAATCAGAAGCATGATCGGTGATCTTGACAACATACTGTACATGGAAAATTAAAATTTGCTTTAAATTCAGAATATTGACAAGAAATTCAATTCACTAAAAGGAGAAAAATACTGTTGACATACATTAAAAAAAATTGGCATGCCTGGATCTATACAAACTGTCATTTTGTACTCGTGTGCGATCAAACTGTTCACAACAAGACAAGTTTTGTAGCAAAATGAAATGGGGGAAAGAAACGTGTTAAATAGCCACAGGATGTTCTCCTTGTATCGAAAGTTATACATGTAATATACCGGTATACAAGATCGAATGGTATTCTATTCATGATTTCTGGTGAATTGAAGTAGTTAATATCAGCAAGGAATGCTAGATATTAATGGGTATATACACTCTTTATGCTCCATTGGGTCTTGGATTTAGACTGTAACAAATAAGAACAGTCTTCATAGGATTCACACATATGTGTAGTGTGGGTTGCCGTCATTAGAATTTACTTCCCAGGATGGTATCGAAATCATTTTTTAAAACTATTTTACTTGAGAGAAAAAATTCACAGCAGCTTTGAATTGCTAATACCTTCCTATTCATCATCTAAAATCTAAGAAATCTGATGAGTTTTTGAGGGCCTACGATAAACTGTACATCAACTTTGAAAGCTGGGATGGGAAACATTGTTTTCATCAGAATTATTGATGTAACTTGTGCTTTATAATAAAGTTACCTGGATGTACAGGCAATATCAAAGTGTATGAAATACATGTAGTTTTACTTGTACGTCTAAATTCAAGTAGAGTATGCACAACATTTAGAAGATAAGCACTTTGCCATGCCTTACTTTGAAGAGAAGGTCGAGTTCTGGAAAAGGTGAAAATAATGTGTGTTTTTCTTTTTAAAGATTATGTGAAAGAGTATCATAGAAAAGATGTCCACTAAAAACGATGGCTTTTCAAATGCCCTCATACTCAAAATATGACAAGTAACAGCTAAAGATCAAGGACCACAACTTTCATGCCACATGTTTGTGTAGTCCCATATACACATTTCTGTGTACTGTGCATGTGACGCGTAGCAAGACTGAATCAATTTCTTGTTATTTTGATGATTCCGAAACCTCATAGCATGCCCAGAACTTAACTTAGTCTTTAAGTAAAGTATAACATCCCGCCACCCCTTGCAAATAGATTTGAAAATTAACTGCAAGACATTGAAATAGGAGAGAAATAGAGAGAAAAATAAGATTCATGAAATTTCTTTACTCGATTTAAATTGATTCTCTTCTGTGTGACACATATATACATGTAGCCTTGTCATGTTTTCTTTGACGATACAATGCAAATCTTCCAACTCATCCAATATGCTTAATAGAGTGAGTGCAATTTTATACAAATACTGCATGCTCTGACGTTCTATATTATAAAATAATAGGAACCGACAAATGATCTAGAATTTCCCGAGCAATGTTATGTTTCACCTAGGCCACAGGCAGAGATTGAAATATAATGGCATGAGGGAAATCCAGAATATTGTCGGTTCCTATATTTTGTTTTATTGAACGCGAGTGCGCAGACATGAGAATCCTTGTTTTTGCAATTTCAAAATGACGCCTTTTCTTTTGAAAATGACACTGTTCCACTGTTATCACTTAACTTTTTTTACATTTTCGGCACGCTAACTCTCCAGAGTGTAAGGAACGAGATGAGATCAGGCATTAGGAGAATACAAGAGAAAATTCTTGTCAAAATTTCAAGTGAAATTTTGGGTGCGCAAACATACCGCTCCCCTTCTGAAAATGTCATTATGTAATGCTTGAAATTGACCATATGTAATACTGATTATTAATTGAAACTAAGATACATTAAATAAAACTAAGAAAATAGATCGTGAATTGTCGTGTGTTACAATCATAACCTTTAAAAGAAAGATTTTGTGGGGGTTTGTCCCCCTTCCATTACTCATCACAGTTGTGTATTCCCAAACTTCCCAGCATCTCCTTCCGAATAATATCTAGTGAATCCAACATTCTCCAGCCATTTCCCTGTACCGTCTATATACAAGCCTCTGGTCGAAAAATGTGATGCACATAATTATACCGTGAAACCTGTCTATAAAGACTACCCAAGGGAGACAAGAAAAGTGGTCCTTATAGGCAGGTGGTCTTTATGTACAGGTTCCCATAGTACATGATCCAATGAGAAAACATTTTCAAGGGAAACAAAAAATGTGGTCTTTGTAGACAGGTGGTCTTTGTATACAGATTTACTGTACTAATATATATCGGGTCAGTGCATCATCTGATTTCATTAACATTATTAGGAATGTACTCTTGTGCCATTAATTGACCGTTGTCTTGCAGATTTCTCTCTAACAATACTTTAAACATGTTTTCCTCGAAATTGGAATTTTATGTATGTGCCAACTTTGCCCCTCTGGGGTTCATATGAAATTGTTTTGATATTCTGGACAGACACTCAAGGACTACCGTAGTGGATCAAGTTTTTGGGCAAAGCTCAACGTGACTTTCTGGGGAACTCATGTGGAAGGTATCAGTCTAATTAGACATTGAGGGTGTGTTCAGACACCAGGATTGTTCAATAATACCCTTTTGCATGTCCTATGTTCACTAGAGCAAGCAAGTTTTGTGAAACGCCCCCTGGTGTCCGTCCCTCCGACTCTGAGAGGCACTTCTCCGTCTCATCCTCAGTCTTGCAGGAGGAGCTTGCCCTTCTGCTGTAACCGCTTGACCTTCTTGGCCTTGCGGCCGTCCGTCTTGGCCTTGATGTTGGTCCTCTTCTTGGCGTCCTTGTGCTTCATCTTCTCCTCCAGCTTGGCCTTGCGCTCGTCCCACTGCTTCTTGCTCGCCTTCTTGCGCTGCTCCTTCCGCTTGATCGACTTCTTCAAGAGCTCCACATCGTCCTTGACCTGTAGGGGGGACAGACAGAGCAATCCTAATTTAAAGGCATCGTTTAACAATGTTAAATCTGAGATGCATGGCCCTACGTGTAATCAGTATCCCTACGTGTAATCAGTATCTGTGATATGTAATATTAAAGCCCTAAACAAATTGCACTTCAAAATTATCAACAAGTGCCTCAAAAAAGTAAAAACCTTTGAGTGACCGGTTTTACCATACACATTTTCCCCAATAGACTGTAGTGTTAAAAAAAACGTT
This sequence comes from Strongylocentrotus purpuratus, assembly GCF_000002235.5. NCBI lineage: Eukaryota > Metazoa > Echinodermata > Echinoidea > Camarodonta > Strongylocentrotidae > Strongylocentrotus > Strongylocentrotus purpuratus. The sequence continues at coordinate 11,561,837 of NW_022145610.1, forward strand.
AAGAAAACAAATTCTAAATTTTTTAATTCCAATCATAGATATCTTGATAATCAGACAGGCGATCAGCTTGTAAAAGTCATGGGGTTACTGACTGACCTAAAGGTTTATAATTATCATTGCAGCATGAGCTATTTGTTTCAGAATCTGAGACAAACTTACCGGATCCCTTTAATAGTGTTGTTTTATATCTGGGCCTCGTCTTATAAAGAGTTGCAATTGAAGTCCTCCAATCAATCGTAAGTTTGCGGTCGCCTATCTCTTATGAACATAGTTGCGATTAATATTGACTCTTTATAAGACAGAGCTCTAGTCAATTCAAAGTGTTACAGAAGGACATTTCCAGAGAATGTCAGACATGTCCCTAAACCTGCACAAGACCTGGATATGATATATTAAGTTTATTAACTGATATGAGCCTTTGAGGTACTCCACAACAGTTTGGTTTTCGGGTTCTCAAAATGCTATACATAAAAGTTATATAAACACTAGATTAGATCACCGAACTAATTACAACTGCAAGTATAAACGAGGTATGTACTATATGAAATAACAAGCTGTATGGAATACTGTAAATGCTGAAACATTCACGGTACAATAAATTTTGCGCGGATTTCGCGATAAGATCAGAAAGCAAAACTTTGTTAACTTGCCACAATATAAACATGACTTCTTATGCACGTTTTGAATGGGCTGAATTGAGTGCAACGCAAATTTGTTTCGGGCTCGCTCAAAAAAAATGAATCACTCAAAAATAACAGCGTTTACAGCATTAAACAAGCCATTTATGATGATTGCATTGCAAGCCCTTCTAGAGCTTGAAGAAGACAAAGTATCAAGTTTTGTCTACACATGAATCCAAGACCTTGTTATGCCTTATACACCAGCTCGTAGTCTAAGATCATCACATCAGCATCTTCTTAAGATCCCCAAGACGAGAGTAGCCTGTGGTAAAAGAGCTTTTACAGCTGCAGCACCTTCACTTTGGAATAATTTACCATTGAGAGACCTTTAAATCCAAGCTGAAATCTCATCTTTTTTAACAATGCCTGTACCTGGCACTATATGACACTCATCCAAACTCTCTTAATCTTTCTATTTTTCTTGTGCGCATCGGAATAGAATTGTCTTGATAGACGGCGCTAAATTCATGCCTATTATTATTATTATTATTATTATTATTATTAATAAGCACCGACCTTGATTCCCTGAGCTTTATCGATGACCGTCTGCCACTTGCCCTCCGTCTCCACCTCCTGGGCTTTGTCTGGATCCTTCTCCTTCATCTCCGCCATCTTCTGCTCCTTCAGCTCCGCCTTCTTCAGGAGCCGACCAAAGTCCTTGTTACTCCTCGGCTCCGTCAACTTCTTCCTCTTCTTCTTCTTCGGCTGCTCCCGCTCGCTCTCCGCAAAGTCAAACTGACTGAACCGCACGGCCGCCTCGTCGTCCCCGCCGGCCACTTTCTGCCCCCCTTTTCCACCCTTGGCGGATTTCTTGTCGCTCTTTTTAGTTCTTTGAGGGGTGGTACCGTCATCGCCAGAATCATTACTGTCATTGTGAATGTCTCCATTAACCATCTGTTTCTGTTTGGCTTTCTCTGAAACTTCTAACTGTGCTTTAGAAGCTTTAATTGCTTTATAAGCTTCTGCTTTCTTCTTCTTCTCCTTTTCCGCTTCTTTCCGAGCAATTTTCTTAGGTACCATATCCTCCATCAATGGAGCCCTGGCTTTTCGTTTTGTTCGAAGTTCTTCGATTCTCTTTTGAACCTTTTCTCTGAGTTCATCGATAGTGGCACCACTTGAAACAGATTCAACACTCATGGGTTTTATCCGCGACGAGACAGCTGGTGATTTTGAGTCATCTTCAGCACCTAATATAAAGCATAAACATTAATATACATTATTTATCATATTATATTTCTGATCAACGGCATATTTACCTTTCCCTCAAAGTTATAACCTTATTTTTCTAGACAGATCTTCCAAAATTGCATTTATGAGCTACAACATTAAGTACAATACACTTTTTCTTTTCTTTTTCCTGACTGCTACATGTAATAAAGTATGTATATGCATGTAAGAAAGCAACCAGGGAACCAATGGCTTTAATTCCTCTCTGAGGGTCTTGGTAATGAGGATCAATACCAAAGGGCACTAGCGCATCAACTTGGTTTCTAACATGGGACCTCCCAGTTACGAGACCACTGCTCTACCACTGAGCCATCGCACCCCCTGACTTTAACTTTTCAACACCCCAATACAAGGCATAATGATATTACATGTAACATCCCCTTGCATTAAGAACATGTCCCAGATTATTTTATTGGAATGTTTAGGGCTTGTTCACATACACAGGGATAAACAGTGAATATTTACCATGGTTTTGAGATACAATTTATTATCAACGTGTAATAGTAACAAGTATCACTTCATAACGTTATAGATAATGCTCAGAGGCAGATCTCGTGTGTAACTTGAGTGTTAACATTTGGTAAACTTTCTGTTTTACCTTCTCCAGAAAATTTAAACCACCGACAACAGGAGCCACCGGGGGGATGTTTTATAAAACTGAGCATAAAGTTACCCATGACTTTACAAATGACTTGAATATGAAGAGCTAAATGGGATTCTCAACTCCTTTTAATTGCATAAGCTAAAGTTGAAATATGCGGATGAAGATTAACCTTATCCTTATTAACAAAGCATTTTAATGCAAAGTGTATTTTTGGCTACAATTTAATTGAGATTATGGGAAATACAGTCAACACTTTGTTTAAAATGTCAGGAAAAACTTTGGACATCCCATTTGGCTCTTCATATTCAAATCATTTGTAAAGTCATTCGTAACTTTACGCACAGCTTTAGGAAAACACCTCCCAGGTTCCTGTATAAAAGCCTATGGGAATGGAACACTTCAGGAGTGAATGGGTTAAAAGCATGTCTCAGAGGAAATACAAGGTATACATTTGCTAACAAATTTATCGCATTCGTACCACTGTCATCAGAAAGGTCTTCTAGTCCCGTTCCCACGGCGTCGCTCTCGGACTCGTCCTCCGACTTCTCTCTCCACAACCGGCTAGAGGTCGCCACCCCGTCTTTCCCCGAGATTTGACCTTTGTCCATCCCCTCCTGGATCTGGGTCACACTGCGCTGCTTGTCGGGGTCCAAGCGCTGTCGTTTGTTGCTGGTCTTCTTTTTAGACTTGTCCTTGAGTTGCTGTTTGGGAGCTTTCTCTGCAGGAATATAATATACAGGTTTTAATGTGGTCCAACTTCATAGAGCGTTCTCCTGGGGCTGTAACTTGAAAAGCTATATTTCAAAGGATGGACTATAATGTATGGTGTGTAGTCTAATATGAAAAAGAATCACAATACGGCAAGTTCATTTCAAAAATCTGAAAGGTGTTCATTTCATTCAGAAAACCTTCCAGTATTGTATGCCTAACTGCATGGGCAAGAACAGTTTTATTTTATTATCTTTCCCAATCATGTTTAAGAGAAAAGATAGGCAGATGGAATAATGAAGGAAAAACTTTGATAGCGCTGCACTCAACCAGTCACCTGTATTTAACCCAAAAAGTCTTGTTTATTATCCAATTGTGACTTGTGTAGTGCATCTTCGCTTACACTCACAAACATTAAAGCCCCACTGCACTACTTATAGCTACTTGCGCCCTCTATATAGCAAACAATGCCTTTTCTACGTTAATCGAGAGCTGATTCGATGAGATAACCACCTGTCAGTGACCTTGCAGGGAGGTCTAACCCCCCCTGGCCAAACTAGTGCAGACAGGCTTGAATTATTTGTGTACTCACCTTTTGCATTGTGGTGGAACTTGCCGGTGCCTGCCGGGCCTTGCTTGGTTTCTTGCTCAAAGTAATACCTAGCAGGTATCAGATCAGTCATACTCTTGAAGAAGTCATTGTGCAGTTGAAGACTGCTCATAAGGTCTGCGCTATCCATCTCCATGATCACGGATGATTAGTCTACCACTGCAAAGAGTGGAATTATGGGAGAAGATAAGATTAAGAACATTTCAAGTATAATATTCAAGAATCAAGTCCGTAGCGCTGTGATTTCATATTTTCAAATTTGGGTTTGCTCATTACTGCATTAGCGCGCGATACACCCCTTTTCTAATTTTGAACGTAATCCAGCGACAAAGAAATTGAGCCGTCTGGAGCAAAATGTCTCATCATACTCATAATGGAGTTATTCTTACCAATTCTTAATTCTTGCATCTTGGAGGCTCTTTTTCAATGTGGAGTCTACTACATGTAGTTTGCCCATTTCAATTATATCAACTTTGTCTTTAATTTACTAGATACAAAAAATAAAGTGGATTTTTGCAAAGAAGATCTTGCCCTTGCTACTTTTGCTGATATTTGATGATGATAACAAGATAACTTCAAACTAAAACTCAGACTCCCGTGCCAGGTTTTCATGCAGGCCGAGTCTCAACAACTGCTCACATAGCCCTTCTCGGTTCAGCATATTACTCACTCATGTACACACTCCAGCTCTTTTCAGCAACAGAAGCAAAGAGCAATCGCACCATAAAACAGAATGGTAGCAACCAACCACCACTACATCATAGACCTTGTTCAATCAAGCCTCATCCTACTAACAACCGCATAAAAACAACAAATATTTCATAAGGGACACTGAGTGTACGCGGAATACAGTCCAACCTGAGATATGCCCATCAAGTTGCCAGCAAGCAAGACTGATATCCTCTTTATTCAAGAACACTGGCTTAATACAAACAGACTACAGTTGCTGAATAACAATAGCAGCCAACACTTAGTAACAGCTAAAGCAGCAGATTGCATCAGCTATACCAATGCCATACGAGCAGGAGCAGGACGAGGAAAAGGAGGGGTAGCAACACTACTCCGTCAAACACTGGTTGCCAGCTACAGTGAAATCCCCGCCACTCTATTATCAGGATCAACATAGTTCGGCTTCGAATACACCTTCAACAGTCAAAACAGTGCATCCTGGCCATAAACTGCTACCTACCATCAGGCGTCAACCAAACTGATCTTGTAGAATACCGGGAGAGCCTTGCAGATCGGATGATGGTGCAAAGCAAAGACGCGCATCGTATGGCTTCTAATTCCTTACGCTTAATTCATCACTCCACCGGTTTGCTGATCTCACCATTGGCCCCGACTAGCTGTTAAAAATCGAATGGTCTACAGTGATACCATGTAACTCAAGGATTTTAGTACACAAGACTGAGTGTGCGATCAGACACCCTACTGCCGGTAGCTGCTGATGTCCGAAAGAGCGGAGGATGAAGAAGATTGCTCCGAAGTCATAGGTCTAGTCCGAGTACGTCCGTTCACGAATAGCATTGCACCTTCACCTGGCTCTTGTAAGCACACACACACACACACTCATCAGAATCTTCAACTGTGAAGGAGGTAGACTTAACCAGTGTTAACCCAAACCGCCAAAGAAAAAGAAAAAAGTCCATCCCCATCATCACCATGCACGACAAACATAAATCGAAATAGATGGGACTGTGACAAATAATCGTGCATACATTTCTCTTTCAGAAAAACGATAAACAGATCTACTAGTATCATTAATATGCTTCAAATGAATAATATAATTACCATAAGATGTTTATTATGTCTTAAAAATACAAATCTGCATTATATCTGGCCAGCATTAGTCTCTTCTTCACGGGCCTGCTTTCCATCATAACACGCTACCAAACACCTATCGAACACGTTTTACAGGTCTCTGAAAAGTCCTCATCGTACTGTATGCGTACCGTACGTACGTCCGTAGCATGATGAGCGCGCGCTCGGAGGGGCAGCTCAGGCGGAAATTGCATGCTGTGTGTGAAATGAAGAAAAGGGACTCGAAAGGTTTACACGTTCGCCATAGACGAACCACATGAAAACATTTCTCCTCATTTTTCCAGAATGATATCTCACAGGGATGGAGCCAGGGGATGGAGAGTTCGAAAAACATTTCCAAACCTTTGTTTTTAATTAATGTCAACTTAAATTCCAGGGATTATGCATTATATCGAGTCTCATTATAAAACAAGAATTTTCCTCTTTGGTAATAGCCTAATTACCGGGGAGTCCAATTCCAACTCGATCCCTGGTACATGTATTTCATTGAAATTATGTAATTTAAAATATGACTTACATAAAAATGAACAATGTAAAGAGATAGACGAAGACTCCAAAAGTAAAAGAGATCCAGGCCCGTAACCAGGGGGCGGTGGGGCAGTCGCCCCCCCCCCCCCAAAAAAAAAACGCCGGCCAAAAGAGGGAGAGAGAGAGAGAGAGAGAGAGAGAGAGAAGAGAGAGAAAAGGAAGAGGACGTAGAGAAAGAAAAAGGAGCAGACAAAGAAACATTTTTGAAAATTCAGACAAGGATTAATAGTAGAGAACGGAATACAACGAATCGTCTTCTTCAGTCTTATAACTTAATTAAACGTCAAAGCTTCAGCGCTTCACGCTTTCAGGGACCCCCCCCCCCCCCCCTAAAATCTAGCTACGCAGGTGAAGAGATCCCGCAAGCCTCCTTTTGGCATTTAAAAGCTAAGTCAACTCCTAAAATAATTTGCTTTTAATAGATACAGAAAAACAAGAGAAACAGAGCAAACAAAAATTGAGTAAAATCGGATAACTAATAAGGAAGTTATGTTTTGTTTTTTTTTAATTATGAAAAAGCACGGAACTCAGAAAATCACTACACATATTGCCCAATTGGTTTAAGTTTGTGATTTTATTGCCTCAATATTTTATTAATTGCTTTATATATTTTTATCCCATTAATTTCACTTTTTATCCGATAGCCCCAACATGCGTTTGCCCAGGTTATATGATTTGTATCATATTGCGTGCATGTCATTTCACAAAATTTGTTATGAACTTATGAAGAATTGATACTATTTTCTGAATATTCAATTCATAATCATCGATTTTTATATATAGGTCCTAAATAGTTTATAAAAATTCATATTTTTCATGATTTTCTGAAAAAATAATTACTCTATATTTAGTGCATCCACACACAAACATATTAGGCCTACTATCAATATAACTTGGATGCTGGTGTGAGGAAATAAGAATTTAAGGAGGAAAATTTGACATTCATATTAATAATTTGAAGAAAGCAATTAGTGGATAGTGAGGCAATGACGTCACAGATTCATGAGTGAGTTGTCAATAAATATCTTGTGATTTTCAAATTTTGTCATGTCGTTAAAAATTTATAACTTTCTATAGTTTGAGCAAAATCGGATAGCTATAGCTGTCCGATTTTGCTCAAACCTTTTTTTTTATTGGTTCGTCAGATTTATCTACTTCTATTAAAAGTAAGTTTTGGGGGGAGTGCATGTACTTGCCCTTTAAGGTTCAACTGCTATTAATGAATGAGGTTATTAGGCCAAATAACAAAAATAACGTGTTTCTCGTCCGGACTTTTAAAAAAAAGGAGGAGACAGGGCATTACTATTTACTATTTTTTTCCAAGATGGCTGCCATGCTAATTATAATAATAATAATAATAATCAAACATTTTTATATAGCGCATAACACATAGGCAAAATTGCATGTCTCTATGCACTTTAAGGAAAGAAAAGAAAAATACATTGAGTTCATGATTCTTATTATTTATAAAGCGGTAAAGAGATATGTTTTCAGAGAATTGATAAAGGTTTTATAGGATCCTGTGCTTTTTAGATGTTCAGGCAACTTGTTCCATAAAAAAGCAGCTGCATATGAAAAGGACCTTTCCCCGTATGATTTTGTCATTGTTTGTGGAACACAAAGCAGGGACTAATTGGAACTGGAACGTAGCGTTCTTTCTGGTTTATATGCATGGAGTTATCAATTCAGTAAGATGTAAAGGAGCTAGTTGATGTAAACATTGGTAGGTTAATAGAAGAATTTTAAACTGGATTCGGGACTTGATGGGTAGCCAATAGGGACTTTTAGATTTGCGTGGACTGATACGTGTGACGTCCATTCAAGGCAGTGCATTAAAAGGACGTCGATCGTAGCATAGACCTATTGTCTTCGTGCGAATCTAAAAGTCCCGTGAGCCAATGTAGAGCTTGCCAAGTCTCTTCATTTACAAATACAGGCATTGTGTTATGAGAATATACTGATGCAATGTATAACAGAAGAAACGAATTGTTTCACTTTAGAAGCTACAGGTGTTTTTAAACCAGAGAGGTGAAAGAAAGGAGTGGAATCAAGCCGCTTTCCTTTGACCCCATGCTCCAAGCCGCCGAAAAGTTATGCGCTAATCTGCAACTGTTCACCTGGGGGTGGTTTCACAAAAAATTTCATCAGTGACAAATGACAATTACACAAAATTAATGACAATTTGTATTATAAGCTACTGAAATCCTTGCTTCTGATTGGCTATCAGCAGATTTGTCACTGATTTTTGTCATTTGTCATTGAAAAAACGCTTTGTGAAACGGGCCCCAGGTGGTGAGATAAAAGAGTGCATGGAATTTCAGGATTTAGAATTTTACATCAGAAAAATGGTATCCCAGCAACTGTTCGCTGTCCCTTTCAGTGATTTCTCATCAATAATTGTTAAATTGTGGTGAGTAGAACAAGCGAACACAAACTTGTGTAATTTCATCCTTTTTCCAACTGCAAAAATACAAAAAAACATGCGAAAACACGTGCATGGATTAACAACGGAACATTAAAACATGCACTATGTAGCGCATTATCCTAAAATATTGAGTTTTTGTCAGGATCTAACTTTTCTTTTACCAACTCTGGCGCACAAATCATGGGAAGGGGGAGTACTAAATTAAAACGAATTGTTTGATGCACTATCCCCAATACAATCCTCATATCAAGTTCATAATTTACACTGAAATTTTGCAGGTAATTTAATATTTTGTAATAAATGTGAAACTGGTTTCTGGCCTCCAAAATTCCCCGCAGTGGAAGCGCGGCTTGGAGCCGGCTTGGAGCATGGAACTTCAAAGCCAAGTGGAATGTTTATTACACATCCCATTGTTACGTTTTAGAACTCACGAATGCGTTTGAATAAATTACAAAAGTTTCCACTTCTTTCTTTCACCTCCCTGTTTAATATATCACAGGGCACTGGCTTTTTTTTTTTGCTTTTTTTTTTTTTTTTTTTTTTTTTTTGGGGGGGGGGTTAGGTGTGGGGGGTTCTTCTTCTAAATAGTATTAACAAAAAAAAGGAGGCGGCGGTCATATGTCCCCCCCCCCCCCCCCCTCCCCCTGCAGCTAAGAGAGGAGCACTTGGAGGTTCTGCATGAGAAATACCGAACTTTAATTAAATTGTGCTTTAAATTGTATTTGATTCGATGTAAAGTCCAAAAAATCTTATTTAAACGTCTTTATTGAAGTTTGACCTACCTGACCTAAGCCTTCCGCATCATCTGGGAGATGTGTGGTGGCTTCTGCTTCATGACCTCAAGCCAGATCTTCCTATCTTGTGACGTTCTGGTCGCTTCTGTGAGGGATCCCAGACGTCTATGAGCACAATCAGCCTTTACACAATCAAGCCATTTCTTGGCTGGTCTGCCCCGGGGTCTATCACCATGAATATTTGAAGTTAGGAGTATCTTTGGGTATCGAAGTTTAAAAAGAATATTGAGATAATAACATTGCATAAAAGATAAAAAGTTACTAGCTGCGTTATATGATAGCGAGCTTGCCTCTCTTTCTCTCTCTCTCTCTCTCCCCCCTCCCTCTCTCTCTCTCTCTCTCTTTCTCTTTCTCTCTCTGTGCAGTGTGCACCCATTTGTATTTATTTTTTACAATCTACCTCTCTTGCTATAGCTTTTGTTAACATAATTAATTTAAGGCCTACTTCTTCAACACACGGTAATAATCAAACTAAGTAATTTATTTTGAGCCTGCGATTTGTAATTCGTGCATTCTTTCATTCTTGCATGTATAGAAAATACAATTTATTTTATCCCCTCTTATACAAAATTATATGCAAATTAATTCTAACTGCACGAGGAATAGGAATAATTCAGTGAGACATTGTGACCAATATAATGATTTATTCGAGCTATATGCATATTTTTACATTCTTTCAAAATCAAAGTGAAGAAATTTCGTTTGATAATTTGAGCATAGATTTTTTTGTGCAATAAAAATAGTGATAATAATAATGATGATGATGATATGATAATAATAATAATAATAATAATAATATTACTAATATAATATTATAATAATAATGATATTAATATGCCTTTCGTTTAAACCATTACATTTTGTACAATATTGTTTTAGAATGAAGAGAGTCCTTTTTTTAGCAAACTTAGTTCATATAGATATTGATTGTCTGATGAAACAAACTGTTTTCACCAAGAGCATTTTTTTATAGCGCACCTTTAACATCAGCAAAATTAATGACAACTTCCACATCTGCAATGATGCATACTAAAAAAAGTTGTCACGTTAAATTTCTTTGCGCTAGGGTCTTTATAATAATGTATTTATTGTATTGTGAATGGGACATTAATGATGTTTATTTTGACAACCATACGCAGCCGAAATTCGGACTAGATAGATGGCTTGCGGCATAATTTACACGCGCGGTCTCGGGAGCCTTCGGTCTCGCGGAACCTTTTTCATATTCGGTCTCACGGGTCAAGTGGTCCGAACCCGTTGCTAGGCTACAATAATAGATGGATCGTGGCCTCCATTTCCTATGGCAGTTTGAATTTAATATTCTCCATAGCAGCTTTGATCATGTCTTCGGGAAATTGAGGGAAATAACGCGCGAAGGCTTCTATAATCTCGTTATTTGACCGGAAGTGAGAAACCTGCATCTGGTGTGCTTCGTCCTCCAGCCTTAGTTTTGAATCCTTGATGCATACCAGGCGACCGTTAGGGTAAGCCACGCAATGCAAGCTGGCAAGGAAATATTCCTCGGTATCTACAATAAAAAATATTCATCATTGCACAGTCGAAATGAGACACACCAACAGATTGGTCAGTATGAAAGAAGATGAAGGAAAACCACCCGTCGTTGATGAATTCTGGAAACTTGCATGCCACTGATGGAACGGTGTCTGCGCTGGACTGGAAGATGATCGTATCCTCTCCCTGATGCACAAACCGATATCGCATATAAGAATCACAATATTCAGGTGAAGAGTGTTCAAAATTTAGCGGGATCAGTTGGAAGGTCGGATGGCCGAGCCCAACTTCGAGCAAGTGCTTCGAACCCTGGTAGGTGACGCCGATGAGAACAACACCAACGTGGATATTTTTCTTATGAAACCCATCTCCTGGTGCCAGATGAACGTCGAACTCTAAAGCACGCAGCAACATCCAGCAGAAAATCTGAAGTTGGTAACAAAGGCCTCCCACTTTCGAGGTGATATCCGTCTTGATGTCCGCTGCTGTTGGTAAGCGACGGCTACCGTCAGGTATTGCGATTCCTTTGATAGTTTGGTAGGGGATGTGATGTGTCATAGCTTTGATGAACTCATCCAGAAATGTGACCTTGTTGGCCTGAAGCTTGGTTTCTGCAGATTCTATCTGCAAGACGTCGCGCAGAAAACAGAACGCTTCCTCAGCGGTGAACTTGTAGTCATCATCAGTCGTTGCCATCTTTCGGTTTGATTCCCTGCTTTTCGATTCACCTGTAAAATCTGTAGATTATGAAGAGAAACAAAAAGTTACTTCGATTTATAGCCATGTTCATTATTTTGTTTGATCAATTTATTTTGACTCGATATCATCGTTTTAACAGTGGTCATTAAAAACATGCCCCATATGGAAACGTTGATCCGCTCAAGCTTACTTGCGTGCATAGCCATTAGCATGTTTGCATGAAAATGTGAAGTTTTCTCAAACTTGACTTTCTTTCCAGCATTGGGGTGCCCGGGAGTTGAAAGTATAATATAAAAAATAATAAAGCAATTTCTCTGTACTTTTGTCTGAAAGAAACATATTAATCCAGCACAATGTCGTCTCTTTTTGCGTTGGAGAAGGGCAAAATAGCGAGTTTCAATTGCACCTAATTCGACCGCTCTCGCAACCCCTCACTCATTCCATTGTGGGCAGGCGGCTTTGGAGTGAGCGGCTAATGAATATAATAATCGTTAGCTTTCTTCTGGTATTAAACTTCTTTTGATTGGTTGTGTATGTATATTGCTGTTGAAATAAAGGAAGCCTAAACGCTCGACCAATAACCTCCATGCATGCAGCGCCTGAATTGACTTTTTTGACCTGGAAGTCCCGCATGCACACGCATTATACCTGCCCGATGAAGCCAGTGGCCCGTGACCCATGCACTCAACACTGTGTGGGAGTTTAGTTTGTGGTCAACTTCTTTATGAGACAACTCCAAGCAAACGTTTCCATATAATATGCTACACGTCTGAAAATTAAAAAAGGGGACGCGACTGCAGCTTCCCGACAATTCTGAAACTTTCATGAATTACATTCGGGCAATACCCATACATCGAAGGGTCTATCTCTGTTCTGATGACATGAAATAAATAGGATCTTTGAATTAAAATGTTCATTTTAGCAAGAGGTATCAGGACCTGGCCAAATAATTCCTAAACGTTGATTAAGATATACATGTAAACAAAATAGATAAGACAAGTGTCAATACGACAAGTATCAATAAGACAAGTGTCAATAGAGAAATATAATGTAAACAAACACAACGATAGTGCTAGAAGAACATTGTCTTCCAATAATGTTTATAATTATGATCTAAACATCAGTGAGTGCAAACTTTGAATGAAGGGTCATTTTATCCAAAGACAGGAAACTCCATACATTAATGCCATTAATAATACTATTCGTTTGAATAGGTGTAAGAACAATCTCGTTTCGCTTCCAGTTTGTATTATTTTTAGTGGGTAAAAATAACAAATTTATCGAATGATAATGTGAACTTTTTAAAAAATATTTTGACGCTAACATCCATTGCCCTTTTTTAATGCAAATTCTATAACTTTAATTTACATTAATTTTGTCTGTACGAACAATTTATCCATTAGATCACGCATTGATGTAACCGTTTATTTCAATCACAACCTGTGGGGTTGATAACTTACAAATGCTTATTTAACTTAGGCCCATCCATACTGAAATCAATTTTCTTTTGGTTCAATACTTTCTCGGTCAACACTCCATACAAACTAGTATCAGATACGAGGTGTGTGTGTGTGTATTCTTTTTTTATTCTTTTCACAGACGTGAGATATGATTATTTACGTCTGGGGACCGACCTTTAAACGTCACCATCCGAAAGACGTGACTCAGTTTCGAACCTGCGTCTTCGCCTGAATCAGTTTGTAACTTCCACTGTTAGCTGGATTACAGGCGCACGCCACAACGCCAAGATACGAGGTGCCTTTTTTATGTTCTCAGTTATAATGACATAGAATTCATGTTTGTTAGTTATTATCATTTATTGTGTGTGAACATTGTAAAATTCATTTTTTAAATTTGTTTTTGTTAAATGAAACAATTGAACTGAAACTGAAACATCAATAGGCCGTACTAGAAAAATGGATTCCACTGACCTCAAGTTTGTTAGTACCATTAATTGTGTGTGAACATTGTGAAATTCAAATTTATTTATTACAACAACAAAAAACAATTAGCTGAAACTGAAACATCAGTACAAGAAAAATGAATTCCACTTACCACCTCAGTTTCTATAGCTTTGTCCCAAAGGCTATGCTCCTTGTGTGTTACAGCGTTGTATCAGCAGAAGAGTGTGTTATACAGTGCAACTAAACTATTTTCCATTCTTTTCGTCCGTATATATCTTGTACATCAGCATGTCATGCAAGCGTCGAGCAGGAAATTAGAAAGAAATGATTTTGCTACAACAGTTACGAGCATTTACGTGACAAGTATATGCCACTATATGCCGCAGTTCCACCGACGAGACCAACCCCAGATCGGCGATAGACCAAGCTGAATATTATGATTGGGAGCCTTGGAAGCCTATGTCTGCGCACCTGCAATATTTAACTTGAAATCGATTTACTTTCATATGCCTCTATTAAAGCTTACTACAATATTATTCCTCATTGTCGAAAGAGTAAATGTGCCACAAATTATTATCGGGCAAGAAATATGGCCTTTTTTTTACAAGAAAAGGCTGCCACGTCATAGCATAGGTCCTATTTACATAGCATATTAGATTGAATTCCTCGCTGAATGTAAGCTTTGATCGAAATTAATGTAATATAGTTACACGCTATTGAACGAAGGGCCAAAGTCCAATAATACTAAGTTTTGGGGTTGGTTGCCACTACCACAAACTAAACACCCCTTGTAAATTCGCGAGATTTTATCATAATACACAATATATTTCAGAGGTATTGATTTATTCAATTTCGATCGAACACCCCTAAATCGGAAAGGACGTCCAAAAAAGCGGCTCTTTTGATGAAATTAAGGAAAACCTTCAACTACCATGAATTTAGTGATCTAATTTCCACAAAAATGAAAATGTTTGCCCATATTGTGTAATAACTATTTGCATAGGCCTATAATAATAATAATAATAATAAGATATTTGTATACCGCAAATTGCAAATTGCCTCTAAGCGGTTTATATAGTTGTTTAAGTGTATCGAGGACATGTTTGGTTAGTTTAAATCCTGTTTACGCCGGATTTTTTTCAAGGAGGGTGTTTAAAAGTTCAAAATCGCGCTGACCGATATTTCGCTCAGTTTTGGGGTGGGGGTGGGGGAGGGGGGTAGTGAGCCTTTTTTGCCCCATCCCCCCGAAATTTATTTCGCTCAGTGCAGGGGGGAGGGGGTGGGGTTAAGGAGCATTATTTTTTTTTTAAATCAGCACCCCTAAATAAATGAATTCGAGGGGGGTTAACCCCAAAAACACCCCCCCCCCCCCTGCGTACGCGCCTGCCATGGATGTTGTGTCAAATGAAGGATGACTAAAATACTTCCAGTTGATATCAATTCCATTGAGATAATTATGCAGTGTGTAAAATATAGATTTTAAGCCGAAAATTTGCTTTTTGGTAGCTATTTTTTCCCCTCTAATTTTGGCCAGTATCTCGGTATATGTATATTAACTGGACGATAGTTATTATTTAAGTAGTGCAGAAAGTTCAAAGTTCGAAGGATTGGGAGTGCTGAGGGCTGTTGATAAGTACTTCTTTTGTACTCTGTGATGTTTCAGGAAATGTTGGCATTGGCAATTGCGAGATAACATGAACAGCTCTTACGCACGTCAAGAAGAGAGATTTTTTGCCCTAAAACCTGTGCGCGCACCATTCAGACAGTACTACATAACGCGTTAATATGAAATATACGCTTATTCTCTACGCATCCACAATACTGGATTGGTGGTGAATGAGCATGTCGAATGCGCGTAACGAGCGTATTTGCAGCGTATCTAAATCACTTTTGAAATAACAGGTGCGCGTTGGAAGCTCGAGGCTTTACCCCTAAAAATAATGCTGTTGGAGTCTAAACTAGCGGGAAAATAGGAAGCTTTGGCGCCTCGCAAGCGGTCGGGAAACTTAATTCCAGCTTAGGGGGCATGGTAAGTGATGGTGATAATTATGGGGATGGTGATGATGATGATGATGATGATGATGATGGTGATGATGGTGATGGTGATGAAGATGATGGTGATAGTCTTATGAAGATGACGATAATGATTATGATGATTATGGTATTGGGGATAGATCTAGGCATAATGATTGTAGTGTTCATAATGATGAGGTGATTAATTTAAATTGACAACGGAAATGGTGTGATAATATTAATGATGATAAAGATGATGGTGATTATGAAAATAATGGTGGTGATAGTGGTGATGATAGGAGTGGTAATTAGTTATGATAATGATGATGGAATTATGATTATGACAGTAATAATGATGATAATGATAATGATTTTGTTGACGATGATGATGATGGTGATGGCGATAATATTGTGATAATAATAATAATAATGATAATGATTACGATTTATAACATGAATTATTGTGCTGATTTTGTTGAATTCCAGCATGATTACATTTTCAATAGTGCTGCTGATAAAAACAAGAATAGATCTAGAATAGAATAGACTCCTATAACTATTATGATGCAAAAAATCGGTCCTGTCACATTAGCTCAATCCCCGAAGGGTACATTCTAAATTTCTCACAAGCCGAATCCTGAAATCGATTAAATGTTATTTCGATCCAAAAACTCACTCCTTTTATCTATGTTTCTCAAACAGTTTTCTCCGAATTCCAGTAAGGCCTAGCTCCACGAATAGGCCTATATTCTCTGCCAAGCACCTTCTTCATCACAACACACCAACCTGCCTGCTTAAACATATCTATTTGTATTCACCCTGGTCATTGACTACCATCGAGCGTGATCAGTGACCACCGATGATGGGTCCATCGAAAGGGCAAGAGCCGATGGCCAGTGCGTGGACAATCTATGACAACATCGAGCAGTACCGGGGTAAAGTCGCCCTCAAAGGTATGACAAAATATTGTGGTATAGTGGTTCTTTCACTCGACTTTAACTCGAAAGGTTGAGGGTTCGAATCCCAGATCGGTAATTACGTCAGCAGTAGTATAGTATAATAAAGGAGGTATATCAGATTTAAAGAAACTGTGCTTTGATTCCCTGCATGAGGTGACCAAAGTTCACGGAGAATAAAACAAATATTAGGAATGTGATGCTCGATCCCTGATTTCTCATGATTCTACACAAATGTATTTGGTTCAATTATTACATTATTATATTATCGATTGGAGGCGGGAGGAGGGTCACGCAATCCCGTGCCCCCTGTATATAAGCCATTGTTCATAACCATTATTGGTAACCAAATGCTGGAAACCCGTACAAGAAATGTTATGATTGTCCATGCAGGGGAATCCCACCCACCCTTCTTTACCCCCGCCCTTATACTGTTATACGTAGTCATGAATGACTATGACTAACATTACTCAGCAGCGCCTACTGCGGTTCACCACGTGAGGCGCGGAGAACTAATCCCATCCAATTGAATGGCAGCCAGTGAAAACGAATTTGTTTGATAAAATTATGGAAATGCAAGCACTACTTTAAAAAAACCGAACTTTGTCATTCCTTGCTCATTTTTCCTGATTGAGATATCATTATGAAGGGCAGAAACTCAACTTTCTTGAAATTTGATGTTCTCTTTGAAATTCAGATACCGTCCGCCAAATGACCTTTTGGTTTCCTCTCTTCAAATTCATTTTAATCATTCATGCGTGGAATATGCATCATAATGAGTTGCATCAAATGAAAGAGGGTGATCTAAGCTTTCCAAATATGTGTCATGTATTAATTATAAAGGTGACTAAGTTATAATAAAACATCGATAATTCTCGGTTTCGTTTTTTCTGGGACGTACAGTATAACTATGCTCAGTGATGAGATGATGAGTAGGACTGGTGTCGTGGTATATTGGTTCATTCCGTTGCGGACTCTCAATCCAAAGGTTTAGAATTCAAATCCCAGCCCGACACTAATTGCTTTGGCAAAATGTTATTCCACATTTGCCACTTACGAGGTACTATTATTATTATTACTACTATTATTATTATAATTATCATTATCATTGTTATTATTATTATTATTCATTGTTATTATTATTATTATTATTATCATTATCATTATCATTATTATTCGGTTTTTTTAACCATTTTTGTGTTCAGAGCGTGACCACAGGGCCTACTATGAAAGTTCTCAGTTCAAGAAACGACAACATGAGCAAGAGATTGCCATACTCAGGCGAGACAACAAAGAAACAAGGGTGACCCTGACGCAAAAAACACTCCAGGTAATATTTCAATATTTGAGTGGTCTATCCAGGCGTACCCAGGATTTAGATTAGGAAAGGAGATGTAAATAGTCTCTCTCGTATTATGGTACACACTACACAGTATCCACCCCTACCCCCCCCCCCCCCCCCATTAGCCTGAAGATACATGCCCCTCTTTTATTCAATTATAAAATGCCCAGTGAAATAGAAGCCCCTGGGCCCCGTTGCACAAAACTTACCATTGATAGTAACTTTGCCATCAATGGTAACTACAATGGAAACCTTGATTTTGATTGGCTGTTGAGCCCTGTTACCATGGTAGTTGCTATTGATGGCAAAGTTACCATCAATGGTTAGTTTTATGCTACGGGGCTCTGGTCATTTTAGTCATATAATGCTTGAATATCACTTAAAATTGCATATCGTCTGTTTAGAGCCGGGAGAATGTATTAGGTCTGTAAAAAGTACATGAGATAACGCCCTTCTGGCTCTCAACCGACGGTGAAACAATCTCCAAATCAATTTCAACTTTTTACTATGAATCCATGTACTATTTTTGACCAGTAACTTTTCATATTTGACCCGTTATCATTTCCCTTTTAATAATAAGTTCTTCATAATTTACTTTAGTTATACCTATACATTACCTACATGCAGTTTTGATGTTCTATATGCAATATTGTACCCATAAACTGACATAAAATTTAATTTGATACCGTGTAATGATTTGAGCGTAGCAACCACATAAGTATTATTCCACTCAAGTACCGCACAATTTGTTTACTCTATATAAATTCGTTGTGTCAATTATTTCTACCGTTGTTATTTATGACTATGTGTTTTATTTGTATTTGAAATCCAAAATTTTGGTTGCAATAAATAAATAAAATATATATTCATGGTTTCTTTGATTTTTGCTAGGGAGATGCAAGGTTGATCACACAAGCTCTATCAAGTCGTAAAGAGGAACAGTTAGCACTACAACGCAAAACTGCCGAGGTCGGTCCATGAATCCCGTTTGTTTTTCTCTTAAAAACAAAACCAAGTAAAATGACCTATTTTCCACGTCGAAAAACACATCACAGCAGCCGTTTACGATGTACTTTGTCAGACAAATTAGACGGATTACTTCTAACCATCTGGTCGTCGGGTCGGGTTGTTGGATTATACACGAACTTTCGTTAAAACATATTCAACCATTAAAGATAGTTTTTGTTGTTTTTGAGAGACCTTTTTTATTTTCAAGCCAAGCTTTTCCACAATATCTCCTCTTTCTTTTTTTCAATGAATAGCTTGCGTTTTCTACTTGTGAGAATATTATTGAAGGAAAGATAGATAACACTTGAATTTGCACTTAACCCACAGAGTGCCATTCATGAACTGGATCTTAAGGTGTGCGAGAAAGCGAAGCAACTGAACTTCCTGCGCTATGACCGACTGCAGAAAATGCAACGTATTTCCGACATGGACGCCAACATGGCGACGGAAAAATCCGTCATGAAAAATCATGGAAAACTAGCTAAACATGACCAACAGGTGAGAGCCCGATGAAGGTGGATGAAGACATTTGTAACCTTTATTTCATTCATTAATCCACACTTGCCACTCCCGACCCAGGTGAAGTAAATGGGGTACCCAGTGGGGACAAAAATGCCTTGAATGCCTTAAATAGCGCCTTATCGTGGGGGCTCGGCTGCATACAGCCGGGTAATAAAAATGGGGTTCATACACAGAGAAATTAGTGAGATGAAAACATCAATTTTTGAATCGCCATTAGAATCTCACTTTTTTTTTCTGTGTGTGAACCTAATAATCTCGATAAGATACTGATCGCCTTCATTTTGGTTGTTGCTGTAGTTTTTGTTGTTATTTTTTATTATTAACATGATTCTATTCATCAATTATTAACTCGATCCCTAATTTTCCAGACAGCTGGCAATGTTTCAAACATCTCCATTCGCCAAACACAAGTGCACCGTTCATAGTTACGTGTGTGAACGATGTTGGCAAATTGGCAAACTCGACTGCATTTTGCGGTCCTCTCAAGTATCCATTCTCTGCCCTGAGTAGAGGGTGGACAAAGACTGATTTCTTGCTGAACGAAAATAACCATTAGTATCTTTTAAAAATATAAGGAGGAGGAGGAGGAGAAGAAGAAGAAGAAGAAGAAGAAGAAGAAGAAGAAGAAGAAGAAGAAGAAGAAGAAGAAGAAGAAGAAGAAGAAGCAGAAGAAGAAGAAGAAGAAGAAGAAGAGGGGGAGGAGGAGGAGGAGGAGGAGTAGGAGGAGGAGGAGAAGAAGAAGAAGAAGAAGAAGAAGAAGAAGAAGAAAAAGAAGAAGAAGAAGAAGAAGAGGAGGAGGAGGAGGAGGAGGAGAAGAAGAAGTAGAAGAAGAAGAAAAGGAAGAAAATAAGAAGAAGAAGAAGAGGAGGAGGAGGAGGAGTAGGAGAAGAAGAAGAAGAAGAAGAAGAAGAAGAAGGAGAAGAAGAAGAAGAAGAGGAGGAGGAAGAGGAGGAGTAGGAGGAGGAGAAGAAGAAGAAGAAGAAGAAGAAGAAGAAGAAGAAGAAGAAGAAAAAAAGAA
This sequence comes from Strongylocentrotus purpuratus, assembly GCF_000002235.5. Taxonomy (NCBI): domain Eukaryota; kingdom Metazoa; phylum Echinodermata; class Echinoidea; order Camarodonta; family Strongylocentrotidae; genus Strongylocentrotus; species Strongylocentrotus purpuratus. The sequence goes on from NW_022145610.1 coordinate 11,582,208, forward strand.
GAAGAAGAAGAAAAAGAAGAAGAAGAAGAAGAAGGAGAAGAAGAAGAAGGAGAAGGAGGAGGAGGAGCGGGAGAGCGGAGAAAAATCCGAATGGTGTAAAAGAAAAACAAGAAGAAATCAAAAGATGATGAAGAAAAAGAGAAAGGTAGAAGAACCACAACGACGAGAACCTTTAGTGTGCAAGATAACAATGGAGTAGGCAAAGTCTTACAGATGAAAACGTGTTCATATTATTTTTTTCCCAATTTTATTTCCCTTAATTCAGACAATCCGTATGATTGAGAACAACCTTGATAAAGCCAAGATCAAGTACGACATGGCCATAAAGATACAGCGAAATTACATCGAAATTCTACAATGTCTAGAGGAGGTATGTTTATTTTGTTTCGTTATTTGGGGGGTAGAAGTTCGTTGATTAACTTATTCATCTTTAAAGTGTCGAATTTATAGCACACGACTCGCTATTCGATCCCAAAGCGAAATATATCGAAGATATCATTTGTTTGTTCGCTAGCTTTGCCCTCTCACCAGAATTTACAAACTAATTTGCCTTACGTGTCTTAATGGCACATTGGCACTTAACAAGAGCCAGGATTATGCAAAACGAATCTTATAAGATGATTTTAGGATTGGGGTGACGCGAAACTTTTTACTTCTTAAAAGCAGGGAAAAGGAAGCCGTGACTAAATAAATGTTGAACAATGCTGATGTACATATTTGTATAGAGAATCAAAAATTTTAAAAGTTTTATATTTACATTATCTTCTTTTTTTTTTCGCTCACCCTCTAGGAACGCCTTGCTCTTCCAAAGAAACTGCGGTGCTTGGAGAGAACGCTGGAGGAGCAGCGAAAAGAACTGGCTGAACTGAAAGAAATCAACAAAGATGCTCATATCAAGAAAGACTTAGCAAAGGTACGATTTTCATTTGACACCGGCGTTTAATACAAAGGTGTGAATCGTCTTTCTAATCGCTCATTGAACACGAAGCGTCATTTCAATTTCGTTATTACTGTGCTAATAAATAAAAATAATAATATACAACATGACTTGTATAAGGCGCTTAATACGGTTGTTTCTGAGCGCACGGTTGTCTGACGCAGTCTGACGCAGTACTACGTCATCGCTGACGCTGTACTCCGTCAATAAAATGACGCCCCGTGAGTAACGCAAGGCCAAAATTATTTATCCCATCTTTTTTTAGGCCTGTATGTTTGTCTACATAATCTATTGTCAGGTTGGATGAGTCAGCAAATTACCGTTTGTCGTATGAAATTCCAAGTAATATTATTGCGCAGAAAAAATAGAGTTTGGCCAAATTTGGTCTCGCTCAACATGGCTTATACTCTTTTGCTTTTGGCTTGCCCGACAAAGCAATATTCGCAATTAGTTGACCAACTGGAACACGGTATGCCAAACTGTGTGGGTAAATGAAAATGCGCTCTTGACCATCGGTGAGCCGACTGAGCCCTCAGAGACAAGGCCCACCTAACACCACTCTCACCATCATCATCTAATATCACCTGCTTTAAAGCCCCACTGCACTACTTATAACTACTTGCGCCCTCTATATAGCAAACAATGCCTAATCGGTGCCTGTTGGTCCCCCATGATCCTCTTTTCTTATGTTAATTGAAAGCTGATTTGATGAGATAACCACCTGTCAGGGACCTTGCAGGGAGAAAAGTCCTTGTCCCCTTGAGCTTATCCTCCCTAGCCGAACGAGTGCAGACGGGCTTTAAGGACTAATAATAATAATATTGAACCATCTCGTTCCAAAGCAAAATAAAAGCATGTTTAGACGAAAAAGTACTTTATTTGTTATAGGCTATATACGACTATAAATCCATTTACGTCTATAATTGTTGTTTCCTTTTTTTTTTTTTTCAGGCCGAATTTACACAGCTGGAGCAGAAGATGATGGAAGCAAAACGATCGCGTGATCGAACTTTGAACCGGATGAAGAAACAAGCGGAGAGGCAGAAAGAGATGGCAGAGAAGACAGAGAAGCGCGCGCGTGCGACACTGCAGACGGACGACGCAACTCAAGGTCTTTCTGTTTTTTCTTTGCCTCTTTAAAATTTTATCTTCATGGACACAACATTAAATGATAACATACATAGATAATTACAGCTCACAAAAATGATGGTAATAACGTTAGAAATGAACAACAACAACAACAACCAATGCCTTGGGATTGCCCCTAAATACAAATTTTCTAATTAAGAATCTCCTCATTGGGAGATGTCCGAAGAAAAAAAAATCCCCCACCGCACAAAAACCATACATTTACATAATATACGCATTTACACTTAATGAATTTCTGGTAATGCCTGATTTTGTTTCCCCTCCATTATGCGGCTGTTATAATTAATTTTATTTCTAATTATATAATGTTACAGGATTGGTCGCCTATCACGCTATCACGTTCAAGCTTTAGCAATTGAGATGGCGGTCTCTTGTATTTTTCACTGTCGCTCTCACTTTTCATGCTCTCTATGCCTTTCTGTACTTACCGTTTAGCCTGCTCTCCATATAGTTCTGTATTTTTTTCTCCAATGGCTTAGATTCTTTTGTAACTCTGTTGCTCTTCTTTTGCATTGTGTTTGTCTCCCTTTCCCTCTCCCTCTGACCCTGCCCGCCCTTCACCCCACCCCTTCTCTCTCTCTCTCTCTCTCTCTCTCCTCCACCCCTCCCTTTTTCTTTCTTCACCTAGCTCGCTCCTTCCATTTATCCCCTTTACCTCCCATTCCCCATTTTATTTCTCCATATCTATTCAGGTTTAGGTTATTTCCCTGTAGGACTCATTCCACTAACTTTCAACCCAATTTGTCTTTCCTTCTTTCCTCAGACACCAAGCGGCAGTCGCAAATGGACGAAGACAACTGGGTGAAGGTCACCACATACGAAGAAGCTTTCCAGAGAATCAAAGATGCTACCGGTGTCTCCGACATCAACGTAAGTCAGTTTCCTGCCAAAAGTAAAACGGTGACCAGAGCCCTGTTTCATTAAAACTCTAATCAACAACAAATGCCTAATATATGACAAATTAGTTCTCAGCCAATCAAATGCAATTCTTTCAGTAGGTAATGACGTTTCTTGTAATTTGTTATCTATTATGTTTATAACAAGTTTCATAAAACAGGACCCACAATGCGAGCACCACCTTGACTAAAATCGCAGTCGTATCTTGTCGGCCGGTTCAGACTTCAGTCAGAAAGGGTCGTTTTGCACATCGGATCCCAAGTTCGTATAGGCAATGAATATTCTCCATTCGAGACGACAAATAAACAAAAAAATGTACAAGTAAATCAAATTAAAAACTCGAAACAGAGCTTGTAAGCCTATTTTATGTAGGGCTCTAAATGCTCGTTTAGGTATGACGCGTTTTAACCGTGGCATTTTTTAAAATATAATTATTTCTGAATCTTAACAGAGCTCAATGAATACGAGCAAGTCCTTTGTTGCGTCACGGCGCAGTTGCCATTCATTTTATACGTTAAAAAAACCGTGGAGTCGCTCCGATTCTAATTTTCAGGAGATTGAGGACCGTTTTCTGAGTCAGAAGCTTACCTTCGAGCATCTGGAGCTGCAGAAGCTAAGCGGCGAGAAGCAGCGCAAGTCTCTGGAGAAGCAGAACAGACAACTCTTGGAGCAGTACGAGGCCCTCAAATACAGCGGCGAGAGCAAGATGTCACGGTAAGACAATTACACTTCTCTTCTTTTTTTAAAAAAACCTGACTACTAAGAAACCATGTACGCAGTAAGGAATCAGGGGACCGACGGCGTAAAGTCCTCTCCGAAGAACTTGGTAAATTATGATTAATGCCTTACCACAGGGCAGTAGCGCATCGACTTCGTTTCCAATTTTAGTTCATTATTACTCCCATTTTAACTAGTAAATTCTTTAGCTCCTTAAAAAGGGTTTATTGGTAAAAACTTCCAGGATTTAATCCGTTATAGAAAGAGGGGTTTGTCATTTGAGGAAACTTGGTAATTTGAAGACAATTAATTCTATGTTGTTTTTTTTGTCCAGAGGAGAGCAGTTATTAGAACAGATGCAGGACCATCTTGACGGGGAGACAACTAGAAGAGACACTGCGAAGAGGAATCTTGAGAACGCTTACAAACTACTCTCCAACCTCAAATCTGGTATCAAACATCTTGTGGATACTCTCAAAGACATCCAAGTCAGAGGGGTAAGAAGGGTTTATGGTAATGATGATGATGTTCATAGTGATGCTGATGATTAGGTGGTCATTGAGAGCGCTCAAGCTTTTCTCTAACTTCAAGAGCGGTATTAAACATCTTGTGGATACTCTCAAAGACATCAAAGTCAGAGGGGTAAGGAGGTTTATGGTGATGATGGGGATGTTTATGGTGATGCTGATGAATATGGTGGTCATTATGTAGATTAAGAGCGCTTATAAGCTACTCTCCAACCTCAAATCCGGTATCAAACATCTTGTGGATACTCTCAAAGACATCAAAGTCAGAGGGGTACGAAGGTTTATGGTAATGATAATGTTCATGGTGATGCTAATGATTATGATGGTCATTGAATATATTGAGAGCGCTTACAAGCTTCTCTCTAACCTCAAGAGTGGTATCAAAAATCTTGTGGATACTCTCAAAGACATCAAAGTCAGAGTGGTAAGAAGGTTTATGGTATTGATGATGATAAGTTGCAACTTGTCTTTGATAAAACAATGTTATATTCTTTTTCACGTGAAGTTAATTCAAATGTATTGTAAAATTGAAAATGATTTGTCATCATATATTAATTTTTCATGTGATGATAACTTCAATGAATTGTGAATTTGTGAACATGCATAAATAAATAAATAAAATTAAATAAAATAAATCATGGTGATGATGATGATTATGGTGGTCATTGAGAGCGCTCAAGCTTTTCTCTAACTTGAAGAGCGGTATCAAACATCTTGTGGATACTCTCAAAGACACCTCAGTCAGAGGGGTACGAAGGTTTATGGTAATGATGATGTTCATGGTGATGCTGGTGGTTCTGGTGGTCATTTAACATATTGAGAGCGCTTACAAGCTACTCTCCAACCTCAAGAGCGGTATCAAAAATCTTGTGGATACTCTCATAGACATCAAATTCAGAGGGGTAAGAAGTTTTATGGTAATGATGATGTTCATGATGATGCTGGTGATTATGGTGGTCATTGAGTATATTGTGAACGCTTGCAATCTTCTTTCCAACCTCAAATCTGGTATCAAACATTTTGTGGATACTCTCAAAGACATCAAAGTCAGAGGGGTAAGAAGGTTTTTTTTGTAGTGATGGTGATGTTCATGGTGATGCTGATGATTATGAAGGTCATAGAGAAAATCATGAGCATGTTGAGAGCGCTAAGTCATAATAAGGTAATAATGGATAATTCATAATAATTCTGTTCCTTCTCCTTCTTTTCCTTCTTCTTCTTCTTCTTCTTCTTCTCCTCCTCCTCCTCCTCCTTCTCCTTCTCGTTCTCCTTCTCCTTCTCGTTCTCTTTCTCCTTCTCCTCCTCCTTCTTCTTCTTCTTCTTCTTCTCCTCCTCCTTCTTCTCCTTCTCCTCTTCCTCCTCCTTCTCCTCTTCCTCCTCCTTCTTCTTTTTCTCCTCCTTCTCCTCCTCTTCCTCCTCCTCCTCTTCTTCCTCCTCCTCCTCCTCTTCCTCCTCTTCCTCCTCCTCCTTATTCTTCTTCTTCTTCTTCTTCTTCTTCTTCTTCTTCTTCTTCTTCTTCTTCTTCTTCTTCTTCTTCTTCTTCCTCTCCCTTCTTCTTCTTCTTCTGTCAGTCTATGCGTAATTTGGCCTTGTCGACCGAGGATCCCGTGGAGCAGCTGAACATCTGTGAGGTCAAACTTCTTTCCATGATGCGGAAAGCCAACGTCAAAGATACGGCAACTTTCTGGCAAGTCAAGAGCAGTCCAGAGGTAAAATACGATAAAAGATTATTCCAAGTTGCAGTCTGTCTTAGTTAAGGCTCGTTCAGATATGCCGCGGTAAGCCGCTGCAAAGGAAGCCGTTTTCTGTTGTTAAACGTTTAACTGAATGACAACATGTGCGCAAGATAAAAGTCCAAAGCGTATTCACTTTGTTCTGTGTTTTAAGATTCAGCAATATGAATTACACTTTAAATCATCATGAAAAAATGCCGCCATTTTACCGCTTTATAATATGAACAAGTTTGCAAGGCTTCTGATTCTTTCGTTTTTTTTGTGCTCAACTCGAACCGAATTGGCCATCATCTCCTAATTATCAATCGTGGCACTGCTTCTTTAGATACCGCCATCTTTTGCCGATAAGATAGGCCGTCGTCAAATGACTGATAAAAAAATACGTAAATGTGCTGAAGCAAGGCATTATTTGACATTTGAAATGGTCGTGAAAGCAATAGTTCTTAATTTGGTTGATCAGAAAATCATTAAAAATCGGCCAGCGAGGAACAATTGATTTTGATGTTCTTTTTGTATAAGGATGTTATTTTAAAATGTGATTTGTTACGACTAATGCTACTTATGAAATACTGCAACAACATTTTCTAACCGCTGGCACACAGTTTCTTTCACAACGCAATCCCATGACCAGAAATTTGTAAAAAAAATTCTTTGGCGTTTTTTCTCCACACGACAGTTTCAGGAATTTATGGAGAATCATTTGGCGCCCGAGAATCTCAGGATACGGATGGACGAACCGGACGCCTATGACTCCGGTAAATATATTATTATAAAGAAAACTGCGAAGACCAAAAAGGAAAGGGTTTGGCTTCTTTTTTGTTGTTGGTGTTGATGCTGTGGCGGATTTTGTTGTTTATGTTGTGCATTTGAAGAAGAAGAAAAAGAAGAAGAAGAAGAAGAAAGAGGAGGAGGAGGAGGAGGAGGAGAAGAAGAAGAAGAAGAAGAAGAAGAAGAAGAAGAGGTTGGAAGAAGGAGAAGAAGAAGATGAGGAGGTTGGAAGAAGGAGAAGAAATTGGAAGAAAAAGAAGAGGAAGGAGAAGAAGAAGTTCACGCTTGTATCTATCATTAGTTTTTGATCATCTTCATTCATCATTCTTCTTCTTTCATGTTTCTTCTTTCATTTCAGACGAGTATGGGTACGATAGTCAAGATAATGAGGACATGCTGACGAATGCTGACATCAAACGACAAGGCCAGAATCTTATGAACGCAAAGAAATCAAAACGAAAGAAGAAGAAAAACTAAAACTTACTAAAATTCATTAATCCATGCCAAAAAAGGAAAAATAAATCTGTTTATACTAGCTGTTCCATTTTCACTAACAATCAATAATGTGCTTAAATTTCCGATGTTATAAAAAATGATACAATTTTAGCAAAGGTGGAGATACTACGAAGGAATCCCTGATATATATTTTTTTGAGGTTGAAGAAGCAATGTTGTGTGAAAACGCGTATTGATAGTCTACCGAATTCTATCTGCAAGAAATATAAGATTATCATGATTATGTGATCATATTTAAGAGGGGGGAATGAAATAAACACAAACCTCTTTATAATGTGACTCTTTGAGAGCAACATTCTGAGAACTCTTCTTTGCTCAATACAGAGTGGAAAATTCTGACTTCTAGTAAATCACCTGAGCCAATACTTTTCCCTTTCATCTTCCATTCCTTTGTTTCCAATCACGATGACGAACCGAAGGTTATTTTAGTTTCTTGTTTGACAATATAGGATTCCTAATTTAGTCCCATTGTAAATCATGCACCAAGATGCTGGTCTAAATTATTTGATTTAAATCATGTGTCTTCAATGTTGGTAACCAATAAAAAACACAATATCAAAACAATGGTCTCATGTTTGTAAATGTTCTCTTGTCTCTACTTAAATTGTGAACCAATATAAACGGCAAACTGCAAAGGACGTGTTTTGTTTACTTTAGATTTAAATTTAAGAATTAAAAATGAAAACTAATGATATTATACGTTAAACAATCCGTAAGGATACTTGACAAGGGGCTGATCCAGGATTTTACAAAAGGGGGGGGGGCGTGAAATATTGGAAATTGCAAGCGTGAAGCCTTTACGGTGTTGGGGTACGGGGCGCGAAATTTTTATTCCCAAACAGGTTTGCAATTTTTTATATTTCCATTCTTCTGATTGGCTGATATGTTCTACGTCATAAGAAGCTTGGAAAGAGGTCACAAACAATTAGACTTTCATTTTTTATTGCTTTGCCTCGCTATATATAAAGGCAAAAATAGGACAGAAAACTAATGGGATTCGAACCCACAACTCCAAAATTGTGTTACACTGACCTTACCGATTGAGCCAACGATGGGTTGATAAAAATTGATTCTGCATGATGTCTATAACCCTATCACTCACCCTAACGGTAACGTCATTGCTAATGACGTAACATATCAGCCAATCAGATGACCGGATATATTAGCATTGGCAAACCTGTTTGGGGGAAAAAATCGCGTACGGGGCCCGCTTAAGGGCCCCAGAAAATGTTGAACCTATTAACTTATAATTTGGCTACATGACCCTCGTAACACAAGCCTAGCAATATTGATACAATGATATAATTTTGCGATTGATCGCACATAGTGATCGATGCGATCAATCACAAAATTCAATCGTTAGTTCAATTGCTAAGCTTTGTGTTACGGGACCCTGTCAGGTCAACCAGCGCAATGCGACACCACACACAGTTTGGAATAGCGACCTCTTGCGGGTGTTTGAATAGATGTCTGCATTGTCGTTTGGTAGACGAGACGAAATCGCCCCTCTTTAATATATATTGCATAGTGTCAAAAGATGTGATGGAAAATATATAAATAGCTTCAGTCACGATCAGTCAAATTAAATGCAGATCAAATTAAAATGATCCAACTCAACACAAGTAAATGGACTGAGAATGTATTGGCACTATATCTTGAATATGACAGAATCTTCTTCTTTTTCTAGGAGCTATTTGTTTCTCAGATGGCGACTACTCTTGATTTATATATATATATATACATGTATATATATATATATATATATATATATATATATATATATATATATGCCGTTCTTGTATAATTCATATCGCTTCATAACATAACGTCTCTATGCGATCGAGTGTGGTAAATTGCCATTGAAGGACGTTAACTTTAAAGTGCCGCACTTTAAATCCAACCCCGTACCTTGTAGTTCACAGTGCAGAGACTACAACAACAAAATTCTATTTTACAACTTCCTCATTATTACTAGCAACATTGTCTGTCAACATTATATTTATATCATCATCATCATCATCATAATCATAATCATCTTTACCATCGTCATCATCGCCGTCATCATCATCATCATCACGGTTATCATCATCACTATCATCATCATCATCCCCTTTACAATCATTATCCTCATTATCATTCCATCATCACCATCAACAACATTTTCTGTCAATGTCTTTATCCTAGACCCAGTAAAAGAAAAGAGCTATGCTTGAGCAAAGGGTAGCGGGAAACAGGGTACCGTTGCATTAAAACTTACCACTGATGGCAACTTTGCCATCAATGATATTACTTCCATGGTAACATTTATGTGATTGGCTGTTAAAAGTGTTGTTGACATGGTAACACTGTCAGATATAGCCTTTAGTTGAGAGACGCGAGAAGAGTGAAAGACGGAAATAAAGAGTAAAGGGATCTTGACTGTGATTTAATTTAAGTACAGATTGGCTCGGGCAAGGTCAAAATCAGGGACAACAGTCGACCCAAAACACCACACGGCAAATATATATCCTTTGTTTACATTTTTATTTGAATCGATCAATAAATAATACACAATCAGGTATACTTCCGTCAATACATATTGCAAAACATGAACAAACAAAATAGCAACATAACTTGAGAATACACGATTGCGAGTTGAAAGGTCATATCACAAGCTATATAATGCAAACGTGGGCAAGAGAGTGCACACAAAAAGTTGTTGAAAACGTATAAACTTCAATCCTCTTTAAATGTATAAATAATGAAAATTCCACTCTTTAGGGGGATAAAATTCGTTTTAGAGTGAAAAATCCACTCTCGAAAGGATAATTCAACCACTACTTTGGAGTGCATTCCACTCTAGTTGGGAGTGGATTCAACTCTGAACGAAGTGATCCTAATTATGCATGACTTCCAAAACGAATGGATTTCCACTTTTCTGCATTCGGAGAGTGCAATCCAGAAAAAGGGAGGAAACGTGCTTTTTCGTACCCATTTTGTTTAGATGCAGGTTAGGGAAGTCATTTATCCCTTCACCTTCAGACGTATAAATAATCTTGAAATGAATGAAGGTGCAATAATTGTACATGTCTCTGTGTACATAATGTATGCCACTGCATGACTGTATGCAAATATAATCATGATAATTGCACACGCAAAATAAAATCAATGCCAGCATAACCAGAAGTTGTTAAGCCGTTGCCCAATATGCGCGGATTCTAGTGATAATACTCTTTCATGGAATGCTACCTGAATAAATATAGGTTTGACCTTAAGTCGCATTTCAAGCCATCATTTTCATTTTTCGGAAATCGGACGTTATTATTTCATAGACGTTTAATAGAAGCTTTAAAACTGCTAGCTATTATAACTGATCTTCAACGAAACACTGTTTGTTCATTGCAAAGTGAATCGTAATTCAACTTCGCATTCGCCATAAACTTCAACATTTGTGAGTTAAAAAGCCTAACTGCATCGATGCCACACAAATTCATACTGTTAATAAAAATGGTCAAATGAAAACATTTGTGAGGACGTAGTCACTTGATGAATATTGCACATGCTGTCCTGAAATGTTTTTAAAATCCAGGGCCCCATTTCACAAAACTTGTCATCAGTGACAAATGACAGTTTTTGTTATAAGCTAGTGAAATCCTTGCTTCTGATTGATTATCAGCAGATTTGTCACTGATTTTTGTCATTTGTCATTGAAAAAAGGCTTTGTGAAACGCCCCCTGATGTTTTGCTAGGTTGGAATGCTACCAGAAATTCGATTGACTCGAAATAAAATGTTGCTAAACAAAAGTACTTAGCATCTCCAGATAAAGGTTCTTGTACATGTTATATGGAATGGATTCATAAATATTGCAAGAAACGGAATGTTTTTTTCTTCTTCATAAAGTACTGTCATAAATGAACAAATGCACGAAGTCATACATTTTTATGTCGATTTCAGCCGAAGCCAGTACAAATCATTGCACAATTGCGAGTATATTGTACTATCAGATAATGCGACAATATAGCTCCCATATTTAGTTGTAAAGCTAGCTTTTAAAGGTATACGTTCCAATGCAATTATAACTAGATGCCCAATGGTAAATCGCACTAAAAAAATGGAAATGGTCCATAACAAGTAGCCTTCTTCAAGCAAAATCAATACCTCGTAATTATTTTTTCAGATAATCATCATTAATGATTGAAATAGAGGGCCTTTGCACATAATAAATAAATAAATAAATAAATATGAGAATAATTAGATAGATGAATAAATAAAACATGTAGATAATTAAACAATAGGTTTAAACGTAACTCTTTAGATTAAACAAAAAATTTCTTCAAGAAGTTCTACTTCAGTTGAGTCACGAATGACGTCGTTATGTTACGTAATGTATTGTTACATAATAACTCGTGATACGTTACGTAACATCTCTTGAATATGTCGGTTATATACCATTCCGTTTTATTTATAAAAAAAAACGATTTTGGTCTTGACGACATCAGGTAAAAAAATTTAAGTCTTGCAAATGTAATGATGTTTTGTATTTAAAAAAAAAAAAAAAAATCTTCAAGAAGTTCTACTTCAGTTAAGTCACAAATTACGTGTTTATGTTACGTAATGTATTGTTTTATATCTCTTGAATATGTCAGTTATATGCCATCCTAAATTAATTAAAAAACGATTGTGGTCTTGAAATCTTAGACAATCAGTATATCATTATCTAAAATAAACTTTTTCCATGTAGACAGTGAATGAATTACAATTCTTCAGTCATTTTTCAAAATAACTTTTCAGCTTGGAATCGAAATAAGATGCCCGTATAGTTGGTCAAATTTGTAGCACGTTTTGATTGCATGAACCCACGACTATATAATGCTTCTGGAGGAAAGGATTGCACTTGGATATAAACGAAAACATTTTTTTGAAAGAGTTGAATATACATATTTTGAATGAATTGCATAGCACGGCAAGTATTTTGGTTAAACAAATTGGGATTACACGTGTTGAAGTCATAGTAGTTATCAACATTTTGTCCTCAAAATTAATTGCAACCAGTGGAATAAATGAAATGAAACATACCCATATACACGTCTTGTACAAACACATTGCGAACTGAAGTTTATGACATTGCAAATATTGTCCTTCACAGAAATGATTAAAATTATATTTGTTTGATTAATTCAAATTCAAATTGCACGCAGTATGATACAATGTTTGATAACATTAACTCATCAAATCACAATCATTATAAATCGGAATTCACCAATTTTTCTCAGCCGCTATTCTCGTAAAGTCCATGCAGCTACTGGTAAAATCTTTCACAACATCTCGCTTTCCTTCAAAAAAGAGTCTGGCCACTTTGCATACCATGCATATTCATTCGGCAATCACGAGGTCAAAGTTAATTTACACTAGTCTTGTAGTGTCCAGTCGTTCTCTGCGGAGAAGCCGGTCTTTAATACTGATGTGGGAGCGGGTGAGGGTGTGGGTGTGGATGGGGGAGGGAGTGGTGCTCTAACCAGGGGCCGGGATGCGGATGGGAGAACTCTTCATGGAAACTGCCTGGAGGTGGTGGCGTGACCACGCCCATATCACCTCCTGGGTTGACGACGGCCCGCATGGCCTCGCCCAAACCGTGGCTGGCGGCGCTCATGATCCCCGGCATGCCGGCAGCCTCCGAAAAAGGGATCCCAGACATGCCGAGACCGTTGGTGTGGTGGTTCGGGGAGAGTTGAACGGGGAGGGTCGGGGAGGGGTTGTTGACGGGGTAACCGCTGTTTACTGAAGGGGCTGTCGGTGGGGGCGAGAGGAACGAATCACAGTGGTTCATGTACGGGCTCGACAAGGGTATACCGGGAGGGCCGTGATGATGTCTGTCGTTCTGAAATGTGATTCCATGATCAGGCATACCTGGTGAGTGATCTGAACAATCAAAGAAAAGAAAGAAAGATTATCAACACCTGCTTCACCGATCATTTACATTTCACCAGACAAAACAAAAATATATTACCTCTACCATATTCATTTGATATTTGCAACGTTCATTAATATTAATATTCCCCCTTCTTGCTGCCATATAGTCTTGATGATATTGCAATTTTCATCAGACAAAGAAAGATACAATAACAATGATAATAATAATACATGAGCTATATTAGGCGACAAATCGATCTGAAAATTGAATTCTAAAATGCGCACTTGTTGCAAAAAGTGATCAAAGCATCTACGTTAAATGCAAAAATTAAAAAACTGGATTAAGATGAGAGTATGTATCACACAAACAATTTTCTTTTTCAGGATGACAAAATGTATAGTTTGAATTATTTAAGCACCTACTCTCAACCTTCTACCTCACTCACCATCGTCAAAAGCCATCTCCCCGTCAAAGACGGTAGTGTCGTCCAGGTCTGAGGGTTCCAGCTTGACCGGTGACGCAAGAGGTTCTGGACCACTGGCCGGACTGCTCGCCTCGTTGACCCGTTTGATGTTCCGGAAGTAGTGTCCCCAGCGCTGACGGTTTGCGTCCTTCTTCAGTCGCTTTTCCTTGGCCCGTCGGTTTTGGAACCAGACCTGAATGCAAAGAGGAGAGTTGTGATTGGTTGGTTGATTGATTGTTTGATTGCATTCATTCATTCATTCATTGATAACATGACCGATGAACGATTTTTGTTAAAGGAAATTATAACTGTCTTCAGGTTAGACTTAAACGAATCCCAAGTTTCTAGGGAACGTATTATATGAGCTGGTAATTGATTCCATAAACATGGTGCAACAGCTGAGGAAGCCCTGTCTCCAAGAGATGACCTTGTTCTCTGGGCTACAAGGAGGTTCTTACCTGAAGAACGGAGACTACGAGTTGGGACATAATGACAAAAAAAAAAGATTTTCAATATAAATGAGGGTGCAAAACCATGTATTGCTTTCCAAGTATTGAGCAAAATGTACTCAATGCGTTCTATGACTGGTAGCCAATGTATGACGAAGTGAACTTCTCTTAAACATACCTGGACAACTCTCATGTCGAGTCCAGTTTCTTGAGCGAGCTGTTCACGAACGTGTCTAGCGGGTTTAGGACTGTTCGAGTAGGCTGTCTTCAGGGTCTCAAGTTGCTTGGCTGTGATTGTCGTTCGGGGTCGTTTGTTACTGTTGTCCATCTCCAGTTCTGGTAAGGGAGAGAAAAAACAGGAAGAAAAAGAATTGATAAGAAGCTCGGTTTGGACAATATTTATAGACGGTGAAATTTGCCCGTTGCAACCGATGCTTCATTTTAAAAGAATCGACTACCCCTACTCAGCACATTGCTATCATTTTCGTTACCCGCTGACTGGGAATTATGAGACTTCGTTTTGTTCTTGATTATGTTTCCAGTATCATTATAAGATTACTTTATTTGTTCCCCTCACATCTTGTCGCTTTATTTTTATGTATAATGTACCGTGTAATTTATTGCACTGCGTTTCCAACTTCTCTACTCTAACTTCCTTTCCCGTTATTTCTTTCATTTCCTTTCTTCGTCTATTCTTTTTTTCTCTCGTTCTTGGATGATTGTATAGTGCATTGTTCTAAGTTGTATCCGACACAAGCGTATGTTTTTAGGATTTACACTGTCTAATTTGTGTTAAAACTCCTGAAATGTTCTGTTGAATACCTTATTTCATGATGTATATACAAATGTATTACTTGAGTATTTTGCTGATATGAACAAAGAAAAGGAAGAAAATAGATGTTACTTTGAATTGATTTTTTTTAATTGAGTCATCCATGCTAGTCAGGCCTGTGTATGTAATTCCTCTTTGCGCCAATAATTAACCCTGGTGGTTGCACTGTTTATGTTGTTCCCCCTTTGTGTTCAATCACTCTCACGCGGTGCGTCTGACGCAGTCTTGCGTCGGCTTTAATGACGCATCACGTGCAGCAGGCACTAAAGAAGTGGTCCGAGTGAGTTGCGCTAATGGTGCAACCGGTAGTGAAATCATATTTTGACGCAGGAGGCATGCATTATGTGCAACAGTTATGTGCATTTTTCCTTCATTTGACTGACAACTTGACGAGTCTCCTGGGACTCATTTGCCATTATAGAGAGATCAGCAACCACTCATCACCATCACCATAAGGGGAGGGGGGGAACGGGATGAGGGGGTAATGTGATACCATCACTATCTGCGGTTTGATGGTAGAAATATTAATAGAGGTGCTGTTGCTATGATGCTTGCTCGAGTCAATAGCCCATGAAAAAAGTCTGCGATTTGTACGTGCAGAATAATTCAACGAACGCACATTGGAGAGTACGGTGGTTTGGGGTTGGGGGGGGGAGAGAGAGAGAGAGAGGGGTGGGGGAGGGAGAAAGATGGAGAGGGGCAAAGATGATAGGCAGAGTTATAATGGATGTATAAATCATTGAGCGGCGTAATGCAGGCGAGAGAGTGCATGGAGAAAATGATAAAGCCGTCACGCTTGGCGGCGGACGCACATATTTTTCAATACTTGATATTCACATGATTTTCTAATGGCCCCAGGTCTCCGCATTGCAAAGAATAAGCGATTTCAACGGCGTCAGTCTACCGGCAAAAGGTGGGCAGGGTGAGCAAAACCTTTGCAGTAAGCCCGGGGAAATGGAAATGTATGAAGCGTCAACAATGGTCTAGAGAGAGGGGGCGATGGCAAACAATTATCATGTTTTTGTCATCGGCAAAATGCGACAAGATACAAGAGCGATCATCACCAAAAATCGTGGCATATTTCCGAGAAGATTCAGGGGAGTCGATCTAAAGCATTTGCGATGAGATCATGGAAGCGAAGTTGAAAGAAATAGTCATTAGTTTTTTATCGGGGTGCATTTCAGCCGATGAATATTTAATGATCGCTAGATGAGGAATGGAATATGGCGGTGTTTCAACCCTTTGGCAGGTGCCGAAGTCGGCCGGGAGCCACTATGAACAACCTGTTACACTGATATCAAGAAAACAGTATAGCTACAAGTGTCTTTGGTGTTCTTTATAGCCCCTCTAAAGTGCTGGGAGTCCCAAATTAGCCAGATATTTTGATGGGAAAATTTCACTTAAATTGTATCATAATGTGAAACTGAAAGAGGATGACATTTAAGACACACTTCTGCAATATCCCCCCCCCCCAAAAAAAAAAAAAAAAAAAAAAAAAAAAATATATATATATATATATATATATAAATATTTAAAAAAAGGTGTTTCAAGAAAAATATTGATGGAAGAATACATAACTTGGGTTTTCCATTGTAAGCAGATAATCTAAATAAATCACTAAATAACTTTGTTTTGCTCTTTTATTAAGATAAGATTAATGTATCGATTTGTGTAGGAATGTCTGTCAGAAATATAAATCTTAAGTAGGTACAGTCATTCAATCCTGATGAGAAAAATCAAATTAATTGATGGCAAGGGTTGTATTGCAAATCAGTCATTAAAAAAATAAGAGGGTTTTATCAGAGGAATATTTTAATGTTGCTAGCTCGTCTTACAGGAAGAAAAGTCCAAGTTCAAGTTCAAGTTTATTTATTTCACTTTATCAAAAAAAAAACATAATTGAACATAATGAACAGTGGGTAGTTATTATAACTAAAGCGTATCTTATCATATCAGTACTCAATTATTAAACAAGAATTTAGTTTATCATGTTTTATTTTGCCTTTAAGATAAATCCTCACTTGTATGGTATTCTTTCCATGATAGACCAGAGCAATATAAATGAATTAGTGCTGGATTCATCATGTAACTATATCAAACTGAAAACCCAATATAGTGTCTTTTCGCACTGGAGAGAAAAAGAATGTACAGTCTCATGATCTACGCCTAATTATTAGCCAAGGAATTTAGTTTATTATGTTTTATTTTGCCTTTCCGATAAGTCCTCGCTTGCATAGTCCTTTTCCCATGATAGACCAGAGCAATATAATGAATTGGTACTGGATTAATCGTGTAATAACTTTATGAAACTGGAAACCCCATATAGTCCTATACTACGCCTAATTATAAGACAAGAATTTAATTTATTAAGTTTCATTTTGCCTTTCCGATAAGTCCTCGCTTGCATAGTCCTTTTCCCATGATAGACCATAGCAGTATAATGAATTGGTACTGGATTCATCGTGTAATAACTTTATGAAACTGGAAACCACATATAGTCCTATACTACGCCTAATTATAAGACAAGAATTTAGTTTATTATGTTTTATTTTGCCTTTACGATAAGTCCTCGCTTGCATAGTCCTTTTCCCATGATAGACCAGAGCAATACAAATGAATTGATGCTGGATTCATCGTATAACTATATCAAACTGAAAACCCCATAATAGTCCTACGCGTGTCTTTTCGCGCTGGAAAGAAAAAGAACAGTCTCATGATCTACGCCTCATTTGACGCAACAATATATTAATGACATGTGATTAGAAAATGATCCAGGGAAATTACTCCAATCACCATTAGTTCCATTTAACGTTCGAGCTTTATAAGGTACGTGGTATTGACGAACGCATGGCATTAATTTCCCACGATCTTGTCTAACTGGCGGCACATCGCCCCGGCTATTAGTGCAACATTTTTTGGCGTATTTTCTATTGTTTTGGGTTTGTTATCGAAATCCAGCCTTGTGAAAGTTTTGAACACCCGTTGTTCTTAGAATACACCATCGACATATGAACACGAATACTACTGAGACGTATAATAATAATAGCTGCCGAAAGTATTATAAGAGAATGCATCACAAATTAATAAAGAGCAAGACCTAAAACGAATGATTTTGTGCAAAATTATTCTTCCATTTTTAATTTTTTTTTTTTTTTCATTCATGGATTTTGGTAACTCTTTCTAGACATCATTCCACATTTTGAGGTTTGGTCTTATACCTTAATATTTAGAGGCCTGAATTTATACAAGATGCATGAGAAGAAAAAACAAAATTTACTGCACATAATTATTGCTATATCCGTTTTAAACATATTGTGTCCGACGCCAGGAATTAACAAAAAAAAGGCCTTAATCATTGTTTATATTTTATTTAATTTGTTATGGATATGTTAAATTCGTTATCATACGATACGTCAATAACATTTTGACATGAAGTTATTATTGTTTGTATATATTGTATTATACCTTACGTTTAAATGTTATTTGTTATTCAGTTATTGTATTTGGTAAAATGCAGAAAACAAATCAAATCAAATATGTTAAGTAAAGATCTGCATCAATATTCGTATGGAATGTTTTTTCTAGCTCTCTGTCTTATTTTTTTTCTAGTTTGCTTTTAAATGCACATCGAAATGGGGAAAGGGAACATTTTAAAGCAGAAGTCACAAATACAGAAGGAAAGGGTATATAAATCATAAAGGGGGTTTTTGTTTGTGAATTTTAAAAAAAAAATTAAATACCTTGATTGAGATGCTCTTGTGGATCTCGGCAAATCCCTACGAGATAAAATAGAGATAAAAGCAAATTGTTATTTTATTTTCCAATTGTGGCCAGTGAAAATTTGTGCATTATTGTGGAGCCCATTTAATGATCCAGAGCAAAAAAAAAGTTATGGGTTAAGTTACACATTTATAAAATATGTACATTCTTGTTATTGAGGACGCGTTTGTTTTTTGAAGAAAAAAGATAATGGTTGAGTTTCGAGAATAAGAACCTTCCAAAAAAAGTCATCATTTCAATTAATTAAACTAAAATTTGTTAGCTCCTATTCTATTAGGGGTAATGAAACACTTATGAGATATTTACGTGGGAAAACTGTGCGATTTCGTTAAATATTAGATGATTTGGATAAAACGAGCAGAGTGTTTTACGTGGGAAAATTGTGTTATGTTGAAGGGTGAAGAAAAAAAAAATCATCAAGACATATGTCGCTATTTTCCGGTAGGGTGATGACGGGGGTAGTGGATTGGAACGAATGGATTAACAGGGGTAACGCAATAAACCGGATTATTTGACAGAATGGTAGTCGTTGCGTGGTATTTATGGGAATTGTCCCGGGCGAGAAACCCTGAGAAAAATAACGATAATAAATGACCATCTCGTGTCACTCTACTATGGAGAGCATTGTCTTCACTGGACATGCAACGATGCGCTTGTTTAAACATGATTCGCAATGCGAGACAAAAACAACAACAAAGTGGATGGTGGGAAACCTTCATATCATTTTTATCACGCGATTCTCGGTCATGATTACTAAACCCAAAACATGTAATATTAGACTTAGGCCAAATAAAAAAACAAACATGTTTAGCGTCCTGTTTTTTCGAAAAATAGGAAGGAGGAGGGCCCTTTTTTCTTTTTTTTTCTTTCAAAATAGCCGCTCAAAATGGCCGCTCGGTACATTTTCCCTGACAGTCGGGCTATTTTTCAAGATGGCCGCCGACAGTTTTTTTTTTTTTTTTTTTTTAAATCAGAAATAGATCCATTTTAGCAGTGTTTTTCATGTTTTTTTTATTTAATTTTTTTTTTTTAAAATGAATAAATAAATAAAAAAATAAAAAATAGGAGGCGGCCCCCAAAAAGGAAGCGGGCGGGGACGCTAAACATGTATATTTTTTAAATGACCTTATGTATTTCAATGACAATGACAATTTTTTAACAATAAATCGTAGATCTAAATTTATAAATATATATATTTCTCTTTTGCTACGCGTCTCAGAGTGCTGCTATATATATCTGGAAGGATAAACGAGTCAAGCCTTTCTCGAATTCTTTGAAAAGATTATCCTTTTACAAGTATAGAATATCTACGACTTCTTTTATTACGAAATTAGTCTTGGATTATAATGATTAACAGACTATGTGAAGGAAACACACTGTAGTTGGAAGGACAAGGACTTATCTTCAATAAGGTATAGCTTAAATGTTATTCAGGAGGTAAGCACGTGTATTTTTGGGAGGTCAATCCTTGCAAAACCATTCGTATTACTATCTCTCCAAATTAGAACAAAACATCTTTTCTAATGGAATCGAATCACTTGGAAATAAAACGAAATTTCCCACGAAAATTACGCAACTACATGACGTACAGCCATCCTGCGTGCATGCGCCCTTTCGCGTCCGAAACCCCACATAATGGTATAAGCTCGATTTCAGCACGCGGCCTTTTAATGGTATCTGGCATCGTACGCTTTATAAAGTGGTATCAATGCTCGTTCTAAGATGAGAGTGATGGTTCATTACCTGCAATTAATCACCATGCTCAATTTTACAAGATAATTATAATCAAATATGGACAGCAGAATAGTTTGCTATGCTACTCAAAATAAAGCACCAGTGGTTGTCTGTTTGTAAGTCTGTATGTGCGTTTGCTTGTTTTATATAAAGTCTCTTGTTACTCAATCGTATGAGTGCTTTTTTTAGAGTAAAAGAAGTAGGCCTAAAGTATATAAAGCTGATTGGCTACACCATTCATCTTCATATTTTAAATAGGAGAGAAAGCAAGCTTAACAATCGTTTCTAAATCATAAACTAAAACAACAACATTATATCCAAGAAATCGGATATCATATTCTACAACATGTAGAAATAATCCCTATTCCCTTGATTTCTAAAAAGGGTTCAACTTTATATTGCTTACCAGCTAACGTCTAATTTAATGGCACTTAACATGCGCAATTCATATTTATTCTCCATGCAGTCTACTTTTTCATAACAGAAAAAGACAATAAAGTTAAGAGAATACTTTTCTTTACATACAAAACTATTACATTCCTGCCTTTATTCCAGACATGGGTCACATTTTCATCTGGTAAGCTTAGTGCTCCCTCCCCCCCCCCCCCCTTGAATCTATTTATGGTATTTCACATGCGTAAATATTAGGTTGGCTTGCAATACGAAATATCGAAAATGATTTACAAAATATTCGCTCTTACCCATCATTACACGATTTACAAGAATGGAATAATACAGTTAAACGTTTTTTTTTTTTAAAGAGAGATGACTAAAAAAAATAAAGCAAATATTATTTTGTTTTGTTTTTGTTCTTGACGAAGGGATCAAGAAAATGACCTGGTCACACCCCCAAAAAGAACAATAGTCGACGAAAATCTCGTCCGATGGGAGAAATATCTTTGTTACAGTGTTTCCTTTTAGTGGCGTGTTTGCATTATTTTTATCATGAATTACACATTGAGCAGAGAGAGCAAAATTCAAAGAAAATTGTGATTTTATTTCCAATGTAGTACGATATAAAATGTTGTTCTCGAAAAAGGACGTTTTATTTGTAATTCATCATTGAAGTTTTGACATTGGCAATGTGGTGTTAAAAATGAAACCACCATTTTCGTGTACAAATTTTGAAACTTCCTTTCGCATTGGTTCATTTTGAAATTTTGTTTAAATTCTTAAATAATGAAGAAGTGGAAATGAGATTAATTATTGCTCATTTGAAGAGGGAGAACTGAATAATTTAGAAAATAAGTGAACACTAAAATGCTATGGGATACAAAATTAATGATTTCGTTTTAGTACCTCGTGCTTTGGCTGCCTCGTAGTCTTGCTTGCAGACCAATTTGTTGTCAGTCATGAGGAAGAATTCGTCACCGGTCGACAGCTGTCGTGTGCAGATGATGCAACAGAAGCAGTGGAGATGGTAGACGTTGTCGAGGGCTCTGCGGACGATCTCGGTCGGGGCGATGCCCTTCTCGCACGAAGAGCACTTGGTACCGAATCGTCTGTATGGCGGAGGGGTGGAGAACGAGGAGGAAGAGGTGAAATGATGAAGATGATGAAGATGAGAGAAAGTGAGAGAGGGATGAGAAGGAAAAGAAGAAAGGTTTTTTAAAAAGGGGTGAGGAAGTAGAGATGAAAGAGAGAATGAGGAAGTAGAGAAAGGGAAGAGAAGAGATACATTTATTTAATATGGTCATTTTGGTTTTTGTAAAATCATGAAATCTAAAAATAAAATGAACGCAATATTCTTTTCATAAAACCCATATAATGATCTTTCTGAATAAATGTGTATAATGTGTAAATCTTCAACGACAAAAAATAACCTTTTTAGTATTTCATTCACGAAAATCGATATACACTTTTATTGTCTACATGGCTTTTGTTTTTCTTTACATCTCTCTCTCTCTCTCTCTTTATCTTTCTTTCTCTCTCTCTTTCTCTCTCTCTCTCTCTCTCTCTCTCTCTATTTATCTCTGTCTCCTTTCCTTTGTCGCTAAAACGGTACCGGTATGGTCATGACGAATAACCGGAATAGTTCCCATCTTGCTCTACTTCCAGCGAGATTCTTCAGTAAGAAAATGAGAACACCTTCAAAAGGTAAACAACCTGCAAGCTAGTGCGATGCACGAGATCATCGGAAGTGGCGCCAACGCAATCTGTTTTGGCGCCGCGGCCAGGCGCGACCGGGGCACAGTTAAGCGGTATCCGTAGGGCGCATGATAGGTGAAAGGATAAGCTATATTTCGCGCCCTTCTGCATTCCACTGCGGGCTACATGATGTAAATTTCATTTCGCGCGCCAAAACATCTTGCACATGTCTAGTTGCGTTGGGTGTTAAGGGTTCGAAGGGGGTTACATATCTTGAAGCGATGTCGAAAGGGGAAGATGCTCTATAACACCACCCGGTGAATGAACCTTGCTCCGTCTGTCGGATTGCCCTTAACCCCTTTACAGCCAGCGCTAATGCGATCATAGCGGAAGATGGGTTCGGGGGAGAGTTGGCGGGTTAAGGTGTCAGCGGCCAATACCCGAGCATTTCTTCACCCCCGGCCATCGGTCTACCTCATCACGACGGGTGGTCGGGAGGGTGTCCGCGGCGATGTCATCGTTACCCTTAGGGGGTGTGGCATCGTTGTATCTTGTATAGGGGAAAAGCTGGTATGAAGTGACTCTTCAGGGCGTTGTCCTAATTCACATGACGCGAACAGACATCCCCGAGGCTCAAATAAGCCTGATTAGTTCGGACCTACCACCCCCCCCCCCTCTCTCTCTTTCTCTCTCTTTCTATTTCTTCCCCCATCTCTCTCTCTCTCTATATATATATATATTTCTGTCTATCTATCTATTTATCAGATGAGCCTATTTACCTATCATTGTTATTTTTTCTTTCTACTTTCATATTCATTTTAAATATTCGTTATCATCTTCATCCAAAATAATAATCTGATGATCATTAAATCAATTTCCATATTGGGGACTGATTTGACGGAATAAGTTTGTGTCGCTTCCTCCTTCCCCTTTTTCAACCTGCTCTGACATTTACCATGGAATATACTCGGTATAGCATCGACAAAAGCATGCATAACAAGATCATTGCGTAATATTACGGAAATTAACATAGAATTAGAATTTGCAAGACCTATTGCTGCAATAGGCGCCTACCATGCAGAAGTGGACACCGGCATAATACAATAAGCCACGATTATAATAATTATCATCCTCATCCTCATCATCATCATTATCTCCATCATCATCATCATCATCATCATCATCATCTTCTACCTCATCTTCATCATCTTCATCATCATCCTAATCATCATCCTCCTCATCATCCTCCTCATCATCATCATCCTCCTCATCATCATCCTTATCATCATCATCATCTTCACCATCATCCTCTCCCTCCTCCTCCTCCTCCTCCTCCTCATCATCATCATCATCATCATCACCATCATCATCATCATCATCATCATCATCACCATCATCATCATCATCATTATCATCAATAATAATGATCATAGATAGTAACAGAAATACATTTGAATAAATTAATTTCGTTTGTAAACGACTTACTTAAAAAAGTCTTCCTTGCAGAAAACACCGCCGTCTCTGGAAAAGCATCGGTCGGTGAGCTGAGCGTTACAGTCGACACACCGCAAACACTTGGCGTGCCAGGCCCGGTCCACCACCTTCAGTATAAACCGATCTAGGATAGGATGATCGCATCCAGCGCACAGTGAGATGGATTCTGCAAAGGAATGGAATAATGATAATAACAATTATGATTTGATTTAATTTGATCTTATTCGTCGACAATATTTAAAGTAAAATAACATTATGAAACGGTTCAAGGTGATCATATCCCTCGCAGAGCGAGATCAATTTGGCAAGGGGATGGAATTTTTCGTCAATACATTTAAAGAAAACTGTCAAAATGAAACAAAATATGTTTTGACAGAGTACACGTTCACAAGGATGATATAATGATGGTGATGACAATAATAGGAATTATGATGATGGTGATAATGAAGATGATAATATTCATTTTAACAGCAACAATTTTTAATTTAATAATGATGACGATGATATTATAAGGATAAAGAAACAAACTTCCAAAGTGATGACTTTTTCTGAAGAAAATACCTAAAAGATATCAGTTCTTACAATGTCTATCGAGTTCTGAAAATATAACAGCCTTCATAAATTATAAAATATTGATCAATATTGAGTTATTAATCATCTATATTCATTAGCTTGAACAAAATCATTAAGTCATTATTTCCCTTTCGGTCGAAAAGTAAACGTGCATTTATTATTGATAATACCTTATAATTGCGGAAATTAATCAAGGTTTATTCATTCGTTTATTCATTAAGTAAATCAAGTAATTAGTAAGTCAGTTTCCATTCTTAATTTTGTTTGTAAAACAAACTATGGGCAATAGTGCAATCCATATAGAGACGAAATTTGACAATTAAAAATGAAATAGTATAGATAGAAAATTGTATACGTAAATTCTTCTATATCATATTTTTTTATTTATATGAATTAAAGAAACTCATTCATGGTAAGGGCATCTAAATCATCATGATCATGATAATTCTGTCATTTTTGTCCGAAGTATTGATATTAGAGAATCACGTGATACTGTTAACAGTTTGTAAAGATCATGAACATAAATATCTGATGACATAAATTATCAAATTTGATAGTATGAACTATTTGATTATCTATTCTCTGTTTTTCAACAACAAAAATCCATGTATACACCCTCATATTTATGTTATCCATTTCTTTTTATCTCTTTGTTCTTTTATTTTTATCACGTTGACTTTGTGTCTATATTGAATATTCCTTTGGTAATGCATGTAAACAAGACGAGTTTCTATATATGGGGGGTGTTTCACAAAAATCCTAAGTTGAACTTATCTCTAAGTTGGACTTAAAAATTATGGAAAGCCGTTAGCATCTATGAAATATTTTGTAAAAGTTATATTAAAAGGCATAAAATGTTGATTCAAATCATTCGTATTTTCTATATCAAGGAGATTTCATGTTCTTGATGTGGAAATTATAAAAAGGCTAAAATACTTGAATTTTTTATCTTGAATATATTTTAATCTTAATGGTCCAAATGGCTCTCCATAATATTTAAGTCCAACTTAGAGTTAAGTTCGAGTTAAGATCTTTGTGAAACACCCCCATGGACAATTAACAATGAGTAATGAAATATAGAAAGGTGAATCTAACATGGGTTTCAAATATCTGCTGCGACTAGATGACAGTAATATGATCAAACATTATTCATATCATGTTGCTATGGGGATAGACATAGCGCGGAGTATGTATCTTTTCTCGGTGAAGAAATATTTTATAAGAAAATAAACCCAAATCCACGCACACCCATGCAGGCAATGGCTTACATTTTTAAAACAAGCACATCTTTTTCAAAACGGTCACGTTTCATTTATATTAAGGTTTTTTTTATTCTATGGGGAAAAATCTAGATTTAAATTGTAAGGTCTATTACATCTTGCAATACCATTAGAACAGATATTACATGTTGGTAATAATTATTTCTATATTCTATTTTAACTATTTATTAAATAGCGTTACGTAATTAATCATAATGCTATGCCATTTTGTTTATGAAGTACTTAAAAAAAAAATAATAATGTTTGAGGCAGAAAGATTTTTTTTTAAATCAATGCAATTGAGTAAAAAAAAACATTAATACTAATAATGATAATAATAATGACAATCATAATCATGATGATAGGGATAATGATGATCATGTAAAAGACTTTAAAATATTTGAAAACTAGTTAATCTAAACAACTTCATAATTTCGAAAGATCGGCGTTTTGATCACCTCATAATCTGGTGCATTACCGGAAGAAAAAGAGAA
Organism: Strongylocentrotus purpuratus; assembly: GCF_000002235.5. NCBI lineage: Eukaryota > Metazoa > Echinodermata > Echinoidea > Camarodonta > Strongylocentrotidae > Strongylocentrotus > Strongylocentrotus purpuratus. The sequence continues at coordinate 11,608,508 of NW_022145610.1, forward strand.
TCTTTAAACACTAAAATTTAATTTTTCTGCAATAACAATAAAAGCACGTCTTATAGTGGTTTCATATCGGTTAAACATTCTTTGCATTGACTTCAATCGAAGAAAGAAAGAAAAAGAAAAAAAAGATTTTCATTGATTAAAACCATTGATGAAAACAAATTGGAATCGGCACGCGAGCCTAATCATTATTTTGTCAGGATTTTTAGAAAAGAAAGGGTGCACATATTCCTTTTAACATTTGCTCACTAATTTAATTACGAGAATGTCAATGGTATGATGATGAAAGCTTTGGCCTATTGGGAACCGATAAAATACCCATCGAGGATGTTTTCGTTTGCATGTCTATCTTTCCGTAGAACGATCGTGCCTAATAATATTTGAGCAAGGCATTTCGGACTTTACTCTCTAAGTATGCGATGAATTAACGAAGCAATCACAAAGCGATGAGATGAAATAATAAAAGAACTCTTATCCAAAATACATCACGTATCGATGAATGAAAATATAATAACAGACTATACGTGGTTAGATTGTAAATACCTCTCAAAGTTTTGTTTATTTAGCGCAAGCTTCCAAATGGAACCGATATCGGAGGGAGAATTGATTATGATTAGAAGAAAAAAAATAATGACGTATCATAATAATGGAACTAAAATGTCAACAAACTGCGATAGTATGTCTCTATATGAACCGTTCATAGTACATGAACTTCCTTGTGTGTATACCTATCTAATTTAGTAATTGGTCGTCTAATGTAATTTCGTTAATTGAATTGGATTTCTCGCAGTATGCATGGGGTCCTCGGTTAGCATGGCGCAGGCGTACTTCTGCCAACGGAGAGCAGACGTGACTGCTAGCCGGTTGTCATGGCTATGAGCTCGCTCCCTAACCGATACGCTTTTGCCTGGGTGTGTGTCGGCTGCAGCGTTTGTAACCAGCCCGATTTGCTGTGTTTCTTCATCTTCTTTGAACGAATTATCAACAAAGATTTGAGAATATCTTAAGTTTTTAAGATGGATTGCATTTTACAAAGGTCACAGCGTGTAACGAGTATAAAACACGCAATTAATAATGCAATAATTGGCTATAACGCATACATAGAAGGTAGGCCAAAGTATAAAAATCCTTTTACCAACACTTTTCTTTTGCCTTTAACTGTCCACAAGAGACGGTATGGATGTAGACATATGCCCTTTTACCTCAAAATGCTTTTTCCATAATATGGAAAATTCAAAGTGGCCTTTACCCTTTACTCGGTTCATGCAATATTTCTCATTAAAAAAAACTTTTTATAAAAGTATGGCTTCCCTTTGTATTAATATTTCAATCGTTCAGAGATTCTTTTTGTACTCTTCATGTCATTCTTTTCCTCATGCAGTCACGCTATTGGAAAACAACATTTTAGGACGCTTCATAAAAATTAAATAGATAATCTTGTAATGTTATAATCCGCATATGTGAATTTAGTGAATTAACAATTTTCCATTCGTACATACAAATTTAGTACGTTCTGAAATGATTAAACAAAAATAGGGGCTTAGAGGTACTGAATGTAATCACTTTTTCGAATTGATTTAAAAGAAAGAACTGTGATAAAATTCACGAGTATTCCTAAATTTACAAGCATGTACAGAACCGAATGAACTATGCAAAGCAGCCTTAATGGTATTCTGCCATAATGGTCACGAGAACAAAACAATCCGTATAGAAGTAAATAATCATCACACATCATCTACGACACCATCAATATAAAATTATTTCTACAAAATGCATTTAACACCTACGGAAACCACAGGTAAGTATAGATCGAAAGTCAATGATTATAAAAAGAATGTAAACAACAACAAAATCATAAACTATCAAGCCTTATCATAAATTATCATGATATTATAGAACATACATTTTTACTTGAAGCAGGAAAATACGCGAAAACAAAGAGCTGCATATTAAAACGTCGTGGATTACTATCGAGGATAACGGAGATTATGAACAAGAAAGAAACGGATTATCATAGTCATTGAAAGGTTTCATAAACGATGTTTGGGACAGATTACTATTAAGAATCCGTTTTAATTCTGATGGAGCAATCTAAGAAAACGGGGACAAAACATAAAAAGACAAACGATTTTATTTTTTTCTTAATATTTTCTTGAGATACTGCACAGCATTTAGAGTCGCCAAAATGAAAGAATTTGTAGCAATGCGGCATTCGGGGGGAAATGGAGATAATTACGTGCCGGGATCGACTTGAACGGGGGCAAATTCAATTGAAGAGGAAAGGAAATCGAATTATGATGAATATAAGAATTGGCTTAGTACGGGCGTAAATCAGATCAGGCAACGCTGAAGCGCGGTTGATGCAATTACGCTCTCCCCGAACAGCTCTCTAGTTTCAAGTCCTAACCAAGTTGGTGGGGGAGAGAAACGGGGTTTTAAAATTTAAAAGAAGAAGAAAACGCGATAAAAGATGCATGATTTGGACAAAATACGGCATCAAGAGGTAGAAAATGGAGCGGAAAGAGGATGGGGAACTTGAATTCGTTCGCCCGGATAATAGCTTTACTGATGAGGCGGATTTGAGCGGTTGTGAAGTGAATTAGTAAAGGGTTAAAGGAGGCTAGACTTTGGTGACGCGTTAAGGGTGGAGGACCAGAAAAAATGAGGGGTTACGGATTCGAGCCTGATTAAAGGTTAAGAGTAAGTAATCACTGGAGGTTCACGGCTAAACGGTTTTGATTGGAAATGGAGATGACAAGTTGAAAACGTCGGATGTGGATTATCGGGGGGTTCCCTCGCTATACTAATTCATTACGGCGGGTAGACATACGAGGATGCAATATTGACGAGAAAGCACAGACAATTAAGAAAATTAGTTTTTTTTTTCTCTCTCTCTTACTCTGTTCTTGAAATGAATCGTTGGTCGCCTGTGGCATGTTTCGCTCAATCTGGAGAGGTCCTCCGATAAACAAGTCCTGTTTCATGACACAATCTCCTCTGTTTTCTCCCGATGGTAAACTTAGCCTCTCGATTCCGCTCCGAACTTGGAAGAGATGATGGTGGTGGTGGTGGTGTGGAGACTGGATCCTAACTGCGAGAGGAGAGGCCGTATACGTCGTCTTAGCCTGAACGTAGTTGCCTGAGTGAATGAGAGGGGAGAAGGGGTTGGTAAGATGCGATCCCAGCCAGAGAGATGCAGTGGTCTCACTTTTTCCCTCTCTCTCTCTCTCTCTCGCTTTCTCCTTTTCTATATCTCTCTCACTCCTCGCTGTGACACGTGCGTGCGGGGGCTATCCCTGCACAGTGAGCTATTCAACCGCACGATCTTTCCGTAGCAGACAACACAGCCACGTACGGAACACGCGAGGGGCTCGAAAAGTCGTCCTGCCCGCGCGAGTCAGCGACGTGCGCACGCGACCATACACATGTCATTATCACTTTGGCCGCATCCCATTGGCTAAGCGCGTGGGAGGGCGTGGTGTATTAGCCAATCAGCTGTCCAGTTTTGCTTATGGCTTGTACTATTGGCACCGAGAGCTTGCTATTCTCATTGCTCAACTGTCAATCCATATTTCCCCCCTCTCCGGACGAAACAAAAAAATGAATTACCAGAGTAATATGAAGGGACAACTGACAAAATTACTGGAAATTAGGAACGATTTGAACAGCGTTTATAAGATAACAATGCATCAATGAGACAAAATTATGGCTAGGGTGTCCAAAAATCTTGTATACCTGTCTACCCTTCTCTTTTCCATTGTTTTCCTAGAAATTATTGTCAACTAATAGTATCACATGGCGTCTGTTCGGTTCAAGGAGATATAAATATACTAAGTTTTACCTTCCACTCACGGCGGGATGTTTTTATTTTGTAAATTCTCATACATATAATTATTTTATTTTATTATAAAATGTTCACTTTTGTTAATATGATGTTGCTTCAGTGTAAAACAGTCATGTTGAATGATAGAATGATGAAAATTTCAAATTTCAAAATTAGAAATCATTCCGATTCGATTAATTATCAGGTAAGGGGCTAGCAGAAACGATGAAGCCAACAATATTTTATCAAGATTTTGATCAATCATAAGAAAGTACCACTTTATGAAAATAAAGGTATATACATTTGTGTGTTTTTAAGAATTAAATCTCGAAAATTCTGTAGAGAGAACAATGCTCAAATGTACGAACAAAAATGAATTAAGACTTTTACTTCGCATGCGATTTTAAGGAGTTTCTGTCTACTATTAAAGACTATAGTTAATAGTAGTTAAGTAGTTATAGTTAAGTACTTTACTTAAATGACATATTAATCTTATTGGCCTACTATCCAACTCCAAACGACTGTTTTGTCTACCAAGATAATGGGTAAGTAGCTTTCTTGCCCATAATACCTCAATCCATTTCTATGTAAGGGTTCATGAATAATTTTACAAAATAGTTTGTATTCGTGTACAATAGATTGCAAATACCCTTTGTTACACATGGTTTATTTGAAATATACCTCCTCTGTGTCTTCGACTGTTTAAATCCTTTAACTTGTGTTGTTGTTGTTGTTGTTTTTGTTTTATTGGCGTGTATCATTCATTTATGAGTATTTACTTATTTTAACATCCAACTATTCCGCTACCTACCCGCACGCTCATAATAGTAATAATGAAACATATATGTATATAAACATTGTCATTAGGAGGACAATTTTGTGTCCTTTTAACGTGTGTATGTTTTATTTCTCATAGAAAGGCCTTTTTAAAATATATATATATCTCTCTCTCTCTCTATATATATATAATAATTCTACAGACAAGTTTTAGGGTATAGGGTTAGGGTTAGGATTTGTATGATGTCGAAGTAATGCACCAATACATGTTTAGTAATTCCTTAAAGGCCCACTGCACTACTGGTAGCTACTTGCGCCCTCTATATAACAAACAATTCCTAATCGGTGACCATTGGTCCCCCATGATCCTCTTTTTCTTATGTTAACTGAGAGCTGAGTTGATGAGATAACCACCTGTCCAGTGACCTTGCAGAGCGGTCTAATCCCTCCTGTAAACTACGGCAGATAAGCTTTAATAGTAAATTCTAACTTTGAATTGATTTCAAGCTTTATTGGAAAAGGGAGAGCAAAATCAACCCAGAAGCGTAGTGACGTCAGACCAGTAGTGCAATTGTTAACGATTTGATGCTGATTCGTCTTTTATTCTAAAAGGAAGCCTTAAATGCACACTAATTACTGTTGTTAGTATTCGTTTCATTAGAGCCTAAATTACGAAGACGATGTTTGTTTACGTGTCTATATCAAATTTGTGCCTGTTTTAGTGGGAAAAATCGGCCCTAAAAAAATAAAGGGAAATCCAGAATTAAAGATATACAATGATCGTGGAAGTAATATACAGAAAGCAATAATTTAAGACAGTCAGACAAGAAAACATTAAGCGTGTTAAGATGAAGAAAACCATTAAGACGCCGTAAGAAGCGAGATGGTAACAAAAAGAGGGGGTGCATGGCGATACCAGAAAGATGTGGGTGTATGGAGGGTCGATGTTCCACCGGGGTTAAACAGGCAAAGGTGTAAATTGATGGAGCGCTGATTAAACTGTCAAAATCCGGACAGCCACCTTTGCGGAGCTGTCGCCTTCATCAATGTTTATTAGCAAGGCGCACGCATGCACTGTGCGGACGATACAGGGCCAAGCTATAAGACGTAATCATGACTTCTTCGGTCGTACTATTAACTCCTTGATCGTACTGTCCAATTTACGCTCGCGTGCGCGTGAGTTATTGAATACCAAGCCTGCAATGATTACCACGAATGAGTTGTCATGTAGCTATAGTCATCGCTTTGCTAGTCTTTTTTGCGATTTTACTTTCTTTTTCATTTCACTATCTCTCTTCTTTCATTATCAATGCACTATACATGTACCTCTTAGTATTATTGTTAAAAATAACGTCTAGGTAATTATAAATTTCGACTGTAGTGATAATCTTACTTGAAAAGGAAATAACATTAGAATAAAGGAGCTGCAAATTAGATGCTATTAAACAATATTTTTTAAACGGGAAAAGAGACAGTTTATCATAATCATTAAAGGCCTTCACACAGGTTGTTTGGTATAGGTTAGCTTTAAGAGCAAAATAAGCCAATCCGTTTTGAGGCCTGATGAAGAAGGAATCAAAGAAAAGGATTGGGACTAAACAAAAGAAGACAAACGAATGAAGCCGAAATTAGGTATTTAAAGCATAATTATTACGAGGATGATTTGGAAGATCAGATAGAGGAAATACAGCAGCTGATGCATTATTTTAATCCAGGACCCCGTCTTATTACACAGTTGCGATCAATCGCAACTATTTACGATTGATATCAACCGCAACTATACATATGAGATAGGGGACTGCAAATTCGCGATTGATTAGAGGACTTGCGATTGATTTGGATCGATCGCAACTCTTTATAAGACGAACCTGTAGGTTATAGGTAGATGTAGCAGAAAATTGTATTAGACAGATACGTATCAATCTCAGTAGAAATAGGCGTAAATTATTAACATTATAATCCAACATTGGAAATCAGGGGGCGTTTCACAAAACTTGTCATCAGTGACAAATGACAGTTTTTGTTATAAGCTACTGAAATCCTTGCTTCTGATTGGTTATCAGCAGATTTGTCACTGATTTTTGTCATTTGTCATTGAAAAGAGGCTTTGTGAAACGGGCCCCTGGGCACATTATCATTTTGCAAGATGGCGCCGGCTCGCACTCTACTTTAACCACGTGACTCATAAAGATTATGTCATCGGGCCTAAATGGAGCAAACACAGCCGTAACGTCGACAGACAAAACTTTGATTAAAAAACAAAAAATCCTTTCCCGCCCAGGAGCTGAGCGCTCAGTCGTCTGCTCGCGTTTATCCTCTTGACGTATTTTGGTTCAAGTGACTTGACAGCACGAGATTCTAGCCAAGAAAAAAAGTTTGAAATTTAAATTTCCTCTGTTTTTTCTTCATAATTCTTCATTTTGACTTTTGGGAGAATGAGTAATTTTTGCAGTTGATAATGGTAGCATGGTGGTGTTTGGGTAGTATTAGTAGAAGTAATTCGTTGTTGTTGTTACTGTCGCCGTCATAGTTGTCGCCGTCGTAGTAGCAGTAGTAGATGTGTAATTTCACTAGTGTTGCTAGTAGTAGGAGCATTCGTCGTCGTAGAAGTAGTAGTCATAGAAGATATTGTAGAAGAAGTAGTAATAGTAGTAGTAGTAGTAGTATTATTAGTGATAAATATTGTGGCAATAGTAGTAGTAGTAGTACCAGTATAAGTTAGTTTACTGGTGGTAGTAGTAGTAGTAGTAGTAGTAGTAGTAGTAGTAGTAGTAGTAGTAGTAGTAGTAGTACAAGTGTTAGTATAGTAATAGTATATTCCTAGTACTACTACTAGTAGTGGTAATTATTGTAGCAATAGTAGTAGTAATAAGTAATAGTAGTACTACTAGTATAAGTTAATTTTACTTGTGGTAGTAGTAGTAGAAGTAGAAGTAGTAGTATTGGTGGTAGTATTAGAAGTAATAGCAGTATTAGTACTAGTATAAGTTATTTTACTGGTGGTAGTAGTAGAAGTAGTAGTAGTAGTAGTAGTAGTAGTAGTAGTAGTACAAGTATTAGTATAGTAATAGTATATTCCTAGTACTATTACTATTACTATTGCCGATACTCTTACTTCTTCTTCTTCTTCTTCTCCTGCTTCTTCTGTTTCTTCTGTTCCTTCCTTTTCGTCTCCTTCTTCTTCTCCTTCTTCTTCTTCTTCTCCTGCTTCTTCTGCTTCTTCTGTTCCTTCCTTTTCGTCTCCTTCTTCTTCTCCTTCTTCTTCTTCTTCTCCTGCTTCTTCTGCTTCTTCTGTTCCTTCCTTTTCGTCTCCTTCTTCTTATCCTTCTTCTCCTTCTTCTTCTTCTTCTTCTTCTTCTTCTTCTTCTTCTTTTTCTTCATTTTCTTCTCCTTTCTTTTCTACAATATGTAGAATCAGCAAAACATGAAGGAAAAACAAAATGATGACATATAAAACAAAATGTCAGATATAGATTTACTTTCTGAAGTACGTAAATGCCCAACAAAACAGTCATGTTGACCTTTTGTTGTAAGGTAATGCCATAGTAATTCTAAAGGGAAAATCAGTAATCAAGTCCTAGGCAGCCAAACTATGGCCGTTTCGTGACGTAAATGATATACATGTATACTTCATTGATCAACGATTAGGCATCTCCCTTTTTATAAAGAGAAGACCAAAAAAATAACAGGGAAATGAAAAATATATCAAGTTAGACAAACTAATCTCTTAATTGCAGGTCTGTAATATTAACGCATTTATTATTCAGAACATAAAGTTCCAACGTCAAAAGTTAATTAGCTTTAAGCGGAGGTTGAATCTTGATTACTGAACGGCAATTCGACCTCTCTAACGTCTCAGTCACACCAAGCAAACCGACGCCGCATCGACAGCAGACCGAACCAACAATTGCATTACCACGAATGGCCAAAAAATGGCGCCTTGGATTCGGCGTGCAGTCGCGGTTCGGCGGTGTGCCTGGGTTGTATTAGTAATGCATTGGTAACGAAATGCACGCCATTCCGCTCAATGCAAAATAGGTGTAACAATAATTACGCTGATTAATTCGACCTGGGGTTACAAGTCGCCGATGCTTATTATATGGCAATGAATTGTGCCACACAATGCCTGTAAATGGTGCATTAGCTGTGAATGGATTGAAAATGGCGGCCGTGATGTAAGACGTATTGTTTCGTCAAGGCCTTTCATTAGTCGCGAATACGCTTTCAAAAAGGAAAATTCATGTCGATTTTGTAATCACGTAAACGGAAGGATTTATAGTAAAAAGGCGACACAACTTCAGTTACATCAAAAGAAGGAAGAAAAAAAGAAGGGAGAAAAAACACCACACTTTCTACATTTATAAGTATGATGAGTCAAATTTGTAAGACAGGAGCAATTTCAAATATCAAACATGGCACTATCGGAATTTCAAAAAATATTTTGTCTATTTCAGTATCTCCTAAAGACAAATCAAATATTTCAGGAAATTAAATGATGCAAGACTTGCAGAGAAAGCATATGGAATATTGAAATTCACATTTTCTTCAATATGCCATTGGGTAGTGTTGGTCTCATTTATCAAATCAAATTTAGAAAGCAATGCAAAGGTAACCTTATTTTTTAAAATGAAATAAGGAAAGAAAGAAAAGATTGATGAAGTACACGTCATTTTCTTTCTTCTTTAAAATAGCCAAGCTAAAGGTTGCAAATGCATTGCATACGGCATGTGTCACATCGACTTAAATATCCACTGAAAGAAAATACAGCTGAGATAAGCATTTCTCTCTCTCTCTCTCTCTCTCTCTCTCTCTCTCTTAATCTCCCTCTCCCTCCCTCCCTCCCTACCTCAACATTAAAAATGTGAAGAATGTGCGTGCATCTCATCACATGTGGCTACATGTATATGTCATGACATTGTGCCGAAGATTGACTTTAATAGCCAGGATTTTATCCGACAAACTCGTTCAAAATCAACATTCTCTGTTCTCCCTCTTTCCCCATCTATAGTCCAAAATGTCGCCATTTCACATGCTTTCTTGAAGTCGGGCTCCGAAGAATTATAAAACAGGTGTCAACCGCATATTTCAGAGAAACGGATAAATGGACGAAAAGTCGGGGGCCATCACGTTTGGAAGATTTGCAAACAGAAAAGAGCACGCATTGCGTGATGGCAGACAATCGCTTTGCCCGCCAAACCAGCTAGACTTCCTCGCGTCAAACAGATGCGTACCCAGGAAAGAGAGTCAGGGAGAGAGAAGGCGAGATGGAGAAAGAGAAGAGATATATTGACACATCTTAATGATGAGTTTGTGTGACTCCGCATTTCACACGTCGAGAATATTCCCCCTTTTTTTCCAGTGACACTCACTTACGACCAAAATGTGTGAAAACGAGGAAAAAGAGGAAAAAAGAAAAGTGTAAATTAGAGATTTGCTTTGCTGTGTATACATTGCAGGAGGGTTTGTCCAGCGTAGCACTGCGGTGAGGAGAGATGACAGGCGGCGTCCAGCCCGGCGGGGCGGGCGAAAGGACGAGCCGAGTGCCCGCTGACCGCTGCTGTTTTGTTATAAAGACTTGCGTCAACATTGGGTACGCGGTCACAGCAATAAGATTTAGAAATCTGAGAATAAACATTTTGAATTCAACAATTGAGATGGCGGTACCTAATTGCAGGAAGAACGACTGTCAAGTGTAGTCGGATATAAAGAGTTGAGGAAACATTTAGATAAGGGATTACGTTATGGATACGTAGTGGCCACGAATCTCATCATCCAGTTGTTATTAAAACGCTCTTTTTGCGGTGTACTTTTACACGCAGCTTGTTCCATCCCCATTACGCAGTTGTTAGGGCTGATGTTCTTGTATTTGATTTTCGACTTTTCCGATATGGCCCTCAATTTCACACTTGCACAATAAATAAAATATGTTTGTCCAAAACTTCTGCTCCTCTCTATATCCCGCCCTATATTGAGCCCCCACATCCTCCCTCTCTCTCTCTCTCTCTCTCTCTATCTCTCTCTTTCTTTCCCTCTCCCTCTCTCACGCACACACGCATACACACCCACACACATTCTCTCTCTCTCTCTCTCTTTCTCTCACTCTCTCACTCTCTCTCGCTCCCTCTCTCTTTCAGGAATACACTCGCACATTATTATCCCTCTCTCTCTCTCACACACGCGCGCGCACCCTTTGCAGAGTTTACGAAAGAAATAAATAAAAAAAGAGTTTTACGTAGGAAAAGGTTCTTTATATTTTGTGTAACCGTTAGATATTGTTGTTTCTGTCACCCCGGAGGCTTTTTGTCTTATTTAGTTAATAAAGGAGATGTGGATAATTATAGCATTGTACTGGGTGCGTTATTAGTCGCAGCCTATATACATACTTTGGTTTAGTCAATAAATAAGTACAATGTAGTGCTGTATACATTGAGACACAAGTCATGCAGTCACAGAACACGAAGGAGACAGGTATAACTAGAGAGTGTATAACCTAAAATATGAACAAAGAGAGGGAGAGACAGATAGAGACAGACATACAGACAGAGAGAGAGAGAGAGAGAGACAGATAGGCAGTGAGAGACTTTGTTTTAGAAAAATCCCCAGATGAATACAGTCATTATAGCTGACAAAATGTGAAAGATCGCAGAGAGTCAGGAAGTGAAAAATAGAATGAGAGAGAGAGAGACAGAGAGAGACAGACAGACAGACAGACTTCGGAGAGGATTTAAAGCCATCGGTCCCCTGGTTGCTTACTTACAAGCAGACCAATGTCTTCTTAGCAATCAATAAAACCAACCAAACAAACAGACAGACGGACAGACGGGATATGTACATTTTTTTCGTCCCCAGAAGCTCCCGACTGCAATGACGTCATTGTTACTACGGATAACGACCTAATCGGAATGGCGCCTCGTTAAAGGCGCCACCGGTATTCCGGTACGGTAAAAAAAAAGGATAAAACAGTGATCCGGAGGTATCAAAATGGCTTATTACACAGGTAAATATGGATAGTTAACGCCTCAAACTTCAAAACAGCAGCGTGTTTGTGATGTATAGCATACATGACTGTTTATGGCACATGGCTCAGTGGTAGAGCAGTGGTCTCCTAACCAGGAGGTCCACGGTTCGAAACCAAGTCAATGCACCCTAATAGTGTCCTTTGGTAAGGCATCAATTCTTATTACCAAATCACTCGGAGGTGTTTTCAAGGCTGTCGGCCCCCTATTGATATACACATTGTATATATTATACAAGCATTCAAAATTATAATATGTATACATATACTACATTGTGTGCGTGTGCATATCATGTTTGTATAGAGTGAAACCTGTTTACAATCATAAAGTCCACTGAAGAGAGACAAGAAAAGTGTTTTTTTACAGGCAGGAGGTCTTTTATACAGGTTCCTTTAATACAAATTTCAACGGAAAACTATGCTCAAGGGAAACAAAATATGCGATCTCTATAGAAAAGTGGTTTTTCTATACAGGTGGTCACTATTAAAAGCAAGTTTGACTTCATGTACTGAGTGCGTGTGCATATTATGTTTAAATGTGTATCTCTATAAATATCTATGTATATATACATAATTATAGTCATACAAAACAGCTCGCACGTGAAAGATAACAAAAATAAAAAAGGAAATGATGAAGGTCAGAATAAATACAGGATGTGATGTTTAAGTAGACAGGGCAAGGGCGATCTAGATTTTCTGAGAATGTGAAATGTCACTCACATTACTTGAATTAAATATAGTGGGATTATATTTAAGATTGCAAAGGTCGTGGAATAGAAAAACAAAGGTGAATGGGCATGAGATTAACAAACAAATAGAAAATAATGAAATTAGAGGATAGGCAAAAGAAGAAAAAATGAAACAATATGCGAACAAGAGCGAATTTGAATAAGTAAAGACAAACTGAAAAAGTTAAAAACGATTTACATTACAGCAAAAAAAATAAATTAAATAAAGAATGGATGGAAAAAGAGTCAATACAAACAAATATATAAGGTAGGAAACATAGGATATAGAAGAAATTTAAGAGACAAAAGGCAGGACAAAGGTAAAAATTGACCAAGTCTAAGTAATTATTGGGCAAGAATTGATATGAAATAGCCATTGAGACAACGTGTCAGTTTGAACGAGTGACAGTGCGTATCATCTCCCTCTTCACGCCAACCGCGTCAAACAAAGATAAATGAGCTGATTAGCTCTTAAAATGATTATCTTCATACCATCAACAGGCCCGACTTCCCCCAAACCTATATACAGCGACAATTACCCTTGAAAAACGTATCGTGGGTTGGAGGTGTATTTTTTGACGCGCTTCGTTCCAGAGAAGTGACAACGGTAGGGCCCATCATCATATATCGTGGCCCGTTCACCTCTTCAAAGTCCTTGATTTGCGTCCGTAATTAATTACTCGATGATTGGAAGTTCAATACGTCCCCTCTTGATGGGGTGTATTTGCACTTCTCTGGCCCCCTTCATCCGAACAATTTCTGCCTCTTCACTCGCTGTAGGACCTGCACTTGAGGAGGATTTTTTTTTTTTTTTGGAAGCCAAGTGAGGGAGCGCGCGCGCGCGATTGGGCGGGCTCGAGTTGACAGGAGCGAGAGGGCGAAAGAAGATGGCTATACATGCTGGTTGGGTGACATACGGTACTGTTTGCGGTGCTTAAACTTTGTTTTGCCTCCTCTTTCGCGAGGACCGCAAAGTATACATGTTCGGTATCCTTGAGTGAGCGAGGGAGAGTGGAGAAATTAGGATGGATGACAGGGATAGGTGGAGAAAGAAGAGGAAAGGGAGAGAGGGAGAGAGAGAGATAGAGAGAGATAGAGAGAGAGAGAGAGAGAGAGAGAGAGAGCAATAAGTAATGAGGATGAGACAGGAGACAAGAAAATAAACATTACGATGTTGAAATGGATGAGAATGTGACATGCTTAGGATAAAAGAACGCGCATGTACAAAAAACAGCACAAATAGGTACAAGCATGATTGATCCAACGAAAAAGGAATATAGACAGAAATATATATATATATATAGAGAGAGAGAGAGAGAGAGATCGGTACTCACTTAAAGAAATAATACAGCATCGTCAAAATGTATACAGAAAATGACTATTACATTTCTATACTTGCATCCACCTACGCATATTTGGCAGACGGTGCTGCTATTGTAGCAGAGTTGTACCTTTATTTCTTAGTGTGTAGAGTAACCAAAAAGTAAGGATAACGCGAATATCTAGAACTTAGGGAAACCTAGAAATTATTGGAAGCTGAGCAAAAACAAAAGCCATTCTGAAATAACCACACGAATGCTTGCAAAGTAAAGCAGTTGAACTCAGATTAAAATGATTAAAATTGCAGTCCAGTCATCACTCTTTTTTTATTCGTCACAAGAATATTAACGATTACAGACATACTTGACCTTTTCGTCGTGCATTCATCGAGGTAAATGGCAAGAATAAACAATAACCGAATACGGACAATATAAACGGCATCTAAACATGATAACGCAACAAGTCGCGACATTTTTGTTTCTTTAATTATTTTTTCACCAAAAGATTTAATTAAAACAAAAACACAACAACAAAATCGATAATAATCTTTGATATGAAATGTAGCAGGAGATGATTACGAAATACACGGAAGGCCTTATAGAACAGGGAGAGAGAAGAGTAGTGATGGAGAGTGAGAGAAACTAGATGAAGAAGGGAAATGGATAACAAGAGCATGGGAGAGAATAAAGGATAACACAGCAATCATTAAGAGAGAGAGAGAGAGAGGGGGGAGAGAGAGAAAGATAGAGAGAGACAGAAGGGGGTATGGGGTTGAGGGGAGAAAGAGAGAAAGTGTGTATGAGTGTGCGTGCACGCGCGTGTGTGTGTGGTGTGTGTGCGTGTGTGTGTGTGTGTGTAATAGATAAAGAGATAAGAGAGAGAGAGAGAGAGCGAGATATAATGTATGTGTGTGGGTTATAGGGATAAGTGCGGAGAGTGAGAAAGAGAGAAGAGCAGGTCAAGTTATAAGAAATTCCGATTTGGACAAAAACTGGAACTGTTCACCCTAACTTTCACCTTAACCTTGTCTTAAAACCAACCACTATTGTCACATATATTTACCCGAGTGCCCTTTCCTCTGCCCTGCGCGGCCTGCGCTACATATACTTGCTTTTTTAGCATCTTCCCGTCGCACACCGTTTTTAAAGAGATGAATGAATTCTGGGAAGGTGAAAATGCTTTGGGGTAATCAAATTTTTGTTTATTGTAGTGTGGGAGAATTTTAATGAAATAGTGTCCCCTAAAAGTGATGACTCTTCATATACCATCACATTCGACATAATTATGACAAGTAATTATGGACAACACTCATGCCACATGTTTGTGTAGTCCCATATACACATTTCTGTGTTCAGTTCACAAGACTTTTAACAATACTGGGCCAATTTCTTATCATTTTGATTATTCTAAAACCTCACAGCATTCACCAATACTTATCTGCTGCATGGTCAACCATGTAATAAACCCTCATGTCAAAATAAAATCACATGTCGAACAAAACTCTAATTTATCTTTAAACCACCAGTTACAAATGGCATGCCAGAAATCGAACCAAAAAGTGAAGCGGGAAAGAGTTCTTTTTGTCCGATACAATTCAGGAAAGTCAACAACCCTTCGGCAAACACTCCCGGATGGAACATTTATTTTGGAACTATTCACCCTAAACACACAGCCCTTAATGGGCGAGGAGAATACCCAGAAAGTGCAGAGGCCAACCGGTTATGAAATTGTTACAATATCGAGAGGTCTTTTTTTTTACGACCTCCTGGGAGGGCTCTTCCGCAAAAGCCAGCCGGACGTGCCTTCTAACTTTGTGGATATTTTACCAGTATGGACCGAGAATACTGACTTACAAGCCCTTATACACACGCACGCGCGCACACACATATGCACGTTAGACTTATTAGAGCAACGTGAACTATCGCATTCCCTACAATGTACAAAGATTATAAAAACAAAAAATTGCATTGTTTTCAAAGGTTTATAACATTAATCAACTAATCAGTCCATCAATCAACCGATCTATCAATTAAATTACTAATATTTGAATCATATGATGGTGTTTCAAGTATGGTTAGGTTTAAATGTGATATTTTGGTACAGTTTTTTTACATTCAAAGGTTAAAGTTAGAAATTTTGTTTGTGTATAAACATTTGTATATTTAACGCGAGTCCAATGTCGCGGAAGCATAAATAAACCCCTACATGTTGCATATTCCGATATCCATTTTCAAAAAACCTTACTGCTAAGAAAGCATTAAATTTTATTATATATCTTGGTATATATAATACATGACGTGTGTGCGTGTGTTTGATTGAGGGTGTGTGTGTGTTTGCGTGTGTGCGCGCATGTTCATGCTATTTGTCTTCAAAATATAAATATTAGACGATAACCTGTTTTTTATTTTAATTTCGGTTTTTATTTTTGCCGAGTTTCTTTGATTATTTTGATAATTATTTATTTTGTCAGCTAGTAGAGCAAAGAACAGAAGAAAAATGTTAAAGTTGCTTATGGTAGTAATAGACTTGCTTGAAAACATTAATGGTTCAGTTGGTGTCAGAAAACCGACACTTGGACCCTGTTTAGTAAAACTTGTTATCGATAACAAAATAATACTAAATTTCTATGACAAATTTGCTCTCAGCCAATCAGATGCCACGATTTCAGTAGCTTATAACAGTAATGTAACTGGTCATTGATAACAAGTTTTATGAAACAGGGGTCAGTGCCCCGTCTTAAACAGAGTTGATATTAATGGCAACTTATTTTCGATTGATATCAATCGTAACTATGTACTTAAGAGATAGGAAACTGCAGAGTTGCGATTGATTGGAGGACTGGCAATTGTGCGATTGATTTGGATCAATCGCAACTCTTTATAAGACAGGGGCCTGGACTTTCATATTACTATAATAAATACCGCTTGGGACAATTTTTACAGGACTTATATCCCGGGGGGGTTGTCAAGGGTGTAAATGTCATTTTCTGTATAAATTACGACGATGCTGCATTTGATAGAGAATCTTGAATAAGAAAAAGTCAGAATATCAAACGACCCTTCAAAAACTAATACTACTTTGAGCCTTCGTCAAATGCTGCACTTGTCTGTAAGTCTATTCTACTATTTCAGCATTATGATATTGATTAATTTATTGTCACATTTGTCATTATAGAAAGGAATTAATAACTGTTACAGTAAATGCCCACGGAATAGGTGAGGCATGGATTGCTATTGGTGATAAAATTATGAGAATATGAAGAAATCCTCCGTAATTAATGTACTCTGATCTCGTACTATTTATTTACGTTAATGCATTACCTCTTTCTAGATCTAATTATTTTCTTCTTTTTTCAGTCCACTTTATAATTTGATGAGACGCGATGGCTCAGTGGTAGAGCGGTGGTCTCGTAACCGGGAGATCCCTGGATCAAAACCGCATTACCAAGTCCTTCGGTGAGGACTGAAAGCCGTCGGTCCCCTGGGCACTTTCTTACGAGCATATACACATGCTTTCCTGACAGTCAGGTAAAAACAATCATGAATCATCATTATTAAACATTTTCAGATATTTCGATTTAAAATCGGTGATTATAGGCCAAGAATGGAAGTGCATTTCTCCAATCACGTGTCGATGAAAGTATAGCGAAATTGTATTGATTACATTTTTAATCGGTAATTACTCGAGTAACCGTGTAAAGTTCATTCCTCAGAAAATTGTGATTTATTACATTCGGTATCTAATAATATTGCTTTATCCATGCTTATTATCATCGAACAAGGTAGAATATTTATCAAGGTACATTTTTAATAGTACATATACGATAGTAACATTAATATTTTCACAGAAAAGGACATTTTGAAATCTTCAATTGAAACTGCAAGTGGAACATCGTATAACCGAATCATCATCAAATTTAACTTTCAGGAACAGTAACGAAAGAGGTATGTACATGTACAACCAAGGATCTTAGTACAACAGTACTCAATGTCTTGATATATTGTGTTGCTTAAAATGATAAGCCTATCCTTTACGCCATTCTTCTCCTCGACTGAATTTATTTCTTTTATTGTGTAAGCCATTCAGACTCCTTTAGATGTTCTTTCCGTTCCTTCTCTACTGCACTGTACAAACATAGTACAGATGCGACGATTTTCAGCAGGCAAATATGCACACTATTTCCAGCTTTTTCTAAACTAAGAATTAGAGAGAAAACAGACGTATCAAGAGGTGTCACAAATCACACTTCGCCATTATTGTTCTAACATCCACCGTACACGAGATAATGTTGAACAAAAATCCCCCCGAGATTTTAATTCAATAAGCCAAAGCTTGGCAGACGACCCAAATTTACGCGCGAAAAATACTCAGACATAAATTATTTTTGCCTCGTAGACGCAAAGCACGAAGAAAACCCGGTCAAAATCGAGTAGCTTGCTTACATACAGGCGTGTATATTTGCTTTGTTGAAATGTATCTCCTGTTGAAACCTTTGGTCAACATTTGAAATGTGTGGTCTGAATTTTTGAGCGTTGATTCAAGAGATTTATTGAAAGAATCTGAGACGGAAAACCTCTTTTTTTGCCAGAATTGAAATCATGGCTGAATGCGATGCCGCGGCTAGTTATACGAAGCGGGATTGCGATATGCGTTTTAGCCGGGTCCACGGGGGACGGAGGCCAGATGGAAGGTGTTGTGTCCGAGTGGTCTTAAATTGACAGTACAAACAGATTTTAACCATGGGCCAACAGAGGTTAAGTGACGATGAAGAAAAGCTGAGTAAAAATCCACTCGGATGTCGTCCGGTCCCGACTTGACTTCGGGATCGGAGCAATTTAACCTCAAAAGGAAGAAGAAAAGACGCCCATTGTTGAATGTGTTTCTGCACAAACGCTTGGCTCCTAATGCATACAAGCAATCAGAGAGGATATTTGAAGTGGGTAATTACACATTTTTGATCTGGAATCACCACGATGACAGTATGGGGCTTGAAATCATCTCTTTCCGTTTATTTTTCAATTTTCACAGAGTAATCCGACACATCTGTAAATGGGAGTCTCTTCTTTCTGTCTCTCTCTCCCCGTCTTCCTTTTTCTCTAGATGCTTGCAAGCTTGCTACTACTCTCTTTTCTCATCGTCATGAATGTATTCCACGTCGCTCCTTCAAGTTTATGTCTCTCTTTATTGCGATAGATTACAGCTTAGCATCGACTGTTTTATTTGCTACCATTCTATTCTTATTTTCTTATTCATCTATTTTTATGTTTTTTTGCTGCATGCTGCGTATAGATGAAAAACAATATTCAAAAGCATATCTCCAACACTTTCAAAATAATTAACCTAATAGTCTGTTTTATTGCCCATGGATATAATGTTCGGATTATGTAACCATGGTAAGACGTCATTGATATGTTCACACGTATCATATGATTATGGATGGACAAAGTTATTAAAATTGCCTAAGGTTGATTTAGCGAAAGTCTTTGTGGTCCTGGTAATAACCATCAAAGAAGAGTAAGTGGCTTTATATAAAAAAAACAAGACTTTTGTATAATACCTTTAAGAGATTTTTTTGCTGAGAGGAAGGTATTATTTGCCTTGTCGGGAATCACCCTGCAAACGTCAATATATATATATATATATATATATATATATATATATATATATATATGTTGTTTTTTTAATTTAAACGACACCTTCTGAGTTAACTGATCGTAAAGTAGGATGGTCGATCTTTACATTTTTTTTGGCGAAAGTTTAAATTGGAAAAAGTCGTCAAAGACTGCCTTGGACACACACTTCAGGTGCTACAACACGATATCAAGGAGGCAATATGAATAGCCTAGCATATCACCTATTGCAAAGAGCGAACCTGAATATGACATTAATTTGTACACAATCTGAATAACATTTCTGAAGCGTGAAAAGGGGTATTGCATTTCCCTTAAATTGCTATTTTGAAAGCCTTTGTGACCGTGTTCAAATTATCCTTACAATTTGCATTGCCGTTTGAAATAGATAGTTTGATTTCCTGGAAATCATGATAAAGAAAATCAAAGTATACATACGAGATCTAGTTTTGATATGCCCACATAATTATATGGAGCAAAGAAATGTATTGATCCATGAAGGGATTAGCGGATCTCTTTCTCTCTCTCTCTCTCTCTCCCCTTCTCTTTCCTTTCCACGCACGGTTAAGAAGGCCAAAATATCTAATGGATTATAGTATATTTGTAAAGCGCTTAGAGACATTTGTGATAAGCGCTATATAAAAGCTAAATATTATTATTATTATTATTATCATAGAAAAGTGTCACCATACCACTCGTATGTGGTACGGATTAAACAACATTTCAGAAGAAATTTAAAAAAATCAGATACAAGATCTTTCTGTAACCATGCAATGAGGTTCGCTGATTAAGCTGTATTAAAAGGACGCCACTTTGTGCGTCCACGGTACCTTGAATCTACCGTAGATCTTAAAGTCGTGAGAGATAATACGTATTTTAAGTAGTCCTATTATGTAAGACTTACTCGTTTCTCGCACTCCAGGTTCGCATCACGTAAATCCCATTGTGACGACGTCTACAGACCTCATAAAGGAGAATTCACTATTTGCTGAGGAACTGAATTACATAACGGCACACCAGTTGGCAGTAAGAATGAAAATGTGTAACTTAGTCGTGGAGTTTGCTCAGGGACGAAAAATAATAGCTTCCAGATCAAAAGTCAAATCTACAAGAAAAGTAGTAATCACAGGACAGCAAAATAGTTTCAGTCACGGCAGTAACGCAGGTTAATTTTGGAATTCAGTAGCAAACGAAGATAGATTCTGCCCTTGTCTGTGATTGTCCAATCTTCGACAATAACCGCGTCATAATAGTCCCATAGCTTGTAAACGATGTTAGATGCACCGATGATTATCCCATAAAGTTTGGCATAACAATGAAGTAAGCGGTCTTGTTAAATAAAGGTTTGGAGCACTCTTCTTTTACTTGTACTTGTGCGATCTCGACTTAAACTTTCTCCTTTCCCATCAATCATCAGAAAAGAATTGGTTCCAGAGTAAAAAGTCAAGCATCATTTGCACCAGAAAACCAACTCCACGTCCTAACCAAACATGTCGGGTATTTGGTGACATTTCTCTAGTTTCTAGTCTAGTTCCAGCCCACAACTAATTTTCGATTCCGTAGGAGAGGGCCTTTTGAATTATTTCAAAGGCCTATTATTAGAGCCACCATTATAATTATTAGACCTAGAACAACATTGTCAAACTTAGGTTAATGCCCCTACTATGTCTAAATAATGTTCTGATGAATTCGGATATTTAGCCCGTAAATGGAATGAAATTTTATTATGACGTCTTGATATCAGAAAAGTAGATCCGATGTTAACCACTGCAGCAGTTGGTGCCCTGCTGAGACCTCATTATTCTGTTTATGTTTCCCATAATCCCCGCGCAGTCGAGAGGAGGGCGTGTGGTGATGCATCGATTGGATTTATGCGAATCCGATACGCAATCGATCACAGTACTTATCATGCTTATCGTCTGCTGGCCCGTAGCGCGTCATGAAAGTTGACAGGTCTTTGCGCGGTAAAACGAGTCGATGTGATGTCGGGGGAAAAAAAAAACAATACGCGTTGATTACGGGATAGAAAGCAATGCTCTGCAGGGTTATACGCCGACGGCGGCGTGGATGACAACAGAACAGCATGTCGGCGGGTAAAGAATAGCTGCAATAAACAATGCGAAGGCGGTATTTTGTAATATTACTGAAGGTATTTTTCATCAGTCTTTGGTATACAAATATCCAAACGCAATCAGCAACTCATTGACAATGTAGCAATACAAAAAAGGGAAT
This sequence comes from Strongylocentrotus purpuratus, assembly GCF_000002235.5. Taxonomy (NCBI): domain Eukaryota; kingdom Metazoa; phylum Echinodermata; class Echinoidea; order Camarodonta; family Strongylocentrotidae; genus Strongylocentrotus; species Strongylocentrotus purpuratus. The sequence continues at coordinate 11,630,030 of NW_022145610.1, forward strand.
AATAAAACGACGAAAAGGGGGGAAAAACCTTAAAAAAATAATGATAACAATACTAATAACAGTTTTTGTTAAAAAGGTTGAGGGGGAAAGGGGTTAATTTTTAGAAAATGACAAATAACAGAGCATTTGGCTTCTTCTAGTGAGAAGATATTGGAAAAAGATTATTGTGGTCTCATTTCAGTATGTGCATATCAAAAGATCTATATGGTAAATGCTTTTTACCTTTTACATTTTCTGGTAAAATCTTGATTTGATTTGATTTGATTTGATTTGATTTATGTTAATTTATTCCATATACATCAACATATGCATTTACAATCTCATAACTTTAAATGTATGAAAATGACATGGTGTATACAGAAAAGGGGTCGTCTTAAGCACAAGCTTGAAATAAACGTCCTCTAGAAAATGAAAATAAGAATACATACAATATGAAGAATTGCATAAAACTCAGGAGAGGAAGAAAGACAGATAGAAAATGGGCATAGAAAGAGAAGGGACAGAATTATGATGATGATGATAATGGTGAGGAATGATGATTAGGAGAGGTAGGAGGGTGACGATGGCGATGATGATGTTGAAAATTAATGACGTAAATGACATATTAAATTCTATAGTAATGACGTTGATGATGATGATGACGATGATGATAATGATGATGATGATGATGATAATGATGATGATGCAAATTAGCAAAGTGAACCTTTCAACTTCACAATTTTAGGATTAGAGAGCACAAGCTACCAGACTGTACTAGCGAAAACTACTTGAAGGATCGGAAACGAGAAACGAAATTTAATTTCGCTGGTCCGAGGCACCACGGACATTAGGAGAACCAACCTGTTAAACAAGGCGGTGATGATGAGATAGACGGTGAGTCAGCGCACGGATCAAAATATTACAAGTTGATGACACAGTGGTATGCCCCGCCTTATCCCATATTTTTACCGTAAATTCTCACAAAATCCCACCGCTGGAAAGTATTTTACGTCCAAACCCCCTCAATTGACTTTTGAAGGTAGAAAACGGTTGCAGGACGGTCGCGTCATCATAAAATATTATGAGGAGTCTATAGCAGTCACGGTTTTGAAAGGATTGGGGTGTTACGTTCTCCTTTTTTTTTTAATAAGAAAAGTCGACTTTTCGGTGTTAATTTGATGGGCTGACGGGTCAAATCTTTGGAGAAATCTTTTACCGGAGGCAGAAAGATCTCCAACACGTGACGAGTACCTCAAAAATCCTCCCTCTCTATCTCTAACTCTCTCTTTCTTTCACGCTCCTCCCTCCTATCTCTCTCTCTCTCTCTTTCTATCTTTCTCTCTGTCTCTCTCTGTATGTCTCTCTCTCTCTCTCTCTGTCTATGTCTTTCCTTCTTTTTTCTCTTAAGTTACTGTCTATACGAAATTCTCGCTTCGGTTTTCCTTTTGCAGTTGATCGACACACATTTTCTATTCCCAACATAATACAGTCATATCGCAGGTAACCGCTGAATGCCGCAGTAGAACGCAATGCGATCTTTGCTACCGATCTTACGATTCTTGCGGAATTCCGATCCCCAGTAAAATGGCAATTAATGTAACTTTGGAAGTACTGATTACGATATTGTGAAAATACATTTCAGAGTAGTGTGCAGGATATCGTAGATAAACCACATACAAACAACTAATCGCTAGAGACTTCGCCTCGATCTGAACCAATGCCCTTGTAGTACAGGCCCTTGCGATTACCTGCGGCTTATACGCGATGTATGTGCGATGAATCTGCGTATTCCCCCGCTTTTTATTGCGACTGGAAGTTTTCTGCGTCGTAAACAACTTCCGAGAATCAGTCACACGCGGGGAAGCAGCATAAGGGGGAAATTCGAAAAACTTCTTTGAAATTGGACAAACAAATTAAGAAAGTTATGAATTTTGAAGATTTTAATTCAGTAATAACAGTGCCCCCACAACTATCCCATTTTGTTTCAACACACAAAGTAACTAAAACGAGATTTAGTCCGGATTTATGACTCTGGTTGGTTTATACATTTTAGAGGGCCTATAAACAATATCCTATCCATAATATATTTTGAGTAGTGACCAAAAAGAGAAGGCGCTCGCGAGGTAAAAAAAAAAATTGTATTTTTTTACACGACATATACGGGAGAGTTATCCATAACTTAGTCACAGTCCACTGTCCTAACACAATTTCAAACATTTATAACTTCCTTATCATTGGTCCTATTTATTTAAAACTTTCGCCTTCTGTTTCTCTTATTTTCCTGCGTTTATAAAAATGAAGTAATTACAATGGTTGGATTGCCCTTTAATATGTTAATATCGAGTCAAGGTATTATCGAGAGCATTAATTGCAGCTATTATATGGGACGTCACCATGGTCATGTAGAGCACGGGCTTCTTCTTTTTCCAGAAGTAAAATAAAGTTTTACCTCGATGCTAATGAGGCCAGAAGATTTTGAAACGGAGATTAATGCATGAAATGCGAAAACAAAAATCAATCTTCTCTCTCTCTCTCTCTCTCTCACTCTCTGTTTTACTCTTTACTTCGTTATCTCCCTCTTTCTCTCTCTCTCTCTATCTCTGTCTCTATCTTACTCTCTTTTTTACTCTTTACTTCGTTATCTCCCTCTTTCTCTCTCCCTATCTCTTTTGCTTTCTTTCTCACTCTCTCTCTCTCTCTACCATCTTCCTCGATTCCCCCCCCCCCCCTCTCTCTCTCTCTCTCTCTCTCTCTTTCTCTCTTTAGCACTGACGAAGATCTGGCGGTAGACAAAGTCCTGGCCAAAAAAGAATAGTATAAAGGTTGCTATCAGAACATTCAAAATATCTTTTTGGTAAACCTGGTAAATATCAAATGATCCTGTTCAATTTGTCTTCAAGTTGGTCACGATATTCAATTAAAAAAAAATTACAGTTATTTAAAAAACGTATACAAACTTCTTCTTTATTTCACCGAGGGATGCTAGGCCTATACTTTGTTCGAGAAATTCTGAAGTCCAATTGTTCGAAGACGTATCACTTTGGTTTATTTTGCTTGCTTGGTAAGGAAACAATCGCAAATTGTGCATCGCGTTCCTCTCAAATGTCATGTTTATTCTATCGTGTGGGTATTGTTTCTCTCCATAGAATAAACGACACGCGCAATTTATACAGATTTATGTCGATTGCGCTATCGATTTTATCACGCAGTGAAGAACGGTCGATATCTACTCGGTGTCGAGTCTCATCGACCGGTATACTGACTTCATAAAGTCAGTAAAATAGAACCGGTTCGTAAACCGAGTTCGTCATCCGCGTGTCAGTGCAGTGTAAGTCAACGGCTTGTTTTGGGTTTTCATGGTGGGTAACTTTGTTGCAGTTGAGAATGGTTAGAACTCGGGTATGATGCCCAATGCACACGAAGCGTCGTTTGCTTGGCGCATGACTGCGTCATTGACCAGTCGAGTCCCTGACGCGCTATATGAAAGTGTCATCATACCACCAACAACACAATAACTGCAAAATTAACTATGCAAGCAATGCTTTTCATTACTTGTGCATGAGCTGATTGTGTTCACAGGTTTGATTGGCGTAGGGAATAGCGCGGTAGAAACGACGCCTCGCGTACAAGAGGCATAAAGGTATTAATCCTCCCCATCAACGCAATCATTTCACTTTAAATCATGTGACAACATTCTAAGAGCAGGAACAGGAGACTCTTGGATCAACAATATTCATTAAATTATTACGCAACGATAAATCACGTTGCACGCGCGACGTTATTTTCATTGCGTTGTTTTCTGCGCTGATCAAGCTTGCGGAGGCCATCCAATTAGGTGCTTGCGCTAAAAATTTAACGCCCTGTTCCCTAAGTATTCGGTTCTCTTTTGATACGACAGTGCCATTTGCCGACGCAATCCTATGTCGGGGAAATGACACACCGTGTGCAAAATGCATAGCAGACCCAGTTCCTTCTCAAAAGTAATAGGACACATCGACCTCTGAGACTGATGAGAAGTGTTTGGAAGAGAGCAGTTTGATGAGGCCATTGTATCTTCGAACTTTTTTTTTAAACTGCACGAATGTCGCCATCTTGTTACCGAAATGTCACCTTATCCTGTTTCTTTTCAGTTTTTAGTTTTATAGCTTTGGCGCGCTTTCACGAGTTGGTCATTTTATCCGTCGTGCGATTGAGTACGCGGTTTACCTTCGTTCTGGCTCGGTGCCCAGGGGAAATCAACTAGCTGCAGTTTGATGCTGTGTGCCGAAGAGGGATATATTGAGGTACTGGAGAGGAGGACAACAAAAAGGAGATGGATATGGAATTGAAGAAGCGGGAATAAGTGAGAGAAGACGAAGTCAGAAAAAGAGAAAGAGAGAGAGAGAGAATAAGTCGCGAGAAAGCAAAAGAGAGACCGAAAATAAGGAAACAGGGAAAATAATATAGAAAATAATATGTAGATGAAATTTTAGATGAGAAAGAGACAGAAAGAGAAATATTTATATATGTAAAGTTTAACAATCTCTCTTTCTGTCTCTTTCTCAACTAAAATTTTCATCTTCATACTTATCTATATTTATTTCCCTGTGCTTTTTACGGTCTCTTTATTTTTACGACAGGGGTACTGTGCATACACAGAGCGCGATACAGGAACAAAATATAGAACTTTAAAAACTTCAAAAGGGAAGCAGCCCAATATAATAAGAAAATAAAGAAAGTAAGAAGCACATTTTGACTCAAAGCGGTTAGGGTATTATGAAGAAATAATTTTGTTACGACTTTCAAAGGCACCAACTTAGTATAAAATTTGTGAGAGATTTTGGGATACCAAGAGAAAAGAAAGAGAAGAAACAACGAGATATATATTTATAGAGAAATATGACAACAAATAAAGAAAATGGAAGAGATAAAGGCGCAAAAGAGTGACGAACCAAAGAACAGGAGAGAAAATAAAATTAGTCGTGAAAGAGAACGAGAAAAAAAAGACAATTGTAAACACCGAGAGAGAGAGAGAGAGAGAGAGATGGAGATAGAGAGAGTGAGAGAGAGAGAGAGAGAGAGAGGTGAAGGAAATGACCATGATAACAACTTGAAAGAAAGAAATGAAGAAGGAGTGGATGAAGAGAAAGAAGGTCATAATAAAATAAAAAGATGAAGATGACAACGTAAAAGAAATGAATCTAAAAATACGGAAAGAAAGTGAGAGTAAAAACAAAAGATCGAGGTGGGAGCCGGTACAGCAAGATACACAGAGACGATTGGTGAAAATGACAAATCTAAAAGAAGAAGAGGGGGAGAGCAGGCACGATGAGAAAGAAGATGGACGAATGATGATGGAAATGGCAGGTGAAACTCAAGTGAGGAGTATTTCTCGAGCTAGACACGGAATTACGTTTTTAAAGGGACCTAGCAGCTATGACAATTCGCTTACTTCACAGGTTTTATTCGTGCAATCTCGTGGCGTGTTTGCCTTGATTTGATTTGAATTGAATTGATTTGATTTGATTCGTCAAAATAGCAAATTTAAAATCGAGGGAAGAATTATTTTGGAAGACTGTATACCTTGAAAAGGATCAATTATGAAAACTAACAATCAGGTCCCGTCTCATTTGGCGCCTTGAAATCATTATAGAGTGCATTTACGTGGTACATCTTATCATTTTTCTTTTTGTTAAAAGAAACTTAAACGAATGTTCAACTGAGATGGTTACAAAACTAATTAGAATCAAGACTGTATACATTGGATTTCTATTAAAAGATTTTGGTTATGCACTTTATGTATAACCATGCCTTATCATATTCATTGAAAACTTTCTATATTTTCTTAATCATGTTAATGGCACAATGCATACAGTTAACAAGTAAATTATTCGTACCCTTACCAAGCTTTGTAATTTCGTAAGTATGTGAAAATATGATTTGTACTGATTTATGTTTCTTGAGATTGTGACATATCAAAGCTTACAGCTACAAGTATTCAACAAAGGCCCTATAATTCAACCAGTCCACCTTTTATTCTTGAGTTACGTAAAACACAAAAAACTTCAAATTTACAAGGAGTATGAATATTTTGGTTGTTAAGTGTATATACATATATATATATATATATATTAATAGAATCAGAATTGGTAAAATCAGTATTATCGAAATATCTTGATCAAGTCAGTGTGTTCTTTATCTGAAGAAGGAAGAGGTCTTCTGAAATCGGTGTACTTGAATAATAAACAAATATTAGCATGAAACTCACATGAATTCTTATCGATAATGTATACATCTACGTGCATTATATACGTCACATATACGTCGATAATTCAATACTTTCTTCTTGCTCCCTGTCTAGACGGTTTCGTTTGTTTGTTCTTTATAATGCAAACATTTAGGATGAAAGTGCATGGCAAAAATGATAATTATGACGGGCAAACTACAACGTGAACTGTAAGTTGTTAGAGCTGACATTTAGCCTATCCACGGACAAAAATATTGGCTTGCACCTTTTAATCTTCATATGATATTGCGAAATAACTGGTAAAAGTGATCAACCGAGAGTACTAGCCTGTAATAAAGTATAGTCAACTCAAATGTGGCAACAAACCTTTAGTTTTAATGGATCGTAGCATGTGTGCGTGGGTGTGTGTGTATATATATATATATGTGCGATTGCATTTATTTCCATTTCCTTTTTTTATGATGGTTCCCAAAATGTTAAAAAAGTACCTTTAAGCGTTACGCTCATCTGCTTTCTTTTCTTCCTTTTTTTTCAAAGCTCCTAAACGATTAAATAACAAAATGACATTTCGAACAAAGGTTCGAGCAATTACTTGATTAAAACTCTCAAGAAAAAAAAATCCCCAAACCGGCACTCGGCAGTAACAAAGTATGCTCTCTGCAATATTCGGGGTAACTTCAGACTGGGGAAAATTAAGGTGGCATATGTCCTTAATTTTCCTAAATACTAGTCAAATCCTCTCTCCAATTCTTTCCTAATAATATAAAGCGAATACCATTGGAATTTTCCTGCAGCTCGTACCTCGCCTCAGTGCTTCGATTCAAAGAACCGCATGTATATCCGGCAGCTCTGACATTGTATTTTCCGGCATGAATTATGTTTTTTTATAAAAATGACAAAAGAGGGAAGGAAAGGGAAAGGGTAAATGGGATGAAGGCGGGGGGAATGAAAGAATAGAAAGCGGTGAAAAACTAATCAAGATAATATGCTGCTCACGTGGCGAGAAGCTAGAACAAGTCCGTTATGATTGGTTTGATAACAACAAGTGCAGGAGAGGGAAAGAGAGAGAGAGAGAGATAGGTGGTGTGGGATGGGGGAGACAGCCACATGTAAACAGTACGTTTAATTAAGCTAATGGCGTGAGTAAGCATACAGCGAGAAAGGTCGCCTCGCGTTTTCGGGTGATGAAGAGCGGAGGGGAGAGCCGATCGAGAGAGGCGAGCGGGCAGAGGATAGCTGTGCTGCAACAAAATACCGGTTGCTCAAACTACATGATGTAGATATAGAGAGAGTGGAAGGGGGAGGGATGGGTGGGGGGGGGGGGGGTAAGAAGTAACGAAACAAAAATTCTTGCTTGGAATGGAAAGTTGTCAGGCATATTGATATATGCTGATTTATATGTGTTTCAAGTTAGAAGAACAAAACGATATAAGTTGCTTTTCTTTCTCTCTCTATATATACAAATATATAAATAGAGATATACACATACACACACACACACACACACATATATATATATATATATCTATATCTACATAGAGAGCGAGAGTGAGAGAGAGAGAGAGAGAGAGAGAGAGAAAGAAGTTTAGATTTCTGCTCGGATTTCTAGAAAATACACAAAAGATAAGGGCGAAAAGGTGTAAAACATCACTATTTCTTGTATTTTCGTACATGAACATTATACACATCTAATTGGCATAAATGAAAATGAGAGAATAATGGTGCATAGCTCTATCAAAGCTCCCAATTACTGTCCTCCTTCTTCATTATTTTTTTTCTCATTTACATTTCTTTCAATTGTGTATTTATTTCCAAGAGAGTGGCCAAATTTGTTAGTAAATTTCACATTGCTATTGAGACTTTTAGAAATTATTCAAGAGGATAAAATAAAAGAATCTACAGTGCGTCATGCATACGCAAACCATTTATTCCGTTCCGTCAAACTAGCTTTTAATACAATTTTATTCGAGAAACAAGTTTTATAATGGAAAGAAGTGAATCATTGTTTAAAATGCATGTAAGATTAAATTACCAACAATGAAATTGGCCTACGTGCACACAGATGTGTAAATGCATACACACGTGGACGTTTAATTACGTAAACCTAACTCCTTCTCAATTTCTATATTTATTCGTTGATTTTGTGTTTCTTCTTTAAATCATCATCTGTAAAGATATCAAACTTACTCTACAAATCATTCTAAATGAAATAACGGCATGTGGAGTAAACGATTTCACCATACACGCCGCGTTACTGCATTGAGCCCCTTGATTGTTTAGAGAATATTTATGGGGTTTTATAATCACAATACCGATGTGGCCAGTTGTTCATCACCATTTTTTTACATGTATTTTTTTATTTTTCTCTCTCTCTCTCTCTCTTCTCTCTTTCTCATTCTTTCTCTCACCCTCATGTGTGTTTGTAATTCTCCACCGGCCGGGAGCTGTCATAGCCTGCCCGTAGGAGAAAGAATACGGAGAGAGATTGCCGCGGGTATTGCTGGGGCATTGCGGAAACTAATCTCACAAATTGCCCCGGAGTAATCGCAAGGAGAACAAAGCAGGCATTCGTGCGTAGACCCCAATAAAAACATATCCAGTTTATTTTTTCATGAGATGAATCTATACACTCTTTCCCTTCCTCTCTCTCTCTCTCTTCCCCCCCCCCTCTCTCTCTCTCTCTCTCCCTTTCTCCATCTATACCTCACCTCTGTATCTCCATTTTATTTCTATTACTTTCTCCGTTGGTCTTGATACAAACTTGTCGGCGATAAATCCTTAACATAATCAGTCTGTTATACTTTCTTCTTTCCTATTACATATTTACTTTATCTTTAATAGTTCGTCATAGTTCGTGTTTTTACTTTCATACAGTAGGCTATATACCTATTAGGACCTATTATCGTTTGTATCTTTGTGTCATTATCTATGTATAATGTATAAGAATTGTATTCACAAGTCATGCATTGCTATTTATACTTTTATGTTTGTTTGTACTCTCATACCACGAGAGGGGCTCGCAGAGTCAATAAAATTCTAAATTATATATTAACATGCATCTTATTCTTTCTCTTTCTCTGTCTCTTTGTCTTTGATATCGTGGACTATAGTCGTTGTACTATTTTTCTATTTGATAATTTCGATAAAATGTAGAAAACTTAATAGGTATATTGAAGTTCTTGAATTTCTGCAACGGAGATATTGTTCTTTTAGCGTTTTGTTCTGTATTGGTGTGTGCGTCATCTTTTATTTCGTGTCGTATATTTAATATCATATACATACTATAACTTTCATAAATTTGCATTGCGCAATATCTATACAAAAATAAAGACACACACACATACGTGCCAACTGGGGATATTTATCTTTAACTATCTTAAATATGACAATGGGGATATTGGAATTTGAGGTGTTTTTATAAAGAGTCTTTTTTGACAAAATGTAATTCCATTCATTTATCTGGCGGCCAGATAATTGAATGAAATAAAATTTTGTACAATAATAACAAGAATTTAGCTTCCTGTATTTATGAAAGAGCTTATTAGGGGCAGTTCATTTATCAGAATTTTAAAATTCAAAGAAGCGCACAAAAATATGGTGTCTTGAAATTCTTGCAGGCAATGGGTAGTAGACTCCTCTCGGGTCACTTTTAGGCCAAATTTAGCAAAAAATAAGAAAGTTATCAACTGGGGATATCCACAGTTGCCAGTGTATCCCTACTTCGAAGTTATGTATACATACGATTATCTCTGTTTCACATGTCTTACAAACCCACATCCGCGATCACACACACACACACACATACATATATAAATACATTATATAATATGCGCGTGCGTGTGTGTGTGCGTATGTGGGTGTGTGAATACATAAGTTTGTATGTATATGTATGTATCTCCACGTATCTTTATCAAGTTGTATATTCACCGTTTACTTTACCATTCGCCATAAATAATAAATGCAATTTCGTTTGCGAACTGCATGCTTAACAGAGCCGAATCAAATTAATTCCATATCAAATGGTTTCCATTCTCCTCCTTTTCTACTATATCAATATGATTCTTTTATTCATTTATATACTCGTTATATTCCATTCTTTCAGATGATTAAAAAGAAAAGTTGTTTCAATAAAAGGTGTCCCCCCCCCCCAATTACCTCCTATTGAAAATAATTTGATAGCAAATTCGCGACTTATTGGACCTTTGAATATCGCCTTTCAAAAATGGACAATATGATTCCCCCTTTTGTAAACAATAATAATAACGATAATATTGATAGTAATAATAATAACTATGAAAATAATGAAAAAATAATTACATACAAAAATAATATTTTTAAAACATTGTTTAAAAGATAATAAAAAACAATAATAATGATAATATGACATGGTAATTGGAAAACCTCCCTTTTATTTGTCCCCAAAACGTACTTAAACATTATTCGGGGACGCCCCTCCTTCATTTAAATATGTTCTAGCAATGCCCCTGTTTTAAGATTCTCCAGATGAAAGGTAAAAATGATAGAGATAATCCTCTTCCTCGATCCCGCCAGGTCCGTTGATTTGTTTTTGCACGGGCAGACCAATTAAAACGAGGGTCTCTTGAATAATGTATACAAACGCCCTGCTAACAATAGCTCCTGTACGCACTCGGAAGTGCGCGAACCCTTTATACCTGGAACGTGATTCTTTCCCCCTCAAAATGTTCCATTATAGTTCACATAAATAGTGCAGTAGCAAAAATGAATATTTGAACAAAATGCCTTTGTGTTGGGGGTTCACCTCAAACCCATGAAATTCCAGTGATAGTAGATGCAGAGAACATCAAAGCGGTAAAACTACATGAAACCTACAAGGCATCACTCATTGAAACATTAGACTGCATTATTTAAAACATGGAGGAAAAAACATGACAAGACAAGGAAGCGGGAGAGAGATAGAAAGAAAGAATATGGCTGGCCATATACTTATAGGTAGATATTAGGGGTGTAAAGGATGGTTAATCAGGTAAGATGAACGTGAAGGATAACCAGCACTCTTATAAATACAAACCGTATTGGATGATATAGCAAATGTACATGAATTTATAAATGGCCCTACCTTTACATTATATAAGGTAAATTACATATCTTTCTTAGATTAATGATGAAATAAAGGGCACTGATAAAGCATATGGGACAAACTGGCTCAATAAAGATTAGACCATAATATTATAATTCAGGAACAAAACATTGTTTAAAATTAAAGATGACTACATTGTAATTGCCATTTCTCATTTACAAAATCATTTCTTGAAAAATTAACAAATAAATATGTGTTATGTACATGTACATTGTTCTGAGTAGCTGCTTTGTATGTTTACTTAAACGCACAATTAAAACAAATTAAGACATCATCAAGAAAGTCTTGGCTCATTTCCAAATTTAAAAAACAACAACAAATATTATGGATAGAGATTTTGCGAATATTCAGAGCCTAAATTTTAGAACGAATTTTTGGATTATGTAAAGATTCCGTTTCTCAAGTCTGACGATATTTAATAGTAAAAAAAAAAAAAAACCTTGTGAAAATCTATCTTTCATATGAATTATGTCCCAGTATGCTCACTAAAAAGAGTTATTGTTAATATCGTTCCCATACTTTTCTGAAAACACTCTTTGTCTTTGACATTTTTTCGTCTTTGATATATACACACAAAGACATATTTTGGAAATGTAAACGAAATAGCAAGTCACGATTATTCTCATTGCCTCCTATATTGTACTGTAAAAGGGAATGGAATAATAATTATATGTTGAATTTGTCAACGTTCCTCACTCAGGCCATTTTAATATATACTCCTAGCTACAGCTCTAAAGATCTGTACCAATATTGTTGATATTTTTTATTATACTAGTATATACAATTCAAGAAATCAAAGAAGATGAATAATGTGCGATGCTTTTTCATTGTTCCTCCTTACTGCCTTCCTTTGGTCACAACAATTGCAAAAGTTGCAAAAACTGTCTCTGCCGGGAATCGGAGCATGGTCTTTGGCTCTGTAGGCCAAATACCATAACCACTAGACCACGCAGACGGGTTGAGTGGTTTTCGGCATCACCAGATTCCTGCAACGACAGACAACTCTTAGCAGTTAATATAGTCCTTTTTCTTTGAGGGGCAGGGAGTGGCAGAGGAGTATTGAACAATGACAATCCGCCTACCATTAAAGCATGTATCTACATATAGGTTAATGCTTGAATTTACTTGAGGTTGGTTTTTTGTCTTCTTCTTTTTTTAATTCTGGACTCATCCGTTGTAAAACTTCTGCATTGCCCACGTAAATATCTCTCTCGTTCATATTTGTTTACCCCCTATTCTCCCATCTCTCATTTTCGTTAATTAGAAAAATGAACGCAGAAAGAGAGGCTTCAATCTAATACAATGCTCTCCAATTGTGACCAGATACTCTGACATTTTGTATCTGGGAATTTCGAATTAGTCCGTGGCGTTTCTTCCTAATTCGAGGTCGATGGATGCGCAGCAGGACAAACTTCAGAGAGCCGCCCTTGACGAAGAAAAAGGGAAAGGGATTCGATATCAGGTTTATCGGAAATCTTTGGGGAAATCAAGGATTAATTCGAGTTTGAATTACCGTTGATTTGGGTTCATCTGCCTACATTATAGCTCAAGACAGGCTTCATCAGATATTCATTCTCGTAGAGAAAGAAACGTCTTAAGCGGAAGAGAATTATATAAGTGATAAGCACTAAGGGAGCAGCGAGGAGACGCATTTTTAGTAAAATTTTCGATTTTTGTTTTATTCCCTCTATCAACCGATACCAATAACAGTCCCATATATCAATCATAATCATCGGATAGTATTTACTAGATTTTGAGTCTTGCTGTCATTTGCTGCCATTTTTTATTTGTAGTTGGTGAATATTTCGAGTCATTTGAAATAATATCCAGAAGGTATTTACATAGACGTATTGATGATAACTTTCTCAAACTGTTACATCAGTTTCTGAAAGATTCAGGTTTGCTTTGAAATGTAGGACTAAGTTATTTTACTTTACCATTTTACTAAATTATTTTAGAGACATAGCCACTGCTCGTTGTATGTCACAATATTTCATAATAAAACTTTTTATTTTATTTTTGTATTATAGAGCACTAGAATAGAAAACTTTGGAAGTGCCTTGTTGAACAACGTAATATGCCAACCGATTTCACGACTGATCGAAAGTCCAATTCTTTCCAATTGCATTTAAAAATGATCAAGGACCTTTACATGTGAACGAAAAATTACTTTTCCGCGAAAATTGGGCTAGAAATGGCAAAAAACGAGACACGCAACAGTTGCTACATCTTTTATTCCCCGCTATAAAGAAAGCGCATTTCAAGAGTCCCCAATCGATGCTAATTTCATCTCCCCCCCCCCCCCTTTCATCATGAGCTGTAAATGGCTATGTGAAAGTAGGGCACTTCTCCGCGACAAAATTAAAAGAAAATATTTCTGGTAACACGAGAAAGAATTTGACTCTTTTTCTTGTAGATGAAAAAAGTGCTTTATTAGTTGCATTTACACAGCGTGACAGCCCCTTAACACTTGAAAAAACATCGAATATTGGACCGGTTTTTGCTCACGTGACGTGATGATGATGATGATGATGATGATGGTAGTGGTGGTGTTGGAGGTTGTGGCCGTGATACTTTTACTTTGGATGAAAGTAGTAACAAAATCTAATTATGCAGATTTGTCTGTTTTAAAGTGGTAACTAAATAAAATGAATACAACTATTCATTTTATTTTTTTACCACTTTAAACCAGACAAATCTGCATAATTAGATTTTGTTACTACTTTCATCCAAAGTAAAAGGTAAAAGGGAAGCTAATTGAAATGAAATTAGGAATAGCTAATAATGATAACAGTAATAATAATAATCATCATCATCATCTTCTATTATTTTTTCGTTTTTATTTTTTGTTTATAAATTCTTCTTTAAATTAGTTGAAAAGGGGGAAAGGGGAAAGTTGCACTGAGGCTGGATTTTCAGTTTAATATTCACTATACAATTCTAGTATGCTGAGGTTTTAGATTCACTGTAACTATGATATAAAGTTTATCAGCCATTCTATCCCGTCGTATTCATTAGTACCTAATGATGAAGAGAAGTGTACTTGTAAATTGCAAGAATTAATGTTATACCTTATCCATGAGTGTTTATTTTCATGTGTGTACAGAATATTGGTTTCGGTGACGTGAAGTAAATAAAAGACTATTCTAAACCCTACAAAAATATTTTCGTGATACAAATATTTTTGTTAGAACGTGGTTTACTGGGCCAGAGAGGATTAGACCACACAGCGAGGTCACTGACAGGTGGCTATCGCATTAACTCAGCTCTCAACTAACATAAGAAAAAGAGGATCATGGGGGACCAACAAGCACCGATTGGGGAAGTTTTCTATACAGAGGGAGCAAGTAGCTACAAGTAGGACAGTTGGGCTTTAAAACGACACGTGTAACTTGTGCCATTTTAAAGCTGGCATATCAAGGAGTTCTCTCAGAGCTGGGCATATCATCTTGTTCTGCATTGCAGCAGATACACACAATGACAGAAGATAAGGAGATAACAAGATAAAGCAAAATGGCAAAGGTCCCTTTTAGGGGGCGTCCACCCATGTGCGGGGTCGAGAGCGATCGCATTAGGTTTAAATTAGTCGAGAACAGGTAACCATGGTACATGAAAAGATGATTTGTGACATTTGTCATTTAACATGCAAGGAGTTGGCTAGTAGATGATCTCGTAGATTAGCTTTTAGATGAGCATGAATTTAAATAGGATCACAGTGAAGCCAGTGTAGTTTGCATCAAAATTCACCACCATTGGTATTCATGAACTGTTCATTCAACCATTAAATTGTCAAACATGACATCGTGAAGCTCCATTCAATTTACTCTATTCATCATTTCCTTCCCGTCCTTAGCCAAAAATCTCCATGAATCAAAATGACACCCACCCCATTTTGATTAAATTAAGAGGGGCAACTCCCCCTTTAATACGCTCCGGCCCTGTATTCCTCTGCGTTTTTATTTTTTTACACGAGCCACCTTGCAGACGATATTGAAAGCACAGAGATAATGGGCAGGGATTCCCGCGCTTTCGAAATCGCCATGCTATCGATCACTGTCGGTTGACTGTCCAATTTCAGAGATAACTTTTCGCCTTCGACGTTGCCTCTTATCATAACAGTTATGATCTCATATAGCATTTGAAAGAAGTGTCATCCGAGTGAACAAATGGAATTTAAGCCCCCCTTATCCTATATCATCATGATCATTATATGCGGGATGTTGTGGCAGAATATTTTTTATCTAAAGACCAATGTCTCGGTGTGCAGGTGTCAACATGTAAAACAGATGGGCTGTCTTTTGAAAGATATTGTTTTGTTAAGTTGAGAATATAATATTACAGCGTATCATACAAATTTAATATTTTACAGTTTGAGTGTGGAAGAACAAGATTCTCTCATTTTCCAGTTAGCCTTTGGAGAATCTCATAATTTTAAACCTATTTCTTACTATTAGTAGGGGGATGCAGGGTTGAAAATCATGCCACTTTGCACAAAAACCTATCTTCAGTCAAAAACAAAATATATATGTATAATAAAAATAATAATCACCCCCAAAAATGAATAATAATAATAATATTTTTAAAAATAACTCAAAAGCAGATGTGTGGGAACATTCATGTAGTGAAAATCTCAACATCACACCCCCAAAAATGTAAAATATATATTATCTAAAAATTTATTACGACATGTGCACTACGGTTTATAACACGATTGGATATATATTAAGACAACGACATTATTTCTTCAGATATTTCGACATCATGCGAGAACATTTCCTTGGCCTCTACCGAAAAACTGCACGACGCTGAACTTGTAACTAAAACAATATTTTATTAAATTGATCTCTATGCTCGTATTCTGATAGAAACCGATAAAGGTCTTTGATGGCACACTACAATGAGTGAAGCTATGACGAAAATGAAACTATGGGGATGATATATAAGGTTCGCTACGTGCAACATATTGCCTATTTATTAATATATTTCTTTATATATTTCTTTATTTTCATTTATGTAATTAATTAATTATTTAATTTCCATGCAAAACTTTGCCCCAAAACCAAATGAACAGACAGAGAGACAAGGGCGTCAGAAACAGCACCAACTAGTTTCCGACGATAGCCAAAAGGAAATCCATTCCTAGCTGTGAAGTAGATTCTGCTCATATGTCTGTGTAGTCGGTGGTTTACAAACATAATCTACAAACATACATAATTACAAATAATGTCATTTTTCAATTTTTAAACTAAAAGACAGCAAGGAAGAGCATCAGGGCCTAACGGAAAAGAGGACAGGACATGAAAAGGGAGAAAAAAATATGATCATAAATATGTTTTAAAGATACGGGGTTGAAGAGGCAGGAAAGCAATAGATAGAGACTAAACTTAGAGGCGAATCGTTAAAATGATCGCCGAAGTTTTGACTGCTAACTGGCATTAAGCATGCTCAGTATTAGTCTGTTTTGGGTGACAAATTCCGGTCAGCGGTCGCGTTTTCCTCACCCGGCGCGCGCGCCGCACCCGTCGTACTGGCACGCGCCGATTGGAACCCTTTTGTAAACTTTCGCCTTTCTTCCAAAATGGGGGGAAGGCACCGCCTTTGATCTAGGAGGGAAGTTGGAATGGTGGCTGCTTTGTGCCTCCACGCGACTCACATTATTATGTCCCACTTATGAGTTTTGGAAACGAATTAAATTCGAATCAAGGAAGGTTTGAAATGTGACTCTAACTTAGCTCATGGACGGAATTAAGAGAGGTACAAATTCGATGACTGTCTAGTCCGTTCTGTCTATGGAGATATAGATCATAATCTTTCGCGCTCCATCTGTTCTTTCATGCGCGTCACATATTGCCTGGAAAGTAAAGACTTCGCAATTGGCTTCAAAAATATAAAAAATACATAAAAGACCGCTTATGACTTTTAGTCTCTAACCAACGTTCATGGTGCTAAAGTATACTTCAACTCATATTAATAGGGATTAAAATAATGACCATGCTAATGTACACGAAGCGCAATCTTACGGTCTCCCGGTGACATATTGTTTTCGGGCAAATGCGAGATAAAAATTTATGGCATATTGCTTAAGGTAATGCAAAATATAGCGAGGCTTATTAATATTCGATAATAGATAGCTAAGTTCTCTAAACAACCCTGCTATAGGGATTTCATATGACCCCAGAGACAATGTTAATGTATAGGGCAGGCAGACGGTTCTATGGTTTCTGTTTTATAGATTTCATCGACAATAATACGGGGGTGGGGGAGCTTACGTGCACATACGGACTGGTAATCTAACGCACTCTTTCTAATCGCGTGACTATACAATAACGTATAGCTTTTATATTTGTGCAAGTCATATTTGTGAAATTTAACAATCGACATGGTTCGGTAATGTTTATTACACTTACGCATAGCTCGAGTTCGTGTTTTTTTTAATAGTGCCACGCATGCGGATGTTTTTTCCTTTTCTTCAGTCGGTAACAAAATGTTACAATGTGCATGGAGTTTAATACTCGTCATTGAAGCCCCATTGAAGTCAAGCGCCGCTATTAAGTTGTTGAAACCTTTCAAAGGATTACACAGTACAGTAATTAAATCTATATTTTATTATGACATTGATTGATGGGTGAAAAACAATCGACAGAATAGGGGGAAGGTCATCTTAAGTTTTGGAAATATGAGGAACAGATTTTGAATAGTGCAAAGAAATTGGCACAGAAATAAAAATGCTAATCATTAACAAATAGTAGAGAAAATGAAGTAGTAGTAATATAATAGTAGGAGTAGAAGTATTAGTAGTAATACATGTATTAGAAGTAGTAGTAATAGTTGTAGTAGTAGTATAGTAGTAATATAAGTAGTAGTAGTATTATCATAAGTAGTAACATCAGCAGCAGCAGTAGTAGTAGTAGTAGTAGTAGTAATATTTGTATTAGAAGTAGTAGTAGTTGTAGTAATAGTAGAAGTAGTAGTTGTTGTAGTAATAGTAGTAGTTGAAATAGTAGTAGTAGTAATAGTAGTAGTAGTAGTAGTAGTAGTAGTAGTAGTAGTATAACAGCATCAGAAGAAGTAATAGTTGTAGTAGTAGTAGTAGTAGTAGTAGTGGTAGTGGTAGTTTTATTGGTTTTGTTGTTACTGTTGTTGTTGATATTTCTGCTAGTTTTGTTATTGTTAGTATTGATGCTACAGCTAGTATGTGGATAAGACAATTGTCTAAAATAAAAATAAATTGATGAATAACACGAACCAAAGGAACAAATACAGACAATGAATACACACAAGACAAAATGGAATCCGTTTTTTAAGTTTAAATTTATGATAATCAAAAGTACACTGGCAATTCTAGAATATACATTGTTGCCCCTCAGTGTTGCCCATAAAGTTGAAGAAATTACCACTACCTCTATTTATGAAATGATTGTGACAATATGATTTATTCTTGATAGATAGACAGATAGATAGATATATCTTCATTGAGCTTTATTGATCAATCTCCGTGAGTCTTTCGATTGATCAGTAACATTCTGCAAAGACATAAACCTCTTCTATCACGGATAAATATCATTGTAAAAATCGTTTCATGTAAAGAAGTGGGATTTTTTTCAACTTTATGGGCAACGCTGTATGAAAGCATATAAGTTGGGAATTGGGAATTAAATAACTACACGTTTCTGCCTCGTAAATGATATAATTATAACCAAAAATGTGAATGTAATCAGAATGTAAACATAAACCAGCAAATATAAAACTAAACAACAAAAAGAATTAGAAACAAACAAATAACTCGATTTATAGCTCATTTCAGAGCAATCAACGGTGTACATTCATATTAAAGAGTTATCGATTTTACACACTCAAGCATACACATATCTTTAAACATTTGTTTTTGTTTTTTGTAATACAAGTATTTCAATGACAAATGACAACATGAACGGCTCTTACTCCAACACGTAAACTATATTGATGTATTGAACGTACCACAAGCGACTCGCACCACAAGCACCACGAGTGTCTATATATATCCTGATAAATACTCCCATAATCCGACATGGCGACAGTTCTAAGGTGTGTACTCTGGATACCAAAATATTTGAGGTAGAATATGGCGGGAGAAAATATGGCGGGAAAATAGTTTGTAAGTGATAGCGTGTTGCGTGTAGCTCCAGCAACACGGAGGGTAGAGTGAGTAAATTTAACGGCGCGAATCGAATGATATAAGACTGGATATTGAATATCTTATGGACTTTTAGTTTATTACTCAATAGAAAGAGGAGGAGTGGATGACTGAGGTTTTTTCATCATGATAATTGATGAAAAGAGGGGTAGAAAAAGCAATCTATCTAATGTGCACATCGCACGTCTAATATCCAATATTACGCAGCTCCCCATTCCCCAAAACTAATTTAGCTTCAAACAAATACAAGAGAGCAGCACCGGCATGCGTACCCCCTTTCGTGTGGCGCACTGGTGTGTGTGTGTATGTGTGGTATAATATGACGTGCGTGTGTGCTTGTTTTTGTGTATGTCCTCGGTGTGGATGGAGGGAGTCAAGGGGTAAGAATTAGAAGGTTATAAAATCAAATTGCTGATGAAGTGTAATCGAGAAAATTAAAAAACAGAGGCATAATTGGATCAAAGCTCACCTTGCGTTATGAGATTTAGCGACGGTGACGATGCGGGCTCGACCGGGCCGTACATGGCTCGTGCCTCGTCGCGATGCAGACGGAAATCGTGCCTCAATGCGGGCTGGGAGTTTTTTTTCAGAAGAAATAATGGCGCTAAATTCCCATCATCTCCCACCTCTGTCTCAGTGAAAAGCACGAACTCCTAACACGATGGCATAGATTTATATTTCAAACTGGACACTCTCATACATTCGATCATCAACTTTCTATTGTCCGCGACGGTCTAAAACTACTCTCATCCTTACTTCGATACGTGGGCTCACCTCTCCCTATCTCTCGCTCTATCTCCCTCTCTCTCCCTCTCTCTCTCTTCTCTTGCTATTTCTGGCGTGTGTTATTACCTTTAGAGGAAAATCTGTGTCACTCCATACGCATTAACGGCGTGTACTTTAGCAGAACCTGAGCGTAGTATGGAAATTAACATTTGATGCTTGATTTGCATCTGAAATCAGTAAGCAGAAAATGCTCCGATTATATCTTGTCCATTTTTCCTCCCAGTCCTCTCTATTATATCTCCCTCTCTTCCCTTTTCCCCTCTCTCTCTCTCTCTCTCTCTCCCTCACTTTCTTTTTCTCTCTCTTTCTGTACCCCATTCACTCTCCTCTTTCTTCTTTTTATCTACCTCTCTCTCTCTCTCTCCTCTTTCTTCTTTTTATATATATCTCTCTCTCTATCTATCTCTCTACCTACCACCTACTTTACTCTCTCTAAAATAAATATCTTTCTCACCTCTCTCTCTCTTCTTCTTCTTCTTCTTCGTCTTCTTCTCTGTCTGTACTGAATCAACCTAAGTCTGTTTTTGTCATTTGTTTCCATTGTTATTAGTATTAACTTTGCCAGACACTGTTACTCATCATCATCGTCTTTTGAACACACTTTTTCCCTTTTCATATTTAAGCCGTCAAGCGTCGCAAAAATTTCCGTTTTTCTCATTTTTTTTAAATTTTTCTCTTTTCCAGTTTTTTAAACGAGTAATGTTTTTCCCGTTTTTTTTTGTATCATCCAAAGGGAGCGTATTTACCTTTCTCGGATATTCTCTTTAGGGAGTTACGAAGAAAGAAGCAAAATGCTGGAGGAAATCTAGGGTTTCCTTTTAATGTAATAAGCGGGATTTTGTCCGCGCTGGAATTTTGAGGGTAATGCGGCAAATTTGATTAGGGCCAAGTCGCGGCGGGACAGCGGAGTGAGGGCCGATCGATCGGACGTCAGCGTATCATCGCGCCAGAAACTCTCCAGTAAGTATCTCCTCAGCCAGGGCTCTTACCGAAGACAACGGACGAAAGAGAAGCAGAAAGCCGTTGTGTACGCACCAAAGAAGTCATTCAATGGACACTTGCTTTGCAATTGCGAATAGAAAAAAAATAAAAGGAGCACGCCAGGAATTCGCCGTGTATCAAATAGTAGGCAGCGATAAATGGCGATAAAACGTTCAGATTTGATTTGACGAATTCCATTTTTCGGCTGGGCCCATCTTCGCCTTGAGTTGTAAAGCTGTGTATAGCGGGTTCATCGAATCAAACAGGAGAGCCGTGTGGAAGAGGACTTGATGTGATTAAAGCCGTAGAAAGCACTTAGATGGTGTCGAGAAGACCTCGACAAGTCCAAATGTTTCTCGGATAATGAAAGGAAATGGGCTGTACATTGTAGTGGAAATCAGGAGATCAGATGCGGAAGAGCTGTTCAATTCAACCGTAAATTGAGATGAATTGGTGACAAAAAGCGATGATTTGTAAAAATTGTATTTGGGTGACCCACACGTCAATAACGGGGGCTTGGAAACACTCATGTTCACTTTGATAATGGTCCGCGACAAGAAATTCCCACATTTAGCACTGAGAACGTTTCATTAATGACACAGCACGTGAATGAATAGGATGACATAAATTCGAAAGCACTTTGAAATGTTTCAAATGTCTATTTTAAATGCTTCCAACCAATCAATTTACGCGACCAAAATGTTGACCAGGCTTTACGAGATTGATCAAATTCAACACATTACTTTTATTATCAAGAAATACTTAACCTCTTTTAAACATTCCCAATCAATTTATGTGTCACTTCAGGCTGTATGAGATTGATAAAATGCAACACATTATTTTTTCATTATCATGAAATTTGTCAACTGAACCTCTTTTAAACGTTTCCAATCAACTTATGCGTCAGACATGTTGTGCAAGTAGTATGACATTGATCAAATTCAACATTTTATTTTCATTATCAAGAAATGATTGTAATATATTTCATATCAGTATTTCCAATCAATTAATGCATCAGAAATGTTGACCGGGTGCATGAGATTGACAAAAGTCAACATATTACTTTCATTATCAAGAAATTATTAAAATATAAAAATTATCTCTTTTAAACATTTCCAATCAATTTATGCCTCAGAAATGTTTACCACGTACATGTATTATAAGTAAAAATTCAATTTATTTTTTCACCGTAAAAGAATTGATTCTTGAAACAACAATCACACATTTAACTTCAAGTTCATGTTAAGTTGTTCCTACAAATGCAACCAATCAACACATTGCTAATTAATTTTGTCTGAACCACTCATTCGCAGGACCCTAGCTTCATGTATGTTGGAAAAAAATGATAATCAGTAAGAAAAATAACGATGAAAGCCACTCGATTTGAAGATTACTTTATGATATCTAATGGGTCTTAAAAGGTACTCTGGCAGGCGATTATTTGACATTCATACACCGATTTCTGGTTGTTTTGTTGTTTACTTGATGTTCGTTTATTTTCCATTTCCATCATCACAAATATATTATATGACGTTTTAACGTGCATGGTCACATAAAACCACACATAGAAAAGGGGGTCGTCATAAACACAATCTTAAGTTGACGTCCTCATTGTGCCTGAGTAAAACGTTCATACATTGTTCGTTGTCTAGTTAATTGGATCTAAATCGTCCTGATTCGAATCTCAGCTCCGACCCAAACGACATCTAGTACTTTTTGCCACTCTTAATCCAGGTGCATTAGCTAATTTCGTCGATGTTGTGATCGCCTAGACTGTCTACCTGAATAACGGTTCGTTCAGATTATGACGCGGTAAACTGCGGCAAAAGAAAAAATGCTTTGGTCTATTTTACGCGCAAGTGAACGGCGACTTCGGTACACGCTATCAACGATCATACGCGTATTCACTGCGTTCAGTATTATAAGATACAGAAATGTGTAGCGTAATACACTTTACGTCATCATAACAAGAATAATTAAAAGATAACATTTTTAAAAACGTCGCGGTTTTTGCCGCGTAATATCTGAACGAGGCTATTGGGGGAACACGAAGCTTCTGGTACGAGTTTGTTGATTAGAAAAGGAATAGAAGCTACATCATTTACAATTGGTCATTGTATACAGTATGTAGAATCATACTAAATCAACCTTGCACCTTAAAATATTAATCAAAGCTATAGATAGATGCTTTTATTATTCTCTTGCAAAAACAAAAGAAATTTGTAGTGAACAATATTAATTGTTGCAGTTAAAAAGATACATGAAATACGTAACCTAATTACATAATTAAGAGCAACAATGAAGCCAAACAATACACAAAGAAATACATTCAACAATTTATATTATTACCATAATTATTGAGAGCATCAAATCAGTGAAAGTATAACAGATATCGTAACATCAAGGGTATATCTGCTAAAACGTCATGCACTGTTTATAGGTATTTTGATAGATTACTATCCTATATTTAGATGTCTGCTCTATTTCACGACCACGGATTCAAGTAATAAACTCTAAATCATAAATCTCTAACTTTAAAGACTCCAGGATTACACAAATCAGTAGCTTGATGATTTTATCATAGGCAGATTATAGTCACGTTTTTTAAACGATCTGATTAACGAATGTAATCGAATTTAATCATAAATTAGTCTTATCGAAATCATTCACAGAATCGCAAAAAGAGATAATGTATGAGAACCCTTTTTGTTTAAATCACCTTCTCAAACAACAATATAATACTGTATTGTACTTTATTACTGTTTTGGTGGCAGCACCAATAAAGCCTTTGGCTTTCCTAGCTGTCTCCACATTCGTATATATGTTTTGTTGTTGTATTCTACTGGATATGTTTCTCTTTAACTTGTACGCTATATTTTTTTATTTTATATGTTCGTTATGATGTTGTTATGATGAATGAAATAGAGATCAATTTAATTCAATGACATTTATAATATTAATGTAGAGCATATCATCTTTTTTAATTGCAACATATTTATATAGCAGAGCATATAGCATAGCAGAGCATATACAGAGCTAAAAAGTAAACATGCAAACATTTTTAATAAATTACTTCTGTGCGACCTTATGTCTGATACCGCGGTATTATCCTCAAAATCCCTCATTTGCTCGAATATAATTATAATACGAAATCCCTGCATGGCCGCCATCCTATTTAAGCTACATATTACTTTTAAATGGATATCGCCTGCGAAGTTATATTGTACACAATAATACAAACATATGGACAAGATCGGACCCCCGGTCACAATGTTTACCTAAATATAATTAAACCAATAGGCTAATCTTATTAATCCGGGCGACTATCCCAAACAATGACCGTCTTGATATAGCTGTAAAGTAATTGAATCATTATCCATCATAGGGCTAGATCTCATCCGCGCGCGTCAGAAAGCGTTGTATCTAACGGTAAATCGCATTAACTCCTCCCCGTCAGTCTCGGGTAAGGCGAAGCTCCGATTCCGAGCGCTCATGATGTATTTATACGCATGGGTGCCGTTTTAATCTAATAAATTACGTCTATTGTTTGGCTTTATCCCTTCATCATGACTTTGAACATGCAAATCCTTTCTTCTATGCAGAACCATCATCTTTGTTTGGGCACATAATCAACAAAGATAGATCGCCTATGCTGGCCAGCTTTTGGTATGCCTATAACGAAATTCTCGAAATAAATGGGAGGAAAACCGCTTCGATTAAATTCGTATCATTATGGACATACAATACTTACATTTATAAATATACAATGTATATGTAAAACAATATTGAGTTCCGCTCGGAGTTCGAAAATAAGCAAAAACACAAGAAATGATGAACTTCCATCCAAGATGAAATTATTTTACAAAATAATTCTTCTCATAGTCATTGTTAATTTTTTGTGTGTGATATTATGTTGTGTTGTATTATGTTGTGTATATTATGCAACATAATAAGGGAGAGGGTGTGTGTTTAAATGTGGGGATAATTATTACTAACTGTGTGTTGTGTCCATTCGAGAGGGTGGGGCAAATCGTCAAAGAAGGAACCGGAATTTGATATCATTTTATACATAGATTAAATAATTAGTCTAAATCTCAGTTACTATATTTTAGCTGATAAATTTAATGTTGTCATTTTTTTTTAAAATATAGGTATAGACTTATATAATATGACACTCATGTTTAATTGGAAAATCAGAGAGAGAGTTAGAGAGAGCGTAAGAATAGAAAATGAAATTACTCTGGTCGTTTGACTTAATAATTAACCCCGATTGTTTACTTAATCTCCTATATTGTTTCCCTTCTCATTTTCTTGTATTTCGGGCATGTTTATTTGTTTGTTTTTTAATATGTATTGTAACGAAACAAAATCGAGATATGGTTTGCAGATATAAGTCGATATTTTTTCTAAGCAATTTATATTGATATCTGCTAAATATATTTTGAAGTTTGTTATTTTTTAAAGTTTTAAAGAGAAATACAAAGATAGACCCCAGTGGGGCACTTCAGTATAATAGGTACATCATTTACATACTGTGAAAAAAGCAAAGGTCCCAACATAAACCCTTGGGGTACACAGGCTCAAGGTGGTAAGAAACTTTAACCAAAGTAAATTGTTGACGAAAAATACACTATTGATATCAAACTCATTCATTTATGATATCTTCCAGTCATCAAGTTGTTGTTGTTTTTTGAAGAAGGTGGTTCAAGAGTGATAGTGATATTCTCACGTTCAGCACCATATTGCGTTATCAAAATCTACAAAGTGGTAATTGTATCAGTCATTTAATGTTAGCCTGTAGGTTTAGGTCATCAACCATCTTTTGCGGGCAAAATATATTAATTAGATTTCCTGTCATACGGAAAAGGATACAATGCTGCAGTAACATTTATGACAAGGAAACAATAGCTACACATTAATTCGGGAAATAAAGCAGTTTATTTCATTTTGATCTGTTCTGCCAATCGAATATCACGTGATTAAGCGAATGTGGCAATCTGGTGTTGGCATATGTCATGTTGTTGCGGTTACAAGTGGGCTACGTATATTCGAGAATGTGCTTTGTGTTCTGAAACGGAGATAGCATGACTTTATGAGGATGCATCATCAAAAATAAGTGAATCAATCTTATTTCGATTGCTAGCATAATGGCAACAAATGCACCCCCAAAATACTGGGAACCGTTTGAATTCATTTAAATGAATTATCACCCTGTTGCGACTAAGCCTCGCGCAATAAAAGCAAGAGAGAAATCCTTGTCAGCTAATGACGAGCAGTTACACAAAACAAAAGATATACTCATGCAAGCATGCATGGCGGGGGGAAAAATGACGGAAAGTCATTTTCCGCCTAGTTCATTTTCCCAGCATTTTTTATTCATAATAACCCCACTGGGCCTTTTAATAATCTAGAGCTCAGCGAGCGTCAATCGCTTGATGCAAAGGTGCAAGCAAAAATGTAAAAGGCTACAAGTCATGCACAAACGCGGCGTGTGTGCGTGTGTGTGTATCCGGCGTTGTTTGTGTGTATGGTGAGGATTCATACGGAATAAGGAATAGCATGGGGTAATACATTGAACTGGTAGATGTTAAAAGGGGTACAAGATAATACGTGCTCTCGCATCCGAGGCGCCACTCTGCCTATAAAACCCCGTGGAATTGAACCAGATCTAAAGAATGATCCCTTGCTGGTGTATTCCGTCGACGGAGATGGAGTCTTTTTAGTTCGTGTAAAATCGAGCACATCAACGTTTCTATTTTAAATTTGGGGAAATGTAGTACATGCATAAGATAATATGAACAACTAGAGTATAAACCCAAAGTGTCTTTATGCAGGGTAAAGAAACTTTTCGAAGAAATACATACAGAATTATTGTCTCAATATCATAATACTCAAAGCATTAGAATATAGATCTCCCTTGACACGTGTATAGGCGGAATATTGTTTCACCTATACATGTGTCAACATAGTCCTTTATTCTAGTGTTTCGAGTATTTAGATGTTAAATACATATAATCTCCTCCATCGCACAAAAATAAACGTCTCTTATTATCTTATATAAATTATAGGCCTATCTATATATACTGAGACATTTTCAACGTTTGCAAAATTTCAAATTAGTGACTTAACAACTAGGAACGTTCATTTAAGCTACGCAACAATTGGTCCCTCGTTTCCTTTCGAAATATATTAATTTCCACGAGAGTTTCCAAAAACTGTTGTATAGGTTATGTCCTTTTAATTTTAAATATATATCATCTGATCACTTTTTATTCAAAGGCTCGGTTTACTTAAGTTGTCTCAAGATGCTTTAAAGCCCGTCAATACTACTGGGCCAGAAGGGATTAGACCACACAGCGAGGTCACTGACAGGTGACTATCTCATTAACTCAGCTCTCAACTAACATAAGAATAAGAGGATCATGGGGGACCAACATGCACCGATTGGGGAAGTTTTCTATATAGAGGGAGCAAGTAGCTACAAGTAGGACAGTGGGGCTTTAAGACTTTCCATTGGGTGAAACAACAAGACCAATAAATGACATGAATAAATAAAGATGAAAATTTAAATGTTCAAAAGCTGTTCTAGTATAAAAGGCGAGAGAGCAAAGGAAACGTAAAATATAAGTGAACCACGATGTGCCAAAGCAAAGTTTCTTTTTTCTTTTAAGAAAAAAAAAAATCGATGATGCAGAGAACTAAAATATTCCATGTTTTGAAGGAGTGTCTGTGATATCCTTTAAGTCCACCCCCACTTTCGTTCAGTCAAGTAATTGTCTATAAATTGCCCGCGCTAAATACGAGGATTTTCGCTTCCGAAGATTTCTGATTACGATTAAAGCCATGCAGTCTCGACAAATTTCCTCTTAAATGAAGGAGAGGAGCTCCTAATCAAGTAGAAAGGTTACGCCTATTACTCTCATCACCTCCCTCTCACTTCTGATGAATAGTTTGAAGCCTTATGCCCGCCTCAAAACAAAAACAAAAAAGTCTGGATAGATCGAGCTCGGAGGAGAAAGAAGAGAGGGGGGGAAAAATGCCTAAAAATGAAACGAATGACTCTCCAGTGAGTCGATAGAAATATGCTCCTTTATGGCTATGCACATTAACTGATGAAAAATGCCTTAAGACAGCGACTCCTCCGATATACTAAATATAAACGTTATCCCTCACTTCTCTCGATCTCCCACTTTCCCTGCGGATGGCTTTTCCTCTCTTTCTTGAACTTCTTTTTCTCTCCCGGTCTCTCTGTTTCGCTTCGTGCGATATGAATACAGCTTGCTACAAACTACGTTCTTGTAATCTATCTCTTGCTATCTCATCTCTTTCTCTTTCTCTTTCTCCTTCTTTGTATGTCTTATCCTCTCTCTTTAACATACTGGAGAGAAAACTGTGAGTAAGAGAGAGAGAGAGAGAAAGAGAGACAGAGAGAGAGAGACAGAGAGAAAGAGAGAAAAAAAAAATCATATTTAGTCAAAGAGAATCCTGAAAACATAAGAGGATAAACAAAGAAACAAAATGGGAGGATCCAGAAAGAGGGGGAGAAATGGAAAGCAAACACAAAATAAACATGGAAAGAAATTGAGATAGTTACAAGAGCAGTAGAAGGAAAGGAAAACTTATACGTTAGATAAAGATAAATGAAGAACAAGAAGGGAGGGAGGAAGTAAGATGTGCGGAGAGAGATAGAGAGAGAGAAAAAAAAGAAGAAGGAGAAATTATAGTAGAAAGAGAGAGGAGAGAGAAAGAGAGACAAACATAGAGACACAGAGAGAAGAGAAATAGAGAAAAGGAGAGAGAGAAAGAGAGTGGTAAATAAAGAGAGAGAGAAAGATAAAGAGATAAAGAAAGAGAGAGAGAGAGCTAGAGAGAGAGACGGAGAGAGAGAGAGAGAGAGAGAGAGAGTAGAGAGTATAGCGACGTGACCGTCCCTTGCAGCCGGGTATTGATACATCCCTCTCGCTGGCGGGAAAATCTCGGGGACGTTTCGACTAGCGTGCGGTAAGGGAGTCGCTCAATTACTATCTGGGGAAATCAAGAAATAGT
Organism: Strongylocentrotus purpuratus; assembly: GCF_000002235.5. Classification (NCBI taxonomy): domain Eukaryota; kingdom Metazoa; phylum Echinodermata; class Echinoidea; order Camarodonta; family Strongylocentrotidae; genus Strongylocentrotus; species Strongylocentrotus purpuratus. The sequence continues at coordinate 11,659,340 of NW_022145610.1, forward strand.
GACTTATATCGAAAGAGCCTGCGACCTCAACGCTTAATCACTCTTCAACTGAGAGAGAGAACAGAATCTTAATATCAACTAAAAAAAAGACAAGAAAGAAAGTTGAAAATGTTCACTTCCACCAACGAAATCATCAAATTGCATCATTGAGTGGAATTAGGTGGGAGCAGGATCCTAGCGGTCTTAACTCAATATCAAGTCATTTCGGCTTTTTTTTAAATATGAAATGAAAATATTACTACTGTCATAGTGATAAAGTAGGGATATTGATAAATGAAAATGAATGCCCTGACAACACTGTCTCCATGCAAGGTTTTCTCTCAAACATTTAAAATAATTGAAAGCCGAGAATTTCGTAGCGATTTGAGCTGGCATCTCAATTTATTTTTATCAGAGAATTTATTTGCACTGCACAATAATTACTTATCAGAAGGAGAAGAAAAAAAACGTATTTTTAAGAAGAACAAAAAAAATGATTATTCTGAATATTCTAAAACAATTTACTGATCAAAACCAAAAGTTTATTAGATCGAACCAAAATTAGTATTAAAGTCGATCATAACATGTACATTAACTACATGTTCATTTCATTAAAATTAAAGAGACGATTATAGCTTGTAAATGTGCAAATAATAAAATGATCGTTGCATTTTATAGTGTAACAGTAAAGATTTGCTATTTCTTTGAAATGTTCTTGAAACATAATTATTAAGACAAATATCTCCTTTAAAGGTAAAGACCAGTATTGGAAACGCCCCAATTTCAAAAAATGAAATGGAAGCTCTCATTACCAATCATGTGAAAGAATATGTTTTGACTGATACATGATGATAACAAATTTGCCGGGAAACCGCCTACTAATTCATATATTTGGTAAATTTGTTTCTCTCATGGTCTGTGAGAGATATAGGGTAGTCCCATATACATCTTTCTGTGTATAGTGCTTTTAACTTTACGAAGAATGGGCCAAATTTCTTATCATTTTGATGATTCCAGAACCTTGCAGATGCTAGATGCTAGATGATCAACCTTTTCTGATCGATTCCACAACGTTTCTTTCACAATGCAATCGCATGACCATAACTGGTCTTTACCTTTTATACTCAAATAGCAATCAGCAAATGCTTCCATTCAAATAAAAGAAGTTAGATTTTTAGGTGAAGCGGAAAATAATTTATAGGCATTCCCATGCTTGTTATTCTATGTCATGTTTGTTGGAGAGTGTTATAGCAGTAATCTAATAGCAATCTCAAGTAAATAAGGTTTCTCCTAAAAGAACCTCCATTTCTGATTAATATGATTAAACATATCTTCAAAATTCGGACAACAAATCTACAAATAGAAAGAAAAAGAAAAAATTCTTGCCAGTGTAGACCTGTTAACTCGAATTTTCACTGGGCAGTTTTTCATTGATCGTCATAATTTCGAACCATCACAAAGCACAATGTTTCTTGCGTTGTACATAACAACATTTTCCTATATTCTTCTAAATAATGACGTGACCTAAACTTCAATTTATTTGTAATGATTTAATCATCCATCATATCCATGATCACTTTCAAACTAAATGGTTTCTCTTAACCTTCCTACCTCTTACTGCTGGGTGGGAGTCAACAGGTTTCGCACATAAAATATATAGGGGTTTTTTTTTTCAACCGTATATCAGGGCGCGTTGCGAGCCGTTGCTATGGTGCGGGATGCGGGGTGGATGAGGGAAAGCAGGTCTCTTGAATGCACGTTGTCCAGAGCACGGCGGATGCGAGAAGTCAACGGCGTGGTGAAGGGTTCTTTGATCGCTTCCGCTCGGCTAGTTGTCTGGTAAACATTGCATCAAAGAGTGGAGGGCATGATATAGCATGCTGAGAAGAACATCGATGATTTCTTCAGCTGCAATACGCACGATATACCACAAATTGATTTTCAACATGACTGTGATGGTTAAAGCTTGCTTAAGACGTGCCTTTATTGTTGTTGGTCTTATTTGGTAATTGTAATCGATAGTGTTGTCAAAAGACATGGCATGATTGTGTAAGACTTCATCATAATCGTGTGAATATACGTTTGAATTACAACATGTTCAAAGTCTTTTTTCACACGCTGTTAACATTTATTCAATTTAATTTATTGATAAATAGATAAAGGAATATACGCTTTTATATTATAAGCTTCAGCTCCCACTTTTTAACATGCTCTTATCATTATACCAAATTTCAATACAAATTCTATGACTTACAGGCTATGTATTATTTTTGAAGATGATTTGTAACAATAGCCTATAAACGTTTTGTGGCATCCACCCAATGATGTGCGACAATATACGAGGCAATTCAACTTCAGATATATAAGTGAAAGAAAAAAAGAAAGACAGAAAGATGAAAAAGACAGGAGGGAGAGGAGTAAGATAACTACAATGTGAAAATCAGAAATTAATCAAAACGAATGCAGTATTTGCATAAAGTTGCATTGCGGTGTAAACGTAACACATTTATATAAATTATACGACTTAGATGGACTTAAGACATTACCTAACTTGTAATCTGCCCCCTAACTAATGAGTCCAGTGCCTTTGTATTAAATAAAATATCTTATCAGCCAAGCACAGCCCCTCTAAAGTGTTGGGAGCCCCAAATTCGCAAAAAAATGACAACATTTTACTTCAGTTGCATCATAATGTAAAAGAGGATCTCATTATTTTAAAACCCACTTCTGCAAAGATTTCCCCAGAAAAAAAATGTGTTTGAAGTCAAATGTTGATAAACGAATACATAATTTGGGTTTTCTGTCGTACGCAGAAACCCTGCATTTTGTATCCTTTCATCAATATTCGATTTGAAATACATTTGTTTTGAATATCATCGCAGAAATGTGTGTTAAATGACATCCTCTTTCACATTATGATACAATTTAATTGAAATTTTGCAAACATATTTGTGGGGCTCCCAAAACTTTAGAGGGGTTTTAAAGAGCGATATCTAATTATATTTTTCATATTGTTTCATATCATATTTTTGGGGAAAGCTTATGTAAAAGGCGTTAGAGGGTTATTATAACTTAATTGTCATTTAATGAGTAATATTGAATGGATACTGTTGTGAGAATGGAAAAAAGATCAAAAAGGGAACTCGGCTCAATGTATTCCATTGATTTGTGGAACGCTAAATTTTAGTCTCTGTATTCTGTACAAATTACATTTTCATTATAAAATTATTATGACATGATTCATGAAATGGGGGAAAATGTTAATTTAATGCAATGACCGTCACTCAAAATCATAACTAAGATTACAATGTGTTTATAAAACTGTTTACGCAGCTTTTCAGCAGAGCGTTACGAGTATTATCTTATACACCTGTTATAAGCCCTAAATGGTTATTAATCTTGTCGAAACTGAGTCATAACCTTTCACAAACAACTAAAACGCGTTCAATAAACCCTGTTTATGAGTGTTTATACGCATGGTTATTAAAGACCAATTATTCATTGTTTTAACCTTAATCACATTCACATCACGGTTAAATTGATGGGAAAAGATTCAGTGGATCTGACATATTATGGCAATTGCATTTTCCTCTCACAAAAGGGAACATACTCTCCACGTAATAGGCGCGCGTTCATTTATCTTAGCATCTTTTTCTTTTCCCGCCAAAACTTTGATCAGAAATTCCCGACATTATTCCCCGCACGTGCGATCAATGATATGGGGTAGATATTTACGCTCCAGGCGCTGTCTTTCACCCACTCATCACAGTTCCTGATGCAATTATAATGATTATTACATTCGAATCACAGCTTGCATGAATACGTCTTCTTAAAAGAAGATCAATTTTTTACATCCTTTCTTTGAAATGATCAGTAATGAAAATCCTAATCACTGGCAAAATGATATTGAGTACGGGCCTTCCCTCTCTTTGCTTTCTCCCTCCCTTTAGTTCATTGTGTGGTAGTGAGCGGATTAGGTGAAGTTTATTCATGAAAATTTCTCCCGCGGAAAATGAATTAAGAATAACAGTGGGGAGTCATTATTTCTGCTTGTGTGTTTGGGATTTCGGGAGAGCGAGCAGCGCGCACGGATTACCAAACCAGCGCTTGTCAGCTGACGGTTGAGGCTCGGGCAGCTCACCGCTGTTGAGCTGTGCCCTGCTACCTGGCAGCGTAATTACTTCCCGAATTACTTATCAAAAACAATCAGCACCAGTCGTCATTCCTCCTCTCCATATCTCTCCTTCCACAAATCACAATAAATGAGGAGATGTCGAGGAAGAGTGAGAGAGAAGAGAAAGTGCCGTTTGCCCTCTGTCAACTCACGGATTTTCTTTTTTCACGCTCGTTATGTTTTCGAGTCATAATGAATGGGAATGAACTCTGTAATTGGAACGGAAAGATGACAATGCGTTGACCACCTGTGCTGGTCGATTGCAAAACCAATCGCTGCCATGACGCATGCGCACTACATTATCGATTGGACGCTCATGTCATTTTGTTTTTGTGCGAAATATTTTACCCTCATTTTTTCTTTTTTGTTGTTGTTGTTGTTGTTGATGTTCCATTTATTTATTTGTAATACAAATATCTATATTCAGCGAATTCGTTTATTTTGTTGATATATTTTTCACCAATATTTCTTCAATGTTGATCTGAATGTCAAATTTGAACTATAGTGTGTTTCAATCACTAGTGGTAAAATAGGAAATGTCTCTGTTTCCTTGTTGCTTCATACTATGCTCGTATATTATATAACAAGTTTTCTTGTTTACCATATGAAGTTCAAGTCTAAGTTCAAGTTTTATTTCCATTTTCAATAAGAAAAATATAAATTTTGTACAATAAATAAACAACATTTTACAAAGAAAAAAAAGTAATTATACAGTGTACATGTTTTTTTTTCTTTGCATAACAAAAGACATTGTTTATAAAATTCTTAAATTAGTTACAAGAAAATGTACGATAATCATAGGCCTATTATACAATCTAAAGCTAGAACAAAACTAGAAATGTTGCTGTATGTATATATATATATATATATATCAAGTGAAAGAATCCCCAACACTTCTACAAAATACTAGCTGTAATGAGAGAGGGTATATAAGGAACAAATATTACCTGACAAATCGACGTGCTACTGACTTTGACCTTTAATATTTTCCTGTTAAAGATTGAATTAATAATGAATTAAAGAGTCAAGTCGTCTTGCTACTTCGTCGTGCTCATTATATTTTAGACACAGTTGATGAACAGATAAGTTGAAAACATGAAAGGGGCTTCATTTTATAAAGAAATGCATGGTCTACGAACCATGCAGTATAATAATTAAAAAATATAAACAGATAGTCGAGGCTAGCTGTTTTGCCAGAAAACCGGTGGGGGATGTTCACTTTTGACATTTGAAGGTTTTTTTTTATAATAAAAGTTAAATAACCGGTCACTTGAAGCTTTGTAACACTGTAGGGAGGAATTCTGTCACAGAAGGAAGAAATGAGAAGAAGGAAGAGAGAAAGTGATTTTAGAGAGAAAGACAGTGGCAAATCGAGGGGAGGGTAAACGGTGGGGTTGGGGGGTGGCTTCTCAGCTTGAGATCGTTAAATAAATCATGTTCAGCACCAGATAACATGAATGTTTCTATATATGTTACTCGCCAATATGGCTCCCTCCCCTACCCCTCTTCTCTCTCTCTCTCTCTCTCTCTCTCTCTCTCTCTCTCTCTCTTTCTCTCTCTCTTTCTCTCTTTCTTACTAGCTCTATTCTATATTCTCTATCTAAATATCATTCTCTCTTTCTCTCTCTCTCTCTCTAATTGTATATATATAATATAAAGGTCTCCCTTTTTCTGTCTTTCTCTGTCTCTCTGTCTCTCTGTCTCTCTGTCTCTCTATATTTTTTATTCTATCTGTTTTCTCTCTATATTTATGTCTCTCCTCTCTCTCTCTCTTTCTCTCTCTCTCTCTTTCTCTCTCTCCCTCTCTCCCTCTTTCTCTCTCTCTCTCTCTCTCTCTCTCTCTCTTTCTCTCTCTCTCTCTCTATTCTCTCTCTCTCTATTCTCTCTCTCTCTCTCTCTCTAATACTTGTTCCCCCTCTTTTCCCGAACAAATAGCACTAGGGGTAGTGTGTCAAAATAAGTCTTGATGAGCCGATGACGGGAGAGGGGAGAACGGTGACATGGGCACGATTTAAGGCGATTTAGAGAGAACATAAAAAGGAAAGAGAAGGGATCGAAAGACAAAAAGAAAAAAAGAAAAGAGGGGCTAAAGGATAGCGAATCCTGACTGAAATGCATTAAGTTGATTAGTTTTTGTTATGGCTCGGGACCGGCCAAATGCGCGCGTCCAACAAAAAAAAATGGAGAAGAAAAAAAAATGAGAGAGAAAGAAAGAAAAATACGTCGTACCGCGAAAAATGTCGTCTGCACGCAGCAGCCACACCGAGAGGGCGAGAGACCGCCCGAGAAAATTTTCATTATTCTGATTGCTTGCGAAATGCGAGTCTTTTTAATTTGAGAGGGTATATAGTGATGCGTACGGCAGTCTGTCCAAAAATTTGGCTGTCAGTTTTGTCCAGAACCCCCCCCCCCTCCCTCCTCTCCGTCTTTCCTTCTCTCTCTCTCTCTCTCTCTCTCTCTCTCTCTCTCTCTCTCTATCTCTCTCTCTCTTGCTCACTATCTTCCGCTTACACTCATGCTATTTCAATATCGTTGTCACGTATCGATCATCAAAAAAGATACCTTAGAATGCATATAATTTCAACCGATTTCCTTTAATGACTCTGCAACACGATGGTCGTTAAATATCACTTACACCATGCTTACACCACTGCTGCATACGACAATTTTTAAGTGTTAATTTGTATAGTATACTGCTATTTGTTTCAATATAATATTAATAATGCTCATATCGCATGGGTGCAATTAACGTAAATAGTAGCGTTCAAGAAAGAGATTATTATAAAAGAGGAAATATCGATGGTCGTTGAAGACAATTCATGATGATTCATGACTAGCAAGGAGTAAATATATTAGCTATGTTTATAATAATAATAATGATAATTATTAATATCATTGTTATTTGTACTATTATTATTATTTATATTATTAATATTATAACTATCATTATTGGTAGTAGTAGTAGTAGTAGTAGTAGTAGTAGTAGTAGTAGTAGTAGTAGTAGTAGTAGTAGTAGTAGTAGTAGTAGTAGTAGTTGTAGTAGTAGAAGTAATATTAACATTATTAATATCATTATTATTATTTTGTTATTGTATTGTTAATATTATGATCATCATCGTCATCATAATGTTAATAATGATAATGATGATGATGATAATGAGAGTTTTACAGTTATCATTGTCGAAGTGCCCGTCCCTCATTTTAATTAACATTGCAGTCAAGAAAAGATATAAACAGCTTTGACTACCAAGATCTGAGGATAGAGAGAGAAAGAATGTGGACCGTCCAAGCAGAATGATGTGACTCCAATAATCATCGAAAGTATCATTACCAATACCTCCGAGGATCTACACGTCTGTGACCTGCAGAAGGTAACATTTAGGTAAATTGGGCAAAAGGAGACTCATAAGGAAAGCACTTGGCCAGTAGAACAACAGAGTGTAATAAAAAGTCGCACTTGATAGCACTAATTGAATTTTGTTAAAGTAAAAAAAATCATAAATATAGGTTCTCGGTCTTGTTTTGCAGAATTATAATAATAAATGATAATCATAATAATAAGAAGAAGAAGGAGAAGAAGAAGAAGAAAAAACCCATTGTTTCTAAACTGCTGCTGCTACAACATAGAGGCAGATCCGATCATTAGTTTCAATTTGATTATACAAAGTCGGGAAACATAACGAGACAGTTTTTGTATTATGCTCGTCAACGTTCGCGTTTTCAGTCCTAAAGCTATTTGAAATAGCGCCTTTTTTACCTTTGCAAGCAGTTACATAGTACACACGTCTGGGCAACTTTAACAATAAATAACTCACTACTTAAAATAGACAAATCGGTCAATACAATCCAATGTCCTCTAGCAAATAAATAGGACTTTAAAGGTTTCTTGAATTGTTTTTAAAATTCGTTGTAGGCAATTTACATTGCATTCCTAGAATTAGTACTTTTTTAATACTGCAGACGTCAATGCCTCGAAACCATAAGTGCTTTTTTGTATAGGTTTTTGACTAGGGTCTTCACTTTATGTTGCGTAGTATAAATAGGTTACAGCAAAAGTTTGAGAGAGAGAGAGAGAGAGAGAGAGAGAGAGAGAGAGAGCAAGAGAGAGAGAGAGAGAAGAGAGAGCGAAATAGAGAGAAAGAGAGAGAAAGAGAGAGAGAGGGAGAAGGAGAGAGAGAGAAGGAGAGAGAGGGAGAAGGAGAGAGAGAGAGAGAGAGAGAGAGAGAGGGAGAGGGGGGGGGTAAGCTACATCCTCAGGCAGGCTAGGTTCCAAGGAGGATGGTGCTGAAGAAAATCCGCTTTTTGGTGGAAGAGTTTATAGTAAGATGCTCTCAAGAGATAATTATGCCTCGAAAATTATTTCTATCTATTTTTGTTGTTGATTTAATTTCTGCATTCTTTTACTTTTGCTTGCCAGTTATTTCAGTTTAGAGACAGATTATATTCTACCCCCGGTATTTTATTTTGTTTTTGTTTTTGCCTTAGAGGTAGAGGTAGAAGTAGTAGTAGTAGTAGTAGTAGTAGTAGTAGTAGTAGTAGTAGTAGAAGTATTATTTTTTAATATTATTATCATCATCATCATTGTTAGTCGTTTGACTGTCTGTCTGTCTTGTTTTGCTTAGATTTTCACTCTACTTTAATTTGTTTTGTTTTGTAATAAAGTGTGTATAATATTCCCACTGTTCAGTGCTATCTTAAATTCAGTCACAGAACTCAAACACGTGTGTAAATTAACACCAATCAACACCAAGGACAGAGAACGGTGTTAAGTCACCACACACTATATACTATCCTTCTGTGACCCGACTTTCAATGTCGTCGCAGTTGCCTGAGATTTGGAAATGTAAACAACCATCATCACCCTAATTTACCACCAGAATAATGAAATGAATACGAGAAATCGAAATTGTTAGTCGATTTACGCCTTATAATCGGCTGTAAGTCCAAATCGTCTTCAAATCGTAGACGGTCGCCAGAACGAAATGACGTCTCTGCGATTCTGAGCCGATCTGAGCCGATCTGAGTTTTCCCCCTTCAAGGAAGCCTGCAGTCTTCCGAAAACTCTTTTTTATTTTTGATAAAGTATTCCGAAACTAGGTTATTAAGATTTTACATCTCTGAATGTTCATGTCGAATGCTATTGCGAATACTTCCAGAATCGGATCGTGGTCAAGTCGTATATAGTGTGCGGTGGGCTTTGGACGCCACATTGTAATCTATGCGATGTACGAAACGTTAATATTCAATCAAGTTTATGGCCTTTATCATGTTCATTTTGACCACACAAAAAATGATAATCAAACTGAACAATTTCATCTTGGAAATGGGAATGCAAAGAAACGAAACACAAAATCAATATATTAATTTTTCTATCAAATTGAAAAAAAGAATAGACGATATAATTAAATGACAAAGACGCTGATAACATAAAAAATGTCACTTTCAAAATGAAAAAGGATGAAAATTGAACAAAATGATTAATGCCGAGGTAAACTGCATGTATGTGCGTGAAAGGGACCCTGCATCATTTCGTTCATTTTCATTTGTAACAGGAGTTTTTATTACCATTGATTCACATCTTTTATTTCAGCTCAAATGATAATGTTACGAAAATATTATGGCAGTTTGTTTATCGACACATGCACAATGGCTCCTTCAAACGGCTACTTAGCTTGATTAAATGAGCAGAAATATCATTTTTAAGAAACATGAACCCTATAATTTTAATTGATCTTCTAGATTTTATTCAGCGGGCTCGCACGAGATTTTGGGGGGTTTTGTTGGCATCAGCATGATCACGTCATGTTTGTCTGGACATGTAACGGCGATACTGTATAAATCTTCCTTTCTAGAGGCAAGAAATTATGTAATTATTGCAATCGGATCCTAAACATTTCCTCAAACAAGTCCAGGATGGTGTCTAAAAGGCTTTTACCGGTGAACCTGCAAGGTCTTGAACACTCTGCTTGAAACTCAACACCGCTACTCGCTACCCCGCAATTACCAGTTTTAACGTAACATTTCGTCAAGGCAGAAAAGCACAGAGGCAAACGAGAAAAGAAAAAAAGCGAGAGGTAAGAAGAAAAAAAAGCTTGAGAAATAAGATAGCTTTCTAAGTGCCAAAAGAGTATCTTTAACAGGCAACTAAGATGTAAACACAGCAAGCGTTTTAGTAGCCATCTATTTCTTCTACTGAATCATCAATATTTTTTTCTCTCTCGGACGGAATCGGTGAGCTAAGAGGAGAAAAGGCACCGGAAAAAGTGGCTTAAGGGTAGATCCGGCTCTTGATCTGACGCAGAAAGAAGAAAAAGGGGGAGCCGCTAAGATGCTTTCGGGAACTGGCGAGAAAATAGTGACTTCTATTCCTCTAACGTCGCCAGGTTTGCCCAAATACTTAACGTAGGAATCCAATAAGTAAGGGACAGAGTTAGGCACGGAGAGTCAATACATTCTCTTCAAGAATCGCCAAGTTGTCGTCTGCCACGCGCGTCTTACATTTCTGGCTCGATCTCGATCCCGCCCTTTTTTTTGCTATAACTTCAGCAGATTTGGAAAGATGACGAATGTGTATGTTTACGCGCGCGCGCGTCGACGTTTCTGTTGACGTTTCTTATTTGGTTGTGTGCTTTCCATCTTGGTGAGATCCTGAAGGGGCGAAAAGAGAAATTATGTCGAAATTAGCGACTTGGAGACAAACATGAAGTCTTCACGAAGGCGGGAAGATGATTTGGGATGTTACGTGTGCATTGACCACGAAGAGTATACCGATTCACCCGCTTATGAAATGAATGGATTTAAAATTACAGTCGAAGAGACAAAACTCGAATGATATCCGTTCTGCGTAATCGAAAACAAAACAAATCTGTGAGGTTACAAGATGTTTCTGCTACATTCTCCTCTTTTGAATTTATATAGATGATAGATCGCTGTTCTTCTCATTGAAGATATTTTGTATTTAGGTATTTTTTATTTATATTTGACGCAAAGCCAAGCCAAGATCAAGTGGTATTTTTACGAAATAGCAAATAACTATACGGCCATTTTTTTTCTTTTCGTGCCTATTGGTATACCATCCCGCTTGTTGTAGACCTTTTGCCCTCCACGGGGGGGGGGGGGGGAGGGGGGGGCTTATACTCCAGCATCGCCTTTATAAACTTTTTATAACTGGTATATTGTTATATATACACCATCATAAGTACCGGGTAAATGACAAATAATGTCCGTTAGAAACATTCGGAACGAAATGGTGATAAAATATTTATCAAAAAGAAAAAAGGTGAAAGATAATTTTCGCAAGTATTCTATTTGTGTTTGCCAGTCGGGCTTTATATTAATAGCAAGGTATATTATTCAGGTTCCGAAAACATGTTAATATTTGGTTTGTATTGTATGAACAAAAGTTATTTGACAAATATTCGTTTCATATTTACTTATGCTATAATAAACATGATTAGAAAAATAGCAGTTAGTTTCGCACGATGTCAACAAGTTTCATAAGTACCGTTCGATTCGAATAAGCTTTAAGCTTATTTAAGTAAGCTTCAACCATTGTTCACTGCATTTCTGGTATATATTGAAAATTCATCTTCTATTTTTTTCTTCGAAAACTTAAATATCTTTACTTATGATGGCCTTGAATAATTCAACTTGAATTTTTGTAAGCACCTCTGAAATCGAATTAGCCTATACAAGATGTTTTGAAATTTTAGTTTATTGCTTTGTATTCGGCAATTTTAATGTCATGAAGATTCGCCCCCTCACTTTGTAAACATTTAATATTTATCTCCTATTTTCTTTTTAAATGATGAATGTCTTTATTTATGCTCACCTAAATATAACCACACAAAATTTATCTCTCGTGTATAATGTCAATAATTCACATATAAACTAAATGTACAAATAACTTTAAAGTAGAAGCCTTAAAGCCGTATCTTAAAGTTAAACTTCTTGTATGGTTTAGGGTTTCTTTATTTTCTTTTAAACAAGCAATATTAGGATACCTTCTACATGGTCGTTGTATACGGGGGAGTATTTTATATGCCAACATCGTGACAAGAGCTATTTGTTTACTTCGAAGTCCTTTGTTTTGCTGAAAAGATAAAGTTCAACTCTCAAGTCTTTAATGTAAAGGTCTATCCAGATCTTGATTTAGTTTTCATTGACCTATTTCTACCCTTGTGTGGGTCTTTTTAAAGATTATTTGTATTGCTTCCATTTTCAAGATAACATTATAAGTCCAGATTCAGTCCGTTTTAATATATTTGTTATTCTTCAATGATCTATGTCCTCCTTTCTTGGACGCATCCCACACAGATCGCGCGACCCCGAAAATACACCCGTCGTTTGCGAGGGCGAGAACGAATGGCAAGGACTGTCTCCGGTTTAGCGTTGAGGGTGTGTTATTTTCTCGGCTGATTGAGCGCGCGACGCGGGAACAGTCCAAGCAGTGGACGAGAAAAAATATCGTGAAAAGATAAGATAACATGAAAGAAACAGTCATAATCATATAGGCCTATGTGAACTTCAATGGAAGTTTTTTACATAAAACAAATTTAAAAAGAAAGGAGGGGGGGACTCCTCCCTGCCCGCCCACCTCCTCATCTTAATCATCATCATCATTTGCATCACCTGAAATTGCCACTTGTGGTCGAGTGGTTTGACCACTTGACTGGATAGACCAAGGTCGTTGGTTCGAGCCCTGGCAGGGCACAATATGTCCTCTGACAAGACATTAATCTACGTTTGCCACTGTGACACCAGGCATGCCAGGTTTTGTAAGCGGGTATTATTGGTATTACTTTTTTTAGAAGGGCAATATGCGTTGATAAGGGTTGCTGGAGCAGGTGATGAGACTGCCGTTTGAATGATTGTTGTTCAACCGAATATCATCACTATTCATAATACCCCAAGTCGCATCAAACAAGATCGACAGCAAACCGAACAAAAAGATTACATTATCTCGAGTGCCCCAAAATCGGTCAGTTTTGGAGTCGGTTCGGTTGTGTGACTAAGTAATAAGACTAACAAATTATTTTGTCAGGTCTGTTCTCGGTCTCGTGTCAATCGTGTCGTTGTGTCAGTGGTATCGACTGTTAAGACCGACACCAGATCGACAACAAACCGAACAAATAAATGTGCATTTCCCATTTACCTCAACAACTCTCATCTATCATCCATTATCCATCTTGTCATCTTTTCATCCGCACCTGTCTCATCATCATCAGCATCACCATCATCATCACCATCTTCATCACCATCATCATCACCATCATCACGACCATCATCATCACTTTCATCATCACCACCACTATCATTATCATCATCATCATCATCACCATCATCATCACCATCATCATCACCATCATCATCACCATCATCATCACCATCATCATCACCAGCATCATCACCATCATCATCACCATCATCATCACCATCATCATCACCATCATCACCATCATCACCATCGTCACCATCATCACCATCACCATCATCATCACCATCACCATCATCATCACCATCACCAGCATCATCATCATCACCATCACCAGCATCATCACCATCATCATCACTAGCATCATCACCATCATCATCACCGTCATCATCATCCTCTCCACCACCACCACCATCACCACCATCATCATCACCACCATCATTACCATCATCATCACCAACATCATCACCATCATCATCACCAACATCATCACCATCACCAACATCATCACCATCATCATCGCCAACATCATCACCATCATCATCATCACCAACACCATCATCATCATCACCACCGTCATCACCACCATCACCACCACCATCATCATTACCATCATCTTTACCTCATCCAACATTTCCATTTTTGCGAGTCAAAAAATTATGACAAGGGACAAGTTCACCCAAAATGCATCCTTCGCATAATTATTTCACCTCTGTTCGATCACTAAAGAACAGACCTTTCTCCGCGAGTGAAAATGCTCTTTGAAGCCTTGCGAAACGCTCCATCGAGTTTTGTAATTTCGATAAAATGCCATTTTCATAACGGTTCCCAAAACAATATTCAAGAAAATGAATGGAATGAGTCAGGCACATCAAATCTATTTACATGTACACACCTCTGCTATTTCCAATTGTTAAATGCAGGTATGGTCTTTTGTGGGGAGGGGGAGGGGGAGGGGGGGGGGGTAAGGAGAGAGTGGGCAGTATACGATATCCATTCCTGACTATCGTTAAGGATAAATACATTGTAATTGACTTATGGCAATGCGATTGCATTGTGATAGAAACTATCTCAAAACAGTTGGCCAAGCTTGCATAATGACGTACGTAAGAATTGGTCTATACTGTGAGGTTTGGGAATCATCAAAATGATCAGAAATTGAAACAATTTTACCCCCCAAAAAGTCGCATGCACTGGTCACAGAAATATGTGGGAATACACGTACATGTCTTTTGGCATGAAAAATTGTCATTTGGCATAAAAGAAATAAATAAAAATTAAATATGGGGCCTTATTTTTGAAAATTCTATGATGTTCTTCCAAACTGAAATCTTTTAAAAATGCGATGGGAAAGCCCACATACATTTTATCGTTCACCTTTGTGAGAGCTCAAACTCTTTTTGGCAGAAATTGTATTTCTTTTTTTTTCGTGACGGACTATCATCCACTGTATTCACCTTCACATTTTACATTTTCTTTAAAAAAGCGTTCTATATCGAGCTTAAAAATAAAGAATTACGTTGTTTTTCCTATATTGCGGGGTTTCTTTTTAAAGGTATTTATAAACATAATGATCAACCAAATATTGGGGTTTATTCCTGTCAAGCATGAACCTTTCTGCGCCATTGTAATACACGAACTCCCCCAGCCTTGCCCTCTCAATATAGATGTGTTATTGTTAATATTTCTGTTTACTTCCAGAACTTCAATGTCCTCTCTCTCTCTCTCTCTCTTCCTCGGTCTGTATATCAGGCCCTCATAATGTATTACCATGATAATGTATGGTTTCATTTATATGCTTATGTAATCTGCCTGCCTCTATCTTTCTCTCTCTCTCTATCTCTCTATCTATTCTCTATCTATCCGTCTATATATCTATCTCTCTCTCTCTCTCTCTCTCTCTCTCTCTCTCTCTATCTATTCTCTATCTATCCGTCTATATATCTATCTATCTCCACTCTCTCTCTCTCTCTCTCTCTCTCTCTCTCTCTCTCTCTCTCTCTCTCTCGCTTTCTTGCCTGTCCTGCTATTGATGGCGAGTCAAGTCAAGTGTGTCTCGATCACCCTTTCATTATCATCTTTTGATAGTTTCATCTCTGCATATATATTTTGTGAGAGTGACAACAGGTTTCCATTCTGAAACCAAAAAAAAAAACGTGAAAGAAATAAATAATCCTGAGAGCAATACCGATGTATGTATGGTAATACGGGTTCCATCAACGTAAATTGGAAAAGCGTTTACCCGTGACGAGATGGAGAACAGACCTTTAATCGTCGTTCTGGCGGCTAGAGTTTATACGAAGGTACCTTGGTAACCAAGGCCAGGGTATGGGACACCGTTTGGGACAATAGCAACACGCCGCTGAACTGTGACGGGTGCATGGAGGAGGATGGATGATGGGGATGAGGATGATGAGGATGAGGATGATGATCGTGATAATGATTGTGATGTGATGGTAATGATTATTCTACCGTTGGTATAGTGTTGCTGCTACGGAAAGGAGGAGGAGGAGGAGGAGGAGGATGGTGAGGATGGTGATCGTGATGATGATTGTAATGATTATTATACCGTTGGTGTAGTGGTCCTGCTAGAGATGGGGTTGATTAAGATAGTGAAGATGATGGATGACAACGACGATTAGGAGGAGGAGGAGAAGGAGGAGGAGGAGGAGGAGGAGGAGGAAAAGGATGAGGATGATGATCGTAATGGTGATGGTAGTAATGATTATTTAACGTTTGTGTATAGTGGTGCTGCTGGAGATGGGATTTAATTAAGATGGTGAAGATGATGGAAACGACGATTATGAGGAGGAGGAGGAGGAGAAGGAGGAGGAAGAGGAGGAGGAGGAGGAGGATGATGGTAATGAATATTTTTATCTTTGGCATGGTGTTGCTGGAGATGGGATTTAATTAAGATGGTGAAGATGATGGAAACGACAATTAGGAGGAGGAGGAGGAGGAAGAGGGGGAGGATGATGATGATCGTGATGATGATGATGATGATTTTACCATTGGTATAGTGGTGCTGCTGGAGATGGGGTTGATTAAGATGGTGAGGATGATGGAAACGACGATTAGGAGGAGGAGGAGGAGGAGAATGAGAATGAGAAGGAAGAGGGGGAGTAGATGGACAATGATTATTATAATGTTTGGTAAAAGTACATGGGATAATAAAGTGCTGCTTGTGGTGGTGCTGGAGGTGGGGTTAATTTAAATGATGAGGAGGATGGAGAGGATAAGAAGGATGAGGAGGAGGAGGAGGAGAAGAAGGGTGAGGAGGAGGAGGATGATGAGGGAGAGGACGAGAGGGAGGGGGAGGGAATATAATTATTATTATACCGTTTTAGATGATAAAGTGCTTATAGTGATGGTGCTGGTGGGGTTGATTAAGATGACGAGGAGGAGGAGAAGGAGGAGGCTAATGAAGATGGTGGTAGTGGTGATGATAATGATGATGGTGGTGTTGATGATGATGATGATGGTGATTCTAATTGTGATAATTGATGAAAAAGATGAGATGGGGAGGAGGGGAAAGAAGAGAAAGAGTGTAATTATGTATTCTTTGTGGTAGAAATCGTTATGTTACAGACTCAATGTACAAAGAGAATACCAGTCATGACGTACCAAATATATTAACGTTATCAACTACAGTGATAGTGAAATCGTCCTCCAGGTACTAATAAGTCTAGTTGTGATCGAAATGATTCATAAATTTACCCCCCCCCCTTAAAAACGCCCAAAAATCTTTCAGAACTATATCATATTTCTTTTTCTCTCTATACGGGTCTAATGGTTTTATCTCCACATTAATTAATGTGGTGAATTACCCTGAGATGTATTGTGCTCAGTTTGATGGTGTAGTGTCCAAGATCCTCATAAGCAATACACACAACACTGAAATAGCATGCCAAGTGCGGACATGTATTCAACTATAGCACGTACAGCGTGATGCAGACCTAACGACAAAGGTGTATTCGTACATTCAAACACAAACAGGATAAGAATGTAAATCAGGACTACATAATAATTAAATTCATGTAACTATATACTAACTGTCCTTTGTTCGTGCTTGACGTTGTTAATGCAATTCCAATAGTTATTAGTTATTAAGATTAAGCTGGTTTGCATAGCCCCTATGAAAACCAATGGTACCTTTCAAGTTGCATTTCTTAACGACATTGTGTTACCAATTTGTATGCATAATGCTATGATATACACAACGCATGGGCGATCACACGTTTTACCGGATGATACATTGTATGCTAAATTATTCAGGAACACAGAGTAATGATAAACCTTTGATAGGAAGATTGTATAAGCGAGAATAAAACTGATAACAAGATTGAGGAAAGAAACTACGCCGTATTCACAAAGGAAATATGATAGGGGCATTGAAAATAAACCACTTTGTGTTTCTGCCATTGGTCTGTATCGCTTTACGGATTGCTGGGCAATAGCTTAATGTATTGGTCTATGCGTGTTGCTTTGTATAATAAATCAACATTGAAAGTACATATTGATATTATATTGTCTTTATACTTGTGTATTAATTGTCATTATATTAAATCATTTTCGTGCTAGAAACCTAATCAAAAACCAAAAAAGAGAGACATTTTACACTTCTAGCGCATGTCCATTAGATAAATAGTGACCGTGTTCATGCATGGCCTGTCGCTAACAAAACATTGGGTCATAATCCCTAATGCAATTGGCTAAGTAACAAATTTGTTTGTATAGCTTTATAATGAAATGAAAAAGAAATCATTATAACGATTTTAAATTGAATATTTCCGCGGGCAGTGTAATGCGAGCGATATTGTACCAAGAATATGTATAAACGACGGAAAAGTGCAAATATAGGCGGTAGTTTTATGGTTGCCCTATTTGCAGCGCCATTGCGTATCAATATAACGTATTTGTAATCCATCTTTAGTAGTAAAGTCATGTGATCTGACGTCATTTGAACATTGTAATATGATACCCGTCTCTCAATTGATATCTACAAACGATTGCTTACCATTTAATGGTCCAATTAAGTCAATAGCGAGGGTCAAAACGTTATAAGATCGATAGTTTAAGATTCTAATTGTTTAAGCCTATAGAATCTTACCGCATGAAGCGTGTTTTGTACTATATATTTGTTATGTATATATCATGTTGTTTGTATGTTCAATTCATGATCCGTTATAAGAAACAAAATAAAGAAAGTTAATCGCTTTCCGTTTACCTTAAGCATGCCATAGTACTCGAATTGTGTTTGGTAAAGCGAGCCGGTAGCCGGTGCAATGAATAGGTCTATTTGATACGGTATTCAGGAGAGGTAAGAAAAACATGAGATAAATTCCTATGCTCGACCTTGGTTAACCCTTTGAAAAGGCAATCCCCCCTTTGATCTTCTTATTAATTCAATAAAGCTTGGTCAAGTCCGTGCCCTCGAGCACAATTACAGCTAACAATATTTCGAACCGGAGTGTAACCCAGGCCAACGAGAACGTTTTTGAGGACATCGGCGAGAGCAGCCGAAACCACAGTGTATACATAGCCCCTGTGCAGCTCTCCCCTCAACAAGGCTATGTATGCTGTACCGAAGCCAGCCGGTAGAGTGCCGAGAAGACGTGTCGTGCCCGAGATTCGTCACACAACTTTCTCCAAACTCGAGGGGACGACGAAAAAGTTTCTCGAAGGGCGGTCGCGTCGCCAAACCACGTCGGGGTCCGAAGCTTATCTTCTAATCCCTTTTCCCGTCATTGCAGCGGAGATTGGTAGGGGTTTAATGACCATTTCCACTTTTGTTTCTTGTTGTTTTCCGCTTCTTTTCACCGTCTGAGAAGTATGAAGAGTAAGATGACGAACAAGATTCGGCAGAGGTTTTTTTTTGGTTGACTCGATAAGGCGGCACAGATGCGCGCGCTGAACACTACCATATGTTAGATTCTTACTCGGCTTGCTTTCCCGCTTCCAACTCTTCCTTCATGCTTTAGTCCCTCTGTTATCGAACATAAGTTTTACTTGAAAACATTTTGGGGTAAGATAAAGAGAAAGAAGGAGCGATACAGGCGAACGCTGGGTGTTAGAGACCGCCGCCGACGATGGCAGTGACAGCCGAACTTAGACGCTAACGCGGCCTGTCCACGGGTGGGGAGGCTTCCGATAAGGTACCTACTGCTTCAGGCAGCGGCCCTATACATCCATGAAATTAAGAAATAATAAAAATGGGCGTTGAATAATAATAATTCTTATTATTTAGTCCAATTGGAGGTGGTCTGGGGAGCCTGACGCGCCCTGGCAGTGCCGAGTCTTTGGTTGCGGAGTTTTGACGGCGCTGCAACACTTCCACCTGCCCAAACCATCTGTTGCCGTTTTCAGGCTCTATTCACTCGCAAAGGGTAGTGAGGAAAAAAATGCGCACGGTTGACATGCTTGGTACTCCACCCACACCCTCAATATAGCACGTTCATGGCCAGGAAAGAAGAAGCGCGCTACGCCGCGTTGGGGAGTATAGAGACCGGAGAGTTAGGGGGAGCACTGCTCGCCAACTCCCGGCGCCCAAGGATCCGTTCCTTGCTCCCATCTGCCCAATTTACCCCCCAAACGCGTTTGGAAAACTCTCTGAAACAGACGTCCCTATACTTTGTTGAAGTTTGACTTCATCGTTTTTTCACGCTAGAGTTTCCACTTATTGATAAGGGCACACACATGTGATAGTGAACTTATTAAAAGCGCGCGACGAAGTCTGTTTAGAGTGACACCCATACCACTGACATAGATGAACAAAGACGTCGACACAACTTTTTAGTCGAAACTTTCAGCAGGTTCTTCTCCTTCTAGCTTCTAAGCTAATTACACGAAACTCTAACAGGAGCTAAGGCCAGAATTTTCATCGCCAGTCCATCACTTTTGGTAACTACAAAAGAATGAGAAGTCGCCATCTGCCAGTTTGTTCTTCGTCTTCCAAGTTGCCCAACTTCTCCTTCAGATTCAATCTTCTCTCGGCGATACATCTTCTTCGAGATACGGATAATGAGTAGAAATTTGTCAAAATCGCGCGTTGGATGTCATATTTATAGGCTCCCAATCCGCCCTCGTTTGGCGCGCGTTAAGCCTACTAATACTGATGAAGATTACTTATTAGGTTAAAAGCAAAAGGGGCTTCGTCATCAATAAAGGGACAATAGATTCTATACATTTATTATTTGGACACAGACTGGTGGAAGGGGGCAAACCATACACCCTTTAGCTGGTGGCAGGATGGATGGTCAACTCCCTACTTTCTGCTCTCTCTATTAAAGTTGACACCCTCCATCTTCGCTCAGATAAACCCTCATCACTCTCTGATCGCATCACTCCCCCCAAAAAGCATCTCACACACTCGGACCAAAATTAATGACTCTATAAGCCTTTAACCTGGCATCTCTCAGCATTGAAACTGATTACAATCCTTTAATATGTTTTCCCCACTCTCACATTACTTTAATCCAATTGAAGATCGAAAAGTCAACGCTCTCCGTTTTTTTCCGCCTGGGTTTAAAAAAAAAAAGGTCGGAGGAAAACTCGGGTCAATTTTTGTGTGACAGTGACCGCGCAGTCACTGTGCCATATTTTTTTTTTGCTGCTCCCCACTGTCTGCGGGAAATCTACAAAATCCAATTAGAACAAGTTTATCTGCGGGGGATGCCGCACAAGCGTCAAGAGGAGGTAGAAAACTCGTTCCAATTTCGGAGATGAAATTCGAAATTGGCTAGATAGTCCTTATCGGGAGATGACCAGAGATATTTCCCGAGGTAATACCGGCATAGGTCATCAACCTTGCTGCAGCTATAGCAAGGTTGTAGCAGAGCGAATGATGTTGAAACGAACCTACGATGATGTTTCCAAAATAAATCTTAATTTTGAAGATGAACTCCTTTTTGGACGACAATTATTTTTTTTGAAACACAACATATTGATGAATTTGCATTCATTTCATGGGCGTTTTTGTTGTGTTTAAAAGCACAGATATCAATGTTGGCTGCGCGACTCTTAGGAATAATCATGTTGGAAAGGTTTTTAGAACTTTTCCGGAAAATAAATGTTCAAGATTGGAATAACTAAAGGTTATCACAATCGGATTGCAATACTTAAAGTTTGTATAATATAATCGAATGCATTGTTTGTCTTAATATAAATCTGCAACAACGATATCACCCCCTTCAAAATTTGAACCACAATGATTAACTCGCCACATGAACATGATGTTGATATAAAAATAAATGAAAGAAACTGACTATTACTTTGATTTGTAACTACTACCCACAGAAACCCCCCCCCCCCATAGCTACCCCCAAATGACAACTTAGCATCGTACTTGGATGGACTGACGGACAACTGCCCCTATGAAAAGTACCCGTTTTTGGACAACCTCATTTTAGTCACCCAACCCCTTGAAGTATACCATTCAAGATTCAAATTATTTTGTCTAAAAAAAAAAAAATTTAAATGTATCTTCCGGCTCTCAGCAGACGATTAAAAGGGGACCAAAATTAGTCACATTATGAATGCATTCATAATTATATAAGAGAGAGAGAGAGATAACGAGCAAGCTTTAGAAAAAAGAGAGAGAGAGAGAGAGAGAGAAGGAGGAATAGACAGACAGAGACGGTCAGGGAGAGTAGGCAGGCAGAGAGAGACAGACAGAGATACATGGCTATTATGATATGTGTTTTTATTTTTGTTTTTTAATTGGAGTACATGTAACTGTTAGAGGGTAAACTTCGGGGCTAGGTTTTATAATTAAATTGAATTGAATTGATTCCCAATTCACATTTATCGGCCTTCTTGTTGACAATACTTATGATAAGCAACAAACAAGAAGAAAAGTATTTATAGTCAGAGCAGAAGGAGGGGAAATCTCCGAAAACGTGACAAGTTCCTGTAAAAAAATACTGAAAAGAGAGTTAGGCATTGGAGGGTAGGTTCATTTGAATTAATAATAATATTAGGTTCTTGTATGGCGCTTATATATGTCAGACTTGACACTCCTGGCGCTCCCGATTATTACCCTGTGTTTAGCATGGCTGCCATTACGGCGCTCTAAAATTTAAGGAATTAATTCATGCCAGATACCTAATTACATCACCTGGGTTGAGTGTTGCAAATATAGATCATGTCTTGCCAAAGGACATTAGTGCAAGTTAATAAGTACTGTTGCGTATGTTTTATCGAGCCTCATATATACTACGATGAGTTTATGACGACACTCACACATTAAAGATATCAATGGTTTACTAAAATATAAATAATGATATTAAGCAGCATAAATCTAATTTTAAAACCGGCTGAAAAAAATGTCCCGATGAGTATACAATGTTATATACTACATGAAAAATACGAAAAATGGAGGGTCGATCGTACACCACGGGCGTAACCATCTTATCAACGGGGAGAAGAAGTAATTAGATGTTCTCCGTGGGTTTCCATGGTGAGTTATTGTTATTCTCGTATACTAATTTACTTATCTTCCTCCTCATTTTAGTATCAATCCCTTTTTTTTCTCCCAAGACCATAGTACATAATTTACACCCCATGAGAAGAAATTACAAAAGACAACTCAAAACATTTCATGTACGATTAAACAACATTTTGCGTTATCAACAAATTACATCAGACCAATTCAAAGTAAACAATCTTATTGATACCACCACTGAAAAAGATACAAAAGAAAATCCCAAAGTACCAGATTACCGTACAATTAAACCTTGACAATCATTTAATACAAAACAATAATTTTTTTTTGAGACAGTTGAGAGTGAGCGCGATGAGCGCCCCTTTTCTATGTGCTGTGGTTCATAATATGGTATGACATGTATTATTACGCTTAGCTTGTTATCTTTTATTTAGCCATAATATTATAAAAGTCAGGGTATTGCATCTATAAAGTATAATCCTGTCATATACGGGTTTACTGCAACTGGGTCTAGAGAGGCAACCGTAAATAAGATGCCTTGTCTTGTCTGACGATAAACTGATCAGACAGGGATTCGAACCCTAAACCTTTAGACCGAAGTTCGAGGACTGAACGGAGCTTCCATGATAATGGACGTGACTATTCTACTGCATAAGAAACCTTATCGAAATATGCATACAACGTTATTTCTCTGAAAAGTTGAATTCCCGTGTCAGAAATTATTTGCTGTTATAATGATTCAATGAGAGAAAATGTAAATATACAGATTCACACAAAATCCAACAAGACAGTTAAGGAAAATCATGAACAATACGCATATTAAGAGGGAGTAGTAGTTATACTATTTTGTATTATTAATATTATCATTTATATTGAACTTTGCTGCAAGTAAATCTCAACTTGCACAAAAGAAGAAGAACAAAAAAATGTGCGCTTTTTTATTTTTATTTTGATGGAAATAAATGATACTGAATTGAACTGAGAGAGAAAGAGAGTCATGAGACAGATAAACAGAGAGTAAGTGAGTTAGAGAGAGGCACACAAAGAGATTCTGGACAGAGAAAGAGATACCGTGCGGGAGAGAAAGAGAGAGAGATTGTGTATGTGAGATATACCTAATAATATATAAATATAGAGAGAGATAGAAAGAAAGAAAGAGATTTTGTGTGTGGAGTAGAGAGAGAAGAGAGAGAGAGAGAGGGACAGACAGGCAGACAGACAGACATAGACAGACAGACAGACGGGTTGAGAGATTGACAGATATAGGGAATGAGAGAGAGAGAAAGAGAGAGAGAGAGAGCGAAGAGGGAGAGAGAGGGGGGGGGGTATGGGGAAAATGGAAAGATGGCTGTAGGCAAGAGAATCAGGAAGACAGTCGGAAACAGACACCTAGAAGATGAAAGGTAGACAATGATGAAGCATTAAGTTTGAAATTATGGGGAACAAATATACCCCCCCCCCCCCCTCTGAATATAGACGCCCCTGCACAAAATGCATAAGCATAAATAAGCACCATATCGATTCATTTGCCTTATTTGTTAGAGGTGTTGTGGACGAGTGGATAAGTCACCGGACTGTGGATCACAAGGTCCGTGGTTCAAGTCCCGCCGCAGCACTAATGTCCTTTGGCAAGACATTGATCTACATTTGCCACTCTCCACCCAGGTGTTAAATGGGTACCCGGTAGGATGCGAAAGCTAATGTGGATAGATTAGCAAGTGTGCGCATGTAAAAATGACGCCTGGCTGGAATGCTCCCCAGGGAGTGGAGAATGTGCATACATTGTGTGCGGGTAAGCCTGAGTCCAATGACCGGGGTAATAATATACTTATCTGTAAAGCGCTTTGTGAGGGCCTCCGGTCCTGAAAAGCGCTATATAAGAACGAGCTATTATTATTTATTGGAAAAAAAAAAGATGTTATAAGGTCAAAGATGACAGCCTCTCAAATCACCTTGACTGATTATCAATGATCTAGATCTTAGGCTGATAAAAATCAAGATATTGTTCGCAGACTCCTAGGGTTGTTTTAACAATAGAGGTGTCATGTCATGAGTAACAAGTGCAGACGATGCAGCGAATAGAAATCGGGCATAAAAACAGCATGGAGCAGAAGCAACCCTGTGCGTACTGTACGACCAAATCTTGCCACGAAAAAGAAACTCGGCGGGCTTCGGGTGACCTTGAAGTGTCACCGCATGGGGGCGTTTTACTCCAACTCGCGACGGGCTGGGGGACTGCTGTAAAACTAGGCTAATGAATAGGGGAAACCTGGGGAAAGCGAGAATATGAGGTGTGTTTTCTTCTTTCTTTATTTCTGATTTGTGCTGCCTAATGAGGATTGTATTTCTTTAACCCAATTTTCGCACTGGTCTGTGCTGTGGTGATAGTAATGATAATGTAATTGAAGTCCGAACCATTATTGTGATTGGTCTGGACTCACAGTCTCAGACATTTGTAGCACCCCCCCCCCCCCCCAATCTCGCCTCACGAACTAATCATGACGATATTTGGATCATTGTATTGAATGAGACTTGAATTGACTCTAGATTATGCATCGTAAGTGGTCATTTAAGATTAAAAGCATTTTTTTAAATCAAATAATCTTATTTGTTTACATTATGACTTGTGAAACAAAGTAAGGATATACATTTTTGTTTAAAGAAACTATTTTGAATAGAAACTGTCTGCAGTTGTCTCGAGTAACTGTCTTCTCTTTTATCTTTTGGTCGACTTTGCAAGATATTTTGCATAATATAAATTATTTGGATAACGATAAACTTGTTTTAAAGAACACAAATAGAAACAGAATCATGAACGTTTTTCTCCCAAGCGATTGGTTCCTTGGGGCACCACTCAAAATAAATTATAGATATAGCATTTTAATACAAGTTCCTTAAAAGGTAAAAGCCCTCCGGAGCCAGACACTTTAATCATTTTGAGTATCGGAACAGATAGGAAAGTTGTCGGGCAATCATAGTGATATTACCTATTAAACTACTTTGACATTTTCACACAAAGTCGTATCAATTTTCAAAAAAATCATAAGATTCTTATTTTAAGTGTGATTTCGTTCAAACTATCACAAGTCTGCTTCTCTAAATTTCTGCTGTCTAATAGAGTAATTTCAGGCTGGCTTTCTCTTTAAGAATTTGATCTTGGACCAGCATGCACCACGACCACCCAATACACGACTTTGCCCAATAACGCTGTGGAGTCTAATTCGTTCTCTGGCGTCTAAGCGCATTCGAGAAAATAGATGGCGCTAAACGAAATAGAAAGAAGGGCTCGAGAGTAACGCTGTATCTAAATATATTTAATCGTGACGAATTCTGTTCTCAGCATCCGCCACCGACATTCATGTCTTCTTAATGTTTCTTCTTCTTCCCCTTTTTCTTTTTTACTTTTTGTTCTCCTACTTCTTCTTCTTCTTTATTTTCTTCTTCTGCTTGTTTTCTTCTATTTCTTCTTCTTCATATTCTTCTTCTTCTTCTTCTTCTTCTTCTTCTTCTTCTTCTTCTTCTTCTTCTTCTTCTTCTTCTTCTACTTCTCCTTCTTCTTCTACTACTTCTTCTCCTTCTTTTTCTTCTTCTTCTTCTTCTTCTTCTTCTTCTTGTTCTTGTTCTTCTTCTTCTTCTTCTTCTACTTGTTCTTCTTCTTCTTGTTGTTGTTGTTCTTCTTCTTCTTCTTCTTCTTCTTCTTCTTCTTCTTCTTCTTCTTCTTCTTCTTCTTCTTCTTAGTTTTATTCTTCTATTTCCTATTCTTATTGTAGAGTATACATTCATTTTTGAGTTCATCTGTAAAAAATATGTACGCATCAAATTGGTGTTATTTTTCTGTATTGTTTCTTCTTTAACTTCATGTTCTTAGTCTTATTCTTCTTATTATTATTGTAATCAAAATTATACTATAGTATACATTTTTTATAGCAATTACTCTGTATAGAATGTGTAAGCATGCATGAAATTGTATTTTATATTTTGTTTTTACCTACATCTATTTTGCGCATTAAAAGTCCATCTGTGCTCTTCTTCTTCTTCTTCGCACTTATTTTTTCTTAATTTCTTTCTTTCTTTCATTCTTTCATTTTTAAAACAGCGAGGTGAATCAGTTTTATTTTTTATTTTAACAAACATAATTTATTCAAAGTGATTTACATTTATAATATAAATGAAATTGACTATTGAAGATACAAATATTTGTTGAACTGTCTAGTTATCAGTTAAGACATACATATTTTCAATAATGTATTTCTGATATTCATGGGGGGAATAAAGAAAAACAATACAAAAGACACATATTATCGCTGCGCAATTTCTTTATTGCGACCACTGCTAATAATGCGGGTAAAATACAGAAAAATAGCCTGTGTTGAAATAACAAATTTTCTTGTGAATTTGTTATTCCTACAATTCTAATCTACGATAAACTTTTCATTTTTGAAATAGTTTTATTGATGAAAGTCGAGTGGTTCGAGTACCATCCAAGGGAGAAGGCATTTAGGAGAAAAACAGAAATTAATTATATATTTGTACACGACAAAAGGGAGAGTCATCCGTGACTATGTCACAATTCATTGACCAAACTACCGTTAAGAGATTCACAGAGACTTATTGATCTCATATGTCAAACTTCAAACTTTCTTTTTTTTGGTCCGATTTTATTTCAAACTTCAGTCAGTCTGTTTGTTTTATTTTTGCTGCTTTCACACAATGAATTTATCACAAGGGTTAGGTCGCCCTTTAAGGGCTATATCCAGAATAAATTATGATTAACTTCTATTCCGCTTCTTTCTTATTTAACATATTTGTTTCTCGTTTGCGGCATCCTCTTTTTGTCATATCACAGCGATTAGAAGAAAAAAATCTGTCCTGGTTTCACCTTCTTTTCCGTGTCTTTTAAACAATATTGTCTTAATCCTCCTGCCTTGCATCTATCCTTGCTATTATTTGTTTCTACTTCATTTTCTCTTTCCTTCTTCTGTCTCTTATTTTCTTAGAACGAACCACCTGTTTGTTTCAATGTCAGGCAAAACTCCCGAGGAAGTGTGCCCGAAACCATCCCGCCCGAAACACCTCAAAAACAGGTCTAATGACCCCACGAAGTTCCTGAAACAGTACACGTGCCTCACGGTGCCTGTAATTGGCAAAATCTGGATTTGATATCCTGAAAATTGACGATGACAATGTCTTATTGGAATTTATTGAGGCTTGAGCGTCGACAGAACAACGAGTTTTCTTCAATTGCGTCGTGGAATAATTTTCGGAGTTGGAAGAAAAATACGAGCATGAAAAAAAGAAGAAGACTTGAGTGACATTTTCAGCCTATGAGAATGAAAAGGATTTAGTAATTTTGTGAGGTCCTTTGTTCACGGGGGCTTAGGGAAATGAATTTGTTGATGGTTAAGTCGATATTTAATGTCCCAAACTACTTGTTTTTCATGTATGAGCGTTGAAATCTATTCCCTCATAGTCCCACATGTGTATCTCGTTATATCATCGCCGTTTTGGTGTTCAAGCGAATGTTTATCACAGCCAAAAATTTGATTTATTTCATTCACGTTTGAAACGTTGCGGTGACATCTATTATGTTCTCGCTATGAAGAAAAAGTGAAGACATTAGGAGTATAGGAATAAAGATTACTTTGTAATGAAATCAAATAAGACTGGATTAAACACTTAAATGAGAATGTAATTTGTTTTTGTTTCCTATGTTTATATATTAGGAATGAGATGAAATAGAAAGAGGTAAAAGCAAAGAAGGAGTGATCAAAAATGGAAAGGTTGTGAGTAAATCACAGAGGTTTATTGCCATTTGTCAGAAGAGTCGTTGTTAAATTAATGTATCAACACTGTTCGAACAATGCTCAGTTCATAGTAAGTAGAATAGCTATTAATTGAATAATACTCGCTTCAGACAATACATAGAGACGGAGAAATTTGGGTTCGTTTATAGGCCATACAAAATATATGTTTTAAATTGTCTAAAATGAATTATAAATAAATGTATTTAGAAGACGCACAACTGTTCCTGAAGCATTTCTATCAGCGTGATCTGAGAAAGGTGATTCAACACTGCCTTGGTGATAACAGCTCTTAATATAGAAGGCTCGAAAGTATACGAAATCTACTTAACTACATATATAATATATAATTTTTATATTTTATTTATTTATTTATTTATTTCCTCTCATAGGGTGGATGGCTATTTTAGCACAGCTGATTTTCAAAGGGGTCCACAATAAAGGGGTCCATATATGAACTCAACCTTCGAGGTCTAACTTTCTTCTCAATTTTTCTTCATCTATTGATTGTATCTTTTCAATTATTATTATTTATTTTCTTTGAAAGCTCTTTATTTCTGTTTTTAAATACTTTTCTTTCTATTTCGTTAATTCACATTTCATCTGTTTAGAGCGAGAATGACATTAACTCTTTATATTTCACATAGATCGAATGCGCTTCTGGTTCTAAAACAGACGACTTATAAAACATACTGATGGTCCCCAATGGAATAGCCAAACACCGAGCGGTTAGCCATGTTGAAGTAGCAGCGCTGACAGTATCGAAAATGGTGAAAACATTCGCCGAATGTAGAAGGGGCCTGTTGATCGCAGGGGGGCAGTTGTATCTTGTATAACTTTATATTCGCGCCCATTTAGGTCGTGTTTTTCTTCAATTTCCTTTCCCCGGTGGCCGAGTGTATCGGCTGATTTCCCGTGTGGGCAATTCTCACATTCGTCTCGTGGAGGTAACCCAGATTTTGCTCGGCTAAAACAGTCGTATTTTCTCCTTTTTGTAATCTTCTAAGTTCTTTTGTCTTGCAATTAATGTTCGTTCTGTTTCCAAGTTCTTCTTCTACCACCCCTCCCCCAAACATAGTCACACACCACAGTCCACACACCGTTTTCATTGGGTTTTTCTCGTGCAGCTTCTGTCGTTTCTTTCGATCTGCGTTTTTTTTTTTAGGCTGTTCCCCCTCCCGTTTTTGTTTCTTTCTTCCATTCAGCCGATAGAGTCTCGTACATTAACTTTCTCTCTGTATCTTTTTGTAGGTTGTATGTCTTTCCTGCTGTGTTCCCTGATGGTACACAGAGGGGAAAATATCAGAGATTTCACGCCATTTGTTCTGATTTTATATTTGGGTATGCCGCATGGGAACATGCATGCTTTGTGGAAAAGGAAGTTCGGCTTACTCTTTGCGATGCAAAAGGTTTTTCGATAAACAATGTATGAAGCGAGAAACAAAGTGCTTCATAAACCATTAGAGATGCTGAATATTTAAAATCGTAAGAGCTTAAGGAGTTGTGAACACTTAAAGGAGAGTGATAACCTTCCACGAACAATCACGCGCAACTTACTTTCGTTTCTAAATTTCAACAACAACTAAATAATAATAAAAAAATTACTTCTCCGGTGCTTTGCCAGAAGTTAAAGGAAAAATCAGTGAGGTTGTGAAAAAGGCGAGTTTTAATATTATCTCTTGTTTCCTTCTTTTTATACCAACGTGGAAGAAATAATATTGCAGCAGCATTTTCCAATGAAAAGGGTTTTCCTCGAAGTTTTTTTAAAAAAATAATAATGATAGTAATGATAGTAATTAGTGAAAGTCTACAATTTGAAACAAAATTAGAATCCCATTTGGTCGTGTAGTCCCAGTAGGCAGTACCTATATTCCATGACCTGTGCCTTTCATTGAATGTGATTTCAATAACATTTCGTAAATTTGTCTTAACCTGGAGGTGTCGTGGTAGGCCTACAGTGATTCATTCACGTGACTCTTAATCTAAGGGTTGAGGGTTCGAATCCCAGCCCGGCACTAATGTCCTTTGGCAAGACGAATCCCCTTTGCTACTCTCCACCAGGGAAAATGGCTACCAAGCAATAGCTGGGATAATAATGATAGTGTCCGAAGGAAGAGTAGTATTCATCGTGATGTGGCTACCCTGGGCAAATAAGACCAAATCACTATTATGATTTTTTTTTCCTTGATGATTAAAAAAAGAATCATCACACATTAAGTGTTACTATTTAATACATAATAACCCATAAATGATAACTTTTAGACCTTTCTTCCACATTGATATTGCACGACGGGTAGTCAACTTTAAATCTTTAAAATGTAGGGCGATAGTTTATGATATTGTGCTTCCACTGGGGGCCCATGAATTCTGAATTCGTGAGCACCATACTCCGTAAATCAACAAACAAAATTGCTCTCCAGTCACCCGGTAGCCATGACAACGTCACTTCCATACCAAACGGCTCTAAACCAAGATCTTTTGCTGGTAAGTTTCTCTCCCTGCGTGGGTTTACACGCTGAAAAGCTGTCCTGCTAGTTTCTCTTTTTCTTTATACATCTTCTACCTCTTCCTTTCTTTCTTTCCCTCTCTCTCTCTTTCTCTCTCTCTCTCTCTCTCTCTCTCTTTCTCTCTCTCTCTCTCTCTCTTTCTCTCTCTCGAATTTATCTTCTTTCCTTTCTTTCTTCATTTCTTCCTCTCTTACTGTCTCATATTTTCTCTCTCTTCGTCATCTTAACATCCCTCTGTTTTTCTCTCTCTTTCACTTTCTGCCATCTCTCCATTTCTCTCTTATTAATTTACTTCTTTATTTTCTTCCTCTTTTCATTCTTCGTCTCCTTTTTCTTTTTTCTTTCTTCTTCTTTTTTCTCCTTTTATAAGGCTACTACTACTACAACTACTACTTCTGCTACTGTATTCTTCTTCTTCGTCTTCTTCTTCTTCTTCTTCTTCTTCTTCTTCTTCTTCTTCTTCTTCGTCGTCGTCTTGTTCTTCTTCTTCTTGTTTTTTGTTTGTTTGTTTTATTCCCTTATATTTCAACAACAAAAAATACAATAAAAACGAAGAAATACAAACAAGAGAGGAAATGGGAAACATTCGTCTGGTAACCCATTCTTATTGTTTTTTTCTTATTATTATTCTTTTTCTTCTCCTTCTTCTTATTCTATTAGTACTACCACTTTTACTACTACATGTACTATGTAATATGACAATATTATATAGTCTTCTTCTTCTCTTTCTGCATGTCTTTCAATCTTCTTCTTCTTCTCCTCCTCCTTCTTCTACTACTACCACTATTCCTAATACTTAGGCATACACTTATACTTCTTCTTCTGCTGCTGTTTCTTTCTTCTTCGCCTTCTTTTCCTTCTTTACTACTTCTACCACCACTACTACTACTACTATTTATTCTTCTTCTCCTTCTTCTTCTTCTTATTCTCCTTCCTCCTCTTCCTCCTCTTCGTTTTTCTTCACCTCATCATTTGCGAAATGTTTCTTTCTTCTTGTTCTTCTCTTCCCAATCATCATTCTCGCCCTGCCACCCCACCCCCGTTATAAAGCAAAAGGTTCTCCAACCTCTTTTGAAGTCCTTCTCTCTTTGTCCTTGGCCCTAAACTTCAGTCGGCTTTCTTGAATGCTATGACAGATCACGGGAGCATCGGGAAAAAAAATGGTGTTTGGGACGATTTGTCTCGGCTTACATTGTTTTGAATGGATCTGCGGCCATCATGAATGACCAAATCAGAAAGGGCAATCGGTCGGCAAAGGTTCGCACCCTTTTTCCTTCTTTGATGAAGCCTTGCGATGAGGTCTGTGGTAGTTTTTCAGCTGTTTAAGTTGAAGTCATAACGAAGATGTTAAAATTAAAAAGGTGAAGCCGCAATTGCTAGTTTTTCTTTAAACTCACAGCACCCCGTATGCAACACCACACACACACGCAGCAGCACGGCGTGTTTTTGTTTCACGCAATTCACGTGCCGATGACTTAACTTCGTCTTATCCAAACCCTACATTTCCAAGGAGTTTTCGATGCATATTAACAGGTTGTTCGCAGGCATACCGTCCGTTCAATCGTGGAAAATTGTCCAAAGAGATAGTATAAATTTATTCGACGGGTATTAATTTTTAAAAATGTGATAAAGTTTAATAGCAAAGTTTGACACGGGGACGTTTATGGGAAGAAGACGTTTGGAAGGGGTTTCTTTTTGTTCGCGCGCCGGAGCCTGCATGATCTTGTCATTTAGGTTTTAAATACGTACAAAAGTAGGATTTTCTTCACACGCACGCGCGCGCTTTAAAGGAGTGTGTTGCGTGCATGTCGTCTGCCCGTAGACATAGACATGAGTGAGCTGCTGTGTTTAACATGCCGTAGCTTTTGGTTATTAAAGCTTTTGGTGTCGTTGCTTTGAAATGTTGGCAGGATTGGCTTTAAAGTCAGCAGGCGAGCTAGTATGTCACCCATCATTGCGATTGGTTTTGATTTTATTGCTGTCTCATTAGGCCAAAGTTCTTCTCGTATGAATAATGTCTGATGATTCTCGCCCGACCAGTATGAGATCCCTTTCCAATTCCTTAATATCTTGCCAAGTTTGCGTCATACATCGACAGCAAAAAAAAGAAGAAAAATCCCTAGAAATATGTACTTAATTAAAAGTGAGTCATCGTGGTGGTACATGCCAGGGGAAGAAGCCCCCCCCCCCCCCCTTACAAAAAAAAAGGTCTGTGATTGTACGAGATGCTGATTACTAGTCTTTTTCGTCTATGATAGTCAGCAGGGTTGCTGAATCAACGAAGGATTTCATGAAACTTAGCAATTTTAATATAGATATTAATAAACAGTTGAGTTTTGTCCTCATAATTATGTAGCAATTTAGACGCGGAAGAACAAGAGACAAGTAATGAATTGGAAAATATTACAACTTTACTTAAACTTACCAATACCATTCTCTTTTGAAACGTTTCCTTAGGTCAAGCAAATTCAAACATCTTTGTTTTTTTCTTGAACAAGTTTATCATGTAATAATGCTTTTTATAGAGGAAATGAGAAAGAGAGAGGTATGAAAGGGAAAAGGGTTACCCCTAAAAGATGTGATAGGTATGAAGCATTTCAGAATGATAATCCTAATAATATAATAGGCCTATAGCTCGCTCAAATTTGTAACGTATCATATCTTAGTGAAATTTTAGTGAAATCAAATACCAATACCCCACCCCTCCCACAAGTTTGATCATTGTATGTGCAGCGCAATAACTCAAATACTGTCACGAAAATGGACCATTCATCACCACATAACCACATGATTATTGTCTGGTTACACCACTGAAAAGAGATTACCCAAGGAGGGGGGAGGGGATAATGATGACTGTACACCATATACATTAAATATCATAGCACGCGCAAGACACAGCAGTTAGGGATTGCGCGAGCTGAGAGAGGGGTAATAGGAGGGGTGCGCAAAGTTGAGTGGAGGGGTAAAGCCCTCGCGCGACGCTCATGTGTTTTCCCGGGCATTATGAATGGGTTTAACACGGGTTTGGAAGCGATGACATCGACGGCGATTACTACACTCAGCGCCCCGATTCGTGCCTCCAATTCATCTTACTAATTGGTTCCCAAACCCCTCCTTAAAACAAAAAGACTGAAGGAAAAGATGGAAGAAAATATGGAAGAGAGGGGGAGAGAGGATGAAGGTTCTTTGGGCTGACTTTGAGGTTTATTTATTTGGAATAGGACGAAGGCTCGACCCCGCATCTGCCGATGAGAATAAAATAACACACGCGCGCGAGTTAAATTTTACTGAGCAGAGCAGTCCTGATTATGGACGGGGGGGGGGGGGGGGGGGTAAAGACCAGAAAGAAAGAAAAAATAGAGAGGAAGAAAAAGTATGGTCAAGACTTAGTGGTACAAGCGAGCATGATATTGGAAGGAACATTGTCAAATAATAAGAAAGAAATGGCTCTTGTTTTTAATTTGCATTTTAAGAACGACTACATCCTCTTCTCCTTGACTCTTTAGTTTAAAGGTAATACAAAGTTTTGGTATGGGGTCATGAATTTGGTTCAAATGAACATATTGGAAGCATATACGATCCTACAATATTCAGTGATCGTTGTTGCGGTCGAAATCGACTCTAAAGTTATGAAATTGTAAATAATAAACACTTTATGTTGAATAGCTCCCTCTCAAGGTCAAGATATTAATTAAGCTATAAAACAATGTTTATTAACTGAAATCGACCGATTAACTATTCTCGTTAGGAAATTATATACCACAACTACATACTTTGAGATTTCCATGGTCGCAGCTAACATTGTACGGCCGTAGGAGCTATTTGAAATTTATCAAAAATTTACCGGGAGCACCGGTAAATCGTTATATTCAATTTTTCTCGAAAGCAGAAGTGTTTTAGGGGCTAACATTTCTGGTGTTTTTAATTCATCCACAGGGGCATCCAATTATATCAAAATTGTAAAGAATCACCATCCACCCATTTTTCAAAATTTCCCAAAACTTTGTATTACCTTTAATATACATCCTATCTACATTATAACTAGTCATAGGTTTGATGATAATGGTTCGATTAAATCCTTGATTTCAATTTTTACAACAATGTCAGATTATCGTTACTTGTCAATTGGCCGTGCATTTGCACTATTTCAAAAGTTGTGACTCTGTTGTTAAATCTATCAACGTGATTAATGAGAAGATATTTCCATCACGTAGTATTTTCTGATGATGTTTGCCATTCTCAGTTTTTATAAAGTATGCTTTGTTCTATCTGTACAATTTGTGTTAGAATACAAAACGCAATGGATCTTTCTATTTTTAGAATCAAATTATTTTCCCTGTAAAGAAGAATAATACAGAGATCTATCAAAATGAATTCCTATATTTTACTTTGCTCAACTGAAATAGAATAGATTTATATCAAAAAGATAGTACTATCCGACGGATGTTAATGTGTTCTTACTTTGTATTTTCCCAAAAATTACTTTCCCCGATGAAAAAGTTACTTGCAAGGAGGCTGCATCCATTCGCATCTTTCATTACAACTTAATTCGATTTGCGATTGAACTAGATTTCCATTCTAAAACCACTACTATACACCCCCCCCCCTCTCTCTCTTCTATCGCTCTCTCTCTCTCTCTCTCTCTCTCTCTCTCCTTTTTTCTCTCTTTCTCTCTATTTTCCTCCTCTCTCTCCTCTCTCTCTCTCTTCTTTGACTCTTTCTCTTTTTCTCTCTCTCCTCTCTCTCTCTTTCTTCTTTGACTCTCTCTCCCTCTTCTTCTTCTTCTCCTTCCCTCCCTCCCTCTTCTTCTTCTTCTTCTTCCATCCATCCTCCCCCTCTATCTCTTCCTCTTACTCTCACCATCTCTACCTCAACTGTCTCTCCCCTGTGCCTTCTACGTCCCACCCCTTTCTCCTCCCTCCCCGATCCAATTCCAATGAATGAAGGAAAAGTAAATCTAGGCTGACAGCCACAAACTAGTTCACCGATTCATTAGTGACCCTATTTTATGAAAGGCCACGTCCACCTTTTTTACTGGAATATATCACATGCAAGACAAGAGATAGAACATTCTGTAATTTATTGAATCTCTTTCTCATACTCCGTATTTTGAAGTTAATAATTGGAAGGGATAATTGAAATGTTTGATGCTTCTCTAGACCTTGTACTTTTTGAAGAGTCATCATGATTACACCCCCCCCCCCTCCCCTCCCCGCCCCAACAGAAAAGACAGGACATTTTCATCAATCAAACAAACATCTGTACTTATGAGTGTGGGTCAACTGTTCAAAATTTGGAATCTAACTGAAAGGAACTAAGAGGAACGGGGAGCAAAACGTTGCATCATTCTCTGAATTGAATTTGGACATGTATTTTTGTATTGTATTTATTAAACGTCATTGATATACATCAATATTCTGTTTATAAACATACATGTATACATCAATTTACAATGTAATGCAACAAAATCAATATTCTGTTTGTAAACATATATATCATATAAATAAATCTACAATGCAGTGTTTATAGCAAAACAAAAGGAAAATTATATCCAGTAGAAACACTCTTTTTTTCTTTTTGTAATAACATGACATTTAAATAAACGTAAAACTCTTTGCGTCAGACAAGTGGTAAAATTATATCGGTTAACACTTAACACATATATTTACACATAGATTTACGTGGTATCTCTTCCAGTATTTTAAATAGATGTACTTCAAGATAAACTTGAGTTCTGGTAATGCGATTGCATTGTGAAAGAAAAGGTGTGGAATGGATCAGAAAAGTTGATCATATAGCATGTAAGAAATGGTGTGTAATGCAAGGTTCTGGAGTCATCAAAATCATCATAAATTTGGCAGAGTCTTTGTAAAGTAACAATCACTTACACAGAAAGATGTATATGGGAAAACACACATGGTGTCGGGGCTAGTACTACCCTGATTTCCTTATCTTTCTATGCTCATTACTCAGCCAGTATACATTTTCTTCCAAAATTGTTTGGCACATAACATTTATTTGTAATCTTGAACATTCAGTGCAAGTTTCGTTAGATTCTGTCGGAATTCATTTTCTTTTTTTACCAGAACTCAAGTTTATCTTTAATTCGACTACAGTTTGAAGGTGTATTTGTTTTGTTTTTTTTTGTTGTTTTTTTTGTTTTTTTTTGTTATTTATACCGGGCGAATTTATCGAAGATGGCTTCCCGAAATCTGCGTGATCAATGTCCGATTCAATGAGTTTCTCCTTAAATCTGCGACAAAAATGACTGAAGCATATAGTTTGCATTGCTCAACATATACTATATTTCTTTATTTTTACACTTTGAAAATCCTCTTTAGGATGGAAATTCTCGTGTTCCAGAGAAAAGAAAAAGTCACACTTTCACCAGGCCTGGACTAAACAATTTCGTTCATTGACTTAAGTCGAGATACCTAACTTTCGCGGTTTTCAGACATGTCACCCCTCTTCTTCTAACGATCCTGCATACGCCCCTGCTTTCAATGTTCAACCATACACCTCCTTGCTCCCGGTGTTGGTAATATAGAGTAATGTTATGCTGTCAACCTGACGCGTCTTGTGCCCTCATTCCTCTTCGTTCACCGGCTCAACGACCACCTCATATCTCGAGGGCGAAAACCATTCTTAAACCAACATAAACCATGCCAGAAATAATGTTGGTGTTTGCTCAGTCAGGGCTTGATGAAAGTGTGACTTTCTTTATGTATTTTAAGGTTCTTTTGCTTTTCCATTCAAGTTATTTTTCTTCCTCTCTCTCTCTCTCTCTCTCTCACTCTCTCTCTCTCTCTCTCTGTCTTTCTCCCACCCTCTCACTCTCTCTCGCTCTCTCTCCATTTCTCTTTCTCTTTCTCTCTCTCTCTCTCTCTATATATATATATATATATATATATCTCTTTCTCCCCTCCCCCCTCTCTCTCTCTCTCTCTCTCTCTATCGCTATCTCTCTCTCTCTCTCTCTCTCTCTCTCTCTCTCTCTCTCTCTCTCTCTCTCTCTCTCTCTCTCTCCCCTCCCTTCATCCCTCTCTCCTTTTCTCTCTCCCATATCCATGATGATAGCGTTGTTGTTAATGATGCTGATGATAATGATGATGATGATGATAATGGTGATGTTGTTGTTGATGATGATGATGATGTTGTTGTTGATGATGATGATGATGGTGTCAATAATGATGATGATGATGATGATTATGATGACGGTGATGGAGATGATGGAGATGATGGAGATGATGATGATGATGGCGTTGTTGATGTCGATGTTATTGTCGATGAAGATGATGATGATGGCGTTGTTGACGTTGTTGCATTAGTTGTTGATGGAGATGATGATGACTGCGTTGTTAATGATGATGATAGGTGGCAGTGATTTGAATGATGAAGAAAACACAATGTATTCATATCGCAAGAGATGGGTCCATACACTCAACTTATAGCCAGAATAATGACCGTTATTATCAACGCGATTCTTGTTTCTCAGATGCCATATCAAGTGTCTTCCACAATCATTCATTCCCCAAGCACTGTTCGAAATAAAGTGAAGACAACCAGCAAATAGTCGTCATATTTTAAAACTAAATTGTACCTCATCCGAGTCCAATAAAGGGTGAAAATTTATTGTTCCTTGGTGTAAAATCATAATAGATAGGTCTACCTCAATCTGGTACCAATCGTGAGGGAGAGATATCAAATACGGCTCTAATTTCCCTGGACAATTTTGGCATTTTTACGACGTTTTATTATTGGCCACTTGCGCGCGGTTTTGCAACGCTCGGAATATGTAAAAAGAAACGTACTGGGATGCCCCCTTCCAAAAAAAAAAAAAAACACTAACAAAAAGCTTGGAAAAGATTTTCGGTCTTGGGTTCTGTTTTGTTTCAGTCCGAGCCTCTTTGTTTTAACGCATATTCCGCTGGATTTTTGTAATCAGTAAGCGTTTAAAGATTTATTTCAAAAAATGAATTCCATTCAAGTTTAAGACTGTGAAAGAAACTGTCTAGAAGTTATTATGACAGGTTTAGTGTGTGCAAAAATAGTAATTATTTTATGCATTATAAGGTTTTGAAACTGCAGTCATCAATACCATAACGTACTGGCAAGATCTTGCCAAAATCACAAAGAATTAAAAAGATCTTAACACAGTTATGAATACACGGGACTCAAAAGGCAAATATGCAACTTTTAAAAGACACACCACTTTGTTCAATAATTTTCAAAATTACATAAATAACGAAAACTGGCCGCCAGTTTAAAATACGACGAGATCATTAAAGTTCTTTTCTTTTCTCATTTGCTCGCTGATTACTACTTTTAAAAGTGGACTGTTTTCCTATAGGAAACAAACTTGCAGCTACCATGGTTACCAAACTTCTCATTATATATTAACTCAGTCGCGTTCAAATATTTCCTATTTCACATGAACACACACCCAAATTTGTTGGAACATCCTGTATTCCGAATATGATATAATGTTCACTATCCCTAACCATCATAAACTACATTTTGTTGAGGCACCCTGTAGTTCTATACTAGCGCAAGCCCGAGCTGTCATGGGTCTCGTTTAGCGATGATTGAGCGGTCCTTGTGCCTACATCCCCGGGGTGATGTCGGGCACGCGAATCCCTCGCACTGGGCCACTTTTCACATGCGAAAGACCTTTGAATGACGTACCTATGAACTAGATTGTTCAATGTCTTCATGACTATGAAGTACCGGAAAAGATGACTTCTGAATTTTTGATATGTCTTTCATTGAAAGGTTTGCCTTCGGTTATTGTGTATTTTTGCGCATTATGCAGATTAATTTTTGTTTCGTTTTGTTGCTATATTTCATTTACAGGCCTTAATTTAATTCCTAAGAACTAACAAATATGAATAAGTAAAAAGGGTCACGTGTAAAAATAATAAAAAGAAGCGAACGTAATAGCCGTAGATAATACGAGAATCAAAAGAAAATGTAAAAAATGAGGTAATTGCCTTGAGGAAAAAGCAAAGTAGGAGGAGATGTAGAAGGAGGAGGAGAAGGAGAAGAAGAAGATAAAAGAAGTAGAAGGAGGAAGAAGAAGTAGAAGAAGAAGTAGAAGAAAAAGAAAGAGAAGTAGAAGTAGAAGAAAGAGAAGAAGGAGGAGGAGGATAAGAGGACTCGGAAGAGGAAGAAGGATAAGAAGATAAAAGAAGAAGAAGTAGAAGAAGAACATAACAGAATAAATAGAAGAAGAAAGAGAAGATTAACAAAATAATTTGTGAGCGTTATCATTGTTATTATGCAAGTGTGGAAGAACATCAGAGCAAAAATGACTTCAGTAATAGATTGTGGGAGAGAGTTCCTTTCGCCAGGACCATGGTGTCTTATGGATATAATGGGCAATAAGTAATTTCGGGTTTACTAGATGAAAACCAGAGGAATCACGGGTAGGGTAAGAGTGAATGGCTTTATAGTGTAAAAGATTTGAAATGAAATATGTTTTTAAATGAAATATGACATGTAACAGCTTAAAAATGAGGCCTGAGTTTTATGCCACATGTTTGTGTAGTCCCATATGCATCTTTCTGTGTATAGTGCTGGTTGCTTTACCAAGACTGGGCCAAATTTCTAATCATTTTGATGACTCCAGAACCTTGCAGTACAGTATACTTATATGCTACATGATCATGTTTTTCTGATCAATTCCTCACCGTTTCTTTCACAATGCAATCGCAATCGCAATCGCAAGACAAGAACTCAACTTTATCTTTAAAGAGTAACGCTTTTCAGAAGATAAGGTATTCTTACAAACTGGCATACACAGAATGAGAAAGCCCCCAAAATATTGTTCACGTT
Organism: Strongylocentrotus purpuratus; assembly: GCF_000002235.5. NCBI lineage: Eukaryota > Metazoa > Echinodermata > Echinoidea > Camarodonta > Strongylocentrotidae > Strongylocentrotus > Strongylocentrotus purpuratus. The sequence goes on from NW_022145610.1 coordinate 11,700,291, forward strand.
TTCCAGAACTCAATAATAAAAAAGATTAACGCCTCCATTTTCCGTTGGGACATAAGCCAGGTTAACAAGATAATTGATGCCTATTTGACCTTTTTTCAATGACCAACACTCTGATTGGTTTATCAGGGGGTTGCCAAGGTTACAGTCTATTTCTAGCTTGCATCGAGTGCGTGAAATTAAAGTTGATGGTCCAGTCGCCTGGTTAAGGCCATGTTGTTTGTCAGATCAAAACATGTATTTTCTTTGTCAAAAACAATAACTAAAATAAAAACAAAACAAAAACAAAACACAATTACAACAACAAAGAAAATACACAGCAAACAAACAACAAACAAAAGCCGACAGCAACAACAACAACAACAGCCACAGCCACAAAAGGCAGCCGCTTATTTAATCAAATATCGTCGTGAGGTTTTAATAGCTGCAAATGTAAGGAAATTGATCTTTTGATTCGCATATGATAGTTCATAACGGGCTAGATTCTCATGTTTACCTGGCTTACATGCATGTCATCTTTACTCATTTACTTTTAAATATATTCTTGAATAAAAAAAAATATGTGCCTATTTTCAAATAAGAACTAGAATCATAATAATATATAAGGTTATGAAATGATCAATGAAGAGATAGTACGGACTAAAAAAAGCGTGCATATGGGACTAAACAGAAATGCTCTATGACAGTTTGGTACAAACTCATCAGCATTTTTTCTCATCATATATCAAATAGGAGGGCCTTCAAAAAGCAATCCTTTTCATTGGTCGTTTCTACTGAGACGTTCTTTCTTCCGAACTGACATAGACTACATAAATTATGAGAAAGCTCACATAAAATGTTAATTTTTACATGAACACAACCTGATCTTTTTTCTTAACGCTGAACACGATTTTGCCTAAATTCATTCGGACAATAAGTGAAGAGGGAACTTATTATATTAACATTAAAGCTTTGCTTGGAATATGAGCGAATGTGCCATTTATTTGTCAACCATGAAATATGTACTCATATTCTCACGACTTTTTTAAAAGCAAATATTCTCTAGCAAATCGCTCTCTTTGCTTTAAGAATATTCATAATAGTGGAGCAGGCATTGTTCTCTTCTGGGAATGTTTACATTGGCTTCCAACCGTGGACGTAATTCCGTTCCTGTTTGCCTAACTTCGAATTCGTGACAAAATTTGGGCTTCGTAATATCATTCTACTAATAACTGTTACCAGTTGGACACCACAATTAGGGTCCGTGGCTCCGAAAGATTCATTCATTCGCAGAATAAACACACCGCGACGGGTAAATCCGCCAAAAAATGACGAATAACTCGCTAGCTATTCATCGAACAATCAATAAATTTTATTGGCTTAATCCATTAAGAAATCACAGCCATAAAATCCCCTCTTTCTCTCTCTTTTTTTGTAATTGTAGACAAGCTGTCATTACCCAACAGTAGGAAGGGTACGATTTGTAATGCAATGATTAATTCATAGTATGACGGGGAAAGAAGGGGCTGGATGGGTATGGCGCGAACCGACCCGAAACGGTACGGCGCGTTCGCCCCATCTGCCGCTCGTTGCTTGTCCCCCTCGGTGATAACAGTAAATATTAATTATTCATTGCTGTTTGTTTCAGCTCGCTGCCAAGTTATTTTCGTCGTCATCCTCCACACTTGCACACACACCAAAAAAAAAAAAAAAGAAAAGTGAAATGATAGCAATATTCTGCTGGTCCGTCACTTTCCCATTTTTTTTTCTTTCCCCCCTTCGTCGCAAAATAGCAATATCGAGGAGGGAGAAATGGCGCTGGCGGGAGTTTTCGTTTGGTCAAGACGTCAAAGAACGTCTGTTACTTTAACAATTTTTCCCTAACGGCCATTCTTTTTTTTTTTACAGGGTATTCAATCATAATGTATTTTTGTTTACTTTCGCATTTATCCGAGTCGAGAAGAGGGTAGGAGGGTTTCAAAGAGTGAATGAGTTTACAGCTATGTCCACCCAACGAGGCAGCCGACGTCATTTGGGGTGCCCCCATCTCCCTCTCTCTCTCTTTCTCTCTCTCTATCTATTTCTTTCTGTCTCTATCTCTTACACATTATCTCTTGCTTCATTCATCCCCATCATTCTATCTATAATTTGTGTTCTGTCTCTTTCTATCTATCTAGAAAATATTCTCTCCCCCATAATTCTCCCACCTTTTTTTTTCTCTCTCTCTCTCTCTCTCTCTCTCTCTCTCTCTTTCTCTCTTTCTCTCTAACTATCTATCTATCCCTCCCTCTATATGCCTGTCTCCCTCTTTCTATCTATCTAAGTCTCTCCCCCTCTCCAAAATCTCTTTCTATGATGATCGATTAAGTTTACTCTCGAGCCCCATCCAAAGCCAATTTAGGGGTAATGGTTGGTTTGCTAAGAGCCCAAGTGTTTGTCGAGGGGGGTAAGCGAAGTGCCTCTGAGTCAAGTGCCTCCCCGGTCGGTCCGTAAGCCCCTGTGAGGCATGTTCTGATGGTATAGTACCTGCTGGGTAAGAGGCTTAACTTCGGGGGGGGGGCTGGCGGCGAGGGTGCTGCACGGTCTAGCTTGGACGAGCATCAGGAATTTTACGCGCGGCATATGTCGCTGTATACGAGGGACCAGCTTTCGGACATTGCCTTTGCTTCGGCCACCGGTCAGTGAACGCGCTCCAGCCTCGCGCTGGGTATTCACTGGGGAAAGTCCGGCCTGTCTGATAGAAGCAAAGACATTGACATTGACGATGAAAACCAATTAGTGTCGATTGGAAAATGAATTCTATAGTGTTATATCACATGGTTGTTCCTTAATGTATCGCCTGTTCTCCTCACAGCGTGCGGCTGGTGCCCAAGGCTATGAACCTCCTTACCCATCTTTCGTGACCACACCCTTTTGTTCTAGCCCACTCCTTCCCTCTCTCTCTCTCTCTCTCTCTCCCTCTCTCCCTCTCTCAATCTATCATTCTCTCGTTCCATCTTATCTTCATGCCAACATAATTATCATCCATATTGTTTAATGGCTTCTACCTTGTCTTTCTCCGGTTGTTCACTCTCTCCTTCTCAATCATTTCGTTCTTGCGCCAGGAAAAAAAAATTGATTTACAACGAAGGAGCGGACAGGGGATGATGATTACTCGTCATTCCAAAACAATAAAACGCGTGTCTCCTGCACATCGAGGGTGTTAAAACGCGCCCCAAATAACCCCTTTCTAGGGCGCGCGCCAGTGCCCGATCAAGAAAAGAAAAAAACCTGTCATCTTCTTACAAAGCAAAACCTGATAAGCCTGCTTATCCCGCTTCCTGCAACTTGTTTTCTATTTGAAATAGGCAATGGAGAGAGAAAAAGGAAGAGGATGGAGAAGAAGAAGAGAAAGTAGAATAAAACAATCCCCTGGAGGCGGCCTGCCCTTAAAACCCACAAACTTCTGTTCGCATCTTTCACGCAATCTGTTACGCGCTTCGCTCCCATCCCCGTGAACTGAGGTCCGAGCTTTTTCTTGGTATTGCTCCTCTGTGCGTACGTATGGCTCGATCTGCTGGCCTGGGGCACCCCCTCCCCTGCGTTGTTTAACTCCCCAACATGTTGTCAGCGCGCGAAAGGGGTTTGTGTGCGAGGAACGGGTACTCCCGTGTTAAGGTCACTACCATTCATTACGCAGAGGGTGTGCAGAAACAGAGCTATGAATACTAAATAAACATGAGACGACAACCGGGGTGGTGGCCGAGAGAAAAAAACGGCACGCGATCATACTCATCCGAAAGCCAAGTGCCTTTTCTTTACTCTTTTTTATATGCCATTCGCAATCGAGCTGCGTAATACGAATAATCGTTTTATACTATGACATCTTCCCTTCTCCTCTCTCTCTCTCTCTCTCTGGCTCTTTTTCTCCCATCTTTCGTCGCTGTCTCGTTGAGATACAAGTGAAGAACAAGGATCTAGCTAGAATTAATCAGAAGTAAATTGGTCGGCAGTTTGTGCCTTGCGTCGATGCCATACTCGCCAAATGGCACGTTGAAATAATGCGCGCACACAGAATCTCGCGTTTCAACGTCAGCAAAGAAGCTTGTATCTGTATTGTTCGGGGCGCACGCAGATCGCTAGTGGCGCACACACGGTCTTTCAAAAGGCAAAAGAGATATGAAATCAACGACAAGTACGAGGAATCTCATAATGCGCTTATAAAATGCGCGGGACGAGACTCAAAACCGCAAGTGATATCATAGGCATTACCACAGCTCTCATGAAATTCGGCCTTCCCTAATTGACTCGCCCCGGCGATATCTCGATTATCAAATCATGGGCTTAATGGAAGGGGAAACTTTTTTTTTGTATTCGCCCCCATCCTTTTTCTTCTTTGCTACCCTCCACCACTTCACTTAAGGAAGACGAAATAAACATATGTGCAGATAAAAGGAAAACTTTTCGCCCAGAGTTTCTCTTTCCGGATGAGGGGAGCTTGTTAAATTCTGCTCAGCACTTGGCGGCGAGTCTCGCGCGCGGCGTTGTTTTTCTTGTTACCAATACCCTCTCGCTTCCGACTGCTTAATAACCAACGAATCAATGGAAAATTTGGCAAGAATTGGGCCTTCATGGGGGTGCGAAGTAGGGACCACGTATTTTCTTTTTCACCGTGAACTCCTTTTTTTCTTCTTTTCTTTTCTTTGCCAGGGAATCGAGAAGCGCCGTCGATGTTTAGATCCCAAACACGGCCAATGAAAGGTGATGCTCATGATGTACGCATAACCCCAGGTCGAGAATTCGATGCTTCATTCATCACACTAATGTCGACAGAAGAAGAAAAAAGATGAAGAAAGAAAACACACGAGAAACATGAATTAAGGAGCAACATCTAACGAGTAAGAAAGCAAAATGGGGAAAAAAGAAACGGGAAATAGAGGGGTACATTGGGCGGCGATAATGAATTGGTGAAAGAATCTTTGAGGGGAAAACAAATCCTTTTTAGTTGCTGACAAAGTTGAAACGTAAGTCAAGCATGAAAGACAAGGATGTAATGACTTTGTTGGAAGCTGTTTAACTGCTTCACGTCACGTATCTAAAGATGGTTAAAGTGTTTTCCCCTGTAAGGTACAAGATCTACAAAGTTGAAGCTGACAATGAGGATAGAGCGAAAGGCCTATATAATATATACTTCCATTTGAAGACACTCAATTGGCTAAAACCTGCTGGACTGGCAGCCCATGAGACCGTCAGTGTCGGTCTCATGTGCATTCTAGCTATTTTGCAGAGGGTTTACTGGATCAACTGCCCACGAGACCAACATGCCGCTAGACCGATAATGTCGGTCTCCTGACAATTTTATTTTGAGGGTTGACTTGACAGCCCACAAGACCAATGACCTACCAGACTGACGGCCAATGAGACCGACTAAGTCAGTCTCATGATGCTTCTATCCACTTTTCAGAGGGTTCACAAGACCGATCATCTACGAAACCGCGATTCTTTTAAAACAATTCGTTCGATGTTTTCTTCGTTTGGACCACACTCACTTAAGGCTTTGCTCACACCCATTAACCCTTGTTTCGGATCAACGATCACCCTCTTTCGGGAAATTCCATCTTATTTCATTCTTCGATATTATTCTCCATTTCTTGAATTCTTCTCATCCTGCCTTTTCATTTGTTTTCTACCCCGTAATCACTTGGCTTCATTAATATTCCCTCACTTATTTTACCTTATCCCTCTTCCCTTCACCCTCCCTTCTATCACCTTAATTTCCCATCTCGATCTGTTTCTCCAGCTGTCAGTATCTCTTCCACTTTCACGCTTTAAGTTTGAGTCATTTGGATGTAAATCTCGTGCACATTGATGTATAAAAATTAATTAAGTGAGATTTAAATTGTTGTTATCATTTTTTTATTTTGATGTACATTATGATTGTTCGTTGTGTATATTATCACGTTGTGTATAGTATTGTTTTGTTTTTATCCAGGGCCCTCAAGGACGGCAGTTGTGGGATTTTTTCAACTGAAAAGGCAACCCTGATTAATGATAACAGAAAATAAAATCAGTATGCCCCTTAAATGTCCCAATGCTTTACATAATCATAACCACTCCCCTGTCGACATAGATATTTCGTATCAGCGGCCGCTCCCACCTTTCGATAACATCCCTTAAAAAAGACTGGGTAAAGTTTCCAAGCATGAGAGCAATATGAGTGATTCCAAACACGTTTTAGGAAATAATGTTTGACTTTACGTATTTTGTTGTCCAATCACAATCCCTTTTTACTATATTTTGAGCAAAACTCACCCGAGTTGTGATTAGATATTGCCCAAAGTTGGTCGGATACATGGTTACCCTCATGCTAGTGTGTATTTTACAGTGTTCCGACGCTCCTGATGTGCAGGGATTGTGGTCTAGTGGATAAGTCTCCTGACTGTGAACCAGAAGGTATGGGGTTCGAATCCCTGTCGCAGCACGAATGTTCTTTGGCAAGACATTAATTTGCCATACTCCATAATAATGATAATAATAATTTCTATAGCGCGCATTCACATTGCCTCTCCGGGTGTTCCATTGTTGGCTACTATTTACATGCTCGAGCATTTTAAGGAATTATTTCCTGCCATGCAGGTACCCATTTACATCATATTTCTTCGTACCGGGTAACCATTCTCTACACCTGGGTGGATAGTGACAACTGTAGATTAATATTCGTACCGCAGTGGGACTCGAACCGCGAACCATGTGATTCACAGTCAACGACATAATCCACTAGAAGACGACACCTCTACCAAAGTACGACCAATTATTACTTGGTCGGTCGATCGTTACTTGGTCCGATCACTTGCTGAACATTAATATTAGTACCGCAGTGGGACTCGAACCGCGAACCATGACTTTGTGATTCAAAGCCCAACGACATATCCGGTTTAGAACACGATACCTCTATACCAAAGTACGACCAATTACTTGGTCCGTCGATCGTTACTTGGGTCCGATCACTTGCCCGATTTTACGAACTGGCAAAATATCGACTTTACGTGTAAACCTTCAGTTTTGAGATTTTTTTAAATATTTGTTATGCAGAGTAATTTTTGGTACCGCAGAGGGACTCGAACTGCGAACCATATAATTCGAAGTCCAACGACATCTACTATAGAACACGACACCTCTACTAAAGTACGACCAATTACTTGGTTCGTCGCGGATCGTTACTTGGTCCGATCACTGTCTTGCCCGACTCGGTGATCAATTACAACATACCGGCGATCTCGATCAAGATGGATGAGGCAAGACCACAATCTCTCATTCGATCTCAGTTGCTTTCCTCTTAGGGTCGCCTTAGGGAATAACTGGTTTGCGGCAGGTTTGTGAATGGGGGCGGACCGCCCGAATGAAGGAGGACTAAACGAGGGCAACGGATGGGGGCAAATCGTGTTTCTATTATGCCCTCTGATCGCCTTGGTTTAGAAAACAAAATAAAAGGAGCGCGCGTGGCGAGAGGTGCTGAAAGGCAACAGAAGACGTCGTGCCTTCCTTAATGCGCCTCGAGAAACGCACATAACAGAAGTCGAATAAAATTATTCAACAAATCGGTGACTAATCCCTCCATGCTTCCATCGTCCAGATTTATTCTTAGGTGGTGACCCGTCCTTTTCCTCTCTACCTCTCCGCGCACCATTTAAGCTTGTGCACTGGGACCGTGAACAAATCAACATGCTGTTACTTTGGTCAGAGATTCGTCGTGCCGCATATTTTCGTTCTTCCCCACTTAATCAATTGGGAGTGGTGTTTTGAGATGCTGGGGCAAAAGGCTAAATAGTTACTTAGCGAGTGTTTGGACGTTAGAGCACGGTACGCTGGCTCGCTGCTGGTGGCGCGATTAGAAGGAGTAACTTCCCAAACAATTACTCCAACCAGATTAATATCGCGAGAAGTGTTTTTCTTCTTGCGTTTGAAAATATTCCGTGCCCCAAGGGCACAAAATAATATACCTTCTCCATAATATCATCGCCTTCGATAGGTCCAGGACTAGTACTTACAATGCTTCCTTTGATCATATACCCCCCATTCTTCTCTCTTCATCAGTCACCACGCACAAAGAACAAAATTCTGTCAATATGTCTTCTTTCTTTGACAATTTCCAACTCGTGCCACCCCCAAAAGAAAACCAACAATCGGCACATTTAACCTACCCCCCCCCCCCTCCTCCACCTTCCTCCCGATCTCTAGATAACATTGATGCCTTGTGAGAAGACAGGAGTTTGTAATTTGTTAATAGTTTCACAAAGTACAATCTGGCGAGAAAAATTGCTTGTAGATCGTAATGGCTTCAGACAACCGGAATTTCTTTTCTTCACTTCAAACGCCAAATCTCCTTGGTACCCTGGAATAAAGGGAAAATTCTTTGTAAAAAGGATAAGCCTCTGTTCACGCTGCTTGTCCTGTATAAGTAGGTTCTCCAAAAAGGTCACACACGAAAGGTGAAAGTCGTTGTACACGCGACAAACTTAAGTGTTAGATCAGAAAGGTCGAAGCGTGAAAACGTTTTCAAAATGGTAGATTCGCACTCTTAATATGCTAGATCCGGAAGTATAATGGCTGAACTAATCTACCACGTTGAAATAAAGGTTACTCCTAGGTTTATTAAACATTTGAGTTTTTATATAGAGTGTACATGTATTCATCAAAGTGTATAACTTCCAAGTGTATAACTTTCAGCTCACATTTAAGGAGAAGGTTGAGTTCTGGTTTGCGATATGAAAGAAACGGTGTGGAATCGATCAGAAAAAGTTGATCATCATTGGAACTGGAATCATCAAAATGATAAGAAAGTTGGCCCAGTCTTGGTAAAAGTAACGAGCACTTTACACAGAAAGATGTTAGTGACGACCAAACAAACGTATGACATAAAAATGAGGTCCTCATTTTTAAACTGTTACATGATGTCATAATTATTTAGTATATTAAGGCATTATTTTGAAGAGCCATGCTTTGCATACATGTATAACAATAAAGACGCTTACAAACTATTGTTCACCTCTCCCAAGAACTCAGCCTTCTCTTTAAGGAGAAGGGTGAGTTCTTTTCAGATGACTTGATATTCTTTTTATTAGACACAAAAAGAATGAGAAATCTCGCAACTAATTTTTCGTCTTTACCAAAATCAACAATAATTTATATGTATTGTTTTTTTTTAGCAAAAATCGGTCTCGCAACCGTTAAGCTGAATTAATGAGTGGGGGTTTTCAGATAAAACAAGAAGAAGAAAAGAATATCAAAGGTATAGCAAAAGTAATGAGCAGTTTGGCATTATAGAGGTGATTCTATTATTCGTATATTATAAAAGTATGTTCCGCCTCAACTTTCTCATTAGAAAGAGGTTGGAAGAAGCGGGAAGTGGTCATTTTAGATAGTCTTAGATATATAATTATGCAGAAAATAGAAAAGAGGGAGAGAAATAGTCATAACCATATTAACAGAAAACTGAGTACAAAGATTGTCTACTGAAGGAACAAAAGTGCTACTTTAAAAGGGAAAAGCAAAATCATAACAAAAAGAAAAAAGAACTAACAAAAAACGCGTAAGGGAACAGAGAATAGCACGATTCGAGGTATAGCAAATGCTGACATTGTTTGATTATTTTGTTATTGTCCATGCTTCTTGTAAACCATGTCGCGAAATAAAGCTCAACAACCTCAAACGACGTTTTGATTCATTTCAAATTTGGTCATGTTTGGCTTCACGATGTACTTTTGGACGACATGCCATGCAAGCAAGTAACATATGTGCCCTTTTTTTAATATAAAATGAGCTATTTAGTGGTCGCGCAGAGGGATGTTTGAAGAGTAACAATTCATAGAGGGAGATGAGAAGGGGGTTTGCAAAGTAATGAACCGCGTGTTTCAATTAGCCTAACGAGAAAGAGATTGGAGACCGGCTTCGCGGTGTGCAAATAGAAGGATGGAGAAGTCACCGGGAAACGTCATGTAAAACCGAAAGAGAAAGACACAGAAATGCGACATTTGGTGCTTTTTTTCTTCTCCGTTCGCGGGCCTTCGAAAGAATGCTTGGTTACGCTGACGAGTGGGGATAAGTGGCGCTTTCTCGGGGAGTTCGTCTGTGGCACCAGTCAGGAACACACCCACGTGCATGCGGGGGAGCTCTTCGGCACACCGCGCGCACACGGGCGCGGTTTGCAACGATGCAGCGACGAAATAGAGATCCGTATTTGACACGTTAACATCAGTGTGCAGGAGGAATTTCGCACTTAACATCTTAGGCAGATCTTAATCCGACTTCCAGTTGGTAAAACCCGCTTTTAGCCGCACAGAAGGAAGTACATGTTGGGTCCATACCGCAAAAGGGCGCGGAGACATAATATTTAGTATTCACCATTTCTCTATCTTACCCGGACAAGAGAGCCTACTGGTTTCAAACCCGCTTCCCGGAGTTACGGCAGGGGATCACGCTGAGTGACCGGCGCTCCTCCTACCCTACGAAACAAGACGCCTTCTGTTTCCCTTCGAACAAAACCAAAACAGAACGAAATCCTTTTGTGATTGAGTAAATTTACTTTGAATTCGGAAGAAAAGAGTTTATAATCACGGCCGAAAATTGCTCAACTATTAAGCTGCTGAAATAAAAGAGTGCTTTGCTATCCGGGTTTTCTGCTTGATTTTGTTCATAAGACTTTAAATAGTTTTCTTGTTAATATATGTCTTTTTAGTCGAACGAGACTCAATTGAGCGGCAGGGGCAAAATATCACTATGGCGATGACTAGCCCGAGGATCATCTGTCTAAAATTTAAAAACTCTATCTATGTTTATTTACTAAAACCACGACATCATAGGTTGATGAACTGCATGGCTTTTACTGAGTCTGCTTTTGAAAAGTTCTTTCTAATTTACTGCAGTGGAATAAAAATAATATAATAGAAGTATGATGATTTTTAAATAGTGATTGACAAAAGACTTGAATGCCATCATTAGGCCTAATTGTGAAGGCGCCATAATGAACTTTGAAATAATGCTCAAGGTGCCCCAGTGCAAAAGATAAATTCACATACAATCAATGTCTTACATAACTGAGTAGGATAGAACCAAGCGCGTAGCCAGGATTAATTTAGGGGGGCGGTAGTGAGCACGCGAAGCGTGCGAATCACTTACAGAGCGCTCCCTAGGGGGGGGGGGGGGTTGATGCAGGGAGGGGGAGTCCCCCCCCCCTCCCTCGCGAAGCGCGAAAGCTTTGACATTTCATTAGATTACTAGAGAAAGAAGGAGATTCGTTGTACCGTTCTCGACTCTTAATCCTTGTCTAAATTCAGTTTCTATTGACGTTTCATTAAATTATTAGAAGACGATTCGTTGTACCGTTCTCGACTCTTAATCCTTGTTTGAATCAAGTTCTCCTTCCACCGCGCGTAGCGCGGAAGCTCTGACGTTTCATTAAATTATTAGAGAAAGAAGACGATTCGTTGTACCATCCTCGACTCTTAATCATTGTTCGAATTCAGTTTGCCCCCCTCCGGCGCAAAGCGCGGAAGCTTTGACGTATATTATTCGAGAAGGAAGACGATTCGTTGTACCGTTCTCGACTCTTAATCCTTATATGAATGCAATTTTCCCCCGCCCCTCTCGCGAGAAACGCCGAACCCTTGACGTTTCATTAAATTATTAGAGAAAGAAGACGATTCGTTGTACCGTTCTCGACTCTTAATATTTTTTCTTCCTGCGTCCTCTTCCTTTCTCTCTCTCTCTCTCTCTTTGGCCGGCGTTTTTTGGGTGGCGACTGCCCCCACCGCCCCTCCCCCTGGCTACGCGCCTTGATAGAACAAAATAATTATTATAGAACAACATGAAATATGATTTGAGATTATTTGTGAACTCTTCAGTCGTATTGTTAATTGAGAAATTGCTGTCACCAAAAGGCCTTGGCTGTAAGCTGCATTATTTTATTAAAGCGACGGATATGCGGGGCACAGGGCCAGGGGTATTAAGCCCCCGGCAAACCCATGTAACATCTTAACTACATAATAACCGAATAGGGGATAATATCCCACAGGAAAAGTAGTACCAAAAACGCAAAGCAGACATAAATTTCATGATCAATTTAGATGAGCATAATATGGATGATTAAGTGTTTTTTTAATTAGATTATCAATTTTTTGAAACTTATGATTCAACATCACAGTAACTGATAAGTAAACCTTAATGTTTTCATTTCCCCGTCCGTGCGTCTTTATATTAGCGTCAATATCTGCATTTACTCCTATTTTGTATTAATTGATTAAGGTGGAATTGTGATTGACTTCAGATTTAATAAAGCACAAAGTAAAAAAAAAATCCGGGCATAAATTTGATGTAGAGTTCGGAAATTGTTTTCATCATTATTTTTATGAACAATGTGGGCATTCTTGGGGTGGGGGGTTTGCTAATGGTTGAAATGAAGATGAAAATGAACGAGGCCATTATTTTGTTAGGGAGATTATGGAGGGGTCGCATCTTCTTTTACGCTCCCGTTCTCCTTGTCGCGTTCTCTCTCTCCCTCTCTCTCTCTCTCTCTTTCTCTCATTTTCCATTTGGGGGAAGGGGTATTCGAGGAGGGGGCACGTGCCTTCAATGCACTTTTACCTACATCACTGTATGCTAGTACATTGTCTAATGTTTTCTTGCCCTTGCGAAAGATAATGAATTGTCTAGCACTGTCCGACGTAGCCCTTGAACTCCCATCCCATACCAACCCCCTTTCCAAATTGCAGTAACGGGAAGGATTTAAACGATATACTGACCAATAGAATCTGAGATGATTTAGAGAGAGAGAGAGAGAGAGAGAGAACTGAGGATGAAAGGGAAGTCACTATTATTAACAGCATCGCGTCAATCCGTGTTTAATTTTGACCTTGAGTTTCAAATACACGGCATGCGTTCAGGCGTGCGTTTGTTATCCATCTACAGTCAAGCCACCAGTTGTTCGCGCTTTTGGGCTTGCCCGCACCCGCGCTTGCGGACAGACAGATCCACGAGCTAGCTAGCTCTCTCTCCCCCTCTCTCCTTCTCTCTCTCTCTCTCTCTCTCTCTCTCTCTCTCTCTCTCTCTCTCTCTCTCTCTCTCTCTATTTCTCTCTCTCTCGCCCGTGCCTGCAGTGGTTATTGCTCAAAGTTGAATGAAAGAAACCAGATCCCATCGTGTTGTCTTTATCGATTTTCTCTTTGATTAACCAAGTTCAAGGAAGGGGTCCTTTATTTCAGGGACTTAATGTGGACTCAAGGACAGGTTCCCGTAGTTGAAGGACTTGGTTTTTTGTCTTTATAATGACAGGCATGCCCTCTGCCGTGGCGTTGCAGCGATGAAAATAAAACACCGACCCCCTTCTGGACTTGTTTTGTTTTGCGTGGTGGACTGCGGAGTTCAGGGGAACTCCCGTATAATGACATATCGCATTATAAGCCGCAATTATGGCAACAGAGAAGGCTCAAAATGGATAGGGTATATTAATTTGACACTGCTCGAAGTAAAGAGGTAGTTAAATTAACAAATGAAATCAGCCCTGAAAGAGGAAGAATTTATTGTTTTTGTAAAATAGGAGAAATGCAGTAAGAGATGGAAGAGAGCATTACGGGCATATTATAGTCTACAAAGGTCTGCCATCTCTTCCTCGAATACTTTTTTTACAAAATAATAACGAAACCAATCATTGTGGTATCTTTTAGATTTTCTGGAGAGCGCTGGGTATAGCTCCCTCCTCATCCCCGCCTCTTGTGTGTATGTATCCATACAGGAGAAAGTACAATGGGGACGAAAACACAACGTTGATCTGCCCCAGTTATTAAAGCATATTCAACCAATATGAAATAATACAATGCGGTAAAGAATTGTATACTATACACAGATGGACATAGAAAGAGAGCAAGGCGAAAGAGGGATAAAGAGAAAGTTAGAAGGGGTGAGAGAATGAATATTGGCGTGTTTTTTTTTTTTGGTTTTTTTTTTGCTCTTGATATTTTATTTTATATAACAATAACAATAACCTATAAGTTATAATTTCAACCCAACCTGTACTTTAGGAACGAAAGTAACATATGCCCCATTCCTACGTCGCACGCAAGGTTAGCAGTGCGTGCTACAACGAGATACAAGACAAAACATAAAAAGGGTGAGATGTAGATGTGCGCTTGTGCAACAGATCCATTACAATTGAATACCTAAAATTGAATTCCCGATCCCGTAAATAATAGCCTTCTTTGCTATAATGTCATCCCGTCTTATCAAAAAGAATCTTAAAAGTAAGAAAATAAAAAGAAGCGTAGCCCAATAAGACATTACAATCGGAAATAACAGTAGGCCTATTCACAATAACAGAGAGTTTGACAATTTTTTTAAAAGTAGTATTTCCCTACTAGTGAGACTAAAGCAAAGCATCAAAACGTTATAGCCTACAGCTCTTTAAAAATGGGAAGAATTGTAATCGGACATAATTATGTGTAACAAATTGCATCCATTTTCTAAGTTTGCTAGACAATTTCCTGTTCCTTTGTAATCTTGAGTTCCTTTCACGTTTATTTATGAAAGATAGATTCATTATATTGTAAAATGTGTTTCTCCCTTCAAAACCTGCATTATACTGTGCTGGCAGTTTTTGTTAAACCATTTTGGAACATGAAAATTAAATGTCATTACCAAATACGTGAAATCCACATCTCATTGAAAATGGGAAGAAATTCGATCATTTTTCATATTATTTTTTTTCTTCATTTTATTGCCATTTCTGAATGTGCAACGCACAAGAACGAGAGAGACAGACGTTCGAGCCGTGGTGAGAAAAAAGGCGGGAACCTCTTCGTCATATTTTCGTCGCGCGTAATGATGTGTATCGATCCGAGACCGCCCCTGAGCTGGCTATCGTCACTGATCGTGCCAAACCCGGTATGTATCACATCAAAATGTATAACAAGTGGATAATCACAAATTCTATCGTGGCAAGAAATAAAGGAAAGAGGAGAACAAAATACAAACGCTTGCGGTTTTATGGATGATTAAAGCGATAAATTCGCAGATTGTATCGGTTGCATGAATGAATTGGGTGCAGTGAAGATGCCTTCTGCTATAGGCTATAGATTCACGCAATACGAGCGTTAGCATTGTTTTGAGAATTAGCCAAAACTGTCATTTATCAGCAAAACAAGGCTATGGGAGAGAAGAAAAAAAAACGGTGGAAGCATGGTGAGAAAAGAAAATGATTCGATGAACTCATATTCATAACCCATATGCCGTGTCCTTGGCAATGACATCGTCATTTGAAATAATCTGTCGGTTTGGGTTTCGACAAATTGAAGTTGGACATTTCAATTTGCCACCGCGTACTTTTGTCCCTGTCTCCGCAAAATGATTAATGTCCATATGTCGAGTGCTGCAGTGTGGCGAACACTCCAGTTTTATTATGCTGACCGGATTTATTCGTCGAAAGGAATACTTCAAGCTAAGGTTTAAGGGAGATACGTTTTACATCAATGTGCACATTACTCGCTTAACATAGCTACTTCGAGAGAGAAAAGTGGTAAGAGGGAGAGGAGTAAATTTTGTTTCGCACTTAGAAGTGGTTTTTAAATCTCCACCGCAATTTATTGGAAGACCACTCATCGAAAATCCAGTTGAAAGAAATATATTTGTTTTTCAACCACATTCTTTGTCAAGCTTTACTTCTGAAAGGATGTAATGCTGGTTAACACTATCATGACTCGTATTACTTTACTATATTAATTGACCCGGGGTGGGGTGGGGTCGAAAGAATAAAACTTTGTTTGTTTGATTATATTTCTGCATTTTTACAAATACGATAACTGAATAATAAAGTAAAATACAAATATGTAAACAATAATAACTTCATGTCGAAATGTGATTTACATCTATACATAATGAACTTAATATTTTTACAATATGTTATTATGAATTTAAAGTATTATCCTAACTATCTGTAGTAAAAGTGCAGGAAGCCACCATCATAATAAGCGAGGCTTCACTAGATATGGCGGCCTCATAAGAAAAATCTTAAAGGTAAAGACCAGTTATGGTCATGCGATTGCATTGTGAAAGAAACGTTGTGAATTCGATCAGAAAATGTTGATCATCTAGCATCTAGCATCTGCAAGGTTCTGGAATCATCAAAATGATAAGAAATTTGGCCCATTCTTCGTAAAGTTACAAGCACTATACACAGAAAGATGTATATGGGACTACCCTATATCTCTCACAGACCATGAGAGAAACAAATTTACCAAATATATGAATTAGTAGGCGGTTTCCCGGCAAATTTGTTATCATCATGTATTAGTCAAAACATATTCTTTCACATGATTGGTAATGAGAGCTTCCATTTCATTTTTTAAGATTGGGGCGTTTCCAATACTGGTCTTTACCTTTAAGATGAAATTCGAGTGAAAATATGTATTGGAGCATGCAGGCACGATATACATGTAGGTGGTTTGGCCGGTGTCACGATTCCCATGTGCGCTTCCCTCAAAAAGAGTAAATAAATAAATAAATAGATAAATAAATACATGCATACAATGTGGTTATGTTATACAATGTGTTTTTTGTTTACCTAACTGCTAAGAAAGCATAAATGCTTGTTAGTAAGTACATATATAGGCATGTAAACTGTCAACATTACTTAGTTAAAGAGGGTCTAAGAATAAAATAATATTATCAATAATGATACTAATAATAATAACAATGATGATGATGATGATGATGATGATGATGATGATAGCAATAATAACAACTACAACAATAATAAAATCATCACAATCTAAAGAATCCCCAAACTTTGAGTTTTCAAGAAAAGACTGCCAACATATCCACCTACCAAATTTGTGCACCCCTATACCAACCCACCACTCGTTTGTGCACCCCTCAGGCCGCCCCGATTATACCCCTATATGTAAACGCTTGGTGACCCCTATAGGGGGACAAAGACCACTTAAATAGTGACCACGTTATCAAGAAGGGGGAAGTGGTGGAAATATTATTTTCCTAAAGTCGGAAATAAACCGCTAAGTGAGATGGGCCTTAGGCAAAGCTTAACCCCTTAAAGGAAGCTTGTGTACTGGTAAAGACTGGTGGTAGGAATATTCGCTAAGGCAACATAGCTGCACTTGAACCAATCAAGGAAAACACGAGATAACTTTCTACTTAGAAGAAGCCGTAATTATAAAATCTGTTTAACCTTTATTTTTTGTAAAACCCCTTTTTTTTCTTCTTTTTTTCTTTTTTTTTTTATCTGAGACAGAGATATAAGCTTTCCTGGAGAAAAATGAAGAAACGCTCTTGTCACCAATGATCGCTATATTAGTTCATTCACTACAATGCGATTAATTTTCCCTAAACATGTGTAAATATGTTTATTCTCAATTTCATATTTGATATAGTGATAGGATTTACCAGTCTTGATTACAGAAACACAAAAGTGTAAACTACGAACATCATGCTTGGGAAAACACTGTGCCCTAAATCTATCTGTGCTACGCATGGACAGCAAATTAAAAAAAATTGAACAGAATCATTCGGCAAGAGAACAAACTCAGTGTATCTATTATTCACATTCTATTTTACAACACAACAAGGCAGTACGGATGACAAGATTCATATTAAAGAACCGATAATAAACATGATGAATAGTTAATTTAAATCATTTCTCAAACAATTTGGAGCTTAAGTTTATTATTATTCTTTCAAAGAATAAATTTCAATAAAGCGAAGAAGTGGACATGTTATTACTGGATGTGACCGAAACTGTATCTGCTGTACGAGGTGCGTTGCATTTCTAATTTTGCTTAGTCAACAAACAAAAAAGAGAACATTCACCAATACTCAACAAAATTGCGATGCGGATGAAAAAGAGACATGATTGTAATTGAAAGGGAAAATTGAAGAGACTGAGAGAGGATGGGTGAGGAGAAAAAGAGAAATAGCAGAAGAGGAGAGATGAGAGAGACAGAGAGAGAGAGAGACAGACAGACAGAGAGACAGACAGAGACAGAGACAGAGACAGACAGACAGACAGAGACATAGAGACGATAGGGGTGGGGTAAAACATCCTCAGAAATAGTCAAATAAAGGGATGATTTTAAGCTGAGACAGTGAAGTTGATGGAATATAGATAAAATGGCAATTTCGAATAAAGAACAAACTCCCGACACCATTAGGCATTGACGAGCCATCATTAATTTTATCCGGTCCCTGTAAGATAAAAATTGATTTAAAAATCTATTTCATCTCTAATCTTGCTCGTTTTAAATGCATATAATTATTATCTTACCGTATATTGCATCCTATGTCTGTAACCTAGAATCAATCATAAGTTAACATTTATTGTTAAGTTACGATTAATGAATGAGATAATACTATAATTCGTTTTTTGAGAAATACATTAATTTTAATTGTCCTCTTTTTAATGTCACATGACACTGCAGACAAAATCTTCAGAGAAAACCGAATATTGAAATACTCCCCCCCCCCCCCCCCCCCCCCAAGGCCGCATCCCAACTCCCTCCAAATCAATTCCTGGGTCACACTTCATACACCAATGACCCATGGCTTCCGAAAAAAACAATTCATCTCGGTCCAGCTAGAACGGATGACTCCAAACAACCTGTTGTTTAAACAAAACTTGGGACGCATCTTTGAAAATGTCTTCGACCCAGAACAAAGATCGTTCAGGGTGAAGGATGGCCAGAACAAGGACACGAAAAAGAAAGAAACCTTTTCTCTTTTTACCGCAAATGGCTTTGATGAGGAGTTCTCGCAATTACCAAATCTATAAAACTTTACATTTGCTTGTTCCTCGACCGCCCCCCAATCTCATAAAGTCAATTTTACCCGGGCTTTCTGACGGTTTATTGATTTTGCTGTGAGAAAGTTTCCACTGCGTACAGATCCATGGGATTTATCCTGCGCAGACGATACACAGGGTTCGCGCCAAAATTTCTCAAGGAGTAATTTTGTGGGCGATTCGAGTTGATACTTTGATCAGGGCTAAAGAAAGATGATAGATTCGGTGTTAGAGAGAGAAACAGAGAGTAGATAGGGAACAAAACAAGATTGACAGGCAGATGAAGAAACAGACAAAGAGCCAGGCAAAGAGAGAACACAAAATGCAGAGATAGATAGAGATACGGGGAGAGAGAAAACACAGAGAGAGAAACACCACACACACAAACAGAGAGAGAGAGAGAGAGAGAGAGAGAGGGAGAGGGAGGCAGACAGACAGACAGAAAGACAGAAACAGAGACAGGGAGACGCACACGAATACAGAGAGAGACAGATAGAGGCAGCGACAGATAGAGAATGAAATAAATAGAGAGCGGGAAATTAGGAAACTTTAAAGGAATTGATGATAAACATTCATGTTCAGATAAAGAATTAACAAATTTAATCACCCTCTGTAGCAATATTTTAGATAAACCCCTTAGGTTATAGTTGGACAAAACAATTTCATCGCTTAAGAAAAAAGGGGGTACATTTTCAGAAACATTGCAAGCTAAAGATGCACAAGGGGGAAAGCCGAAAGAAAAAAATAATCGTCAAGAAAAAAGATGACTACATGATAAATATTAAAGTTTATGCGGATAAATAAATAGCAAATGGAATTAGGGGGAAAGTGGAATAAGTATTACGAGACAATGATATGTAAATTGATGCAAAATCTTTGATCGGAAGCCAATTATAGTTCTCCGTGGGAATTCACAAAAATGTTTGGGATTCAGCGGTAAAGCCAAACTGTCAAGATTGGCTCTTCTACAAACTTCAACTTTCAAGAGCTAGAGCGCCACCACTTGGCTGCTTGTGAACAATCTGTCTTGACCTCGAACATTGGCGTTGCCGTGGTAAAATCTTTGTTTTAAAGCTAATAATGAGAAGAAGAAGAAGATTATGATCGATGATGAAGAAGAAGAAGAAGGAGAAGGAGAAGGAGAAGGAGAATACGTCGTTAAAGAAGAAGAAGCAGAAGAAGAAGAAGAAGAAGAAGAAGAAGAAGAAGAAGAAGAAGGAGGAGAAGATGAAGAAGATGATGATGAAGATGATGATGAAGATGATGATGATGATGATGATGATGATGATGATGATGGTGATGATGGTGAAAACAATGAAAAAGAGAGAAGGCTTTTATAATATACGGCGAATGGGGGTTGAAAGTTTAAAATACATGTACAAGGGGCACACGCGCGACGACTTGACATTAAAACAAGTGCGAAAACACAAGTGTAGATTGACTGAAGCACGAGTCCACCCCATCAACACCCGATAAGCCAGGGATATATCACGCGGGTGGCAGTACGACAATTTTCACCGCTCCGTTATTAAACAAAACTTTAAAGATAAGATTGCATGAGTTCTAGTGAAATGTAAAAAATAAATCTCGTTCGTTTCATGTCCATTTTGACGAAAGTAATGATAAAAATGTCGCTTGTAAAGGATAACTCCTTTTATTTCCAATATGACGAGAAACGGGTGGAATGTTTGGACCAAACTTTATTATGCCAATTGCATTTGTAGTCCCTATAATTATCTATTTCTTTATGCATTGCATGTGGTTTTAATAAAGACTTGATTAATTCCTTATCATTTTGATGATTCGCGAACCTCGTAGTAGCCTATACGCCAATTCCTCTTTAAGATCTGCTATACATAAATGAGATTTCCATACATAAAATTTCTAGAATTTTTCTTTCACAATGTAATCACAAGTCGTTAACAATTTTCAACTTTATCTTTAAAAGGGGAGGGGTGTAAAAAAAAAATGTTCACTGTGAGTTCTCCCCCACGAGGGGATCTCTCATCAACGGAGACTCAGGGCCCATCCTCCCGGTAGCTCGGCGGAAGAGTGAGGAGAGAGGGACCCTAACTCGTTTGTATTAAACACCGCAGAGGTATTATTTGGGAGCGTATGAAGGGGGTTGAATTAAAGAGGTAAAATAAGTGGACGAAGGACGCTTGGTTAATCCAATCCTTCCGCCCTCTTCAATCATTGTCTTGGTGGAGGAGAGAGAGAGAGAGGGAATGAAAGAAAGAAAGAGGGAGAGAGAGAGAGAGAGAGAGAGGGGGAGAGAGAGAGAAAGAAAGAGAGAGAGGGGGATAGAGCGGAGAGCACGGGAGAGTCATGGAGAGGTCGAATTATCAAAGAGGGTCGATCGACATAGAGAAAGAGTGGAAAAAAGATATGTAATGGAAGAGAAAAAGGAAGAGAGAGGGAAAGAGAGAGAGAGGGGGGAGAGAGAGGGAAAGAGAGAGAGAGAGGGGGAGGGAGAGAGAGAGAGAGAGAGAGGGAGGGAGAGAGAGAGAGAGAAAGAGAGAGAAAGGAGTGAAGAGTACGTCAGAGAATGACAACTGGAAGACTTATTATTATCATCATCATAATCGTCATCGTTTTATTTTTTTTCTTCTTTCTCCGCGTCTCTTTGTCTCTCTTCTCTTTGCTATCTCTCTCTCTCTCTCTCTGTCTCTTTCTCTCTCCTCTTCCTTGTCCTCCTTCTCCCTCTCCCTCTTCTTCTTCTTCTTCTTCTCTTTTCCCTCTTTCTTTACATTGCCCCTTTTCTTCCGTTACTCTTCTTGTTCCTCGGTTTATGCCCCCCTCTCTCTCTCTCTCTCTCTCTCTCTCTCTCTCTCTCTCTCTCTCTCTCTCTCTCTCTCCTTAAAACAAAATATAATATCGTTGTTAATCACAACTAAAACAGGAGGAACGTGCCACCGTTTTTTCGATCATACTCTCAGTCTTCTTAAAATAACTTGGATTTTCTTTTTACTAATGCAACATGATTACACATCAATCATATTTTCTTTGAGAATATAAATCCATGATTCACAACGACTTTTATTTCCAAAATGAAGTGCACATTCATGCAAATCGGTGAATAAAATAGAAACATGATAATACTACGTAATATTCACTTTGTAAGATATCTGGCTAAACAAATAAACATTAAACAAAAAACTAAGAAAACAAAAAATAAATAATAATAATTCATAAAAAGACACAATTTCTATAATCAACAACTCTTAAAATTTCTAAAATAAATAAAATGCTTCAATTTCAAATTTATTTGTCAGGTTTTTGCTAGACAAACATGAGTAAAAACAAAAGTTTTTGAAAAAGGACAGAAAAGCAGGACTAACTTTTAACATCTGAGATACATGTTGAAAGTTCCTTTTTGTCATAATTAGGCACCACAAAATAGCAAAACAAAAATCCATAATATACATAATAGGAACATCATTATGTAGCCAATGCAGTCAAAATTGTTTCAAAAAAATAAAAGTGACAGCATTGAGATCACTTTTCTATTTATTTTTTGGTCTCTTGGTATGAATTTCTTTATATATAATGATGCAATTATTTTCACATCTATGCATGTTCTTCTTCAAAGCTTTTATACACATGGACGAAATGTGAAATCAAGACCCAAAAAGCAAAAAGTGGGAGGCAAAATAGAGAATGCTTTCCAAATGAAGCCTTTTTTCAATGACAAATGACACAAATCAGTGACAAATCTGCTGTTAACCGATCAGAAGCAGGATTTCACGACTTAAAACAAAAACTGTCATTTGTCACTGATGACAAGTTTTGTGAAATGGGGCCCAGATGAGGATGAATTTTATCAAATTATTTGTTTCTATAAAGGGTTAAAATAATAACAGTAATAAGGATTTTTAAAAGTTGTATTAAAGAAAAGAAAAAAAGAAATTAGATAAGACTGAATTGTTATAAATGCTGTGTTTCTATACAGTGAATACTATTGCACAAAACAGAGGGTGAAAATGGAAATTTTGCAAAAAGATGTCAAAGGAATAAAGCTATAGAACGTCTATGTTTTTATTTTGTAATTATTATTTATCAAAAAACAAGGTATGGTTTCTGAAATAACATAAGGGAGGACTATTTTGAATCTAGTGGTGCAAGGTTGAATAATTTTATTGAACTTTTGAATATGGTTTGTATTCTATTCTTGTATAAAGGCTTAGAAAATGCTTTTGAAATTATTACATGTACATTGGTTCTAGCTCGGCAACCATTACTAGTACACAGTGCATTTCAAGTAATAAATTCTACCAGATAATCAATCCCTACACCCGGGTAAAGAATAGCAAAAGTAGATTAACGTCTGACAAAGGGACATAACAGGTGTGGTGCTGCTTGAACCAACGACCTTCACATCCCATGTCTAGTGTTTAAACCACTGGACCACAGAACCTCTCAAATCACAAACGATTAACCTTACACGACAAAATAGATGTACCAAAGTAAAGAATAGTTGACATTGAAATTATATTTCCACTGATGAATATCTTGTATAGTGCATAATACAATATTGCATACTACCATATGCAAATTTTAAAAACTGAAGAAAAATAAAGATTCTGCTAACAAACACATTGTTTTACATTCATTTTGCAATTCATACCTAAAATTAATCATAGCTTGATTGAAATTTGCATATCATGTGCATATATCAAAATCGAGAAAACAAATCAAAATCTAGCTTAAAATTGATGGAAAAAAATGACAAGGAAGCTGGAATACCGAATACCCACACAATTATTATATATGAACACATTTACCCTGTTATTTTAATCAACACATAATTATAGGTTATGTTAAGTAGATTACTACAGGCAGATAGAAGGAAAATAAGAGAGGGAGAGGGAGATATATATATATAGAGAGAGAGAGAGAGAGAGAGAGAGAGAGAGAGAGAATAAGAGAAAGGGAAACAGAGAGACAAGGGGAATGACGAGACAAAGAGAAGGAGAACCCAAGTCATATATGGATAGAGGGAACACAATCACACATACATTCAAAGTTAAACAAAACAATTGACATATAATTATGTACCAGCTGAAAATATTATACTATTATAGTTCAACAATTAAAATTCAATAATCAAAGGTAATTTTCTTCTAAAAATTAAAATTCTTTCATAAATGTAAGAAAAGATTCAATATTTAATGACAACTTAAATCAAAATGAAAATTTGGGAGCAAAAACTATGAAGAAATATATATAGGAAGCTGAAGTATACACAATCATGACTGTCGAAAAAATATGCAACAAAACATATTGGACATCAAAACCTGATGAAAGAATTGCAAGCATGATCTGGATAAGAAATTTGGATAACTTATTCATATCCAACAAGTGATGGCGCTATTCCTTTAAAAAAATGTAAGGCAGAGATATCTAGCTATGTATAGCATTTTGGCCTACTTGTTTGCAGTGGGGAGAACTATGGAGCATGTTGCTAGGTTGGGCAAACATGGTGGCCAAACTGTTTTGAATAATTGGCTCTGATTTATGATGGGAAAGGTGCAGTGAAAACTAGTTCTTGTGAAAGACTACATGTACATGTATACAAGATTTAATGTGACAATTTGAATGTTAAAATGGCAGTGCAAGACATTACTAAATCTACTGTGATGCAAGGGTGAGTATCTGTATGCACACTTTCTTATTATTGATAAACACCAATCGACTACAAAATATTGCTTTCTCTACAAAAAGACATATCTTAGAAATATAAGAACAAAAAAATTGAGCAATAATACGATGAAATATAATGAATACGAAGAAAAGAAGGGGCAAGCTTTCCCTAATTTCAAGCTCTACCTGAAACTTTCTAGCCAAAATATATTGAAGCAACTATACAGCACAATTACTTCATCATGTTTTTTCGTTGAATATTATGAATTGGAACAAATTCCATTTATCAATGATTCTTTAGGAATACATCAATAACCATGATTTTATTAACGTTCAAAGGATTCAAGGATACATAAATGGTTAAATCATATTAGGTACTACTACATGAAGCACCACGAAAATGGTACATTTTCAGGCATTACAACATAAATAGATTGACACAAGTTTCTCCTCTTGATAGGCATATTTTCTCATTACAAAATTTGAACTTCTTCATACACACACAGATTTGACTTCACATAAAACAGGGATGTTTCTATACCATTATATTGTATATTCAGAGTCAGAAGGGGGTCAATTCTGAATTAAAGTATATGAGTAAACACCCTTCTGGCTCCAAACAGACGAGATAGAGTACCGAAGCTGTGACGTCATAAAAATCTAATTTTAGAATTTCTCAATTTTTTCTTCATTTTCCGAAAGAACACCAAAAATAATGTCCAAATGTCGAAAACCAATTGAATATGTTTAGTATTGGCTGAGATATGACCATCTGAATGAATATATGTCCTATGGGAACTTAGTGTTATATGCTCTGGCTCCTAACCATTAGGAGCCAGAGCATATAACACTGAGTTCCTATGGGGAGTATATTTATTCAGATGGTCATATCTCAGCCAATACTAAACATATTCAATTGGTTTTTGACATTTGGACATTATTTTTGGTGTTCTTTTGGAATATAAAGATTTTTGATGACGTCACACTGAGAAATTCTAAAAATAGATTTTTGATGACGTCACACTGAGAAATTCTAAAAATAGATTTTTGATGACGTCACACTTCACCACTCTATACTGGCACATGCACTGCTGTGTAATACAGACAACTAGAAAATTATCTAACACAAGTGCAAAAACTTTCGAGATGAGCCACCTAAAGCAACTTCAATAGCCAAGTAAATTACTGTTTCAAATATGTGAGTCTTACAATTATGTATTACATGATTTTTTTGTTTATGAGACATAAAACATTGATATCCTTGAGTTGAATTCTAGAAAGTCTTTGGGGTCATATAACAGTGAAACCTGTCAATAAAGACCACCCGAGGGAGACGAGAAAAATTGTCTTTACAGCTTACAGACAGGTGGTCTTTATGTACAGGTTCCTTTTGTAAATGTTTCAATGAGAAACCTTTTTCAAGGGAAACAAAAAATGTGGTCTTTGTAGACAGGTGGTCACTAAAGCAGGTTTGACTGTACATGATCAGGACATGGTTGTAATGGGATATAAAACAGCAAATTGTCCTCGAGTTGATATCTATAAAGTCTTTGGGAACATATTATCCATATTAACCACAAAGCAGTCATTCTCGCACATATTTTTCAACAACATCTAAACAACCATAAGAATCCGATAATGACTAAAACGCCATCTAAGAACATTTTCAATGATAAACTACATTGAATGACATTTCAATCCAAAGTATGTGGAATAAATATCACATCGAAATAAACAAAAATAAGATACAGGCAAGGAAAGAAATCTTACATTTACAAGAAAATGAGTGTACAATGAGTTTAAAATAAGAAAATAAAAGTCTGAATTATATTCACAAGCATTTCAGATCTGGTAACCTAATGTAAGTAGATTCAAATATAACTGTTAGGTTTATCATTTAACTATCTAAACTGTACAAGTTAGGCATTTCCATGATTAGAGAGAAAAAACACTATTTCTCAACATTTAAATTGTTTAATTGAGATATAAGATTACTGCACCGACAAAGTTGATTAAGAATAAATAGCCATAAGTTGAACACTTATCAATGAAAGATTTTATCACAATGCATGTACTATATAGTCATTTCAATTATTTTCTACTATTTAACAAGAAATTCAATCTCAAATGTTGGTATCTCAAGTGTGAATCTATGTGAGCCAAGATCAACTTTCTGCTTTGTGTATGAGATTCCGGAAACTTTATGAGGCTATTTTCAAAACTAAACATGTTTACAAATTAATATTTATATTTCACCCGTTTTAAAAACAGATTACCATGTACACATGTATATGATATTACAAATATGCAAGTCAGTATTATCTTGAAAAGGTCCACATTTATTAGGAGGATACCAACGAACCTGTATACATGTATGTACTTATTTTCTTCTGTGTTTTATCCGTTATTATTGTTATAAATTTATATTCATGATTGTTATTGTAGTTTCTTGAAACCAAGCAAGTCACATTGCAGAATCCCACTTTGGGCGAAAATCTGCAACCCTGTATAAGTTTCATGAAAAAAATCAACAACAAAATGTAACAGCCAATTATTTGTTGCTATCATGATTATCATCATGACTTCTTAATGGCAATCTATTACCACAGATAACAATCATTATAACTTATAAGATATGGAAGCTATGGAGACATAATTATTTTGCGGATAATTTTTTAACCCCTTCTGGGACATCCCTTTTTGTGACAATTGTCATAAATGAACTTTAAAGAGTGTAAATGGACCAAAAATGCTTTATCCCACTGGTAAATTTGTCTTAAAAAATACCTAACCTGGACATCAACTTCATAACGGAAAAAAATTAATGTTTCTGTCAGGGGAAGAAAAAATGTAGCCATCAAATTGATAGTCCAACCACAGATATCTATGTTTTAAACATTGGGGAATAGGAATCTTACATTTCTGAGAAGCAAATCAAAGGCTGAGAAACAGTGTTTTTGCATCATTTCATTACCAGGGAATTACCACATACTCACAAAGAGAAGATATTGACCACAAAGTAACAAACTGACTTTACAAAGGATATTTCAAATTGCACCATGATACTTAAACCTGTCGAACATGAGTAACATAACCCTCGTTTTTCATCCGACTTTGGTCTCGCTTCACCACAGGTTATCATTCTCCTCAAGTGTATTAAATAAATAGCAAAAATGTCTTAATCATGTCTCTGGTTTCGGCACTCTCCAAGAGTGCGAAAGAAAATGAGAGAAGGTTCATCATCGAGGCAGGAGCCTCTTTCTCCTTCTCCTCCTCCATACCAGGACGAAGTAAACGCAGACTATGAGCATCACGCAGCTGACATTCAGCACCATGCACATGCTGAGGTCCACCCCGTTGATCCCGAGACCAAAGTACCCCGCTCTCCTCGTCCCAACCGCTAACCGAATACTCATCTCCCTCTGCCGCAAGTGATTCAAAACATCCTGCTTAACACCCTCAGGGTTCAGGGTGGCGCGGGTCCCCATGTCCGTGTCGTCCGGGGCTCCGCTGTTCGAGGCGTGGATTCCCTTGAACGCGAAATTCCGCAAGCCGTAGTAGTCTTTCAAGAATCGAAGAACCCTCCTCTCCTCCCACAATTCTACATTGGTGCTCGCGTAACAGGAAGCGCATATAGTCCGCGAGGGGAAAGGCGTCTTGGGGTGGGCGGGGTCCTCCGAAGGGTCGCCATGGAGACGCTTGTTGACGTGATTGTGGGTCTGCCAAAGCCACACGATGGCGCTGTCCAAGGAGGTGATTGAGTCGTCCAGGTCGGCGACCTCGTGACGGAAGTTCTCTCGGCAGTTCTGGCAGCTGAAGAAAGCGAGGATGTAGCCCCTCATGGCATGCAGAACCTCCATGTAGCTGACATTATCATCTAGAGTTAGAAAGGAACATCAAACAAATAAATAATTAAATATATGTTAATTAATAAAATTTTGCATTATTGAAAGGTATCCTTTCACTATATAAGTGCAATGATTAAACCAAGGGACAAACTAATCATTGCAGAAATTATTTCTTCTTTAAAGCCCCTCTAAAGTGTTGGGAGCCCCTAAAAAATGGTGGCAAAATTTCACTTAACTTGTATCATGTGAAAGAGGATGTCATTGAAGACATGTATTTAAAAACAAACGTGTTTGAAGTCAAATATTGATGAAAGAATACAAGATTTAGGTTTTCTGCATACAACAGAAACCCAAATAATGTATTCCTTTATCAATATTTGTCTTCAAACTCATCTTTCGAGGGAAATCTTTGAAGAAGTGTGTCTTAAATGACATCTTCTTTCACGTTATGATACTATTTAAGTGAAATTTTGCCATCAAATTTTTGTACTTACATCTTCTGATGAGTGAAGCCTGAGAGACGGTCAGAGTGTGGAACAGCGTCCAGAGGCCACAGGGGTAACCACGGAACTGAGGCTCGCTGCCACGACATCCGATCCATTCCACTCGATCGGGGAGTCCAATCCCTGGTTCCTGGTCCACAAATTTAAAAAAAATTATGAAAAAAATTATGATATTTTTATATTGTATGT
Organism: Strongylocentrotus purpuratus; assembly: GCF_000002235.5. NCBI lineage: Eukaryota > Metazoa > Echinodermata > Echinoidea > Camarodonta > Strongylocentrotidae > Strongylocentrotus > Strongylocentrotus purpuratus. Next base: position 11,729,264 of record NW_022145610.1, read on the forward strand.
GCATCTAATGTGACAAGAAAAGGGTACCTAAAAGACTGTTAATGAGCAACCACCTCCAACATTTGTAGCAGTTCAATGTTAAAGAGAAGGTTGAGTTCTTGGAAGAGGTGAAAAATAATTTGTGAGCATTATCATTCTTTTTATGCAAGTGTGGAAGAACATCATATAAAACATGCTCCCTGAAAAGCATGGCTCTTCAAATGCCTTCATATTCTAAATATGTCATGTAACATCGTAAAACTCGGGGGTAGGATTTTTACGCCACGTGTTCGTGTAGTCCCATATACATCTTTCTGTGTACAGTGTTTGTAACTTACCAAGACTTGGCCAAATTTCTTATCATTTTGATGATTCTAGAACCTTGCAATACACACAAATTCTTATATGCTAGATGATCAACCTTTTCTGGTCGATTCCACACCGATGCTTTCACAATGCAATCGCATGACCAGAACTCTACTTCATCTTTAATGATTTTGTTTGGTTAATTGCATTTAGGGGATATCCCTGTATGTTTTATTTACCCTTTTAATGCAGTAGACTGTTCTATTCAATTGAATGTGTCAGCAAAACACATTTTGGTCAATAATAATGGCTGTGGTTTTATGACACTGTTTAAAAATGTCTATTCTTTTGAGCAGTCTAAAGTTGTCTTTCTGTTAGCGTCTTCTACAGATCTGCACAACGCACACGTCACATTTGCAGATTTGCAGGTGCATACACATGCATGTACCTGCCACCCTTCAGCAGAAGAAAAAAATAGGAATCTCTCAAGGCAAGATAAGGAAGGCAGAGTATTTTGTACAGTATGATATTACATTTAAGTTCTCAGCAAAAGAGAGGAATCAAGGGTTTATAACGCTATTCTGAACACCAGAAAATATGAATCATTCCTTCAAAATGGATTTTGAAACCCCATAAATAGCTTTCTGAGCCAACACCAATAACGAAGAAAACATGATTTTATGGAATATTATGCACAAAGCAAATGAAGGAGAGCTCGTATAATAAGTCACAGAGTTGCCAATTTGTATTTGATTGATCACAACTTCAATAATTCATAACTTTCTTATTTTCATTCAGAATTTGCTCAAACTTTCACTCACCTGATTTTCTTATTATTCTGCCTCTATCGAAACAAACTTATTTTGGGGGTGGACTTTCCCTTTAAGACCACCTGTCCATAACGACCACTTAAAATGCTTGCGTGAGATTTCATGTACACTGTAGTTAAGAACCTGTCTACAACGACCACCTGTCTACACAGGCCACTATTTGTGTTTCCCTTGGGTGGTTGCCGTAGAGACAGGTTTGACTGTACTAGAGTCATATGACCTTACCTTGGTTGGGTCAACGAGGGTCAACCATTCTTGTATGGGTATGCTGGTACCCTCCTTCTCAAGCAACCATTGATGGATGGTGGACAAAAAGGACATCACCTCAGGTCTCCCTGGAAAATACTGGAATCCAAATTATCAGAAAAAGAGTATTATTCCAAGATGATTTGATCAAATTTCTACACGATTCATGAGTCTTGCAAATTTGTGAAATGAAATTAAGGATCATTTAAAGGAAAACACAATCTTAAGAGACAAACTCTAAAGAAATAAAGCAGAAAATAATGAGAGAAGCAGACTGGAGGAAAGCTTGAATGAAATTGGACAGAAAATATGAGAACTTTGAACTTTTGAAAGTTGTAATCACTTTTCGTATCCATGGGAACTTCAAATTTGCTGAATTGTATCATTGTGACAAAGTTCCGAACAACTTTCCATTCGTTCCAACACAAAATGACTAAAATATATATTTGTTTAGATATGTGTGACTTAGGATGGACTTTTCTTTCTGCTTCCACTAACTCAAACTTTATATCAACTTTACTTCCCCTTTGAGTAAATCCATTGTGCAATACCCAGGGGGGTGTTTCACAAAGATCCTATTAAAGTCGAACTTAAACATTATGGAGAGCCATTTGTAGCCTTAAAATAAAATGTATTCAAAAGCAAAAATCCAAGTATTTTAAACTTTCATGAATTCCAGATCAAGACCGTGAAATCTTCTTGATAAAAGAAAATATGAATGATTTGAATTAACATTTAATACCTTTTAAAATAACTTTTACAAAATATTTTCAAAGATGCTAACGGCTTTCCATAATTGTTAAGTCCAACTTTGAGATAAGTTCAACTTAGGATCTTTGTGAAACACCCCTAGGTACAAGATAAGCTGCATGAAAGTACACTGACCTTGCTGAGGACACCCACGTAGTTGGTTAGAGCCTGGAGCTCCTCCCCTTCTATGTGACTTCGAAGAGACACCTCCTGACGGAGTGAGTACTGGATGGCTGACTCCAGATCCAGCATGTAGACTTTAGGCCTAGGAGTACAACGGAAATGGAATCAACTTCAATCAAAAGTATTATATTAAAAATGTATTTAAAATGTATTATATATATAAAAAGAAGAATTCTGTTTTATACCCAGAAAGCCATCAGTGCTGTTTTTCCTGAGGGTTCTGTAATTAATTATTACCCCAGCAATTAGCAGGTACCCATTTACACCTGGGTGAAGAGTGACAAATGTGGATTAGTGTATTGTCAACGGAAGAAGCAAGATTACAGAGGAAAGAAATCTCTTTAAACAAACTGATGATGATAATATATGATGACATCTAGACATTCAGAATATATTCATCAAGCACTATGCCTAGAACTTGCATCATTTCTATTGAAATCATACTTATTTAAATTTCTGTTACTCAATGTACATCATGTTTCTTCCAGTTTTAAAGAAAGTTGTCTTGTATTCTGAGTAAGAGAAGCAAATTACTCTCAGAAAATACTATCAGGACTAGTGTATTTCAGATATTATCCTTAAAGAGATATTTCAAAGCTGGACACCTTGTGTTTTACTCACCACTCGCTAGGCCTCTGATCGCTCATCCTGACGTTGGTCTTCTTCTGCAATGCTTTCTCTTTGTTCTTCTCTAGCACCTTATTCCACATAATCTTCTGCTTTCCTCCTCCTTCTCCTCCTTCTCTTCCTTCTTCACCAGCCTCTCCTTCATCCCCTACCAGTCCTTCATCTACTCCTACATCATCGAGCCCGACTCCGGCACCTCCCACCTCCTCCCGTAGTATCCCCACCCCTTCCGCTTCCTTCTCTCTCCCCGCTTCCACTCCTCCGCCTTGTCCTTCTTCCTCCTCTCCTGCGTTCCCTCCATCATTTTCTCCTCTTCCTCCTTTATTCATCTCCACGAATCCCTTGTCGCCTGGCCTCAAGAGCAGACTGAGCCCCATCTCGTTCTTCTTCTCCTCCTCCTCCTTCTCTTTCTCCTTAATCTCCAAATTCCCATCCTCGTCCACGTCCCTCCCATCAAAGTCACTCTCGATGTTGTCTCCCTCGCTCTTGATGACCTTCCCAACCACTCCTCCTGGTCCCAATAGATGCTCCTTTTTCAGCATCTCATCACCATGGTAATGGTTGGTATCATCAAGGATTTGTTCGACTGGGGGTTGTTTGTTTGCATTGTCTTTGATGTGTTGCTTAATGGCCGCACTGAAGCTGCCCCTGTCGGTTCTACAAAGAGCACAAAAAAGAAAATAACAAAATGGAGAATACCGGTACATCAACGTATGATTGTAATTAATTGTTAACACTGTCCCCCAAACTAGTGCTATTTGCTGCCTCTCGCATCAAATTCTTTTCTAATTCATATTCAAATCTCTTAGTCTGTTCCCCAAAACTTATATGTTAATGCAACAATTTAATCTGTCTAGGTACCTGTACATACATGTACCTCCTCCAATTAATCACTGTATTTATCACCAATGCATCTCAGCACTTCAGAATTTCTCCTACAATACATGTATACTGTAGGACACTACAAGTTGCCAATTTAAAGACTTCAAGGCTTATTTTCCATTAAAACATTATATATCATGAACTTTATGAATCTTATACAATATAAGATACATTTTTTTCACAATTTTATGTCTAAACTTAAATTAAAAGTATACCCCATATGCCCTCTCCAACAGCCACAGTATGACCCAGCTTCAAGCCAAAGTATCTATGAATCTTACCCTACAATCTTGGTAGGGGCTCCTGAGCGGTCTAGGATGTATGCCGAGGGGAACGAGTCCACACCCCATTTCTCGATAAGAGGGTTATCTGCTTTCCTCATCCATCTTGCCTCTACCCTCTCAATGTTTGAAACATCTAAGATGATCTAAACAAAAATAAGAAAAATTATGATATACAGATCTACAGGGGATAGCCTACAAGATGGCAATTCACCCACCATTCCTGTTTATATATTTTTTCGCTGGGTGGCAACAATGGTATAAAAGACTTTTAATCTACTCCTCAAGTTGGAGTGACATACGTGTACGGTATATGTATGCATATGGTTGCAGAATTATTTGTACCATAGTATAGAATACATATTAAACTTATTAATAATGGGTATTAATTTTCCCTTCTTTAAAAGTGATGACATATCTTACAACATCATGAGTGCCTATCATTAAATAGACAATCTATAGAATTTTGTATATTCTATATATTTCTATATAATAGTGCCTACTTGTATAGCGCACAGGTCCACCTTTCGGTGCTCATGCATACTTGTACCAATCTTATATCTAGAGAGCACACCACTGGGTTATGTAATACATCACAAACATGTACTCTTCATAAATGTATACCGTAATTAAAACCACGGGCAGAGCTAAATTAGAAGAGTTTAGGATATGATTTCTTACCTCTTTTCCCATGAAGTTGTCAGTACCCTGAAAGATGATCACCAGGAACTGATGATTGGGATGATGAGAGAAGAAGTCCCCCACCCAAGGTGCTCTGTACAGGTACAAGAAATAAAAAAAGGGATTTTTTGTTGTTGTTTTTTTACCAGTGCAGCGTCTCATGAAACCGTTTTATATTAAGTTTAACACGCGTTTCAATGGGATATCGGTGAACTTCTATCTTATGACGGTTTTGTGAAACGCTGCCCTTGTTATCTATCTAGTACAGAGGGTACATCTAACGGGTAAGCATTTCATGTGATGATTATCTCCATCATTGTTGATAAAGGCTTGTTCAGACATGATGCAGCAAACCACTGCAAACATTTTCTGCAGGTTTTTTTTTTAGTGTAAATGAATGGAAGCTGCAGGCAAAAGGATCCTCCGCTTTTCACTAAGCTTTGTGTCATAATATACAGAGATGTGTAGCATAATGACACTTAACGTCATCATGTTAAAAATGCAGCACTTTATGGCTTCTTATCTGCATGGCTTCTTATCTGCATGGCACTTTAATAAAGATTGGAACATTATAGGAATGCTATAGATCTATTCTATGGAGTCAGATTTGATTTTGGTATAACAGGCATTTTTCATAGACTCTAGCACGAGTCATTGAGTTGTAATGGGCTTTATGTTCAACTGGAAAGTAACTTCAGGAACAGTTGTTGATACAAGATTGCTGACATCCAATTGAAACACATATATATGTATTGGTGTGTATGTATGCATTTCAAATGGGATGCCAGCAAATTTGTAGTTAAGATGGTTTCACGAAATCATGCCTTTTACACAAAGCCTACCAACTGATTGTACGGTTGTATGATTGATTGCATTAATCGCTATGTGCAATCAATCGCGAATATCAATCGTACGATCAATTGCTAAGTTTCGTGTTACAGGGCCCTGACTAACAAGGTAACCTACTCTGCAGGTTGGAGATCTGGCCAGGGCTTGAGACGATGGGGTTTCTGAGCTTCCTCCTCGATCTGTGCGGCAACATACTCCCTCAATGCCCGCACATCTCTCCCACCTTCAATAACAAGACAGATAAAATCATATAAAATGAAAATCCATTGTAGAGTTTGATAACACTCGCTCTGATGCCAATTGCAGCACATAATGATAATAATGATGATGATGATAAATCTTGATTTATATAAGCACTTAATACAAAATATTATCTCTAGGCACTATCAAGGTATTATTACCCTAGTCATCAGATTCATTTGTGCATGGTTAGCACCATCACCATGACAATGGCCTATTACAGATGGGGGAGGGATGCTGGGAACATAGTGGCAACAACAAAACCCCACCCCCTCTGGAAAAAAGAACAAGCGTGAGTGTGCATATTGAACATGCAAAAGTTGCATGCAAGTTGACATACATCTCCAAGATATCTGGTAAATACATGTAAATGAAATCTGCTTGGCTGAACCTTACAAATAAGCATTTTGTATTAGTTTGCCTTAAAAATTATTAATATTTTTTTGGAGACATCAAAATAATTGCAGACAAAATAGGTAGGAAGAATGATATCATAAAAGGGAAAAAATAGCCTGAAGGCTAAAAAACAGCATTATCTATAATTTCTACCGAACATAATGAACATTATTGAAAGCAGCATACTGTATATTTTCATGTACAATACATACAGGAACATGGAGAAATTTAAGATTATATAATTTTATAATCATATCACAATGTGATGTAAATGTACAATCTAAGCTTGAATACTACCAATACATTCAAATGTTTACAGAAATGTTTGTTTTGATTTTTCAATACGTATTATGCAACTGATTGAACAAAACCACATCATTTGACATTGGCTATTACTTGTACCAGTAAGTGCCAGCATTATTTGGTTATGCATAATTTAACAAACTACAGTAGGTACAATGTAGACTGATACAATAATACATGTCTACTCCTCCTTGAAAACCTCCCAATACAAGGAGACCAAACAAATAAGAGAAAGCAAGAGAGAGAGAAAGAGAGAGAGAAGGGGAGAGAGAAGGCAAGAGAGAAAGAGAGAGAGAAAGAGAGAGAGAGAGAAAGAGAGAGAAATAGAGGGAAAGGGAGAGAAAAGAGTGAAAGAAAGTGAGAGAGATAGCAAAAAGAGAAAGAGAAAAAAAGAAGAGATAGAGAAAGAGAAAAAAAAAAGAAGAGATAGAGAAAGAGAAAAAGACAGAGACAGAGAGAGAGAGAGAATGCGAGAGAGAGAAAGAGAGAGAGAGATAGAGAAATAGAGGGAAAGGGAGAGAGAAAAAGTGAAAGAAAGTAAGAGAGATAGAAAAAAGAGAAAGAGAGAAAGAGAAAAAGAGAGAGAGAGAGAGAGAGAAAGAAAGAACAAGAAAGAGAGAGAAACAGAGAAAGAGGGAGAGAGGAAAAGATCTCTACGTACATATATGAATAAATAGATTAGTGCTAATCCATAAACAGGGAAGGGTAGATGCAAAGGTCGCAAGGGGGTTGATACTAATCCCTTGATTTCAAAGCCAAAGAGGGATTAAAATCTGAAGGATAACATTAATGGTAAATTCATAATTCCACTCTTTGCTTTGTGTGACTCAGTGCCAAATTGTTCACATTAGATTAGTTTTCTTGGAATTGCATTTTATATTGTTCAGTTCTATTCAGTTTATCCAATTCACTCTTTGTTTTAAAATAGTTATAACAACAACAAAATTATTCAAGACAACAATATACATATCCCATCCCCTAGGCAAAGAAAAGGAAAATTTAAGAATGAAAAGAATAAGTCTATAATATACTCTCTTTCACATTGTCAGGCGCAGATTCAGGATTTCTTAGGGGAGGGGGCCCAACTTTTTTTTGCTCCCGAAAATTTGAAAATCGCGCCGGCCGAAAATTCGCTCAGTGGGGGGGGGGGGTAGTGAGCACATTTTTTTTTTTTTTGATCCTCAAAAAAAATTCTTGAGCGCCAGGGGGGGGCCCAACCCCCAAAAAAGGTAAAAATCACGTGATTTTACATGATTTTTTTCTCAAGGGGGGGGGCCCGGGTCCCCCGGGCCCCCCCCCCCCTGGATCCACCACTGCACATTGTAAAAAATAACTTTATAGATAACTAAACGATGCAAGTCTTTAAATTAATTATAGTTTGTTTGTTTTTTCGCCTCATGGGCTGTGGCACTGTTGAGGCTTATGATATCCAAATATGCTAATGTTATAGGAATATGGATACACCCATAGAAATTTTGAAATTTTAGAAAATCTGTTGCTTATAAATTGGTAAAAATGTACTTCAAAAGCTCTAACAAGTACAAGTAACATTCAAATGCAAAGAGCTATATCAAACAAGTTGCAACTTGGCAGCACCATACATGTATGTACATGGACATTTACATCTAAAGGCATCTCACAAGTATTATTTCCTTTCCAACTTCACCCCACCAGCAAAAGAAATATACATGAGCGGTGATCAATTTTTGTTCCTGAAAGCTCAAAAATAGCTCCATATGGTAAACTGGAAATATAGCTCCATATGGTAAACTGGAAATATAGCTCCATATGGTAAACTCCGATAAATAGCTCCATATGGTAATCTCAAAAAATAGCTGCATATATGGTAAACTGGAAAGAGATCTCACTGGTAATACAGGAATAACTAAAAACTAAAATAGAATACTTATATATCTCTGGGAGCAAATCACACTTTAACCACACTAATTCCTAAAAGAGCTCCCGCGAGCAGAACAATGGTTTTTACACTGCATCCAACAATCTTATAGCAGGGCACCTGGGACACTTGGGACCCAAAAATCTAAGACTGGACCCCCAACATTTTGAAGTTTTTACAAAGGGTTCATGCACACAGACTGTAAAAAGTTAAATCCAGGCCCCTTCCAAAAAAAATAGTGTTGAACCCTTTTTATAGTTTATTATACAAACATCAAGATTCTAGGTCTCTGATTGGTCACAACTGAAGGCATGAAATTCACTACCGACTGCTGGGCAGTATAGTGAAAATATTGACTGTGCATAGTTCTACTTGCGAGTACAATGCAAAGTTGCAATCGTGAAGTTACAATTTAGCAATGAATACATGCAGTGATACTTTTAGACAGGTAACTTTTTCTATCATTTTATACATTCCCCCCCCCCCCACTATAAATTACATTATGGGTATGTAAAACAAATATTGACTGTTTATCTTTTGAGTCACCGTTAGTTTTATGACTATAGCTCCTAACCTTGAGACTGCAATATACAATGGAGTTTCAAGATAACCTTCGGCAATACCATGACCCTAATTACTAACAGCAGTCAACATTCGGATACCGGTACTTAATGGAGTTGTATTGTATTGTTTATGTATTGGTTTCTTGATATAAAAATCATTGAACATCAGCTAAGAGTCGAAGTTATTCAGTTTACAGAGTAAAAAGTATATGGCATTAAAGTACATTCATAATACATTACAAAGATATATAAACTGAACAAGTACTGTGTATATTTAGAAGTGATATACGAGTGTCATTGCCATTTGTTTGACAAAAAAACTTTGAAAATTTATACTTTACATGTTTATTGCAAGAATGCGTAGTACATTGTAGACCTTAGCCCATAAAGACTGATAGAGATCGTAATTTGTAAACCATATACATGTAAGATATAAAGGTCCCTAGCACAATACAAAGAAGAGCTAGAAACTGTACATGCAGGTAAAATTAAACTTAGATACATGTTACATGTACTTTAATTGCTATACTGTACATGATGTACAGTATAGCAATTTAAAGTAGACTAAAAGATAAGTTTGAAGCTGAGTTACTACATGTGTAGATTGGTCAAACAAGTTGATGTTTCCAAAACTAAAAGAAATTAGCAAAAGATAATAATGAACATCTGGATCTTACCTCTGTGTAGTTTGACACCCGTCATGTTTTCCGGTTTTGTAAATGGAAAAAAGCACTGAAGGTAAGATGGCAGAATGAAAAACATCAATGAAATTATTAAAAGCAAAAAACGCGCACAAAAACAGAGTTTATTAATCTCAACAATTACATACTTTGTAAAAATTTAGAGGGTTGAAAACTTAACTACATGTATAAAGCTGTAATATTGACTACTATACATGTACATGTACATGTATATATTTATCTGATACTCATACATTATGTAACCACTTTTAAATGTAGTGCTGCTACACTCATGATATGCAAATGTACTTCCCTACTACAATTATCCTAGTCCTCCTCCTAGTACTAATAACACTCCTACAATACATTTATCAAGAAGACAGTGTGCCCACATTAAATTTGAAGACAATTCCTATATGAGCACATTCGTTTTGACTAAGGAAAGATTAGTTCCTTCAAACCAAAAGAAAAAATAAAGGAGATTTCTTTTTTTTATTGGCTTCTCATCACAAGATTTGACTTGTAAATACAAGGTTAACTGTATACTGTATGAGTAAAAAATTGTGTAAGTCAAAGTATTCTCTTCAGCCCCAACTGATTTGATTCATGCCATGTTGACTGTACTTTATTTTTCTTCTTTTTGCACTCAAATGGCCTTGCTACACTGCTGTCAAGGGCACACAGCCAAGTGCAGGCAGTATAACATATTCATTTATTTATTTATTTGTCCTTTTAATTTTTACAGGGTAGCATTGTAAGTCCAAAAAACTGCTTTCCACAATGGCCTTGTATATCTTTGGGTGTCAAAATCTATGATTATCACTTAACTTTTAACATACTTTTACTAAACCGCTCAAAAGAGTTGTGCAATTCAAGTTAGAGTATCTCTTGTTTTAAATGCACTATTGTAATCTAATTTGGCATCATTCTAAATGCTTGTTTATTCCCTCTTTAATAGGATGGCATTTGTGATGATTAATTACTCATGGAATGTGCAATTAATCTCAATATGGGACTAAATCTCAATTGAAAAGTTGAATGATTTATTGTCAACAGCGACTTCTTCATTTGTTTGGAAGGTGGATTGTGTTTTAATGATGTTCAAAGGGGTCATGCACAACTGCTAATGGTATATTTTGCCTATTTTGGGGGAGGAAATATGTTTTGGATGATGAGGTAGTCATTCATGAACTTTCTTTTGTTTAGAAGACGAAACGTGTTTTTAAATAATCCACTCATTATGAGAATACCATTGTATACCACAATCATTACAAATGAGACATCCTTGTAATCAGGAATAAACAAACTTTTCAATGATACCAGATTCAAGTATGATAACTCAGTAACAAGAGAAATATAATTACATTAGTGCTGTAGTCAAACGTTTAACCGTCCGGTATCCGACCGCCCATGGCGGATTCCGTTTTCAATTGGACGGTTTAGTTTTCCCCGTTTTTTTTTATTTATTTTTTTATTATTATTTATTTATTATTTATTATTATAGTTTCAATTTATGCCCCTCCACCTGGCACTATGCCTGGCAATGTCTCCCAGCTCAGTAATCGGTGTGATGACTTACCACTTGGAAACTAGAACATATAACACTCCAATTTGTCTGTCATCTTGGTTTGAAAGTAATCTTTGTAATAGATCTCAATATATATTCATCCAAGTTTAACACATGGTGTACCACAAGGTTCTATCCTAGGTCCTCTACTGTTTTTAATTAACATTAATGATCTTACACATTATTCTAAAACGACATTGTTACTATTATTTGTGACTAGTTCACAAGCACAAATCGGTGCCTTCAGTTAAATCACCTCGCAGTCCTTCCCGCTTTTCCACACGGCCAAAAAAAAAAAAAAAAATATATATATTTTTTTTTTTATTTATTTTTTTTATAAATCGTTTAACCGAAAACCGTCCGGTTTTGACTGGCGGTTAAACGGAATTGGAGATATCTGTGATGTTACAGCACTAAATTACATCTTACCTTCAATGAAGGATATCCATGAACATCATGTTTCCTGCATACCTCAGTATTTTTCTTATTTGAGCAGTCTATAGCAGCTACGTTGACAACATGTCTCCAATCTGAATTATAAAAGAGAGATCATACAGTATGTATCTGTAAATAATAGCAAATAGCATTAGCAATAGTATTAAAACAAACAAACCAAGTTTTAACCTGTGACTATGACTGTGGTCTTTATTTTTTAATCTGTTGCTGATTTTTGTTTGTTGTGAAGTGCAGGAGGGTTTAATGAAACCTTGTCCTGATAATATGGGGGGGGGGGGGATGGGGTTGATTCCAGGACCTATTTGATAGTTGACATAAATAATACAGAGAAATCCTGTCTCCTAGAGTCCCCTGGGAGATACAAATCAAATGGGTACACAAATTATTGCCAATAATTAAAGAAAAAATTACTATTCTTGTTTGCATTGTCTCTGTTGACAAATGCAACAACCTTGCACTTTGAAGGCATTTGTCGTCTGAAACAAGAACTCAAATATCCCTTTAATATAATCAATCAAGTTTATTAATCAGAATTTAAATTTTAGTTACGCTTCTATCACTATAAAGCTTTGCACAGACTGCACTGTCACTGAGAATATATCATTTCACATTTAAAACTTTCGTTTTGTCGAAAGTTGAACATTTAAATTGAGTTTAAAGGGATAGTTGAGTTCTGTTTTCAGACCGCAAATGCCTTTAAAGTGCATGGTTATTGCACTTATTCTTATCTATGACATTTATAGTGCCCTTTTAGAACCTAAAATTGCTATGAAGGTAATTTTAGACCCTAAAATGTGTGAAATTTAGCCAATACGATCATCCCAATTCAGCTCCACTTTCCAAAAAACATGGTGACTGTTAATTAATTATTTAATCAAAAATAACAATACATGAGCCAGCTAATTGTGGGTAATATAAGCAACATGAAAATGCCAACAAAAAGCCAACAGCGGCATTGGCTGAAATACGACGTAAAAGGTGTTATTTCGTTTTTTCAAGGGTATTTTCAAAATTTTCAAAATATCTAATATTTGAGGTGATACACAAGAATTAGAAATTGTTATATTTCAGCCGTCTCTGAACCGATTTTGATCAAACAAAGATGATTTTGTCATTTAAATATTACGTTCTTTCAAATTCGACACTCAGTTTTTCATTATCTCGCAAAAAAATATTTTGTGTAGCGCCCTCTGCAACAGAACTCAACTATCCCTTTAACTTTAAATTTTAACATGATTCATTTATTTACATCTGTCAATTTTATTTCATCTTTTTATTGAGGGTTTACGGTACTAATTTGCAGTCTCAGGGCAGTAGTAGATTTAAAAGCATTAGCATCAAAAGTCACATTTACAGTCAAACCAATAATATCTTCTGGTCTGAAACTCTGAATTGACATCAGAAATGCAGTATTACAGTTAGACCGAAAACTTCAGTCTCTCTAATCGTCGGTTGTTACACTGAGACTACGTCTGGCTCCACTAGACCTCCGATTATAGAGACTGAAGTATGGCCTATCGGGACTGTACGGGACTGTACGGAACAAATGGTTCGGTTCGACCAGACCGCGATGAATGAGATATGCAACGAGATTTTCACTCTTTACATCCTCATAACTGCTGCAATTATAATAAAAATTAAAAATAACATATAGAGTCTATATAGCTTATTTGACTTACGATAGCTTGCTCATTTAGATCCTAAATTAATGATTAATCCGAGAAAGTCTCGTCGTCAACATTATCCGTCTTGGTTTTAGTTGATGAATATTCATTTTTTCTTTTCGAACGTCCAATAGCTACCGAAGCTACGTACGAGTCAGCCCGGCTTGACCAACGAACTCCCACGAAACGAGTGCTCTGATTGGCCATTGGCTATGTTTTGGTAGGTTGAACCGGAAATATATCAGCCGCCGGGTAATAGTTCGAATGCATGAACGTACTGCTTCGCGGTTCTGAGATAAAATTGGATAACTCATAATAATTAAGTCCGTAAATTTCACATTCTATAATAGGTTAGCAAATTTTGAAAACTGTAATTAGGAGGTATATATACCGACCTAATTTACATCTGATTTAGAAATCAGAAAATTAGATCTAAATAAAGAAAATCGGGGGAGAAATGTCGGGAACGAAAAGATGTTCCGCTGTGGCTCTAAATTACCCCCACGGTACGAGATCTCTGGGTTGCCGTCTGTATTGGGGAATGTCAACAAATGTCAATTTTATTAAAGAAATGACCCAATCAGACGGTTATTTCTGTCTATATTACAGTAAGCCTGAGTAGCAAAACTGCGATGCCGAACTTTAGGCGTCGGGCCCGCGCCGCGCCCGCCCACGGCCCCGGCAGCTTCGGCACGGATGTGTTACTCACCCAGCAAATCCTTCGCGAAAGACTTCCACGTAGGAGCAAAATTGATACAGTGCCCGCACCAGCTCGAGAAAAACTCGACAAACCAGATTTTGTCAGAGTTGAAAACATTATTTGCGAAATTCGAATCATCCAGGACAAAGACATCGCCAGTCGGTTCATACAGTACTGCTTTCACTCCAATAGAAAGCGTGAAAATCAGCAGTAATTTGGAGGTCGAGAAACCTAAATGAGCTCCGGATGATGCCATTTTTGTCACCGTGTCAATCAAGATCTATGGAAAGCTAATATCTGAATATTCGATGCTCTTTAAATTCTATGGAAAGCTAGCTGTAGGTGCGCTTTTCAGTTGTTGCCGTGTTTTTCCCAATTTTGTTTTCCTTCTTCTTCCTCTTGATGTTGTTATTGTTCTCTTTCTTTTTCCTCTTCTTCTACTTTTCTTCTCATTTTCCTTCTTCTTATTATTATCATTCTCCTTTCCGCTTCCCTCTTGCCTCCCCACTTTCTACCCCCCCCCCCCTGCCACACGCTTTTACTCTATTTTGTATTCTGTTCTCTCCCCCCCCTTCTCTCTCTCTCTCTCTCTCTCTCTCTCTCTCTCTCTCTCTCTCTCTCTCTCCCAGGCGCGGATCCAGGGGGGCGAGCGGGCCTTGCCCCCCCCCCCGCAAAAAAAAAAAGGAGAGAGAGAGAAGGAAAGAAGGGAAAGGGAAAGAGGAGAGAAAGGGAAAAAAAGAAGAAAAGAAAAGAGGGAAGAAGTAGATCGGGGGGGCAAAAGGACTTGCCTCCCAGGCTGTCCTCCCCCCCCCCCCCCCCCCCCCCCCATCAAAAAATAAAAGAGAAGGAAGGAAAGGAAAAAAGAGGAAGAAGAAAAGAAAAGCCGGATATCAGTTGCAATTTTCCCGCCAACAACTTGTGGATCGGGGGGGGGGGGCAAAAGGAAGGAAGAGAACTTAGGAAAAAAACTGAATTTAGACAAAGATTAAGAGTCGATAACAACACAACAAATCGTCTTCTTTCTCTAATGATTTAATGAAACGTAAGCTTCCGCTTAGCGCGGGAGGGGGGAAACTAAATTCAGACGAGGATTATTTTTGGGAACGGTACAACAAATCGTCTTCTTTCTCTAATAATTTATTGAAATGTCAAAGCTTCCGCGTTTGGCGGAGGAGGGAGGGGGAAACTCGCCCCTCCCTGCACCCACCAACCCCCAATTACGTCACTGCTGGTCACCATTACGAACCATTTGGCTCGCATAATTTCAAATTTTGCCCCCCCCCCCCCCCCCCAAGAAATCCCTGGATCCGCGCCTGCCAACGGCAACAGTTTCAATATAAAATGTAAGTTCTTCTTACTTAAATCATTGGTCTGGAAACAATTATTTGCCCATTGTTGTGTATTGTATTACATTTTCACTGACAATGAATTCACATTGTAATGCAATTTTCAAGTTTCCCAGGCTTATTTAGGAGAACAGAAGATTGATATTGTTAAGCTGTACAATAACATCACTCAGTTTGATTTGATTGGAGATATATCTCATTAAAAACAGAGTAAAGGCTATACAGGATCAAACAAACCTACACCATTAAACTTCAAGCTCACTCACACATGATTTATTGCGACACTTTCAAGGCTACTTATTATTTCAAGTTCATGTATATACAAAGGGCAACAGCTTTAATATTAAACGTAATTAAATCAATGGTCTGGAAAATGTTATGCCCATTGTTATATATTATACAACATTTTCCATAACGATGAATATACATTGTATAATGCAATTTCCAGGAAAATCATATACTTGTCATTACTGTTATATTTGTTATATGATACTAAAGGAAATCGTTTCGCTTATCGATAAGATAAATAAATGTGAAGTACGTGTCAAATAATGAAATCATTACGTGCTATTTTTAACCGGACTAGACATTTGAAATGTATAAAAAAAATGTATACACTATTGACAGCAAGCAAGTTTTTTTAACAAAGAATTCAGAAATTGAACAACATTGCACATTTTAGTCTACACGGCATGCTGTACACCCTTAGTTGGACTGTAAACAGTTGTCTTCTTAAGTCTTCCATATAAATATAAATTTTAAGGAGGTCAATTTCATTATGAAAACACCACTTTCGTAAGGTTGACACATCAATATATATTGTGCACACATGTAACAATGTGATAATATTTTTTCTTGGGGGGGGGGACGGGAGGAGGGCAATCCAGAAAGGGACTGATATGTGAACATTAATATTGATAGGTCGCTTCACAAAAGAGGCATACATAGTCCTTTGTTGTGGATAGTTTTTTGAGCAAAACACAAAATAGGTGGAGCCAACGTCCACACAGGTCACATCGCACCCATGGAGGTTTTGGCCCGAATTTACAAAGCGAAATGTGCGAGTCAGGGGCGGCGATCCCGGGGGAAGGACGGGGTACACGTCTTCCCTCAATTTTCTTAGGGGGATAGTCCCCCATGGATAATTTGAAAAAGTGCACACCAACAAAATGTATAGCAAATACTGACTAAAGACTGCAACACACTTTAAGGCTCTGGTGGGTCAAGAGTACAGCGTTTAGACTAATAGAAATGCTAAAACCTTCTCGCTTGGTCGCTACGCTCCTTCGCATAATATCCTAAAAAAATATGCAAGTAAATATTGTAGAAAATATGTATTCTGTTGGTATCACGTATGCACAGTTTACGCTGTATGCTAACAAGATTAAAAGTTATAGAAATAGATCAGTGTTCCAAAAATGAATATTCAACTTGCTCTTTTAAGAAGTCCTTTCCTGCTCAGTACTTACTAAAAAATTTAACTAGTAAATATTTACAACCCTTCGGACTGCACACTAGATATCGGCAAAGTAAAAGTGAAGCGTGAAAAAAATTTATTGCTTGTTTTTATGCTGTAGTTTTGGTAAAGAATGTAATTTTGTAACACAACAAAACTTCAAAACCTGTGAGGGGTTTACATATATAAGACTTATCATACAGCTTTATGGGGGTAGTCCCTTCCGTCACCTCCGCCTCTTTCACTGGCGTACTGATGGGGGGAGGGGGCAGTAACCCCCCCCCCCCCCCAATACAATTTTAACATGGGTTATTTTTAATTTGATACCAGTGATTTACAAGTATTGCTGAAATGACAGTATTTTTCCATGAGCTCCCGGGGGCTCTACCCCCAGGAACCCACCAAGGGCCCTAAGGCAGCCCCTGTTTGCTCATCTGGCCGTAATTAAATGCCTAAAGTCCTTGAGCTTTCGGGGGCTCTGCCCTCTGGACTCCACCAAGGGGCCTAAGGCGGGTTCCTAGATGCGTAATTTGGTGCCTAAAAGCCCTGACCTCTTCTCTTCCGTTATGTATTTCTTTGTCTTTCTTTCTCCATATCCTCTGCACTCTCCTTATATATATTTTTTTGTTTTCCCTTTTCTATTACCTTCCCTTCCCTGGGTATACGTGTTATGAGATACAATGTGAAAGGAAATGAGAGAATAATGGTCGCGTATAGCTTAAATCAAAGTTCCCCATTGCAGTCCTCTCTTTTTGGATATTGTTGTATTTTGTTTTTGTTAGAGGTGTAGCGCCAGAAGAAAGAAGAGGAAGAAGAAAAGAAACGGGTGAAGAAGGAGATCGGGGAGGCGAAAGGGCCTTGCCTCCCAGGCTGTTGCACCCCCCCCCCCCTCCAATAAAAAAATAAGAGAGAAGGAAGGAAAGGGAAAGGGTAAGAGGAGATAAAGGGAAGGAAAAAGAGGAAGAAGAAAAGAAAAGAAAGGGGATATCATTTGCAATTTTCCCGCCGGTGGATCGAGGAGGGGCAAAAGGCCCTTACCTCCCCCCCGCCCCCGCTATAACAAAGAGAGAAAGAAGGAAAAGGGAAAGAGGAGAGCTAAAAGGGAACAAAAAAGAGGAAGAAGAAAAGAAAAGGGTGAAAAGAACGGGAGATCAGTTCCGGTTAATCCCGCCATCAACGTGTGGATCGGGGTGGGGGCCAAAAGGCCCTTGCCCCCCCCCCCCCTCGGCAAACCTTAAGGAGGAGAGAAAGGGAAAGAAGAAAAAAGGAGAAAGAAGAAAGGGGGCACTGGCGTACTGATAGGGGGCTTGGGGGAATTCAAATTCAAACGTGGTTTATTTCTAATTCCATAACGGTGGCTTACAAATAATGCTGAATTCTTTCCGAGATTTTTCCTCAGTTTTTAGTAAACTATACTTTTGTATGCGTTTGTTGGAAAATGACAAATTCCTAAATTTACAGCCAGGCAAGAAATATGATTCTTGAGAAGAGTTAGGGCCCGGAGATCGGCTGGAATCGCAAGCCTCGAGCTCCCTCCCCCCACACTTTTTTGAAAAGGTATAGTAAAGAGAAATAGAAATAAAGAGAGCAAGAAAGAAAGAATAGTTAACTAGCTGCTCATCTGACCGAAATTACACGCCTAAAAAACCCTGAGCTTCCGGGGTTCTGTCCCCTGCACCCCGCCTAGGGCCCTAGACTCCCCTGGATGCTAATCTGACGGAAATGTAATGCCTAAAACCCCTGTTTTTCTGGGGGCTTCGCCCGCTGGACCTCACGCCAATTAGTGTCCTGCCAGTGTCACAAATAAGGTATAAAAATATGTTCATCTGACCGTAATCAAATGCCTAAAACCCCTGAGCTTCCCGGGTCGGACAAGGTATCAAAATTTGTTTATCTGACCGCAGGCGCGTAGCCAGGGGGGGGGGGGGGATAGAAAAAAAAAGAGGAGAGGAAAGGAAGAGGACGTAGGGAGAAAAAGAACCAGACAAAAAACATCTTTGAAATTCAGACAAGAATTAAGAGTATAGAGAACGGTACAACGAATCGTCTTCTATCTCTAATAATTTCATGAAACGTTAAAGCTTCCGCGCTTCGCGGAGGGGGGGGGGGTACTGAATTAAGACAAGGATTAAGAGTCGAGAACGATACAACGAATCGTTTTCCTTTTCCGATGATTTAATGAAACGTAAAAGCTTCCGCGCTTCGCGCAAGAGGGGGGGGGGGGGGGAACTGAATTAAGACAAGGATTAAGAATCGAGAACGGTACAACGAATAGTTTTCTTTCGGCAATGATTTAATGAAACGTAAAACTACTCTCATCGGGCTCTCATCCTTAATTTTTCTCTTCATTTTTTTTTTTTTTGATGGTGAATTATTGGGGGATGATTGTACGGGCCACCCCCCACCTGAATTTTTTTTTTTTTTTTTTTTTTGGGGGGGGGGGGATATATAAACCATTTTCAGGGTTTATAGATAAACAATGACAATGAAGTCCATATTTTTAACATATCCTAATTAGCTCATTATGCTAATTATGCTATTTAAGACAATTGCATTACTTAAAAATAAAAACTGGTGTCATAAATGAATTCCTCGTCATAGAAAACCCTTGAAAAGTTGTATTATCCCTGTTTTCAGGCTTCCTGGTTTGAGATTAGCAACATTATTACATATTGCACATATGATAATTAGATGATTATGCTAATTAGGCTATAAAAAAAGTTGCTCAAGGTTGCCCAAGGTTGCCAAGCTGGCAACCAAGCTGAATTTACTTCAATACCCATCTAGAACACGAATCAACAAAAAAACCTTGTACTTATAAACTTTTCCAGGTCATGTACATGGTATGGTCTATGGTACCGTCTACTGGACTATTTAATGAAACGTCATATATAGCTTCCGCGCTTTGCGGAGGAGGGAGGGGAAAACTCGCCCCTCCCTACATCCCCCTGCATTATGTCACTGCTGGTCACCAATACGTCCCAATATTTGGCCCCCCCCCCCCTAAGAAATCCTGGATCCGCGCCTGCTCTCTCCCTCCCCCCTCTCTCTCTCTCTCTCTCTCTCTCTCTCTCTCTCTCTCTCTCTCTCATTTCCACTGTCCTTCCTTACTTTACTGAGCAGTAAAATTCAATACCAAATAAAGGATAGATGTGATCATTCATTACTTCTTTCTAAAAAAGAAAACCAAAATCTTTAATTTGAAAGCAAAATCCTGCACACACAAATTTTGGTCAAAGCAAAAAGAAATTTACAAATCAATGGTTGGATATCATGTTAAATACCTTTTAAATATTCCAATTTCCAGTAAAATAGAAAATAGTTGTACCAACTGAGTACTTTTATATTTCCCTCCACCCTGAAAGATATCATGAACATGGCTTATATTCTACCTTGATTTTAAGATGCGTTTTTTTTTTTAATGTTTTCAGCTTATTACTTTAGAGCTGTCTGATATTAAGGTAGTGTATAAAAGTAAAAAATAAGAACATGCACTCCTGCTGATATTCACATTAGTGTTAATATTTTAAATAGTAATAATAATTAAAATAAATAAATACAAACATGGTCGTGCGATTACATTGTGATCCTGACTAGATGCAATATACCATTTTTTGTAATGTAATCAAATTTAATGCATAAATCTTTGTAAAGTGTTTCATTATACAAATTGGTTTATTCATCTGTTATAAACAACTGAATTTTCAATAGTCAGAATCCAAATTGCATGTTACATAAGTGGTTGCCAGGTAGGATAAACATGACTTGCCCTGCCTAACAAAAGGTAATAAATCATATGCATTTTGCATTCTGACTGTAAAAATACAATATTAATTATTTTTGAATTAAATATTTGCCTTGAGGCACTTCACAAAGACGTATGCATTAAATTTTACTACATTACGAAAATGGACTATTGGCAAAGATTGTTTATGTAGTACAAAATACAAGTAGACACACGAAGAATCAAAAGTGTTTTGAATTGATGCAAAACTCATATCATTGCGAAGGGGAAGCCTTGCTGATCGAATACAACAACTCTTTTCTTCAAAATATGTTAGGGGCAAGCAGTAATCAACTCTCAAAAATGTTAGTTTTGAGATCCAGATTTTCTGCCTTCAGCGGTCCTTTGTAGAGCGTCAATATTTGTGACGTCACACAGGGACACGGCTGGCTAGCTGCAGACTAATACACGCGCGACTCCGGTACCGAGCTGTTTGTCCAGTGTGTGACGTCACTATTCAGAGCTCGCTACGCTCGTGTGTTTGGCTTACGTTCGGGGGCGCTTGGGGGTCTAAGAAGGGTCTTGAAAAATTGCACGCCTTTCCATGATATCTATATGATTTCTCAGCAAATTATTCGTGTTTTTCAAGAGAAAACCTTTCCATCCATATGTAATTTGTTCTAATTATCAGTTGTTAGTGAATTTTCTTTGTGTAGCTCCTTTAATATGTGTCCTGTATGGTTTTGTTTGATCAAAATAAATAGAAATTTATCCAAACTTGCTGAAAAATTGTGTGCACTGCACAAAGAAACAGGTATATGGGACTACACACACACACAAGTGGCATGAAAAACCCCAAACTTTTCAGCAATTTATCATCATATTTCAAACATGAGGGCGTTTGAAGAGCAACCCTTGTCAGAGGACATTTCAACTGGATATTCTCCCTTTAATACTAACACACACAAAGAATTAGAAAGCTCACAAATCCTTTTAAAACATATTTTCCAAAACTTAACCTTCTGTTTTATATTAAATTATATATTATTAATGTGATCAAATAAAAACAATAATTGTATTACAATATATGCATACCAGGTTGGCAGTCATAGAATTACAGATCATATATCAACTATATTATATTAACATTTGCAATAAGAATAAAACTTATATTAAAAGCAGTCAAAATATATTTTCCAAAACTCTGCCTTCTCTTTGTAATGAATGATCTAGATGTGATCAAATTAAAAAAAAAATTGTACTATGCATACCAGATTTGGTAGCCATGAATTTACAGTTCATAAGAAATATATCAACTATATTTTCTAAACATTTGCAATAATAAGAACAAAAACTATAAAAGCACTCAAAACATATTGCACACCCATATGCTATTTATGTACAATCTGGGGAAATACTATCTCTTACATATGTGTTTGTTATGCCAGCAACTATCTATACATGTATATATTTATTTGATTCACATATCATATATTAAATAAACTATGAGACATTTGCATGAAAAGGAAAGTAGGCTTTTTTAACTACCAGCACATTGCATATACACCACTAAGAAACAGGCAAATAATGTCTAAGCTATTAAAGCGCTGTGGGTATCACTATGTGAGGGATATGAACGCTAAATAAGTGGCCTTTCTAATTATTATTATTAAAAAAACTGAACAAAACCTCTAAAAATATATTTAAAAAAAACAAAATCAACATATTTTGTTATCATTACATCCAACTGAAATAGATTTGGACAAAAAGAAATTAATAAGCAGCCATAAGCCCATTGCCAATTCCATACATAATTAACCAATGAAGAAAAAAAATTGTTCTTTCAACAACATTTTTTTCATTCTATTTAACAACTCTCTGTTGTCAGAAACGGTTGCATACATAGTCGTTTACTTTGAAAATAAAAATATATTCGAAAAGAATTTAAGAGAGAATGCTTGAAGCAAACTTAAAAGAAGTAATTTTAAGGAAAATCAGCATTGACATATGTTATTATTGACACAAATATACATACTACATGTAATTTTTTTTTTAATTAGTTCAGTCAATAATTTTACCAAATAGTTTCAACAATGTATACAAGTACAGATGTATATAAAAAATCTACAAATCAAATTATATAAATGTATCTAGGATAACATACATGTACATGTATCACAATCTACTAGATTTTGATTAAAAACTCTAAATCCTTCCTAATCACTACTTACATTGCAATGTTATGTATATGGGCCTTTGTTAGATAACATTCATGGCAGTATTCAAAGTGCTGACACATCTTGTTATGAAAACTGATGATACTTTTTAAAATATATCGATTGGATACAAATGTTTTTCATGAGTCAGGTCCTGAGGAAATACTGATAAAATGTATGAATGTATATGAAAGTGTAGAAAACTTCAAGATTTTTATCCTCTAGAAATGCTAATACTCCGAGAAGAATACCTATTCTGTCATCAGCAGAACTTCATAAAAATAACTATCTTCCTGAATAATTTGGCAGATTTCTAGAGATACAGAATATATAAAGAGACATGTTTATCACATTTCTTTCAGAATATTACAGAATGGCAGCACAGTCTTCCCTCAATATTTATTTGAAATTCTGTGTTTAAAATGTCTTTCCACTAAATGTCATACAAACACAGACTGTTGACGTCTTGACAATAGATATATTCTGATTTAATTTCTATTAGGGTATATGAAATAAGACTGTTCTTTTGTGGAAAATATATATATATACATATTTTTTTTTTTTTTTAATTTTAATTTGGTTTTACCATGAACCCAACAAAATGAATACTACTGATACAATATGTAACCTTGGCATTAATAAACCCTGCTTTTCTGTTTTTCTTTTTTTAAAATTTTTTTAAAAATCAATATCTGTGACCTCAAGCAGTAAAACCATATACCCCAATTTCAAATACTGAGCAGTTTTCCACTGCAAAATGTACTAAAAAGACAACATATTTTGGAGTAATCTGTAATTCTAAAGACAACTTCAGGTTTCTAGGATTTGGAGACCATTCTTTCATTTTTTATAAGTAATACATTTCATTTTTTCACAAAATACAGAATTTGTAATGATTCCATCACAATTGAGCATAAATATGTATAGCAAGATCTATCCTTCATCCTACAACAATTTTCATTCAAACTTTCAAAGCAATCATTACCGGTACTAGCTTTTCATCAGTAATTCTTCCTCTTTGCAAACCCTACCAAAGTGACTAAATTCTTGAAATGGAGAAGACTAGATATAGAGGTAAGGTAAGTAATGCTTTTTTCCCTGAAATCTGAGAGCACAAGCGATAGACGAAATGATGATTCAACTTTTGATCCAGCAACAATTGCTCCAAGATTGTATTTTGTCCGAGACATGATGGTAAGGATATGGAGTAATTGAGATAAAGGGGAAGTGAAGTCCACTCTGATATTAAGTTGGTTTTAATAACATAGCTGCCAATTTGCGTTTAATTGGCCTTACCTTCAAAATTTCACAACTCTCTTATTTTTAATCAATTTTGCTCAAACTTTCAATGACGTGTTTTTCTCATTTTTCTTCTTCTATTAAAACCAACTTGAAAGCAGGGTGGACATTCTCTTTAAGTTTGGTTTAGGTTTAGGTATAGAGTTGGGTCAAGGGTTGAAGTTAGGAATGTGTATGAAATCTACCATGGAGCAATTGTCGCTAGAGCATGTGTTATGAATCAGTGCCCCATAACACAAAGGTTTGCTATCAATTGCAAATTTGAAATAACCATTCTGATTGGTAATAGTCAGCCTTGTTAATAACATCCGGATTGGCCGTTACCATTTTGCAAGTGATTACAAACCTTAGTGTTACAGGGCCCAGATAAAACACACAAGTTTACAATGAATAGATGAACAGACAAGTACACATACATTGTAGCTTAAATTTGAATCGATTTGAATCAAAGGCTAGAATATAACTGACATTACACATACATGCATGGACTAAAAATTTAGACATTTGCACTACAGCCACCTAAATACATGTAAAATAAAATTATTTATATCATACAGGTACATATACATTTAAAAGTATGCGCTTTTAGTTTTAAGTACAAAACTATATTACAAAAGAAGACTTGTATATATCTGCGGATGGCAGCTCACAGAACACATGAATAACTTGATATTAGCTACTTTGGAATAGGAACTGCAAGCTGATTTTAGCAAAATAGATCTCGCAAGAATATCACACACAAGCGTTGCTTTATATTTGTTCTCATCAAGACAGTTTTGCAGAAGACTTATCAGTCATTACAGCTGTTTATACAACTCATTGTATGCACAGTCCAAGCTAATAAATTGTTTGTTTTCCCATATCAGATATCAACAGAATAAAATACAAGGTGCAACAGATTTCTTTGTTCCCATTAGAGGATAATTATACACATCATATTTTTTCAATCTCCATTGACATGTTTTTGTAAATCCCCCCCCCCCCCCCACCCTTGAAGAAATAAAATGTATATATGTAATGCATGATGTAAGCATTTGTGTCAGGAATATCGTTTTGAATGTTGAGAATTTGTGCTAAAATTAGAGTTTTCAAGTTTCAATATATACGCTTACAAACAGACATATACATTAGAGATATCATGTCAACACTGCCTGTATGTTTTAACTGCATTCTACAAAGGAAGACTTACTGTACAACGAAAGTGCTCTGTGTTTACAAGCAGATAACATTAGCTTCATAGTTGTTACAAATTTGTAATCTGCTTGGTGGCACACAAGTAACACAAATACCACACATCTGTCACATGTTCTCTCAATGTTGTAACTCTCTTGTTACACATTTGCAACATGTGTGCTACACATCCGTAACATGTGTATCACACATTGTGACCCGATTGTTACACATTTGTAACGTGTGTGCTACACATCCGTAACAGATGTATTACACATTGTGACACGATTGTTACACATTTGTAACGTGTGTGCTACACATCCGTAACAGATGTATTACACATTGTGACACGATTGTTACACATTTGTAACGTGTGTGCTACACATCCGTAACATGTGTATCACACATTGTGACACGATTGTTACACATTTGTAACGTGTGTGCTACACATCCGTAACAGATGTATTACACATTGTGACACGATTGTTACACATTTGTAACGTGTGTGCTACACATCCGTAACATGTGTATTACACATTGTGACACGATTGTTACACATTTGTAACGTGTGTGCTACACATCCGTAACATGTGTATCACACATTGTGACACGATTGTTACACATTTGTAACGTGTGTGCTACACATCCGTAACAGATGTATTACACATTGTGACACGATTGTTACACATTTGTAACGTGTGTGCTACACATCCGTAACAGATGTATTACACATTGTGACACGATTGTTACACATTTGTAACGTGTGTGCTACACATCCGTAACATGTGTATCACACATTGTGACACGATTGTTACACATTTGCAACATGTGTGCTACACATCCGTAACATGTGTATTACACATTGTGACATGATTGTTACACATTTGTAACGTGTGTGCTACGCATCCGTAACATGTGTATCACACATTGTGACACGATTGTTACACATTTGCTACACGTTTGTAGCATGTTTGTAACCTGCTCAATAAAGATTAGTAACACAGCCGTTACACCTCTTCGATCTGTTTGTTATATATTGTTACCTGATTGTTTGTATATCACATGTTTGTAACCAGTTGATACAAATTGGTAACATGGTTGATACACATGTTTTTACACTTGTAATACATGGAACAAAGGCATTACATCGTGTTACAAGCTGTCACATGCATCTGTAACGCATTTGTGACATGTTAGTACATGCTTGTAACACATGTGCTACATGTTTGGTACACATTTGTAGCACGACAGCTACACGCTTGTTACACATTCGCAATACTTTTTGTAGCATGCTTGGTACACATCTGTAACACAATTGCTTACATATGTTTGTTACATATTATGACATGTTATTTGTGTCACCATTGTCACAAGTTTGTCACAAGTTTGTTACACCACTCACCACAGCAACACGACCAAGCCTTCGTCAAAATATCCCATTGGAGCTCCAGTGCTGGTTCCTGTACCCCGGACTCTGCTTGGAGGCGGGGCTTCCCTGCTGACCCTGACCCTGCCCCTGGGGGCTCTGCTGGTAGGCGGGGCTTCCCCCCTTGTATGGGGTATTGTTCTGATTGCTGCTGGGGCTTCCCCTAGTCTTGCCGCTGGGGGGAATCCCCATCACATTCCAGGAAGAGTGCATGACCTTCTGAGGGGGCGTGTAGTCGATGACATAGTTGCCTGAGGGGTTGTGGGCGGAGTTCTGCTGCTGCTGTTGCTGGCTGTTGGACGTTGGCGCCGTGTTTGATGTAACCTGATTGTCTAGTCTGAAGTAGAAGACAGGAAAAAAGAAAAATTATCAATTTCTGAATAAATCCCCTTTGGAAAATGATTTTAAATATTATAGCTCGATCTAAGAGGATAATATTTCAATCAAAAGACCAGGGCCCCGTCCTAAAAGGAGTTGATATCGATCGCAACTATGTACATATTAGAGATAGGGGACTGCAAACTTGCGATTGATTTGGATAGATCGCAAGCCTTTAAAAGACAGGGCCCAGTTATGAACAGGTTCATGAAGTCCACATATACATAGCTTTTGAAAATCATGTTCACATGGTTCAGGCAAAGGAATATTTTAGCATAGGATGCTGCAATCCTAGATAAGATTTTTAGGTGAACATAAGAGCCAGAAGATTGGTGTGTCAAACTGACAGAACACATACCCCTAAATTCTGAGTAAGTTTTAAAATGGCAATCTACATGTACAAACAAGAACTCCTATCCCCTCCATTAGCATCACCAAGCGTGAGGGGCGTAGCCAGGGGGGGCGGTGGAGGCGATCGCCCCCCAAAAAAAACGCCCCCCCCCCCAAAAAAAAAAAAAAGAAAGGAAGAGGACGTAGGAAGAAAAAGGATTAAGAGTCGAGAATGGTACAACAAATCGTCTTCTTTTTCTAATAATTTATGAAACGTGAAAGCTTCCGCGCTTTGCGCCGGGAGCGGGGAAGCTGAATTCAGACAAGGATTTAGAGTCGAGAACGGTAAAACGAATCATCTTCTTTCTCTAATAATCTAATGCTACGTCAAAGCTTCCGCGCTTCGCGCGAGAGGGGGGGGGGGGCTGAATTCAGACAAGGATTAAGAGTCGATCGAGAATGGTACAACAAATCGTCTTCTTTCTTAAATAATCTAATGAATCGTCAGAACTTCCGCGCAGAGGAAGGGAAACTTGATTCAAACAAGGATTAAGAGTCGAGGACGGTACAACGAATCGTCTCCTTTCTCTAATGAAACGTCAAAAGAAACTGAGTTTAGATAAGGATTAAGAGTCGAGAACGGTCCAACGAATCGTCTTCTTTCTTTAATAATTTAATGAAATGTCAAAGCTTCGCGCGGGAGGGGGGAAACTCCTCCCTCTTTGCACCCACCCCCCTAGGGAGCGCGCTATGCACGCTCTGTAAGTGATTCGCACGCTTTGCATGCTCACTACCACCCCCCCCCCCCCTAAAATGAAATCCTGGTTAAGCGCATAACCCCAAATTATTGTTTTTTCATAGACAGAGCTGAACAAAACACTCCCTACCTGTTATTCGTGATCGGAGTACTGTTTGGCAAGACTTTGAGATGGCCGTTCCTGGACTGAGTCTGAAGGTGGCTATTGTACGTAGAGAAGGCACCGATGTGGCCAAAAGGGGGTGGGCTGCTGCTCACTTTGGAAGTATTGGGTTGATTGCCGTTTGCGACACCTCTCCTGGGGTTGTCCAACGAGTTCCTTCGATTCTGCTCACCCACAGAAAAGCCTGTCACAGGAGTGTTAATACATTATTATAATAGTGTAACTACTGAATCATCATATTGATTGACACAAAGTTTTGTCAATACGTGAATGTTTAGCATCTCATCAACTTAATAAGTTTATGGGTCAAACAACTCAGATGTTAAGTTTTCACTCTCCTTTAAAAGGTACTATGTCCCATTTGCGGGCCAAAAAAATGAAAAAGTTAAATTCCAACTGCATTTGAAGATAATACTAATTTAGAACTTCCCTGAAAAAGGTGGGGCTTGAAAATGTCTTCAAGTGGGAAAATAACGACTATTAGTTGTCAAATCGATTTTAAGGCTATAGAGCCCAAAAGTAATAGTCTTGATTTTCAGACAATTGTACCGAATGGTCATACGTTTTATGCTGCGCAAAGAATCAATCAGTTTAATCTTGGCCATCACAAGAAGTGGGTTATTGATGTAGACAAAAGCTCATGTACCCTTTACAACTCTTTTCATGTATGTTATTACCAAAGAAGAAAAAAAGCCAGTCAGTCACTCAATAGTGTCTGACAGTGAAGTCTAGCAAGTAAATGGGTTTCCTTGCATAATTTGAATATGAGGACAATGCTAATGTTTAAATTTCACAGATAGGACATACATGACATACTCATAATTCCTGCAAAGTTCTACAGCATGTGAGGTTGGCTGCAAAAGGGACATAGTACCTTTAATAGCACTTTTCAATCTTCATTCTTTTATGTTAAACAAAATGATATTGTGCTCCATTTCATTCTATTCATTGTAAGTCACATTTCTAAAAGGATTCTGCCACTTTGCTTTGGAGGCCGGATAAGAGAATAGACACCTATTGTTTGAAGTACACTTGAAGTCTATGCTATATCTTGGTAAGGAAACATAAGAAGGCTAACGTCTCGTATGTCTGGAGGCACAAGAGGGTTAACCCATATGGAGTAATAACCCTTGAGGCTCCAAACAGATGAATTACATTTCCCTTCATTTGAGTCACAAATCACTAGGTATGGAAAAATAATAATTTGAGCAAATATATTTTAAATATAAATATACTGAAACCTCTGTATGTTTTTTTTTCTTCTAAAAACACGTTTTAAGTGATCTACTCTTCCCACATAGCAATACGACGTTCGGCCAACGTGTGCTGTTACGTTGGCCCAACGTCTTTTTGGCTGGCGAGCCAACGTTGGCTCAACAACGACAAATTGATGTCAGCCAACGTCGGGCCAAACCTTTCCCACCATGTGCCATGTCCCAACGTTTAGCTAATGTTGTTGGCCAAACGTTGTACAGCCAACCAATATTCACTGTTTATCAGTGAAAAAATGGTGATCTTGGCCCAACGTCATATTGTC